>NC_140585.1:438123734-439323734 GCF_964204655.1 Triturus cristatus
TAGTCGCTTCCTGTTTTTACATGTTGCCAAAAGTGCACAAAAACAGGATGGATCCCCCTGGTAGACCAATAATCTCAGATAATGGTATCCTTCTTGAACAAGCTTCCATTTACCTTGATTTTCACCTTCTTCCCTATGTACTTGCACTGCTGTCGTATTGTAGAGATAGTACAGATTTTAGCACCAAAATCTCATAAATACCATGACAGCCTAGTTTTACTTTTGTCACCCTAGATGTAGTATCCCTATGCACATGCATTGACTATGATCTAGGCATAAAAGCAGGCAGACATTTTTTCAGGTGCAAGCCGATATGCAGATTTAATCACTCTAAGATTAGGGGTGGGCGGAATTTGCGTAATCGCGTTACGCAAATCTCCGCGAAATGGTAAAAAATCTCCGCGAACACGCAGAAATTCCGCGAACACGTGGAATTGCTTGTTCGCGATGCTTTTTTCCTGTTCACAATAGCTGTTTGCGTGCTCGGGGAGAAATATATCGCGAACACACATTTTGAGAACGCGAACAAGCAAAAAATTTCGCGAAGTTGCAGAAAGCAGAATTTTGGGCAATTTCGCGTCCTCCGCGGAACGCGAAATTACCCAAATTCCGCAAATTCCGCGAATGGAACGGAATTTACCGCCCAGGCCTATCTAAGATGCTATTGGACATGCTACGTTTTTGCCTAGATAATTACTTTTTCATTTTCAATTATATGGTACTGTCAACTTGTGGAGACTGCTGTGGGAAAATGCTTTGCTCCAAGGAATGCCTGCTAGTTTATGGGGTGGTGGAAAGAGCAGTATGTTTGGACGGATGAAAATGAGAGATGGACGAACCATATTATGTTTTGGACTCAATATATAGATGATTTATTCCTGATTTGGGAATGTCTCGAACTGGAATTACATAATTTCTTGACACATTTTGCTCAAAACAAACCAAATTTGGCCTTTACACATTAAATTCACAACACTGAGATGGACTTCTTAGATGTATCAGTCAGAATAGTGGAAGGGAACATCCAAACCAGCCTTTACCATTAAGAAACTGCTGGTAATAGCATCCTTCATGCCAAACGTTACCACCCAGAGAATTTTAAGTGGAGTATTTCTTTTGGCGAGTTTTTAAGGGCAAACAGAGTATGTAGCACCGCACTGAGTTTTAAGGATGAGGAAGGTCACATGACATCCGGACTTAAAGCTAGGGGATACTCGTACAAAGTTCTCAAAGAAGCTAGCAGTAAGGCAGCACTAACACCCAGGGAATACCTTTTAACACTCATAAAGAAGGAATAGGAAGATACCTAAGTGGTCAGGCTTATCACTACCTATAATAGTGAATCAGGTGCTGTGAGAAAGATTGTCAACAAACATTGGCATCTGATCAAAACAGATCCAGTTATTGGTAATGTCATGCCACCAAATCCCGCTGTAACCTATCACAAATTTGAGGGATCTTTTGATTCACAGTTACACCAGTACTGCCACTGCAGGAGGGGGTGGTTCCAAGAACAGATGGTATTTTTTAAATGTGGACGATGCAAAGCTTGCTGCCATAGCACAAACAAGAGGGAATATACACTACCCACAGGACAAACACGCCTCATTAACAAATTCATTACATGTGGCAATGATTATGTGGTATATGTTCTTGTGTGTCCATGTGGTTACCAGTATGTGGGGAGTACCATCTGCCCAGTAAAGAAGAGGGTACTGGAACATTACAGAGCCATTAAGAACATGGATATTAGTTAGCCAGTAGCAAGACACTGGGCAAAGACACAAAATCAAGATGCTGACCTATTGTGCTATTTTGGTATTGATAGGACCCTGCAGATTGTTTGTGGGGGTGACAGAGAAGAAACTTAGATTGTTGGAATCGGAATATATCATTCTGCTTCAGAGTAAATCCCTGGGAGGCCTCAGTGAGGATGAAGAACTTCATGTCCACATCAGCTGATGGGACATAAGAATATGTTTAATTATGTTTTCTTACTTTCCTCACTGATGAGCATATGGTCTCTTTAACTATGGACACAAATTCTTTGGACGTTGTCTAATAAGGTTGTTGGATTTCATTATATTTGGTTTGAACCATATATATCCCATCCTTTCATATGAGGTTTCTTGACTGGACATCTCTCACATCCCCTTCCCCCCTTCTCCTACCAACCCCCTCCTCATCTCTACACTAGATATTGGCTGGTATTCACATGTGAAAGATTTAGCAGATTTAGGATGATATGTTCTATTGGTTGAACACATGGTGCTGGTATAGTTTTTATACTTGACAGAGGGTGCAAGCTCATATGTCTTTATGTAATTTCATATCTTTCTAATTTGATTTGAGCATGTTTTCTGTTTTTGTTGTTGCCCCAGAATAGGTGTTTTATGTAGCATATCTTTTCTAAAATTATGGGAGAATTTTGGCAGCCTATTGTCTGTTATCAGGATGTGAATGGATGAATCATTCAGCCACTTGGCTGAAACACAATAATTATTGTAAGAGCAAACTTGGCTAATCACTGAAAGGTTGCTCCATAAGAATTGCATTCATTTCAGCCCCTTGGCTAAGAATGTGAGAAAAATATGTATTTTGTATGCTCCATCTTATGCTAATAATGCTATTTCCAGTGTTCATCCTGTTTCTGAAGAGTCACACAAATGCGTTGTTTACCTTATTTCTGTTTAAAATGCTCTATTCACACTATGGGGCCTATTTCGATGTTGGTCGTAAAGCCTCCGACCTGAGGTCGGAGGTTTTATGACCGAGAACGTCGGTTTCAAATCCAACTGGCTGATTACAATACATCCGGTCAGAATTGAAACTGGCTGGTCATTCTGTCTGGCTTCTGATGGGCTCAAGGAGCCCATCGGCCAGTCAGAACCTGCCCGTATTCCATATGGATTGAGTTTTACACGAACTGGATTACGATGGACGGTTTCCAACAGGCTTTCCATGCTGGGCTTTCTGACATGGGAAGCCCTGTCAGAAAGCGTGTTTTGGGGCCCCTAGTAGGGTCCCCTTTCCCTTGTGGCCACCAATGGGGGGCATAGGGCGGATCTATGGTGCCCGGCTGTTAACCTCTGTACCTTGTGGCAGGCCCCTTGAGGGGCCTGCCACAGGCTGCATGGATTAACACAATATCCCATTTCTCTATGAGAGCCTGTGGTATGGCCAGTTTATGGCCATAACACAAGCTCCCATAGAGAAATGGTAGAATGCGACCTCACCATGTGCGGTCGCATCATAATTAGGCGGTTGGGACTGCTGTCCGGAGGTCAGCCAGTCCCATTTCTGCCACGGTGTCAGTCGGAGAAAACTCTGACCGATATCATAATAGGCCTCTAAGTAGGAAATTGAATACAGTGATGACAATTATTACGCAAAATTTGAAAAATCTGCGCAATTTGGGGAATACAGCGCCACTGTGAGTATTTCATCGGTTTATTTGATGTCAATTGCTTTGCGCAAACCTCTCATGTTTTAAAAGGAATTGGGCACTATGTTTGTCTGTGTAGCGCCCGTGACAAAGCCCAAGTGAAGGTGAAATGCGTTGCTGAAGAAAACTATCTGAGAATTAGAAACTGTGGAGTGAGAGGTTTCTGGAGTATTATTTGTCTACCCCATATCTGCCAGGATAATAAATTAATAAACTAGACTTCCCCAAAAGCAACTTAAACCATCAGCAAAAAAGTATTGGACAGTAAAGGAGTTACATTTACTTTATCCACTCGTAATGAACCCATCACTAATGACTTGATACACACTAAATCAGTCACATTTACTATTCCCACTCCAAACTAAACCAAATAGGGGAAGATGTTGGAAACTAAAGGGGCCGAATTTACTATTCCCACTCAAACATGAGGGCATTATTACAAGTTGGCTTCCATAAACCCCATACCCATGGTCGCGGTCCGAGCCCCGCGAGCTCGGCTGTCCGACCGAGTAGTATGAGTTGTGCATATTGCTATTTCGAAGATCATGGCTGAACCACCATCACCGTCAGCCAACCGCAGACCGCAAGGGTCTCAGTCTGGTAGAAGCAGCTCAATAGGTTGGAACAGAGGAGTTTCACCACCGTCAGCATTACGGGTTGGCTTTTCAGTGGTGGGACCGCCAGCTTCAATCCGGGAGAAATGAAGGCTTTGAGGTGCATACTCACCCCTTTCTTGTCCTTTTGGTCGGAGTTCGATGTGGATCCCTTTCTTAAGGTCCCCCCTTCACAGCAACATCTTCACCCTGAGGATTACAACCCTGTCTGTGGCGATGTACAGGTGAGTCCTTTTTGTACCATATATCCAATGCCTGGACTGCCAACATATGGACCTGAATCAGGCAATGGGTAGGTGGTATTTTTCCACATGTATCATGCATATATGTGCATCTGACACATATGCAGTCGAAATGCTCACACAGGCATCGATATATATAGAAAGTAATCACCACTGCTGCAAGATCTCCACAGCCATACCACGGGCACTGCGGTAAACTCGTAATACATCAGTCAGACGACCTCTGGCGCTGCGGTCTCATGGCAGCCGCAGCAGCGATGCACAGGCAGTCCAACCGCTAAACACGTAATCAGGCCTTAAATTATCTTGAGGGAAGGAGTTAGACACTAAGGGCCTAATTAAGACTTGGGCAGTCCAACAGTGGATGGTGAAACACACCATCTGCTGTAGGACCGCCAAGGCTGTGGTGTTATCGCCCATGAGATTAGGAGTTAAATTCTGGTCTGTAGGGCTGTCCTGCGGTGGTTTTACAGCGGCGGTCTGTTAAGCTCATAGAAAAGCCGAACATGCAGACCGCTGCTCTCAGAGCGCCGACTGCACCTTCCTGCATGGTGTGGTACACCATGCAGGAAATGGGGGTGCACAATCAGGGTGGCACTACATGTGCCCCCTCCTCCACATGTACCCCCAGGTCCAGGAGTGCCAGGGGGCCCTGTTAGGGCCCCCTATGTTGCCTCTCCTCTACCCTTCTTATGGTGGGCTCACCACCATGAAAGTGGCGGTGGAAAGGCAACTCCTACTATGCCTGGCGTTGCCACCGCGGCACCACTAGCATATTAGTTCTCCTGACCGCTGCAGTCGCAGCGGTTCTGTGGCGGTCCGACCGCAGTGTGTCAGTGGTCAGACAGCTACCACAGGTTCGAACTCATAATTAGACCCTTAATGAGTAAGATTAAGTATTCCCATAGCAAGCTAAATCTTCTTAGGGAAAGTGCTGGACACTAAAAGGGTTATGTTTACTATTCTCACTCTAAACTAAATTATCTTGGGGAAGATTTCGGACATTACAAGGGTTAAATTAACTATTTCCACTCCAAACTAAAGCATCTTGGGGAAGGTGTTTGAAGCTGAAGAGGCTAGATTTTCTATTCCCACTTCAAATTAAACCATCTTAGGGAAGGTGTTGGACACAAAAGGGGTCAGATTTACTACTACCACCACAATCTAAACCATCTTAGGGGAAGTATTGAACACTAAAGGTAATAAAAATGTATTATTCACACTCCAAACTAAACCATCTAGGGGAATGTGTTGGACTCTAAAGGGGTCAAGTTTACTATTGACACTCAAAACTAAACGATCTTGAGGAAGGCATTGGATACTAAAGGGGCCAGATTTATTATTCACATTCTAAACTAAACCATCTAGGAGAAAGTGCTGGATATAAGTAGGTCATATTTCTACTCTTACTCCAAAAATAAAATGTACAGAAATACATACTAAATGGTTATAGCATTTTTATAAACCTATGAGCAACTCATAGTAAATTCAAATTAATATTATTAAATATTAACATTTCAAAACACCAAGGGCCTTATTACAAGTTTGGCAGTCCATTGGACCACCGAACACATGGTGGCGATCGACGGACCATCAGACTGGTGGTCTGACTGCAGTATTAGCACTTTGATGGTTGGACCACCACACGACCACTGCATCTGCTGGGGATCCTGGATCCCGCGCCGGTGGTGCAGTAGTCAAGGAGAGTAAGATGCTGTTGGTGCCGTTGCTGCCCCATCAAGCATATTAGGAGTTGCCTCACTACCAGCCTTTCAATGGCAGTGAGTCTGCTATGAAAAGAATAGTGGTGAAGCAACAAAGGGGGCCCGCTCCAAGGCCTGGGGATTCATGGAGGAGGGCACATGTACTGCCCCCTATATATGTGCAACACAGTTCCTGCATGGTATGGCATGCACCGTAGGGTGCATGCAGCACCATGCAGAAAGGTGCTGTGGCAGTGTCAAGGCAGAGCCTTCCTGAAACTCACCTATGGGCCTTTAGACAGGCATCACTGTGACACTGCCACAGCATGACCGCCATGGATTACAATCGTAATCCGGCAGGCAGCGTGGTATGGCTTTGGCAGTCCTCCTGCGGGGCGCTGGCATAGCGGCCCACAGGAGGAGTACCAAAATTGTGATAAGGCCCCTAAAGCTCAATCCAACTATCTTTCCAATTCTAATGAAAAATATATACAAACTAAAAATATAAATCATTAAAAAGTAAATTAAAAAATAAATATTTATTTTAACACCTCAGAAAATTATTATTTTGTAAAATGACATACACTACACTTAATTTAATTATAAGTACTAAAACAAAATTTAAGCATAACATAATTTATTTAACAAAAATATTACATATAAAAACAAATTCTTAAATGTGTATTCAAAATTGTATTTAAAATTAAATGTTTTCAATTAAAGCTTTTAATTTAATTTTTTTTTAAAAATACAATCATATATAAACATAAATCTAAACAATATACAAATAAAACATAAATATTAACACCTATACAATATAAAACTAAAATCTTAAAATGCACTATTAAATTCAAAATATACATTAAATGAAAAGTCACATCGTTTTGTTAAATTCTCCCCACTCTTTTTCCCTACCTTAAAAATATAATTTTTTGTTTAAGCTTCCCTCAATCATTATTTGTGGTAAAATAATCACAAATTTAACAAATTGATATCAAATATCTGTTTTGCATTCAAACATGTAAAATAATTAAACATATAGTTTAAACAAATCAATAAAAGTGATATTACTAACAACAGTATTTTGTACCATATTATATTTAAAAATATTAATAAACCATACTTAAAAATCTATTATTCTTAAATGCAGTATTCTTGTGGACGATATTTCCTGCATCGCGATAATCTTGTGACGATATTCTGGTATTTCAATATTTTGATTGAACACCTTGCAGGTCATTTGTCATAAATGGTTCTAATTCAGAACACAAGTTCAACTGCATAAACTTCGACTTAGACATATTTTTGTCTGATTCATACTGATATATTCATTACTGTTACTGAACAAGCACTGAATTTTCTTTTTCTTTTTTTTCTTTTGGTGATTATAAGTAGGCCTAGACGGCAAATTCCGTTCCGCTCGCGGAATTTCGGTAATTTCGCGTTCCGCCGAGAACGCGAAATTGCCCAAAAATCTGCTTCCGCGACTTTGCGAAATTTTTTCTTGTTCGCGTTCTCAAAATGCGTGTTCGCGAGATATTTCTCCCCGAGCACGCAAACAGCAACTGTGAACAGGAAAAAAGCATCGCGAACAAGCAATTCCACGTGTTCGCGCAATTTCTGCGTGTTCGCGGAGATTTTTTACCGTTTCGCGGAGATTTGCGTAACGTGATTACGCAAATTCCGCCCACCCCTAATTATAAGCACAGCTCTCACGTTACAATGGTGGTTAGCTTACAATATTCACCTTTTAGGGTATTTTTCAATTTTATGCTTTTAGTCCAGTTTAATGTTAATGCTTTTACTCTAAAATAAGCCAGTGGATTGAGACATCCACAATGGACACTGGGACAGTAGCATGGAGGCGTTGGAAGTGTGCGGCACAAATGTTTCATTGCACAGTAACATTGATCCTAACTACTGCGCAGGTATGCCCCGCCAAGATCCCAGTGTATGCTCCTGGCTGAACTTTCTCTACTGCCACCCTCAAAGGCTGCCACTGCCTGACATCCCTGGGAGTCGCTGCCATTAAGTGCTGCTACCTTTTGATACAATCAATATTCACTGATACAATGCATAGTGGTTTAGGGCAATATAATACAAGGCAACAACAGCTATCAATGAAATATCAAAGTGCTGCACCCTTTCTACTTACTTCAGAGTAAATAAAACGAAACAAACTAAAAACTAAATAACCAATACTGGATAGACTGTCATATTTAATGCATTTTCCATGACTAGTTTGGCAACTTTTGCTTAGAAAGGCACTGCAATGGGAGCACCAAAGCACATTCCTGCACGGCAATGGACTGTGCAGTCCATGCTGTACAGGAACAGACAGTGCATACTGACAGGGGGCACAACATGCACCCCTCTGCATGCACCCACCTGGCCCTGAGGCAACAGGGTACCATGTAGGACCTCCTTAGTTTCCTCACTGCCACAGTTTTCATGACGGGCTCACCGCTATGAAAACTGTGGTGTAGAGGATACTCGTAATATGCTTGGCAGTGCCGCAGTGGCACTGCCAGCAAATTGCTGCCTCGGACAGCCACGCCACTACCAGGGGATCACGGCTCCCAGGTGGTTGCAGTGGTCCATGGTCTGTCCGACTGCCACAGTTGTAATACGGACGTACTGCCGGTGTGGCGGTAGCCGCACTGCCACCTCAGGTTTGACGGTCCATTTTGACTGCCAAACTCGTAATTAGCCCCTAAGGTACTTCAATTTTTTTGCCAACTTTAGAGGGACCTTAAGTAGCAATCTGGGTTCTGGACCCTTATGCAGCTGACCGCTTAAGGAGAAAAGGGCAGATAGAAAAAATGTTGTTGAGAAAGGGGGGGGGTGAGGTATAGCAGTAACATAAACACTGTTATTGACATATCAAATATCTATCTTATAATACTATTACTAGAAAATATGGTGTTTGTTATAGGTTTGGCGCAGGAAAGTGGCAAATATGGAGTGATGATGCAAATATGGCTATTACAGAGAAATTGTAAGTGATGGTGAAACCTCAACATTCACTAACAATTAACGAGAGATGGTGCAAACCTGAACATGTGCTAACATTAATGAGTGATGGTGCAGATGTGTCCATGGCAACCAAATCTTCTCAGCGATGAGACTAGGTGGCTATACACTTAAGCCTGAACATGCATTCAAGATGAATAAGTCATGGTTTTAATGTGTACATGAACTAGGGATTAGTGAGCAATAGGGCGAAATTAATATGCACTAATGATTGGTGGGCAACTGTGAAAAAGTAAAAATTCATGTATGCTGAATGAGCAATGGTACACATCTAAAGTATTAAGCTGTACTGAACTATTAGAGCAAATTTTAACATGCATAATGGTGGCAATTCTTAACATATGGTGGTTTTCCTATAATGATGGTGTCTACTTTTGATGTAATGTTTTCAAAATCATGTTTTTCTATATATTATTTGAAGCCATTTGCTGCACACCAGAGTCCAGCACTGGCGAGGCACAATGTTGATTAATATGTTTTTTTTATAACACTGCTGCTATTGCTGCTGGAAGTTTCAGCTTGTAATATTTATGAAACCTGTCTTTATCCATCCATGCACTCATTCATTAATCAATTTGTGTACTCACCAACTCATCCATCCATCAATGCACTAACGTATTTGACCATTCATACATCTATGAACTGAAGTTATATTATCCAAGCATTCAGTAACTTACTCACTCATCCAACCATCGACTCGTTACCCCATTCACCTGTTCACACATCTATATCCACAAACAGGCAAATCAATGAAGAGTCACTTCAATTTCCAGAAAAGCCACACATATTAGCTTTGCCAATGATTTGTAATTTATGCATTTGACTAGAATAAAATTCATATTGCATTGTTCGTCTCCCAATTTGTCAGATACACATAAATTATGTACGTAAACAATAACTGGGAAAAAGTAAACAACAAATAAGTTAATGAAAAATAATATTTATAGGCATACTGTAACCAGGAAGTCTGCAAAGTATATAAATGCTATTATTGAGAGTTTTCTAGACCCAGACTCTATGGGCCCAATACACAAAGGTAAACTTAGACCAAAAGTCTAAGTTTATGACATTCAGTATTCACAAAGGTAAACCTAGACCAAAACTCAAAGTTTACGATTTTCGGCATAATCAAGGTAAGTTACAAGTAATATCTGAATGTCAGTTCTGAGTGCAGAGATTTCACTCTGCACCTGGAGTGAAGTCTTCACACTCGGGGTGGAGGTGGAGATTCCACAGGTGCGGAGTGGAACCTCCATCCTGAGTGCAGACGTAGAGATTTTACTCGTAACTTACCTTTGTGAATACCGAAAGTTGTAAATTTAGAATTAAGGTCTAAGTTTACCTTTGTGAATTGGGCCCTATATGCCTGGTGCTTCATTTTCTTCATGGGCAAAGCTAGCCATACGGCTGTATGGTTTATTTATTTTGCAGAGAAGTAGGCCTTGGAAGCCTTATAACAGGTTATAAATTTGGAGGTTTAAAAAGTAAAAGTAAAAAAAAACAAAGTAAATACATTTTGCTCCATCATCGTGGCATGAGAAAAAGATCCCCTTTACACTATTGTTTTTTTTACTAATGTAACAAATGTTGTACTTTAAATCTACTCTATTTTTGCAATGTTTGTAGCGAACAAAATAGAGATAATACATTTTTTATATGTGCAAGATGAGATGTAGAGTGAGTCAAAGCCGGTTTGTTCCATTTTTAGGTCTCACTTATAGTCAGCATTAATTGTCTGGTGAGAGCTCATATTATCAGACACCACACCCCACACAATACATACACACAACAACACCCATACATACAGCTACAAAAAGAGACTTTTGGCCCGCTGCTTCTGGCCATTAAACATTGTTGTTCAGATACCATTGGGTCAGCAGCGGCCCGTGCAGGTAAGATCGGTCAGGCGGTGGGGCCGGGTGGGGGTTGAGTTTGATAGACGACCATGAGGGAAAATTAAATAAATAATTTTCCCTTGTGGTCGTCTGTCGAAAGCCTCCCCCCCACTGGGCTACCACTCTTACCTGCACGGGCCGCTCCTGCATTAGGCTTTGGCTAACAGAGATGTTCATCAGCACTGCTGTCAATCCACAGCATTTCATAGATGAAAACACTTTTAACCAGTAAATCTCACACACATTACTATTATGTCATCAATTTCTTTATTTTATTTTATCCGGAGGGCCTCTGCCCTCTGGGATCTCTCAAAGTGCCTATCCACTATCTAGTCACTGCACTTGATGGGCAGGGGTAGGTGGGGAGAGGCCACAACACTCCCCGACCATCTCCGCCCCATTATTTCTATTATTGTTATGGTTTTTTTTTAGAGCCCTGCAACTGCTAAGTGCTACCAGGCTGCTCACTTCCTTTGTTGCACTCCAGCACACTTTATTTTATTTTCATTTTAGCATTCTAAAATGGCCATGAATAGCCTTGCTGGAATAATTAAGTAATACAAACACCATGCATTGATATTAAAAAAATGATTCATGTCATTAAACTGTAATCAATCAGAAACATATGCATGACACATATACTGTACGCTCTTTTTCATTGTTTACCCAAAGTAAGGAATAATATGTTTGCTATTCCTAATGCTCATTGGGTTAATGGCACGAAGAGAAGATAAGAGGAAATATCATTGGAAGTTATGTGTGTGAATAAGTGTTTTTCAAAGATTCATTTTTACTTTTGAGCTTCTGTGAATCATTTACTTATTGGATTTTCCCCTTTTTTCCACGGATATGTAGTTTGGGCCTCAGTTACAGAGGTAAATCTTGTGATAAACATAAGCCTTTAAACTTTCCAGAAATTTGCAGAGATTCCTGGCAAACATAAATGTACTTATGGATTTCTCTGCCACTAGTGCAGACCAATCAGCAGTAGGAAATCCTACTCGAAAATGGGAAGTAGGTTTTCCAAGGCATGATTTTCCTTGGAAGTTTTAGAATGCCCACAAACATGTATTTTTGTAGCCATTCCAAAACTGTACTCTAACCCCTTACTACCAAATTCCGGAATAACTCCCCTTCTAGGATGGAAAGGGGAATGCATCACTCAGACATTTGATGCTGGCGGCTAGGGAAAAGACTGTCTCCAAAGGAAAGCATGTTTCCACTGCAGATAGAAAAATAAATGGGCATTTGCATAGGAGGCTCAATTCTCCCTGTGATAAGTTCTCCACTATATATAACTCTGCACAGAAATTGGGCGTCTTTTAATCAATTAATCAAACCGCATTTGTGGCAGGGGCGGCTACTTCACTAGGGTGGAGGAGCGTTGCTCCACTGCTTTCTCGCAGTGCGAGAAGCAGAAACATAACATGGAAATACCTTTCAGTTATTACCTTTTTATTTTTAGTGGCGAGCGGGTGATGGGGCTGCTCTGCGAGCACCGCAGCAGAGGAGTGGTGTGCCCACTCCTGAGTGCGCAAAGACTGTTTGGTCGGCCCTCTGGGGCCGTCCAAACCAGTCAGGCGCCATCTGCCCTTCTCCATACAGGCGAAAATGACCGATCTCAACATCTTTTGTAGTGGAAGGGGGCAAAGGTCCATAAGAAACGAGCACCAAAGTGTGACTGCAGAGGCCCAGAGGACCTCGGGCAGAAAAAGGAAGAGGAGCTTGGGCCCTCCCCCTACCTGAATCCCCTGAGACGCGGCCGGCCAAGGACCGAGAGACAGGATCGCCTGAGGAGCACAGCTTTGGGACGATGGTCTGGATTTAGGTGGAGTACTCTACATCCCCTTCAGAGTTGCTATACTGAGCTTCTCCTCCTGAGGCCTTTTTGCCTTGGCAGTGAATCACAGCATGAAATTCACAGAAAAACCCCTTGTAAAAGGGTCACAGGCACTTTGTTGGGGGGTCTGCAATGGGGAGTTTTTTCCAGCATTGGTTCCAGCGTTTAAAGCCAAATTATTTTAGATGGAAAATCATTTCTGAAATAAATGTTATTGATTAGAAATATTAAACAATGGGGGGGCTTGGAAAGGAGCATGGCCGGCTAGTCGTATCTGCCGGAGCTCCAGCAGCCCATATGAAATCCTGAGCATAATCCTGACCTTCGACTCACCTCTAATCTCTTAATTAGGCGCCGATACTCCCTACATGAAACGGAGATACTTGCTGGATTGAACAGCAGTAACACGATCAGCATAGAGGAGGAAGACAAGGAAGTCACAACGTAAACTGCAGCTGCACAAAATGGCGGATCGGATGGATTAGCCTGCAGCGCCCGACGAGCATGACTGGTGACTGTAGTGCGGTGATCTTGAAGAGACGGGCACATTCGCAGCTGGAGCAGCAGTTCTCCACCCCCTTTGTGAAGGAGGGAGGCCAAAATCCGTGGGACACCGGCAACGAAGCGGTGCGACAGAGGCCCGGAGGACCTCAGACAGATAACGGAGGAGGAGCTCAGAGTGCGCTCCCTGCCTGAGTCCCCTGAGACGTGGCTGGCTGAGGACCGAGAGGCTGTATCACCAGATGAGCGCCACTCCACTCCAACTAGCAGGTGAGAGGGACTGGCGTAGCGCTGTGTGGAATGAGCGGCCAACCCCGGCCTCCATTACATATGTCCAGTGAGGGGTGGACGTTATGTGCTGCGTCCCGTGAGGAACCTGAATTGCCGGCCAGAGGAGAGAAGAGGATGCAATGGCGTCTCCCGTCTGATTCCCCCCCGTGGTGACTCAAGTGGTGCATCCGCGGCTGCAGCGACTGATCTCAACCCCCTTTGTGGTGGAAGGGGGCAAAGGTCCATAAGAAACCGGCACCAAAGCCGGACTGCAGAGGCCCAGAGGAACTCGGGCAGAAAACGGAAGAGGAGCTCAGGCCCTTTCCCTACCTGAATCCCCTGAGACGCGGCCGGCCAAGGACCGAGAGACCAGATCACCTGAGGAGCACCGCTCTGACCTAGAGTGCAACTGGGAGAGACAGCAGGGAGCTGAGTAAAGCGAGCGGCCATCGTCAGTCTCCACTCCGTGTATTAAATGAGGGATGGACATTGTATGCTACATCCCATGAGGAACCTGAAGGGCCAGCCAGCGGGGAGAAGAGGACACAATGGTGTCTCCCGCCTAACTCTACCCCCCCCCCTCCCCCCCCTCCCCATGGTGAGTCTGGAGACTCAAGTGTGTGCGAGTTAGATATCACTCCGGGGAAAGAAGTCGAAACAGAAAAAACAGAGACCTACGTGCCCTGAGGCTTCAAGGGGCTTGAGGGAGTGAACAGATGACCGGCTCCAGAAGTTGTGTGACCCACAGGCTGAAACTGCACACTGGTGAGAGGGGCTGTATGAAGTGAATTGCAGGGGGGACCCCCGAGAGGAACCTTTAAAGGCCACTAATTGGAATAGAGGAAGAAGGGCAGCCAGAGATCTTTGATTCCCCCACCGGCCTGGCATATAGTGCACCTAATTGCAGACAGGTGTGCAGTCTGGGGAGACAGCAGAGGCCCCCATTGATATTATGGTCCCTTGGCTGGTCATGTGCACTAGTGACTGTACTCCTGTGCCGTCTCCTTGTGCTGCCCATAACAGTCCAGCGTTATAACAAAAACAGGGGATAATTGAAGGGTAGTACCCATGGAAATCCAGGGACAGTAATTCAAGTGTAGACCCTGATCGATTGAAACTCTGTCAACCACCGTTAAGAGCCAAGATAGAGCAGAGAGAAAGGGAGTACGAGAGATATCTGTGAAAACCTACCCAAGATGCTAAAGAACCCAAAACTTCCAAACAAGGTAAAATGGATAAATACACAAAAGTATTGCCCCCAACATCTGAGGTAGAGGGAGAACAGCAGGGGCCACCAGACAACGCAACCCTCCTACAAGCATTTCAGCCCCCCAGAGAGGCCATCAAAGGGAAGATTATGGAAATACTCTGGGAGGTGACCCTATTACGTCAATTTATGCATAACGTCTCCGACAGAGTGACCCAGGCTGAGACACATATATCGGAAGTAGAAGACGGGTCGCACGGATTAAAAACAGATGTCTCTAATCTAAAGGCTGCCATGAAAGAGATGACGTGGTGGGTGGATGATGCTGAAAACAGGGCAAGAGGAAGCAATCTACAATTCATAGGATTTCCGAAGGGGGTGGAGGGCCAAGACCCAGGGGCCTTCCTGCTAACCCGGCTCAGAGACTCCCTCCCAGCGGCGAGATTCTCACCCTGTTTCATAATTGAGAGAGTCCACAGAATGCCCGCCACAAGGCCACCATCCGGGGCTCCCCCTAGACCATTGATAGCTCGATTTCTAAATTTCCAAGATCGAGGCCTGATCCTGAAAGAGTCTCTACGGGTAGGGGAAATCAAATACACTGATTATTCACGTGATGACACACTTTTGACTCGGTAAAGGGGAAGCTACGAACCCTGTAACTCCAGTACATGCTACTCTTTCCTGCCAAATTAAAAGTTATCTTTCAGGGCAAACCTTCCTTCTTCCAGACCCCAGAGGAAGCGTGGACCTGGATTGAAGAGCGCCCCCTCTTAAGACTGGAAGTAAAAGGCACTGATCTAACATGCAAAGACACTTTGAAAAGGCTGGATCCCCAAAAACAAAGAGAAAGAAGGAGACGACTGCCGGCTGGAATGCGCAGAACCAGTGAGGGGATGCCTATGAGAGGGACCCCCCACATGCAAGAGAATGTGCAAATTTCTGATTCTAACGGAGATTTGACCCAATCCAAAGTAGATGGGGTTCAGGACATCAGGGCAATCTCCACACGAACTATCGGACAAAAACTACCTCGCTGATACGGTTAGCGACCATCCGCTCCTAAGAAAAATCAACTGCTTGGAAGTACCAGACGTTGAAACCGAAAACCCAGAGGCGCTTCAGCAGCTGTCAGGTAAAACCGGCGGCGAAGGCTGAAATAGGGGTTTAGCCACGTAAAAAGAGACATCAACTGGCTGATAAGCCCCCCCCAGACACTAATATGCTCAGTCTTCCTGGGTGAAACAAACTGTGTACAGTTTTGTATCCTTTCGTGTGCTTCAGTGTAGTAATAAAGTAGTTCAGGGTTGAAGTTAGGGATTCAGACCTCTAAAACTATACCTGTGCCAAGTTGACATGTTGACAGTTCAGAAGATGGGTGCGGGAAGTGGAAGAGAGTGGGGTGGGGGGATGAGTTCCAGGGACAAGAAAGTAGTGACAGTTCAATAGTTAAGTTTTTTTTTCTTTTTCTTAGTCAGTAGCAGGGAACTCAGAGACATAAATAGAGAGAAGGGAGACGAGATAGGAAAAGGCTCACCCCCCCAACAGGGGACAGAAGAAGACTCCCACGCATGATGGGTGAGGGAGGATACATAGCATTGACGTGGAACGTCAATGGACTGGGAAATAAGGCTAAGAGAGGGCTAGTTGCAAAATATCTTAAGAGAACTTACGCCTGATATCATCTTCTTGCAGGAGACAACACCTTATGGGCACACACTGCGCTTTCCTGGGAAGGGGAACATCTACTACACTACCTCATGCAGGCTTTTCCTCGGGATCCAGAGGGGTTGAGATTTTAATTAAGAAAACATCTCCATTTTATACCACAAAGACTTGGATTGACCCCAATGGGATGTTTGTAGCAGTCCAGGGAACATGGGGACGGCGGGAGTTGACACTAATTAGGGTCTATGCCCCACCAAGACTTCAGAGTCAGACACTGGATGCTGTAGCTAAAATACTTCTAGAATCCAGCCCTTCCACTCATATAATAGGTGGAGACTTTAATAACGTGCGTAATCGTAGATTAGACCGTACACGCGTAAGCACTGGGACTCGCGTGCCCACCTTACTGGCCGAGTTTGCGAACTCACTGGGACTGACAGACCTTTGGCATCGCCACCACCCAATGGCCCATAACTATTCATACTTTTCTGGGGCACACAACTTTTCTAGACAATACTACATATTTGCCCCGGCGGGAAAGATAAAAACCATAAAGAAGGTGGAGTACCTAGCTAGGGGAATCTAAGACCATTCTCCGCTTTGGTTAAAGGTGGAGGGCAAGAGAAATGTACAACGCTCGGAATGGAGGCTCAATGCATGGGAATTGCAGGACAAAACACTTAAAGGAGCGATCAAGATGGAGACCGAGCTCTATTTTAATGGAAATGGGGGTATAGTTCCCTCGGCACAACCCTATGGGAGGCCTATAAAGCGGTAATGCGAGGCAAGATACAAGATGTCATAGCGAGGAAAAGGCGTGAGGAACTCCACCAAGTGGAGACGCTAGAGAGGAAGCTAATACATCTAGAGAAAGACGTAGGCCCGGATGTGGATACAATCCAGCTGCGCCAAATTGCGCTCACTCGTAGGGATCTCCGAGCTCCGACAGAAAGAGAGGTGCAGACCCAAATACAAGCCACACACCACCGACTCTACGAGCCGGGAGGCTGGGCAGGAAAGCTACTGGCCTGCATAGGCAGGAAGGGGAAAGAGACAAGATGGGTGACCATGATACAAGAGAACGGAGAAGAACATACCACAGCGCACAACATAACGGAGGCATTTGCCTGCTATTACACAAGTTTGTATGATGCCAGGCCTATAGCCAGTGAATCACGAATAGCTGCCTACCTTGATCAAATAGACATCCCATCCATGACCAGAGAAGTCTTAGATAAATATATCACCCTGGAAGAAGTGCAGGAAGCTATTTCCAGACAAAAACCAGGGAAAAACAAAACACTAGCCAATTGGGCCGCCATTTGTTAAATTTGTACATTGACGTGAGAGAAGAGGGAGCACACCCCATAGACCTCAGTAGTGCCACCATAGTGGTAATTCACAAACCAGGGAAGCCACCTGACAATTGTGGGTCCTATCACCCAATCCCATTATTTAATGTTGAAACTAAAATATTGGCCTCCATTTTAGCGACATGCCTACTTACAGTAATTACATCTCTCATTCACCATGATCAATCTGGCTTCATGCCCAAGTAAGCCACGCACCTCGACCTCCGACGCCTGGCCAATTGGCTAGACACAGTGAAAACCCGGACCACCCCTCATTTTCTCCTTTCCCTGGACGCGGAAAAGGCCTTGACACAGTTTACTGGCCCTATATGCATCAAGTTTTAGAGAAATTTGGATTTGGGCAAAGCTTTATAGCATGGATAGACCTTCTTTACAACAGCCCTAAAGTCAAAGTCCAAGTTAATGGGACTCTATCAGCAGCTTAACCAATAAAAAGAGGAACCAGACATGGCTGCCCCTTATCCCCCTTACTTTTTGCCCTGGTATTAGAACCACTGGCATGTGTAATTAGAACCTATCCAGAGATATGACGGATGTCTTAGAGATGAACGGATATCCCTGTATGTGGATGACATCCTGCTCTACATGAATGTTTCTGTCCGAAAAGCAGCTTTTGGTCATGTAAAGCACTCTGATACCTTCGGGTCAAGTTTATGCTATTTGTTTTTAGAAATACATAATTCTGTACAGAATGCATCAAAATTAGAGTGGTGTCAGTATCTATCATCTGTGCACGGGCACTCAACTACACACTAAGACCTACTATTGTACAACATGTTGGTATTAGAAGACTTGGATTCTTTCCCCCAAAACAATTCGGAAGGTTTAATTTACTCGGGGGAAATGCATGGTAAATACCTGGACATTTGAATCTTAGGGCCTGATTATGACTTTGGCGGTCTTCCGCTAGCCCGCCGCAGCAGTGGACCAGTCACCGCCGCCAAGCCTGCGGCATCACGCCTGCTGAATTAGGATGTTTCTGTTGTGCTGGTGGTCTTGTGGTTGCGGTCTTCTGACAGAGGCAGACCATCGCGATGGGAACCTCACTATTTGTACGTTTTGTTCCACAGTGTAAATACATATGTGTGTATATACAGGAAGCAAGTCTGAAAATGCACATATATGTATTACACCTATGGAAATATACCTTGTCCACAGCCATTGGAACAGTGGAGAAATGTATGAGTGGCTTACCCTATGAGTTGTTGCCAACAGTGTGTATTCTTCATGAGCAAGTTTCTTCAGCAAAGGGAGGACCTGGACAAGGGGCTCTGTGATGGTAAGAGGAGTGGAAAATGGATTAAGTGAATTCTCACCTTATATCTCCTGTTCCCGCCAGGTCAAGTGTGTGTAGGGCTTCTCACCATAGTCGGCTTGGCAGTGAGACACATCGTAATATCGCTTGCAGGAAGAGGGGCTGAACTCCAGACGTCAACCGGGGTAGCCTGTGACCGCCATTGATGCAGAAGGAAAAGACCCGTGGAGGCGGCAGAAATTGGGTGGCCAACATCGTAATTCAGCTGGCGGACCTAGACGGCGATACTAAGAGTGCCAAAGTTATAATCAGGCCCTAAGTGCGGTAAGCATCAACATCTGTATGTTACTCTACATTTCAACAGGGAAACTCATAATTGGCAAGGTTTATTGCATCCGATAAATTCTGATAAATAAGGAGTCGCAGAGTATCATCATTTATCAGATGCACTAAATAACAGCCAAATACCAATTCACTATACCAATGCACTCATAATCAAGGCCTAAGTATTGAACAATATTTCCCTTTAAAATTTCCAATGGCATCAAAAGAATCTACTACAAGTAAGCACATTTGTCTAAAACATAAATTGCAAGGATTGAAAAAAAATGCAGGCATTCAGCGCATGAATACATAACACCCTACAAACAATAATCAGAAACATAAAAGAGCCAAGTGTGAAAAAACCATATCCAAATTATGTAGTCATTTCCTACTGTTTATTTTTTTTAAATGCACAAAATAGGTGTCCAAATTACAGATCCAGACTGCTGCTTTAAAGCCATTGTGAATTCTTTCTGCACAATGGATGAACTGTGCACGCACCTAAGCCTTTCGGCTATTTCATATAAGCGTATGAACTTGAGCACATGCACACGCTAGAAGAGCTCATGTACTCATAAATGCATAAAACATTTCATGATACAGAGCCGCGCACCTTTTTGAACTGGGAATCCGTGCATGTCCTCTTTTTACTGAGTCGTTCTCTGCTGCTTAAATTGCTCCTCTGAATTATCAGCCCTACAAAACTACTTTTTGCAGAAAACAGAAACTTAAGAGTAAATGGAGAAACCTCTTGCCTTGCTCTCACATAAATTAGGAAGATATTTCCAGGGGTGGGCGGACCTTGTAGAGTTGATTCCATGGAGTTCCGCAAATGGGAGCTCGCTCAAAATCAGCGCAAATGGCACCACGCGGTACGCCAGAGGACGCTCCTTCTCCAGTTGATTTTGCTGTAGCTTGAGTAGATTTTCTACTCAAGAGGCAGCTGTCTGACCTCCCGTGTTGTGGAGATCGCGCCAGTTACCCTCCTAGTGACTGAAAACCGCACTAGAGGGTGCCAAATCTTACTTGCCAACTTATCGTAGGTGAGCTACATGTGAGAAAAATCTATGTCATGGGGTGGTTAGTGGAGTTTGGCCTGAACTCTGGTTGCTGAGCGGAATTTATCACCCACCCCTTCAAGTTTTTTCTAGAACAGATTAAAAAGCGTTCTAGGGTGGGAATGGGTAAGCAACATATTTGTAAGAACCCTCACAGTTTTGGTCTTGATTAAAAGTGTCCCAGATAATATCAACCTCTGTCCAATCTCTTGTTTGAGTTTGGATAGGATTCATAAGTTGCACATGGCTTTTGCAGCTCACAAATGCAAATATATATAAATTGTACAGATAGTAACGACCCTCTTGAGGGCATCCGGTTCACTCCGTTATTGCTCACTCAGTGCTCAATAATTGAAAAAGATCCGCTTATATGCTTTAATTAGCCTCAGATTCCGTTTCTGTCTTGTGCTTCTCTCCTGCTTCTGTATATAACAGTGAACTCTGTGTAAGTTGATATGATAATGTTATGTTATGTTATGTTATGTTATGCAGGTTTTTGTATAGCGTACAGCTACTCCAAAGAGTGTCCCGACGCTTTAGAATGCACACTAATCATAGAACACAACAACGAAAATAAACAGAAAGATACAGAAGAGGAAACCTAATAGAACCTGAAACTAAGAAGTGAAAAGCCAGGTTTTAAGCCCCTTCCTAAAAGCCAACAAGTTTGGAGTGCTACGTAGGGCCACAGGCAATTTATTCCACAGCTGAGGCGCTAAACATTTGAAGGAGCGGCCGCCGATGCGAGCTCTCTTCGCGCGGGGCACTACAGCAAAAAACAAGGCTTCCGACCTGAGCGATCTGGCCGGACGGTAAAAAGACAACCTATCCTGGAGATATTTTGCTCCCGATCTGTACAAGGCTTTGTGTGCCAGGGTGAGAGATTTAAAAACTATCCGCTTCCGGACAGGAAGCCAATGGAGAGATTCCAAGAGGCCCGAAGCTCTGGCGCAACGAGGTAGTCCAAAAATAGCACGTGCTGCCGAATTCTGAACGACCTGTAGTCGTTGAAGCAGGTATTCAGGCAGGCCGAGATAGAGAACGTTGGAATAATCTATTCTCGAGCCTATCATCGCCTGTACCGTGATCTTCCTATGTTCCTCCGATAGCAAAGGAAGGAACTTGCGAAGCATCCGGAGTACGCCGAAGCAGGTCCCTGTAAGACCGATTACCTGCGAACGTAGTGTGAGGCCATTGTCGATCTTAATCCCAAGGTTTTTTGCTACCTGGGAGGAACTAGCTGGTGGAAACATGTTCTCAGGCCACCACACTTTCCAGTCCGGGTCCGAGCTGCACCCAAAGAAGAGGACCTCAGATTTATCCGAGTTGCACTTGAGGCTGTTATGATGGAACCACTGAAACACAGCCTCAAGGCAACCCTGGATCCTACCTCCATCGAAGTCCGCACCCCTCTCACAGGTGAAGAGGAGCTGGGTGTCATCAGCGTAAGAGACGATCTGGGCCCCGAAAGACTCCGCCAGGGCCGCCAGAGGGGTCATAAAGATATTAAAAAGAGTCGGGCTCAGGACAGAGCCCTGAGGAACTCCGACACCCAATGGCGACATATCGGCGGAGCAAGCAGAAGCCCAGACCGATTGTCGACGACCTGCCAGAAAAGATCGAAACCACCGGAGCACCGTCCCACAAAGACCAATCTCTGAGAGTCTAGCAAGCAAACCCTCATGGGGGACGGTGTCAAAGGCCGCCGACAAGTCTAACAACACCAGCATCGCTCTCCCACCCGAATCCAACACCTCCTTTACCGCCTCCGAGACTTCCAAGAGGGCTGTTTCGGTGCTAAGATTGGCGCGAAAACCCGACTGGGTAGGGTGCAGTAGATCGTGGGCCTCCAAGTAATCGGCAAGCACCCTATGCACGTGCTTTTCAATGACCTTCGCCAGAGCCGGCAGGAGCGAAATAGGTCTATAATTCGCTAACACCTCTACATCCAGACCAGGCTTTTTAAGCAGGGGGATAATCATAGCCTGCTTCCAGGACTGGGGAACCACACCCTGTGCAAGAGAACAGTTCAACAGGGGGTTCACAAGTGGATTAATGACAGCTGCCATTTTAGCCAGGAATTTTGCGGGGCAGGCATCCCGAGGGGAACCTGACTTTAGTCCTCCCATCAGGTCAAGAGAAGCTGACAACGAAAGAGGAGGGAAAGCTGCCAAAGCCACACCGGCACTCAGTCGGGTAGCAGCGGCATTCTCCACCCGACCTGGTACCTCAGGATCCAACACACGGAAGGAATCCTGAATCCGCTGGATCTTAGAGGTGAAAAAGTCCGCAATCGCCCTGACCCAAGGCGCAGGAGGGGGGGTCTGGGCAGGCGCTGTGCGAGAGGCTGTAAACTCTCGCACAATGGCGAAAAGCTCCTTACAGGAGTTGGAAGCGGCTTCAATTCTTCTAGCAAAATAAGCCTTCTTCTCCGCGAGGATGTTCCGATGGTACGCTTTCGCCAGAGACCTGTAGGTGAGTTTCGCCGTCGCGTCGTATTTCACACGCCAGGCTCTTTCCGCTACCTTGCATTGCCGACGCGAGGTTGCCAATGCTTCCGTGAACCAAGGGGCAGAAGCACCTTTTCCGGGTTTGCAGGGGGGTCTCAGAGGAGCAAGCTCATTGAGCCTCTCTGAGAGCCAGACCTGCAAACGCTCCACATCCTCCTCTAAGTTCCCGGTTAAGGCACAGGGGTGATCGGCACAAGACTGTGCCAACAGTTCAGGAGTAATCCGGTGGAGTGGCCTGAATCCCACTAAAGACTGCCGAGGGACACCAGCAGGCTTCCCAGCCTCTGAGAGATAAAATCTCACCAGCCTGTGGTCAGACCAAAGCACCTGGGTGGGGGCCAACATCTCTATAGGGATCGTAGAGAATGTCAAATCCAGGGTATGTCCCTTCTCATGGGTCGGCCCAACATAATAAGGAACAAGGCCCATAGGGGCTGTGACCTCCAACATTTTCATAGCATCGGGATCCGTTTCCACGTCCATATGGACGTTGAAGTCCCCGGCGACGATGCAATGTTCTGATGTAAAGAGCAAAGAAGAGGTCACCGACTGGAACTCTTCAAAAAAAGAGCCCAAGGGCCCCGGCGGCCGATAGACTAGGAGACCCTTAATCGATTGGTGAGGTGAAAGGACAAGGGCAAAGGCAAGGGATTCGCAATCCTTGATCACCTCCGATGGAATAATGGTGCAAGTGACCATTTTGTTGACTATTAAAGCCACGCCACCTCCCCGCCCCTTCGGCCTATCCTGCCTGAAGATGTTATACTCGGGCGGGATAGCAGTGGCAATATCAGGGTTAGACGCCGCGCCGAGCCACGTCTCGGTGAGCATTAGAAACAGGGGTTTTTCTGACTCTAGCAGATCAAAAACATCCAAAGCGTGCCAGCCCAACGATTGAGTGTTGAGCAGTAGGCCCAGATGTTTAGTACAAAACGCCGCCTTCAGTGGCGCATCGCCCAAATATTTCTGCGGGCGCCAGCCACACTCAGGGCAGCAATGCTTACCCTTGTGGCGAGCAGGGAACACCGACCGGCAGAAACCATTTGTGTACCGCCAGGACCAAAGTTCCGACCCCGAGTAGTGTAGCATGGTGTTGAATAGGCCAACTAACTCGAGCCGAAAAGCCGCGACTCGTCCGTCGCCTCAGACACCTCCGGGACGCGGACGGGCGCAGACGGGCTAACTCTGGCGTAAACTCCGGCGGAAATCCGGCGCCCCGCAGCGCGTACCCGCTGCGCGCAGTGTGGCTGTTATTTTATAGTGGTCTAGGCCCTTGTGACCCTGTGCCACACCTACCCCACAACGAGCACCAAGCGTAGTTCCCCGTTCCAAAATGGCCGCCAAACACGAGTCGGGGCAAAGGACCCGCAAAACGCGGTGGTCGAACAGATTATGGTGCAGGTAAGCTGGGATGAGTGCGGGTGTGCAAGCAGCCCTAAAACCAGGGGAAATATAAAAAGAAAATGCAAATAAAATAGTAAACACGGAGTTTTAAAATATTATCTCGGACAATCCGAGCGCCTTAAAAATCACATGGGCAGTTAGTCATAGAAGCGTTCTCTTAGAGCAAGGGAGAATACACAATTTGCCTGCTTTTTTATAGTGGTCTAGGCCCTTGTGACCCTGTGCCACACCTACCCCACAACGAGCACCAAGCGTAGTTCCCCGTTCCAAAATGGCCGCCAAACACGAGTCGGGGCAAAGGACCCGCAAAACGCGGTGGTCGAACAGATTATGGTGCAGGTAAGCTGGGATGAGTGCGGGTGTGCAAGCAGCCCTAAAACCAATGAATTATTTGGAGTTAAAATGAATTATTTGGAGTTAAAATGTATATAACCAGTCTTTTGTAGATAATGTTTTATTCTGCCTCTGTAAACTTTCTCCTTTCCGTATTTACTGTCCCACCTTCTGATACTTTTTACTAATGCTAAGAAGGCTGTTACATTCCTCCGCTCCTTGTCTGTATCGGCCGCTCTCTGATCCTAGTCATTTGCATGCATGCGCACCTTGTTTTATAATCATAGACTTTCTCTCAATGCAGTTGCCTGTTTTATGCAGAGGGGAGGCTGTTGGAGAGTAGGCTTTCCTCATTGCGGTTACACGATAGGTGTCTATTTAATTATTTTGGTCCTGCACCATTATATATCCTCCACACTCACGGCTAATTCCACATTGATATTTTTTTGCAGTAACTATCAAAGGGAGCATCCCCCTTACTTGAGGAGCCTCTATAACAAGACTGGGTCGGGGTCCTCTGCCCGCGTTGGCAGTTGCTGACTAATTCCCTTAATGTTGGTAAGCGTCACCTCAGGGATCCCTTTTCAATCTTTTCACCTATGTGGGTTTGTATGCTCATGCTCTACTGCCCCGTTTTCTGTTTAGATTCACAGACAACTGTAAATTCATTCGCTATGCTCCATGGTTAAGTGCTGCGACAGCCCCAATGTAGGATCACGTTTGTATCATACCTAAATCATTCTAGACTATTTTTCCAGCTACTTGCCATCTTATTATAACACTCATTCTTTTCGCAACCGTCAAGAATTGTTCGATCGCTATCCCTCTTAGGATGTCATCACCCCAATTGAGGCTTATGTTAGGTCAGTCATTTTTTTCAATTTCACCCCTATCCTTGGTTTATACTATTTAGGTTCTGCCACTCCCTCATTCCTTGCGACACTGTGTCTAGAGTATGATGCACGTCACAATAACACATGCGTGCATGGAATGAGAGGTCATCGCTTTCCATTATGGTTATCATTACTAATTTATTTTCCATTTTCCCTTCGTTTACTCTTTCCTTTTTACCTACCTCGTAGATTTCTCCTTGTTTCTCTTCCTTCCTTACAGGCATTTTCTAGTCTCAGGCATATACAATTAAAGTCCTGATGATGATCCCCATATTAGAAAGTGAGATTAAAATGTCATTGACACATAGTGCTATGACTATCATGAATGTCTTTTGGTTAAAAAAAGGATACCATTGCTACTTCAAAATAATTTGTTCATTACTTTTACAGCTCAGAAAATGTCTGAGCTGTAAAAAATAATTTTTAGTTTCTTTGTTGTTTCCCACTTTTATTATTTCTCCTTATGCTATATGTTTGAATAAACACCTGTATTTTGCTATTTACTCCAGTATTAGAACTTTCGTAGATTCACATGTTTGAATCATTCCCCATCATTGAGATGGGAGTTCCCGGTATATAAAAATAGCAATGCAAAGCTATTAGAAATCAGGCCTAGGCCCATTCCAGTTTTGTAACATATCCACCTCTTTTTGTAAAAGAGACCAAATAAAATCAACAACCAATCAGATCAGCCTCACCCTCTAGAACCCTCCTGGGAGAACCTCAGACCTTCAGATTTTCTAACGCACGTTGTGCTAGGGAGTCTCCACTGAGCTCTGCTGAGTTATTCTTTATTCTACTACTCTTGTGAGAATTTTTCAACTTTATATTTTTCAGACTACTCTTCAATCTTGGTCTGTTCTCTATTCATCATGGCAGAAAAGGAGAAAAAAGGCCTTTTCAGAGCTTGTGCCACCTGCTCTAAAAAGAGGCTTTATGTGGATGACCCTCATAAGGATTGTATATACTGCTTGTATCCTGACCACAAAGCCAAGGATTGCAAGGTCTGTCGTTCCTTTCAACTAAAATCTTGAGGGATCGTGAGGAATATCTCCTTACCTGGCTCCAGAAGTTAAAATCCAGCAGAGAACCGGTCTCTGGTGACCACAGTGATGAGGCCTAATCTGCTTAGTCTTCTAGAAGATCTGTAAAAAGGGGAAGATCTGACCCTACTTCTTCAGAGGAGCGCCCTCAAAAAGCCTCTAAAAAGACCTCCCTTGGGTCTGACAGGCTCAGTCCAACTAAATCTCCTCACCAAGGTGAAAAGGAGAGGAAAAAACTTAAAGCAGGAGAAAGTGGAGTGAGGAAGACAAGCTCTGTTCCTCCTTCTTCCCCTCCTGAAGGAAGAAAAATGTTCAAGAAACCCTCCTCTGTTCCTCTTGAGGATAAACAGGCAAAGAAATTACCACCGTCGACGTAGCAGTTGATGACACCATCGACGAAGAAATCGACATTGTCGACGCGGAGTGACAAGGGCCAGTCTCCTCAGCTTACAACAGTTCCGACGACAGGATTGTCACCAAGAGCTTCTCTGGCATCGACGACCATGGTTCCGCCTCCATCGAAGACAGAGGCGACGACGGAGGCTATAATAGCAGTGACGATGAAGCTATCATCGTCAACGGCGTCGATGACCACGAACATGGCAACAAGAACTATGACAACGGCAGCGGCTATGACGTCAATGGCTATGGCGTCAACGGAAATGGCGACGGGATCGACGACGGCACCGTCGATGGCAATATCAACATCGTCGATGAAACTGTCAGCGACCTCATCGACGGGAGCGGAAATTTCCGGAGAAAATTCAGGAAGCGTCAGGTAACTCCTGAGCTCACTTCTCCTAGCAAGGTGACCCCCCTACTACCTTCTCACCTCCTAGAAGAGGAAGATTCAGACGACGAAGGACCTTTCGGTTATGTCCATAGCCCTTCAGAGCTGCACTTCAAGTGCCAGGAGGATGATTCGGAAGAAGGATATGAAGGGGAGCAGGACTATGATCCTCCCCCAGGACTACCATAGGGAATATCAAGAGGAGGTGGTCTGTATGCCATCCTCTCTGATTTCGGACTTGCAGTATATGCTGTTGGACCACAAGTGAAGGTTTCCAACTCCATCTTCGATTCCGGAACAGGGGTCACTTCCTACAAGGCCACCCTCAGTGCCATCCACACCTCGGGTGCTGCCACAACCGCTGAAAATAGTAGAAGATCCTCCACCAACTCCGCCTTTTATCCAACACCAAGATACCTCAGATGGTGGTCAGGGGGAAACGGATCTTCCTGGCTGGACAAAGCATGGAAGAGATTTTCCTCTATGTTAGGTTTACTGGTCAAAGCGACTAACACTTTAGCTATTCTGGGATGCTACGACTGGCAGATGTGGTGTGATTTATCTCCTTACCTCGACCAACTGCCTGAGGACAGTAAAACCGAAGCAAAAAAGATCCTTCAAGAAGGGGAGAGGGCCTCTTCGGAGGTCATTGATTGTGCAATGGACATTGCTACAACAGCTTTTCGAGCCCTGGCTGGAGCAGCAGTCCTATGTCGCCAGGGTTGGCTTCGAGCAATCTCGTTTAGACCTGAGGTCCAAAACAAGATACTGGATCTTCCATTCGATGGAGAAGCTCCCTTCGGAAAGCATGTGGATGACGCTCTCCAAGACATAAAAAAGGACAGAGACACGGCGAAATCGTTGGGGACGTTTGAATACCGCAAAGTTCCTTTTTGAGGCGCAAGGGGTAGAGGGCTTCCTTCGTACAGAGGAGGATACCAACAATATAGACACTCCTCTTATACACCTGCCACGCAGTCTTATCGTCCGCAGTACAATAAGCGACAAGGGCAATCTGCAGCCTATTCTAAATCGGTGTCCAGAGGCAGAGTAGGACGTCAGGGGAAGGATTCTTCAAGGCGTCAATAGCGGCTTGCAGGCTCTGACTACTGTCCCTTCCCAAAACCATACACCTGTAGGAGGAAGGATTTATTTGTGCTTCCAAAATTGGCAACTATTAACAACAGATCGATGGGGGGTCAACATAGTTCAATTTGGCACTACGTTGGAATTTGTTCATCCTCCTCCAAACACCCCTCCTCGCAGTTACATGACAAAACATCTACGTCTCCTGCGCCTAGAAGTCCAAATAATGTTACAAAAGGGGGCAATAGAACCGGTCCCGTTATCTCAAAGAGGAAGGGGATTCTACTCCTGGTTCTTTCTGGTTTGAAAGACTGTTGAAAAGTTGCGCCAGATCCTAGATCTGAGGGAACTCAACACCTATCTCATCAAGCAGTTGTTTCGATTGGTCTACATACAGAACATACTTCGACTCCTAAATTCCGGAGATTTCATGGCCACTTTAGAACTAGAGGACGCCTATTTTCACATCCCCATTCATCCATCTAACAGGAAGTACCTTTGCTTTACAGTAGGCAAGAGCCACTTTAAATTCAAAGTCCTCCCTTTCAGCCTCAGATCGGCACCAAGAATTTTTACGAATATTCTGGCTCCGGTACCAGTTTTCCTAAGAAGACAACAGCACCAGGTGTTTCTCTACCTAGACGACTGGTTGATAAAAGCCCCTTCCAAAGCAACAGCCAGGAATTCGGTGACGGCCTGTACAACGCTGTTCAAAGTTCTAGGTCTTACCCTCAACAGGGAAAAGTCAAACTTGCATCCTTCCAAGAACGCCATGTTTCTGGGAGCCATACTGGACAAGTCCCTAAACAGATGTCAATGGCTCATCTGCTTCTAAAAAGAAGGTCACTTTCATTTCACCCCTACAAGTCCCTTCTGGGATCCATTTTGTCCTGCATTCCTCTGATACCCCACTGTAGGCCTCTTCAGGAGCAACTGGACTTACAGTGCCGTCAGGTGGAAGGATCTTTCGAAGACATGATCGCGGTAACTTCGCCAATGAGACAAGCTGCTTCATGGTGAATTCACAAGGCGAACATTTCACAGGGTCTCTCTTTTCTGGTCACCCAGCTCCTCATATAATTACAACAGATGCATCTCTAGAGGGTTGGGGAGCGGTCTTGGATGACCGCCAAATCAGTGGTCGATGGCAACAGTGTCATCGTCTTCTACACATTAATCTGCTGGAGCTAAGAGCGATTCGCCTAGACCTACAGGCTTTTCTCCAGGGAATCAGAAATTCAACGGTTCTGATCAGAACAGACAATACCATGGCCATGCATTACGTCAACAAACAGGGCTGCACAAGATCCCGTCTGTTGTCTGTGGAAACTCAAAGTATCTGGGAATGGGCGATCCTACAAGGGGTTTGGCTGAAAGCAGAGCATCTTCCAGGGAATCTCAACGAGACAGCAGATACACTAAGCAGACTAAAGTCAGTTTGCCACGAGTGGGAGGGAGATGGATTAGAGGACATTGGACGACATCTTACAGCCATGGGGCAGACCGTCCATAGATCTGTTTGAAACACCAGAGAACAAGAAATGCTGGTACTTTGCAAGCTGGCATCACCATCCGGGATCCTGGGGGAATGCGTTTTCGATGGCATGGTCAGGCGCCTTTGTCTACGCTTTTTTCCCCATCCCTCTTCTCTTGAGACTTCTCAGGAAGATAAAAACTGAACCCTGCAAAATGATCCTCATAGCACAGTCCTGGCCTCACCAGTACTGGTACACAGAGCTTCTTCTTCTGTCGGTGAAACAACAGATTCCCTTGGATCCTATCCCATCATTGCTGATGATATCCCAGGGCCAAGTTCTGCATCCAGATCCCAAATCCCTTCAATTATCGTCATGGCTCCTGAGCACAGAGAGTTTCTCAACCTGAATCTGTCCACGGAGTGTAGAGGCATCCTTTCCCAGGCTCGTGCTCAGAGTACGAACAAGACATACCGAATGAAGTGGAAAAGGTTCTGTCTCTGGTGCCAAAAGTCAGGAGTTCCCCTTTCTCTTTCTGAGCTCGAGAGAGTCTTACATCCTTTCCTTGGCCAAGGCTGGTTTAGCTCACGCATCCATCAAAGTTCACCTTGCAGCCATCTCTCGTTTCAGAACGTCTTCAGGCCCTTCTCTATGGCAAGGATAATAAAACAATTCATGAAGGGTCTCTTTCGGGTTTTTCCTCCGATCGAACCTCCTCCTCCACTCTGGCACCTTAATGTGGTTTTGGCTCAGCTCATGAAATATCCTTTTGAGCCTATACATAAAGCTGAGTTAAAATTCCTTTCATGGAAGGTGGCTCTTCTCTTGGCGCTAACATCTGCAAGAAGGGTTAGCAAATTGCAAGCGCTCACTATTCAGGAGCCTTTTCTTCAGTTCAAACATGATACAGTGGTTCTTTGTACTAACCCTAAATTCATCCCTAAGGTGCCTTCGGACTTTCATCTGAATGAACCTCTGGATCTTAAGACTTTTTTCCCTCAACCTACTACACCGGCTGGGAAATCAGTTTATTCTTTGGACATTCAACGTTGTTTAAAATTCCACCTCCTAAGAACTAAACACTTTAGAAAGTCACCTCAGCTCTTTGTGGCTTTTAGTGCTCCTCGTAGGGGTTTTCCCCTATCTAAGCAAGGCATTGCACGTTGGATTTCCAGTTCTATCCAGTACTGTCATCAATTGGTTGGGAAACCCCACCAAGGAAAGGTGCGTGCTCACTCTACGAGGGCAGTCTCTTCATCTACGGCACTCTTTGCAGGGGTACCTATCCGGGATATCTGCAGAGCGGCTACCTGGAATAGCTTTCATACTTTTACCAGACATTACTGCTTGGATTCTTCGACGCGCAGTGATACTGCAATGGGCCAAGCAGTCCTGAGGAACCTGTTTCAGTAGCGTTGAGCTTTCCCTCTCATCCCTCCTTACTTTTTCTTTCCTAAGATCCTTGCACATTCTTTGATAAATGTATTGTTTTCTGGCTATATATTTTGTCTGCCTATGAGCTTTGATGATGCCATTTTGTTATTCTTACTACTTCTTTGAATTTTCTGTAGGATTAGGCTTAATATAGTCTTGAAATTTTAACAAAGTCTAAATTGAGGAAATGTTTTCCTTTCTCTATCTTTTTCTGCTCATTATGTATGGTTGTTCAAGACGATAAGAACAACAAATGTGCTTCATGACTGCTAGCTACTCTGATTCAAGCATGTGAATCTATGAAAGTTCCAATACTGGAGTAAGAAAACAAATTACTTACCTGTAACTTTAGTTCTCCAGTATTGGAAACTTTCATAGATTCACATGCGATCCACCCTTCTCCCCTGGGAAAGCTCGACCTTCTGCGTCTTTATGGTTATCCTATGGCACTACGGCTATGAAAATCTTAAGGTCTGAGGTTCTCTCAGGAGGGTTCTAGAGGGTGAGGCTGATCTGATTGGCTGTTGATTTTATTTTGTCTCTTTTACAAAAAGAGGTGCATATGTTACAAAACTGGAATGGGCCTAGGCCTGATTTATAGTTTGTATTAGCTTTGCATTGCTATTTTTATATACCGGAGACTCCCATCTCGACTACGGGGAATGATTCAAGCATGTGAATCTTTGAAAGTGTCCAATACTGGAGAACTAAAGTTACAGGTAAGTAACTTGTTTTCTTCTATTTTTTTTACATAGAATTTATGTCTCTTCTATGTTCATTGCTTAGTGTGAATTTGCATCAAAGGACCACTTGTTCCTTTAGGGAAAAATGACTGGCAAATACTGGGATACGCAGATTTTGATGTGGAAAGCACCAAAATATGCATAGTATGACCAGTTTTGAATTCTGTATCACAAAGTATCTTGATTCAACAGAGTGCAATAAATATCCCCCCCCACACACCGTTGGGTATTCTGAGTCAAGACCTTTGTATTTTTCTTTTTTTCATGTCCACCCCATCAGCACGTTATGTTGTTATGTTAAGGTAATCTTGTCAAGCCCAGGTTCACCATTGGTCTCTTGGTGCTACTGCTAACAAAATATCCTGTCTGGTGAAGACGTCATTAACCAACTAAATTCCGTAAGCATATTTAAACAACCAGGTCCTCAGACTTTTCAGAGAAGCACCATAATCTGTTGCATTGCTAACCATTACCAACAATGAGTTCCACATGGTGGAAGCCATTGCTGAAAATCTACTTTCCTCCGATATGCTCTCCCGAAAACCAGTTTCTATTAATTGATTAGTACAGGAGGATCTCAAATTACATCAAGGAATATATTTCTTAATCCAATGAATCACAAAACCAAGAGCCTGTACAGCACACTGGATTAGTTCCTTTACAGGGAGGCCGTGAAGTTTCTGTAATAAGGGAGTAACATGTATCGCTAGGTAAAAGAAAGATTTGCTTGGCAGCATTGTTCTGGATGACTTGTAGTTTCTGCTGAGCAACACTAAGCAAACCATTCTCTCTGAGACATTCCATCTGCAGTTGTGCATGCGGACAGATTCTGAGAATCAGGATTTAGGGATTAACACCCATAAATAATTTAAATGTAATTTTTGTGTGCTATTACCCTGTGGAGTTAGCAATATGACACACAGGACCTTATAACGATGTCAGGCGGACTTGCATCTACCCGACATCATATCATTATGGGAACTGCCTGACCATGGGTCTGTGGTTGCCTATACTATTTCCCTATGAGAGCTTGTGCTGCAGCTCTAAGCCGGCCGTAGTACAAGCTACCATAGACAAATGGGAGAATCTGTTCATCTCAGGGTAATTGCCACACGCAGCAGGGTTCAACAGGGGGGCCCCATAGGTGCATCCGCGGCCCCCAACCAGAGACCGCAGGGTGAATCGGGCCCTTCTGGGGGCTCACAATGTTGCTTTCCAACAGGCTTTCCATGTCAGAAAGCCCTACATGGAGATCCTGTCGGAAACCGACATTGTAATCCCGACGTCGGAAACGGCATCCATTGGGATTACGTGCTGGTCTCTGACTCCTTGAGTCCGGCGGAATCCAGCTGGAATGATCAGCCGGTTTCACTTTCGACCGACTGCATCATAATGCGAAACTGGATCCGCAATGAGCCTGCTCTTGGAGGCTTTCCGACTCTCATTGAAATCAGGCCCGCAGTGCCTAATGAGTCCATTTGAGGAGAAAACACTTCAAAATAAAACTGAAGTCCAATTTAAGCATGAACCTGTTGTGATAATTTTGAACACCACTGAAAATGTTAGCTATCAACTGGCAAGAAACCAAAATGATTCTTTATGTGGCCCGATCAGGAATTTAACCCTTCAATATCAGGTGAGGTAAAGTAGCTCTCATTACCAAGTGTTTCTCTAGAATTAAATTTAAAGGGGATAATACAGTGGGCCACAAAAAAGACTGGTGGGGCCAGGTTCTGGGGGTCTTTACTTTAATGCATATGGGGAGGGGACGTGAGTGGGGCAACATAAAAACAAAACAGTAAGTTTCCTGCATCATTAAATCCATGACCCCAGGGTAACTTACCGTATTTTTAAACTGCCCTCTTAGCTGGAGATCTACTCTCTTCAGCTGGAGTGGAAAGCCCTCTTGTGGTTGTTTTTATGATTGCATTTTGTGGGCTGAAAATGTTTTTAAAAAAGACTCAGAGAAAATGTTAATTTTATTAAAATTATTGAGCCTCCAAAATGAAATCACAGAAACAATGTTAAGGGAAAGCTCATAGACATGTTTATTTTATTTATTAATAGTTTAATAACCATTTTTATAATGATCATTATTATTAAAGATTGCATCGAGTGAATTACTGACAAATACATTTGATAAAAAATATGGGTGATTTTTGATGAAAGATGATAGGTCTGCTTTATATATATTGACAAGCTCACTCCTCAAGAAAGTCGGTAGGCTCAGGGGCATATTCTCAAGAACGTGTGATAATTATCTCAAAATTAGCTTAATGCAACTTTGCATATCACAGTCTACTTGGGGAAAACAACGCCGTGTTAACATAGTATTTTCAACCCAGCGGCACCATGCGGTAGTCCCACGATAACATGTCAAATGACCGGGTTGAAATCAACGCAACACCACAAAAATGCGGAACACGAAGGCAAAAAAAGTTGCGATGAGGCCAATCGCAATACAAAAATCATCGATAACCAGCAACAGGACTGCAATTCCCACGCGTCATGCGGGAAAATGCACTATGAAAGCAGAAAAAGAAAAACACACCAAAAACAAAATAAACTGCGTAGCACCATGGATGCACCCGGATCGAGGGCCCAGGTCAACGCGAACCTCACAAGCCCCACAGAACACCAGCAAGGAACTCCGGGAAGGCCAAGGAGAAGAGGAAGAAGAAGACGGGATACAGTCCGCATGACAACCGGATCGTCGTCACGGAGGTGACAGAACACTAACACCAACTGTCTGTCACTTCCACCGGAAAATAGACGGAAATATGGAATTACATCATGAATGCAGTCAGAGTGTCGAGGAGGTCAATGGAGGAGGTCAAGATGCACTGGCATGATGTGAAAAGCCAAACCAAGCAGAAACCCGCTGCCAACAGGAAGGCAGCAACGGCGACTGGAGGTGGGAGTCCTGCACCACAGGAGGAGCTGGAGGAAATGGTGGCCATAGTCATTAGTGTGGAGATGATGCAAGGAGTCAGGAGTCCGGACACAGCTCGACCTGACCTTGCACAACATCAACAGGGTGAGTAATGACCAGGGACTGGGAGGACGGGGGGAGACGAGCACAATGGCACACATGCACAACGATGTGTGGCACACCGCACATCCACAATGACCCTGGAACATGTCCCTGATCCCCGTGGCACACTGCAGCACACATACAAACATCAAGGCCCCCATCCACCATGTGCCCAAAGGGGTTCCACCCCACACATCACCAATTCCATCACCAATTCCAGCACACACACATTCACCCGTGCGAAACACAGCAAAGATGCGTATTTGTGAGCCACACTGACAATGCTAGTGACACTACATGACGATCAGCATGGCTGGAGTACAATCACCATGAAATTGTGCACGCCATGAGACTGAGGTGTCTGAGTGTGGACCCCATCCGTAAAGGAGCAGGTCACACTCTGACACATCCACGTGCACAAACAACCACTGACGACAACAATACATCTGCAGACAAACAATGCACAACAGTACAAAAACTGTCCAAGAGCACAAATGACCTAAGTCGCCAACATCACAGCACCTTAAAAGCACAAAAGTCAAATGCACACTGCCTTCAAGGGATAAGGGGCAGCAAAATCACATCTGCAGGGGCGACTCTCCCACAATGCAGCACACACACATAGCAATAACAGCACATCCTCATTGACGACAATGTGGTACACAGTGCAACACTTACACTGCAGAACGGAGGACACAACTGGGTCCACTTGTGCGTAGAAACTGGCCAATCACATCTGACATAGCAGGAAAATGTGAGATGAAAATGTACATGTACAACCTCACCTACGTCATGTAGTCCAAATGTCCACTGTCCCGCATCAAATAGTCCGCTCCTCCCAAACAGTCACAATGTACATTGTCATGCAGTCTTTATGTAAACTTGAACAATGCGTCAACATACATGCCAACACAATGTCAAAAAGCATCTCCCCTTCACATTGCAGAGGGACAAACAACACCTCCAGCAGAGCAGACCAGACAACTCTACAGTGATGCTGAAGAGGACCTCCACACTTTCGACACCGATGACCTACAACAGTTCAGGGACATCTTCGGCAATCGACCTCCAGGAGCAGGGCATCCCAGCTGCATCGAGGGCACAGACCACACAGCTGGACGCACCCACCACCGCAGCTGGCTCCCAGCAGCCGACCGAGGCACACATCGCATGCCAAGGCCAGACGTCAGACTGCCAGAAGGGGGTGGCTGAACAGGTGAAGGTGGGGTTCGACCTCATGGAAGCCGAACTAGATCACATACGTGGGTGTCTAAGTCCCATCAGGGACCACTTACACTCCTCAACGGAGACCCACACTGCGACAGTCTGGCAGTAAGACTCTTCCGACTCTGGCAGTTGTTGGTTGGAGGTGGTCCTGGCGGTGGTGGCGTGTGCATTCTGCGTTGATGCGACATCCAGGCAGGTCAGGACATGATTTGATGTGTAAGCCCAGGTGGACCGCAGTTGAGGCCGGAGGCAGCGGACAGCACAGGGGCACAGACACATGGTGTTGAGGACCCCCAGTCCATCGACCCAGAGGCCATCCAATATTCAATCAGACAGGGACCATGACTTGAGCAGCACAGAGTTAGTGGCCCCGGATGCACTGCGGCCGGCACAGACACACCGCCACGGGGCGGTGACTTGCGGTACACTGAGGTACGGCCACGCGAGCTGAGCAAGCCCTCGTTGATGTCGAAGGTGAATGTCGCTGAGGGTTGCGGGGCACAGGGAAAGGTGTCCTCCAGGGCATGATGCAGAGGGCAGATGCTGCCAGAAACAGGCAAATGGAGGAGTGGAATGCTACAGCCTTGTTTTTACCACCAAGTCAGTATCACTTACATGATGATGGAGACTACCCCTGGTCCATAGACTCACACGCCACCAAAGTTCAACCAGAGAGTGTCCATGAATGTCGGCGCACAGTTTTAGTGGCACCGGAGCTGAAAGGGGATGCAGTCTGCGATGAGGCCTGTACAATGACATAAAATCTACCATAAATAAATCAAGGCTCAGTTCCAAATGTGTGACCTACTCGACCGCAGTGTAGGCTGGAGGCAGCGGTCAGCAGGGGCCGACAGACACGTGTCGTTGGCTTGCGTGGAACAGAGTCAGTGACACCAGAGCAGTTGTCGGTAGTGTTCAGTCACCTCCGTAACGATGATCCTTTTTTGCTCCGGACTGAACCGTGTCTTCCTCTTACTCCTCTCCTGGCGTACAATGATATGAACTCTGCCATTGAGAAATCAAGACTCAGTTCCAAATGTGTGACCTACTGGCCCACAGTGGGGGCCGAAGGCGGTAGTCAGCGAGGGACCACAGACACGTATGGTTGGAATGCTATGCACAGACTTGATGGCACCCCATCAAAGGGAGTACAGTGATATCAAACATCCCATATGAACTCGGCCACCAGGATATCAAGACTCAGTTCCAAATGTGTGACCTACTTGACCGTAGTGTAGGCCGGAGGCAGCAGTAGAGTACGTCAAAGAGAAAGGAGTACTGCGGGCCTGTGTCGTCGAAGCCGTGATGGTCTGAGGAGGCTGCCAAGGTCGTGGGCTTCGGGCTTGGAGCTTTCGCTGGCATGTGGTGGGCCCTCTTTAACACACGCCGGTGTCAGCAGGTGAGCAGTGAGGCCTGGGTGCGCAGGGGCGGGCAAGACGGGTTCGGGGACCAGCGGCCCAGAGTGCAGCAGGCGCACAGGATCGCAGGCAACAAGCTCGTGGCCGGGTGGGAGGTGCCGCCCTGGCAGACACATTGGGCATTCCATAAGAGAACCACGTCCAGTGCTAAGTGCTTTTTATCCACACCCCTACACTGGCCTGGCATACGCCAGGCCAGCCCACTCCGCACATGCTTACAGGGGGGGACATCACAAGCTACATATCCGAGATCTTCCCCACTGGCTGGGGTGACATGGTTGTGTCCACTGTCCACTACACTCCAAAAACCAGCAGTGCATGTAGGCATGGATATGTCTGTGGTATGCATAATAATGCAGTATGTCCAGCACTTGGCATTGTGTACATTCTCATTCATGGGTCACTTCCCTCCTTCGCACATGCCTGGTGCCCACCTCTCCCCACATTCCGCTATTGTGTGGCTGAGGTGCCATGCCGTTGATGTCTCATGTACATGGCTAGCCCAGGTTACCACAGTAAGTTGTGCTGTCGTGTCTGGTGGGTGGGCATGTTGTTTGGCATGTTGTATGTGAGTTTGTAATGTGTGCATTGCCAGAGTTGTAAGTTGCATTATTGTGGAGTTGTGTGGTGTGGTGTGTTGAGTTGGTAAGTCCCAACAAGCAGAGCATTTCCGTAGGTGCCATCCTGGAAGTGACGGTTGATGATGGACTGTCGGAAGATGTAGGATTCATGCACACTGCCTGGGTAGTTGGCGACAACATTGGTGAAGAGTCCCCGGTGGTCCTCTATTGCTTGCACATTGATGGAATGCGTGGGTTTTCTGTTGCGGTAATTGTGTGCAGTGTCGGCATGGGGCACAAGTAGGACATGTATGCAGTCGATTGCCCCCAACACGTGCGGGAATCCAGCTATGGCATAGAAGCCTTGCTTGGTCTCCAGCTGTTCCTGTACAGTGTGGGGGAAGTATTGGTACTGGGGTACCAAGTTGATGATGGCATCCAAGACAGGTGTGAGGAATTTGGATAGGGCTGGCTGTGAGACTCCTCCGACTCTGGCGGTTGTTGGATGGAAGGTACCAGAGGCCAACAGGTGCAGCACAGCCAGCAGCTTTGTCTTGGTCTACGCTGCCTCTGTGGTAGTCCGGGGGGGGGGGATGGGTGGCGGGGCTGGGGGTGGTGGTGGTGTGTGTTGTGGCCCTCTTGGGGCTCTGGGCTGCATGATCAGTTGCTCCATGGCATCTGTTGTTCTTCAGGTGTGGATCTGAGCTGGGCTCCCTTTTCTGGTGCAGGTTGTCATCTGACTTTACACCAGGTCAGAGCAGGTGTTAATTTCCTCCTCCTAACGCGCCTTATCGTCTGTTTTGTGGTCTTATCGCAGATCTGGCTGGTCGTTGTAAATGTTGCAAAGTGGTGTTGTCGCAGCTTTTTGCTCGAGAACCCCTACTCTGCATCTCATTAGCAGTAGTTGCCGGGGTCATCTGTGGCGCTATTTTTTGTGGCTGCTATCGCAGGTAAACTGGTGATATGGGCTGTTATTACCAGCTTGAGAATGGGGAGATATATTTATCGCAAGTTTGGCAGCGATAAAGTGCTGATAACTCGGCGATAGCTCCTTGAGAATATGCCCCTCACGTTTTTATACTTTGCTGTTGTGTCTCTTTGACAAAGCTAGTAAGTTTACCTGAGTGTGGCCAGGACCTGAGAGACCAAGTGCACTCTGCGCAAGCCAGAAGGCTGTACGTGGCATGGGTTTGGCTACTCACAATGAGTTAGACGCATAGCCTAGCTGCAGTACCCTAAAGTAACTATAACTTGGGTCCTTGACATGTGCAGCTAATTACCACAGATATTACATCACTAATAATATGTTTTATAACATCATTGATACCTACACTGCAACATTTACAATTATATTACTGATGACAAAACTGTGTATGGGGGTGTGTGATTTATCGTTACGTTAGGGCACGATGTTATGGTTACTTGAGATAACTATAACCGGTAAATTGCAGTGGTTTTGTTTAGTTTAAAACTGTACTTTGTCACTGAAACATCACTTTTACCTTTGTTTTTTCAGTGAAAACAGTGAGACGTAATATCACTTTCTCAGGTACAGACTGATATTTCTTTCTTTAGGACTCTGTAGAACAATGTTTCATTGAGAAGTAATTATTTCAAGTTCTCACCTATTTGGACCACAGTGTGATTCTCATGAGAACTTGCCCTTGTATAATATGCAGCGATATTTGTACTAACTTATGAGGTGCCTGAGGAGCACCAGGTTTGGGAACTGCATTATATGACATGTGGGATAGTGCTGACAAAGCTGATTTTAGACACTGTATCATTCTTTGTTAAACCTGACTTGGCTCAATTTGTGTGGAAATAATTGCATTTATGTATGGATTTTTTGTACTTTATATTATAAAAGAAGCCCATTCCAGAGGGTGTTGGGCTCACTCTCCCTTGATTTTTAGGAGGCAAATTGATGTTGCTGCGACCTCTTATTCATAACTTTGATTTATTTCTTAGAACTGGACTGTATTTGGTTCTGTTTGTTCCACTCTGTACTTTATTCTAAGCATCATGCAAATGACTAAATTACATTCTATAAATTAAATTTTTGTTTTCTGTAACAACCTGAATCCTTTAATTAACCTTCATGGTTTTCATTTAATATTTCTTGTCTCATTTTCATTGTAAAGCCTAATGTGCTTTACATTATTTTCTAAATTGTTATTGAATATATAATCAATTTGCTGGACAAGTCCAGTTGAGGAGCAAAACAATCCTTAGGGGATTAACACTGCTCCTGGTCCATCAAATAACTCTTTAGCTTGAAATATTCGGAAATAAACAATTTTTATCTATTTTTAGCTCCCTTGAAAATACAGTATGCCTGAAATTACTAAATACCCATAACTCCCCTCACATGTTTAATCCACTGTCTCGTACCTGCATTAACATATCACTGCTCATTTACTTCAGTCTGCTCCTTAGGAGAGACTTTAAATTTAACAGCTCCTAGTCAAACAAAATGGTGTTCAGGAGTACATCAGTTTTGTTTAGAATACAAAATGTTAGTGCTGTAGTGGTTAGAAACTCTGTGGTGGTGCTGCACTTGATTAATAAGGGAGTTAACAGGCAGTCTGCCGCTGGTGTTTGAAGTACATGTTTCACTCCATATTCCAGAATGGTTTACTGACATAGATGAGAAAAATATTTCAGAACTCATGGAAAATGTGTCCTCATTTTAGCTTTCTAGAGAACTATAATTTCTGTGACAAAATTAACCCCTTTAGTTTGTTAATTTGTAAAGAAAATTCTATCAGTTTCACAGCTTTGATTCCATCAAGATGGAGTTCAGGTGTGACACACTTTTGTCATTAAATACCGATTATTAACGCTCTAGTTGTTCATTAGAACACTGTGAAGCTGCAGTAAAACAATGGAAAATCAACTGATAGACTGCTGCTGCTATTGAAAGTATGTTTTACTCTGAATATGAGACTTTTTTCTCACATGGAAAAGCAGTATGAACTTCCAGAAAATGTACTCTCATTTTAGTTTCTGGAGCACCTTCCATAACATCTATTTGAAAATCATGCCAGAGCACAGTTTCACTAAAACATGATCAATCAAATCCCAGCAGAGGGTCAGTATTTTTTACAGAGTGAAGTCACCTGAGAAATCACCAACATTCCTAAAATTAATATAAAACCATCAACAAATTATTTATATTGTGACTCAAATCTGTGATCAATCTTTATATCTGCTCCTTTTTTAACTCTCAAAACCTGGCATTCACACCAATGCATTTCAATGAGGACCATGTCCTATTCATGTAATAGCTGCCACAACATGTTGTCCATATTGTGGACAGCCAGTCAAGGTGGGATATATTTGGGCTTCAAAGTCAAAGTCTGCTCACTCTGCCCCCTTATATATATATTTTGTTTAGCTTTAAAAGGATTTATAATGAAAAGATCTAGCGCCTGATTTTAATCTGGGCAGTCTTACTGCCGCCCCGCCACGGCAGCTCCTAGTACCCTGCCGCCCTCCGTATTGATATGCATGCAGGCTGTCTCGCCATCCGAGTCAACAGAATGTTGCCCGCCGCGGTCACGGCACACCACCACCAATGCAGTGGACTCCAATGCTGGTGAATATTACTCGGTCGTTTTCAGGGGGGCAGGTTCCTGCCGAGCCGATTTAGATTTCACAGTTGTGCTGGCAGTCTACTAACGGCGGTTCCCAAATGGAGTGAGTCCGTCAACAATGCACCATCACTTTGGCCATTGGATGGTTGCTAGCAGAAGACTCCTAATGTTGATTGGCCAAATGGAAACACATATATGCCACACTGTAAAACACACCCTTTGATACCAAAGAATTTGCCAGTGAAGAGAGCTTTTTTGATTTTCAATCTCCCTGTTTCTTTATCCCCTTTCTTTTTGTACCTTGTGGGCAATTATTTAATGTAATCTTATTTTTTGCGCAATGCCAGGCCACAAAAATCCACGTTTTACTAAATGAGAATTGTCAGTCATGGTGGATGAAATCCAAAGGGTGAAGCCACAAATGTTTGGAACCCATGTCCAAAATACAACCCTATCTCAGAAAAGGCGAATGTGGCACGAATAGTCAACAGAGTGAATGCTGTAGCAAACAACCTGCGCACACAGGAGGAAATTAGGAAAAGGTCCAATGACCAGCGGGGGAGGGTGTATTTCCTGGCCTCCCAGCATCACATGGAGACCAGCAGGACTGGTGGTGGTTCTCCCAGGCCCCCAATATCATGTATGCCCTGGGAGGAGTAGGTCTTGCAGATCCTACATACTGGAGGCTTGACAGGAATACCTGATGGAGTGGAGTCTGGCAAGTTTACACTTTGCAAAGTCACAATAAACCTTAATATCCTGTTTGATCTCAACTCAGCTGTTGCCAATGTGTCCTGTACATATTTTCCTAACATACAAACCACTAATTATCAGTAGCAGATAATTATTATTGTTTGTGTGAATGTATTGTGTTGCAACTAAGTTTGCAGGTGTAAATCTGCATTACATGTCACATGATGGTATGGTGCCTGTAAGTGTTACAACACCAAATAACACATTAGCCATATGTGTATGAAAATGTAAGTGTCTGGCCCATATCCTCTGCATATTATCCACAGGTATGTTTGACTAACCATTTCGCAAGTGCTGGAAGTTGTCTTTGAAATAACTACAACTGCGATGATGACCTGTTTCTGTTTTTCTAAAAAATATTGCTCTGTCACGTTGCTCATTCTCCCTTTCCTAACAGATTTCAACACCTGGTAAAGTGTCATGTAGAGTTGTATGACTGAACAACGAATGCCTTAACAATGCATGCCTTAACAACAGACATGTCTCACTCTCTACCATGCATATACATATGGAAACATTGCCCTACCTTTACCACGTATACCATTACCAAATATGCTTTTACCACGCATACCAAAACAAGGCATATATTGAAAGTAGAAATGCACTTCCCCCTCCCAAAAAGTAATAGTAAACTTCCACTGCCTACAACAACGAAATTGTAAACAGTACACCAAAATTAAGAGCAAGACTTCAATCCCCAACTTTTTAAGTGAAACGTGGCCAAATACACATTACAGTTAGATAAATGGGTGTCCTGATATGCCGACTACAGAGTAGCCCTTCCATTATTTCCAAGACACAATACATGTACTTCCACTGTAAAATAGCTGACATTCTGTGAGTGGAACACGATAAAACATCCTTTTCTAAAGAACAAAATAATTGTACGTTCTGTCACAACCAAGCCCACGCTTCGAATAGCTGGCCAAAACATATTTTGGTTTGAATTAAGGAACATCAAACACTAAGGGCCTCATTACTATGTCAGGCAGAAAGCCTCTGACTAACTGTGGGAGGCTTACCACCCGACATCGTACGTTTCACTCCAACCGCTGTATTAGGATTACAGCAGTTGGAGTGAAACCTGTGGGGGGATTTCAACGAGGTTCTGACGGGTTCAATCGGGAGCCACCATAATCCCGCAATGACGATGAAGCCAGGCTCGGCTCCACCATGGGTATTATCATAGGAACTTTCTGACAGCCTTTTCATGTTGGCCTTTCCGACATGGAAAGATGGCAGAAAGTGACTTTGGGGGCACCTAGCGGGCTCCCATTGCTCCTGGCCTAACCTCAGGGCTACTGCGGGACAGTGACTAGGGGACAAAATTACTATTCTAACAATGCCAGGAATTTACCTCAAGGCAGATGTTTGACAGCGACTGCAGGGCAAAATTACCTTTGTAACTGCACCAGATAATTGCTTTAGGGCAGATGTTGGAGAGAGACTGTGGTTTTAAACTACATTCTAAAATAATACAGATTCGAATCAGTTTTCCTTTTTACAAAACAGAGAACCCCTTCAAAATACATTTGGAAAAGCCTCTGAAAACATTACACAGGAAATTTACAAAATACAATGTAAGCATAGCAAAAAAACAAAGAGAAGGAAAACAAAACCACCTTATATTATCATACAAGTTTCAAAAAATAAAATAGATTTTTTTCTCTTTTTCCACACAGGTATCCAAAAGAGCCAGTTTCCATCCCAAAAACAACCAATAACTTGGTGAACCAATCATCACTTCATTCCTTCAAGAAGCCACAATCAGTTTCATCCTCAGGTAATAAAATACACTGTCAATATCAAATGCCTAACTCAGATAGTTGGCAAACCAACAAAACAGAAACACACACCATAACATTTTGCAGTCCAGGAGTTTAACTGTTGCCTTTCTCCAAAGGCTACAACAATTAACAAAGTTCTCTCTTTCTCTTACCAGGCAAAAAACACCAGAAGACAGAAATGCATAAAAATAGAAAAACATACCTGCATATTTTCTTTTTTTCTCTTTTTCAACAGATCTACCAGCAATGGCTTCAGCTTGTCAAGCAACTTTTTTAAAGTAGCGTAGAGGAAACAGGTTGTTAAAATATTGTGGCTATTTCTACTGTAAGGAGAGGTTGACTGAGCTCAGGAGTCATTAGAGGTGTGTGTAAGACTTCTCTTCCTATTGCACAGGAAGAGCGGTTACTCTGGAAGGCCCTGTTGTTAGGATAACTGAGCAGAACCACTCTGCCTCTGCAATGGCAATTGAAGTACGTGAAAATGAACAGCAAGTTACACTACTAGCACACGACTCCAATGAGCTCTATAGTTTAGTTTTGAGGGAGGTTCCACAAAACATTCCCATGGACCTTGCTAATAGCATACCCAAAATACCCAACCTTAGAAGAATTGTCCAGAGACAAAAACTGGCAAGTAACCCCTCCCAAACCCATGGAGATATTAATATTCCCCTTGAATTAACTGTGACTTTCTCTGAAGGGCCTTTCCCCCTGTATGAAAATGAAAACCCTCAGAAAAGAATCTCAATTTTTAGCACAACCAGTAAACTGGTTACCCTGGAGAATAGTCAAATTAGGATGATGGATAGGACATTTAAGTCAATGCCCCATCCATTTATCTAAATTTACACTATTCATACCAACATAAATAACACATCTGTCCCATTAGTGTATATCTTGCTCCCTGACAAGCAATCCTCAACTTACGCTGAGTGTTTAACAGCGATCAAATCCAAAACAATGAATAAAAGTCATAGGAAAGTGATAATTGATTTTGAGTTGACAGTGACAATACAATCACAAAATTGTACCCTGAAATCTAAATTCAAGGATGTTTTTTTCACTTTTCACAGACATATTTGCAAAAAATTCAAAAAAAATCCTTAGTTGAGGATGACATGACAAGCAGTAAACTACAGTATGAGTTTAAGAAAATGAACTGCGTTATGCTTTGTACCAACTAACAGTGTATATGAGTTCTATACTTCAATCACTGAGTCAGAATTATTTACACAAAATGAAGTCAAATTGGCAACCTTGGATTGACCATCTAATCGGGTCAGGTTGCAGGAGGTTTAACATTGAATGGTGGAACTGCTCCACAACCTGTTTAGAGGATGGTGCAAAGACTAGCAATGCCATAGAGGGGAATCACAATTCCTGCAACAAATCAATTGGCAGACATCACCCGAACCTATATCATTTCCTGAGAATTTTGAAGAAGGAATAAAGTTTTCAAGAAATTAGACTTATCCAATCACTTTCAGTTAGCCTGAACCCATGTGTGTCCAAAAAAAGTAAAGGAATGTCTGAGAGACTATTGGGTAAAATGCAACAGTTTTCGTTGATGGTGGCTTCAGACTACCTGGACAGTCTTGCAAACACATTACATTTCTAACCCTTACTAACAACTACCTACATTACTTGCCAGTTTTAAGTACACAGTACAATTCAAATGATATCTTTGCAATTTGTTTTCATCTAAAGTAAAGGAATTTTGGGGTTCCTACCTGTAGCTGTCTTCTTTTTTCAACCCTCGGTGACTTCTTGAAACCACCTGTTACCAAGCCTTTAGTCCAATATTCCATATAGGAAAATCAGTATCCTACAAACAAAAAAACAAGTCCTGAAAAATAGGGTTACTCCATGACAAACATCTTCTTAAAAAAACGCAACTCCCAAACCAAAGTTCCTCAAAAAATCCAAAAGTTAGTGAAACCAGTCACCATTGATAAATGAATCCTTCAATAAACAAGCATATGCAATGCAATCGGTCTTGCCTTTTTGGACCTTATATGTATTTAGCTATGCAGCACATTAGCCTGGGTGCTGAAACATCTACTGTTCTTTAACATGGAGGGAAAGTAAGCACTAAACTGCGTGACACTCCAGGTATGAGAACACATGGAGAGAAATATTGCATTTCAGCGGGAAATGGTATAGTCCAAAGCTCTGTTTTTAATATAAAATCAGGGCCTTCGGTGGTCATACCACTGAAAATACAAGATTTGAAACAAATATTATTCGGGTGCTCGTGGAAGACAATTTCTATGGACTGGAATCTAGAGAATGCTAAAGTGATTCTGGTATTTTACTGACCTCTGCTGGTCATTTTCTATCAAAGTTAAATAGAGGCAGTTGCCAGAATTCTTTTTTTTGAAAGTCCCTCAGCAGAAAGAAATTCTGGTATTTTACTGACCTCTACTGGTCGTTTTCTATCAAGACAGTTAAATAGAGGCAGTTGAACAAGCAGAAAGCAATTCTGGTATTTTACTGACCTCTACTGGTCGTTTTCTATCAAGACAGTTAAATAGAGGCAGGTGAACAGAAAAAAAGTCCCTAAGCGGAAGCACACAAGTCCTAGGGCTGATCTCCAGAGCCCACAGTATATACACATATAAGTATATACTAAAGTATATACAAGACTTCTCGAATGCTCGACCTATAAAGAATGGTACAATCAAAGTTGTCTTCTCTCCATAGGAAAGTCTGCTGTTCCAAAAAGAAAAATATGGAAACCCAAAAACGAATGGCACACCATTACCCAAAGTAAAAGAACTGTAGATATATCCAAAGCGTTGTTCCTCAAAAAAATGCCCCATTGAATACGGTGTACGATTTTTCCAATTCACCCAAGCCAACCACATGGTCTTCCTTTTCCAAATAAAACTGTATTCAATTCATAAAACAAATGTTACAAAAAACATCAAAATTGTAATTTTTTTTTTTTTTTTTTAAACTATAAAAAGTTTAATTACATCAAATGCCTTTTTCCGGTAAGCTGTCATTGCTTCAGGGACCATACATTGGTTCTGCTTGATATTTTGTAATGTGTTTACACAGTTTCTTTTTATGCGCGCCCAGACTCCGACAGCGCTATTAGATTGCAATGTAGATACAGCTGTCATAGCTGGACTATATTAATATACTTATTAGAATGTTATCGCATGTGTCGAAACAGCTGTCTGATTCTGAAATGAAATAGCCGCACAGAAATGTGAATCACCAGCGAAGAACGCTTAAGGCACAGATAAGCCCTAAATTAGAGACATGACAAACAAAAACACATGTATATATAAAATGACACCACAGGGCTTTCTCTCATTCTATCTGCATATTTTACAGAAGACCAATTTTTATGATTTAAGGCAGTTAGGAATCACACTTCCTTGGCCTTATTTATGGCATACGGTATTCTCAATTTGTCTTCATAATATGCACCAGCGATGCCTTTCATCACATTTTAGTTGGATTGAAGCACATTTGTGGGTGGTACAAAAGTACTCTGTGACTATGCTTGGATTGAAGAGTGTGAGCTGGGTCACAACACATTTTTGACTCGCACTATTAGACATCCTTCGTGGTAAATCAGGAAATGCTTTGTACACACACCTTTTTAGGAAAGCAGATTTGTGGGGGTGGTAATGTGTGGTAATAATATTTAACTCGTTTGTTGTGTTTGGTTTTATTGTGGTATTGATATGTTGTGTTTTTGTGCTGCTGTATTACAATGTGCTATTGGTGTGTTTACTGAGGTTTTTGTGTTGCATTCTCTTTGTAAAGATTTGGTTTAGTTTGTGTCCTTTTATGTTTTTGTTGATATTTTTTTTTTGTTTAGCGGTATGTTATCCTGTTGTATTCTACTGTATTCTTTAATCTCTTTATTACTTTAGCAATCTCAGCAAATGGCACTGTATTTCCAGCCAGAAGCAGCACATTCCTTTACGTTCGAGTGACAAACAAACATTTACCATTGTCTACCACTGCTCATCTCTTAAACTATTGAAAACACCTCTCCATCCAAAACTGTGGCTGAGACAATGTCCTATAGTAGCACTTGTGGTGTTCACTTTATGGCCCTGTGTATCTGTCATATGATCTTTATGGACAATATGTCTTTGTTGTGTTTGAAGGACAGAGTATTGCTCATACTCTGTGTTTTCTGTTTCGGGCCCTGGTGTATTGAAGCAAAAAAGAGCAGTATATGAGTTGCCTATGCATTAGATGCTAGTGTATGGATTGAAAACGCACACATTTTATTTTATTAACTAACAGTAAAACTGTACGATCATCCATTAATATTTTACATACAACTTATGTGTTCTGAAACTACAGGAAGGTATGTGACCTAACAACTGCATAATCTAAAAAGTCTGTTAGTCACTAAGGGGCCGATTCAAAGAACTAATCTGAGATAAAATCCTAAATGTACTACTTTTGGTATTCTTTTTTTTTTTTTTAAATATTTTTTTATTGCCTTTTTTCCCCCTTTTATACAGGGCATAGTCACCATAAAAATACGTAGAGCAGAGTACTACATAAGTTCAGTTTAACAAACTAAAACAGTTCTATAATAATTTGGGCTAAACATACAATTATTCTAAGCAAATTTTTGCATTAACATCGTTGAAATGTGAAGGGCCTCTCGGTGCCATTCCGGTTTCAAATTTAATTTCGTCTCTCAACCAGGACAGGCTTTGCTCCAGGAAGTCCCTCACTCCTGTTACTATTCCCTCAGTGCGGGCAGATTGCAATGAAATGTCGCCCACACCAAACCGCCGATCCTTAATGCTGAGTAAAGAGTCCATCAGCCGCATTAACAACTTGTAGGCAGTCAGCATATTTCAGCATAGTCAACGACTTTCAGCATTTTTCAGCATCTTTCAATATTACAGCGTCTGCAGCATTAGTTTGGGGAGAGGGGTTAGAGAGCATCCAGCCCCTACGTGCGAGCAGCGGCCATCTTGCCCCCCCAAAAAAAACTGTACTTTTATTCGAAATAGGTTTAAAAAAGTCATATACATTCCTTTACCCACTTTTCAAACCTTCTTTTGAAAACAAAACAGTCCCGACGTGGGCATGCAAACACAACCTGTAGGGGAAGGAAAATGTGGTAAAAGAAACACAGGCATTGGTTATCCAACTAACTATAATCTAACTACATTAGACCTAGCCACCCTTATACTTAAAATTATAAGTAAAATCGATCTCACCTGACCGCAGCACTCCCCTGCTTCCGAGCTTGACCGCAGCGGTCCACCAACTGTGAGGCCTAACACTAGAAAGAAAAGAAGGCCCATTTTCACCATTGAAACTAATGTAAAAGCATGTGAAACATTTTTCTACAGTTTAAACAAATGGTATTTATTCTTTAAAAATGTTTTTCAATGTTTACTATTTGTAAATACATTTTAAAATGATAAAAGCTTCCATTCTGAAGAAGGGTGCACCATTAGCCAGAATTACTCGAAGTTGATTATGCTTACCCAAATGGGAACAAAAGCTGGGCACAGAATACAATATATTTTTAGAGTCTCTAGAATTTGGGAGGACGGTGCTTCGGTTGGCAGGGTTACCAGCACAACACTACAAAACACTGTTCTCACTATACCATACCCCTGCTAGAATAGCTCAGTGGAGCGGGCAGGAGGAAATCATATGTCCTCGATGTAGCAGCACTGAAGCCGGCCTGATATATATGTTTGCGACATGCCCCGTTTTAGATACTTGGTTAGGAGAAATTGAAAACTTTATGACCACATTGCTGAAAATAAAAACAAATTTAACAGCCCAACTTATACTGCTGGGAATTAGTAATAATGATGTGTCAGAGGACTATCGTCCTTGTCTTTTCATGGCCATGGCAGTGGCCAGAATATGTATCGCCACAGCATGGTTGGACCCTCTGGCACCTAGAATCCAGCAATGGTTGTGCAGATTATTAGCCACCTATAACTTAGAAAAAGGGGTATATGAAAAAAAGGGGCCAAAACCAAGAAGGAAAGGAGAAAACATATTGGCCCCACTTAAAAGATGGAAGGAAGGTAATTAAAATGTACAATAAGGCTCCTGTAGACTACCGGATTGTATGGGAGAGTGCGGTTTTCTTGCACTTATTCATTTATTTATTTATTTATGGGTTTTATATAGCGCCTGAATCACCCCATACGGGGTATCTCTGCGCTTTGGACTGCTGATTGACCACTGAAGAGAGTACGATTTAAAAAAGTTCTGTTTTCAGTAATTTCCTGAAGACCCCTAGGTTGGTACATTGACGTAGATGTAATGGGAGGAGATTCCAATAGTGGGGTGCCAGATGGGAGAACGCCTTCCCTCCCATCCGCGCCAATTTGATGCGAGGGGTTTGCAGGTATGCAAGTTGGCTGGATCTCAGCAATCTTGTAGGAGTGTATCTAACAAGTTTCCGAGCAAGATAGCCAGGACCCAAGTTGTGCAGGGATTTAAAAACCATGCAGCAGATTTTGAATCTGACTCTCTTTTTTATGGGGAGCCAATGAAGGTCACAAAGCAAAGGGGCTGACGGGGTCCTGGGAAGTGCGTTGTTTACTAATCGGGCTGCGGTATTCTGGACCACCTGCAATTTGTGTAAAGATTTTTCTTTGGCTGCAATTAGTAGAGCATTGCAGTAGTCCAATCTGCTGATAATCAATGATTGGACCAGGGATTTACGGGTGGTAATAGGAAGAAAGGGACAGACCCTACGCAGCATGCGGAGAGTGTGGAAGCAGGTGTTGGCGGTGCTGTTGACATGTTCTTCAAGAGTAAGATCGTTGTCCAGGCGCACACCCAAATCCTTTACAACATCTTTAGGGGACGGGGCAGAGCCCAATTCCTCTGGCCACCAACTAGGGGACCATCTTAGTTTTGCCTCTCCAAACAGCATGATTTCTGATTTATCAGAGTTTAGTTGTAAAAAATGTTCCCTCATCCAATGCGCAACACCTTTCATGCCCTCAGAAAAAAAGTCCTGGGTGAGTGGATTTGCTTTGTCAAATGACAGCAAAAGTTGTGTGTCATCGGCATAGGATATGGGGTCGAACCCAAGTCATCTAAGGTGTCCTGCCAAGGGGGCTACATAGATATTAAACAATGTAGGGCTCAAGCAGGAGCCCTGAGGAACCCCCTTGTTGATACCGGTGGTTAACGAGCGATAGGGACCAAGATTGATAGTTTGCGTTCTGTTGGTCAGAAAGTCAGTCAACCAACTTAGTGCTTTACCTCTTACACCTATCTCCTCAAGGCGGGTGATAAGAACCTGATGAGATATGGTGTCGAAGGCAGCAGATAGGTCAAGCAGGACCAACATCACTGCCTGACCCTTATCTGCTGCCATTCTGATGTTGTCAATGACCTCCACTAATGTAGTCTCCGTACTATGTTTCGGGCGGAAACCAGACTGTGATTCATCTAAACAGTGGGTAGATTCAATAAACTTGGAAAGATGTTTGTTAATATGTTTTTCAAGGAGTTTACTGAAGAGGGGGAGTAAAGAGATAGGTCTATAGTTGGTAAAGTCCTCTGGTGACAGCTTCATGTTTTTCTTAATGGGAACGACCTGGGCTGCCTTCCATTCGGCCGCAAGGACACCATCCTCCAAAGATTTATTAAGGATAGCACAAATAAGACTAGCGAGAAAAGTTGACAGAGTGGCTGCAATTTTGGCAGGCATAGGGTCTAGAGGCGAGCCAGATTTGGTACTTTTTAAAAGAGCGTCAACTTCCAATATAGTGCATAAAGGGAAGGTATCTAGGGTGTGTAGTGTCTCCTTAACGGGGGTAGAGTTTAAGGGCTGACTAGGGCAGAGCCCAATAGTCGAGGTAATTTTTTGATATATTTTTTCAATTTTCTGAGCCAAATAATTTGCTATGTTGTCGCAGAGGAGTTGTGAGGGAGCAGCATCCGCATTGCAAGCTTTTGGATTGGTGAATGTATTTAATATTTGGTAAAGCGTGCGGGAAGAATTTTCAGCATTGTCAATCTCAGTCGCAATATGCGTTTTTCGAGCAAGCTTCAAATTTTTATGATAAGTCAGAGCAATTTTGAATAAGTCTTTATCAGTTTGATTGTGTGAAAGGCGCCAGGTACGTTCTAACTTTCTGCACCGGGATTTCTCTGTTTTCAGAGTGGGTGTGTACCATGGGGTTTGCGCACGTTTAAGGGGGTTAAGTTGTAATTTAGATGGAGCTAACTGGTTAATGGCTGCCATAAGGTTGGTATTCAAGGATGTTAATTAGTCCTCTATGTCGTCCGACCCTTTAAAGCGTGGGAGGGTAAAGGAATCCTGAAAGGATTGAGGAGTGATTTTATGCCACTGCCTGAATGCTCTGGTAGGTCTGGTTTGATGACCTCCTAATTCCTGTTTACTTAGGACAGAGAAGTCCACCAAATGATGATCAGACCACTCAAGAGGGGTCGTCGCATTGTAGCGGATATCCGGGGAGTTGGTTAAGATAAGGTCGAGCATATGCCCGGCCTGATGAGTCACATTAGTGTTTATTATACTTAAATTTAAAGTAGATAGGTCTGCTAATAAGGAGTGAGTTTCCTTGTTGCTAAGATTTTCTCCCTGGACATTAAAGTCCCCAAGTAGTAAAAAGTTATTGGTGGAAATCGCATGCGGAGAGATTATTTCCAGTAGGCGACAAGAGAAGTTAGATAGAGGCCCCGGTGGTCGGTAGACCAAGGCGCCTTTCCAACAAAATTGCGGATGAAAGTCTACTCTAAAAATCAGTATCAAGTTAGTGCAATGCTGTTCGATGATAGTTACTTTAATAGGGTCCTTAAATATTATTGCCAGACCTCCGCCTGTCCTGATAGGCCTGTCTTGCCTTTGAATGCTATAGCCCTCAGGGAGAGCGATAGCAATATCGGGATTGGAATGAGGCTTTGTCCACGTCTCGGTTAAAAACCCAATATGGGGATGGTTAGAAGCCAACAGATCCCAGATATTAATAGCATGTTTGGGTAATGAGCGCACATTGGCCAGGAAGCAATTCCAGGTTAATATAGGTTTATGTAACGCATTTAGAGGCTTTAGTTGGGGAGGTAGTATCTTCAAGTTGGTACTATTGTCAACTAAGCATTGAAATCTGCAGTGTCTGCATGAGACGAGACCTTCAAGGGCAGCTGGGAACGAACATGCGAGTCTATGAGGATTTCTTTGATGGCTCCGAAGTCTGATGGCTTTGAGGTCAGAGTTGGAATATTTTATAAGTACCGGATTATTTAAATGCGGTTCAAAGGTAGCATTAATAGGGGTACTGGCCACTGGCCGCGTCCTGGCGCGGACGGGCGCAGACGGGCTTGCCTTAGGCGCGCCCGCTGCGCGCGTCCGCTGCGCGTTCGCCAGGCCATTGATTTTAACCCCAATGCCCTGGAAGTGGTGGGGGGAGGGGGAGGAGTCAAGCCCAAGGTCCACCCTCCGTGCAATCGGCACTTGCCGCGACGGACCGGGGTGCAGGGCAGCTCTTAAGAACAACAAGTAAGCGATTTTTAAAATAATTAAAACAATTAGAACATGTGCAAGAATGCAATATAGGCGTTACTGGTATTTCGATCCGCACCTCAGCAGCACTCAACTATGTCCGCTGCGCGTTCGCCAGGCCATTGATTTTAACCCCAATGCCCCGGAAGTGGTGGGGGGAGGGGGAGGAGTCAAGCCCAAGGTCCACCCTCCGTGCAATCGGCACTTGCCGCGACGGACCGGGGTGCAGGGCAGCTCCTAAGAACAACAAGTAAGCGATTTTAAAAATAATTAAAACAATTAGAACATGTGCAAAAATGCAATATAGGCGTTACTGGTATTTCGATCCGCACCTCAGCAGCACTCAACTATGTCCGCTGCGCGTTCGCCAGGCCATTGATTTTAACCCCAATGCCCCGGAAGTGGTGGGGGGAGGGGGAGGAGTCAAGCCCAAGGTCCACCCTCCGTGCAATCAGCACTTGCCGCGACGGACCGGGGTGCAGGGCAGCTCCTAAGAACAACAAATAAGCGATTTTTAAAATAATTAAAACAATTAGAACATGTGCAAGAATGCAATATAGGCGTTACTGGTATTTCGATCCGCACCTCAGCAGCACTCAACTATGTCCGCTGCGCGTTCGCCAGGCCATTGATTTTAACCCCAATGCCCCGGAAGTGGTGGGGGGAGGGGGAGGAGTCAAGCCCAAGGTCCACCCTCCGTGCAATCGGCACTTGCCGCGACGGACCGGGGTGCAGGGCAGCTCCTAAGAACAACAAGTAAGCGATTTTTAAAATAATTAAAACAATTAGAACATGTGCAAAAATGCAATATAGGCGTTACTGGTATTTCGATCCGCACCTCAGCAGCACTCAACTATGTCCGCTGCGCGTTCGCCAGGCCATTGATTTTAACCCCAATGCCCCGGAAGTGGTGGGGGGAGGGGGAGGAGTCAAGCCCAAGGTCCACCCTCCGTGCAATCGGCACTTGCCGCGACGGACCGGGGTGCAGGGCAGCTCCTAAGAACAACAAGTAAGCGATTTTTAAAATAATTAAAACAATTAGAACATGTGCAAGAATGCAATATAGGCGTTACTGGTATTTCGATCCGCACCTCAGCAGCACTCAACTAAATGTTATTTTCTGTACAATATTGTTGAAACAGTTATTTTGCTCCCAGTCCATATGTTGCTGTTTAATCTTCACCCACATGAAATCCTCTTGTATTTAAAGACTTGGTGATGACTCAAAATAAAAAAAAATAAAAAAATTAAAGGATTAAAAGCTGGTGTTTTTATTTGTGTCGTATAGCTTACTCTAAATTAAAGTGTCTATCACTGTGTTTATTATCTTTAATTTAAAATTGTGTTCTAGAAATGACATAGGTGTCTTATAAAATAATCTCCATGTTATTGTGTTTATTTTTCTTTTCAAAAATACTAATTAGCTTGGAATAATGAATACTCAGGTATTAAAATTAATTCCTGGGTATTAAAACACTTTCCCATTACCCTTATATCCCATGCATCCAGTCCCTAAAAGTAAGAGTTGCAGTATTTAAAAAAAATATTTTAAATTTAGTGATACTATTAAATGTAAATGTATTCCCGCACCTAGCAATTAATACTCAGGTGCCAAAATTAATACCTGGATATTAATATAATTCCCTACCCATTAATGTATTTTTTTAAAAATATTTAAATTTAGTGATGATATTAAATGTAAATGTACTTCAACACCTAGTAATTAGTGAGTGTTGCAGAATTGATTTTAAAAAGTTACCCTTAGTGATAACATTACGCTTAATGTATTATAGCACCTAGTAATTAATACTCAAGTACTAAAATTCATACCTGGGTATTAATCCACTCCCCCGCCCAATACCCCAATATCCTGTGCATCCCGTCCCTAATGGTTAGTGTTGCAGAACTGATAAAAATATTTCCATTTAATGATAACATTACATTTAAATGTATTTTAACGCCTAGTAATTAATATTCAGGCATTAAAATGAATACCCGGGTATTAATATACTTCCTCACCCATTGCCTATATATCCCTAGCATCCCGTTGATAAAATATTGAGTGTTGGAGTTGTTTAAAAAAATAACGATATTTACATTTAATAATACATTAAAAAATATGTATTGTCTAATAAATAAATACCCTAGTATAATAATTAATATCTGAGTATTTATACACATCCCCACCTATTATCCCTATAGCCCTTACATCTGATCTCTAAACATGTGTTGCAATACCTCAAAAAAATATTACATCTAATAAAAAATATAAATGTATATATGTTTAGACATAGGGCCTGATTACGATTTGCCGACACCACGGGCAGGAGACAGCCTGACAAACAGCCGGTGGTACAACTGAACCCTATCATGATGAGACTGCTGTGCAGAAGTTCGGAAAGTGCCTTTTTCTACTATGGCTTGGGCGTTGGCCCAGGAAAATGGCAGCGTGCAAGCACAGTAGTAAAAGGCACTTTGTGCACACACTCATACACCGTGTTCCAGGCACCATGTGTGCCTGGCACACGGTGCATGGATGAGTCGGGGGCACTGCATGTGCCCCCCAGGTCACTTAGCAGTGGCCCATGGGTGACGGGGCCTTGCTTGGGGCCCCAAAGTCCCTTTTGGCTGCCTTTCCATGGCGGTGGGACAGCCATGAAAAAGCAGTCGGAAAGGGACATCATAATCCCTCATAGTCAGGATAGAAGTCCGACCTGCCCGACGGGATCCTTGATCGTGTCGGAGGCGGTGGCCTGTCCCCCAGGCCTCTGCTGTCCGACCGTCCACATCGTAATGCAGCGGTCAGACCGATGGCCTGGATATCGGTGGGACTGCCACCGACAGCCTGTCGGTAGTGGTTCCACCGACATCCAAATGAGGCTCCAAATGATTACTACTCAGGTACTAAAATTAATACCTGGGCATTAATACACTTTCCCACCCACTCCTCCTCCACCCCAGCTCAGGACAAGCCTTCAGTGAGGACAGAACTCCTCGTAATATGGAGGAGCCTGGTACATCTTCTCAGGTTGGGCATATGGCTCCAGTGACACTCTCTGTGCCCACACCAACATCTCCAAGCTGTGACACCTCAGCAACCTGAAGACTTCACTTCCTGTGTTCCTGCCACTGTGACAACGATCGTGTGCCCCCCAGTCCTGAGTGAAGCTGAGACCACGCCACCTCCAGCTCATCCAGGACCTATTCGGATGGGGCACACCGGGCCAAGGGCACAGGGTAATGGTGTTAGGGGTCATAGGAGGGAGTTTGTGGTCCAGCAAACTGAGTACACTGGGGTCACTGACAACCAGATCAACATCAACCAAGTATTGGGAGCCTATCACCAGTCCCAAGATATGATGAGCCAGGTGCTTACAGAGAGTAGCTTAACCACTAGATGGAGGCCCAATATGGGCTCCCTGATTGGGGTGCTACAGGACATTTACACCCAAATGGGCAGGACTTTCCCAGCACCATCTACCCCTTCCTGTGGTCGTACAACATCATAGCCATCAACATTGGCCACAGCCAAGAACCACCTGCAGCCCCCCAAGCCCTTGCAGCTGTGGATCCCCCCCAATGACAGGGAACATCCACGCAGATCACTAAAAGGTGAGGATGGCAAGTCCTCTGCCACTGTCAGCAAGAAACCTCCACACTAATTTCCTCCAGTGTGTGCCTACCATTCACTCTGTGTATTTCCCTTTCTGATGCCAGTAGTATTTTGGACATCGGACTTCAAACAAACAATTTTGGCTCCCCAACTATGTTTTCGTTTACCATGACTGACTTCTTCACTTTTTGCTTTGTTTTTGTAATGTTCACCCTCTTTAATTTCATTATCTTTGGTGCAATACATTTACATGTCAAAAAGTTATGGAGTGGTTTTGTTTATCTCAACTCTATCAATGCATTTGTTTTATTCCATCATAACTTGATAATAACAAAACATCAAGAGTGTGTCAACATAAATGATTTGCAAGCAGGTAGTTTATTTTACGTTCCAAAACATGACTCCCAAAATATGTCATACCATTCAATCATTAACTATTATGTTTATCCCATTGACCAATACTTGTCTGTCAACATTTGCACTAACAATATTTAATACATTACACTAATACTCAGTGCCAGTTTGCACATTTCCAGTTCAAGACCTTCCCAGCATGGACAGGGATAATATGTCCAAATCAATAAGATAGCATTGAAAAATTAACATTGATTCATGTCATCAGCTGTAGCCGATCTTCTGGCTCCCATAAGAAATACCGCATCAGTAATTCCAAGAGACAAAATCCTGGTAGCACTACACTTTGTAGACATAGGATCATTACAGTGTACTGTTCCAGTATCTGGTGGAATGTCACAACCAAGTTTCAGTGGTGTGCCACTAGAAGTACGTCCCACAATGATGTGACAGATCAACACCTACATACAACACCCACATTACATACAATGAGAATTGTACCAATGTGAAGGGAGAGTGTCATGATTTGGCTCCACTACCACATGTATTTTGAGCAAATGCTGGCACACATATTGTTTTAGTGCCAATACACGGCAGTGAACAAGTCCACTGAAATCTTCAAATCCCCCATTCAAGTTTTAACAAATAGGCAAATGCTCCTCATTGTGTCAGGGGTGATGCTCCTTCACTTATTTGGATGATGTCATGTCAGAACTATTTTCTTGCCCGTCCGTGCTGCAGATACGCCCCTTTGAACTTGTGTCTACTGGTACATCCTTATTGTGGTTGTTGCTTTCTTACCTTATTGGGTTACAATTATTACGGTGCTCGCAATGGGACGTCTGCTTGGTCCAGATTGATTTTAGAATACTCTGCGTGGGATTTACTTTTAACCTGCATAATATATACAGTGGCAGAGCTGGACATTATCAAAGTGAGACTTGTATTTCTAGTTATTGAGTGATCGCTATTTCTAATTAAACGGCGCTACAACCTAATACAATTTTTTATTGGACGGGGATAAGCTTTCCTCAAGGGAATCCCAGAACCAAAATATACTTCATGGAGAGAGTCTGACTCCACCTATTTCTAATGCCCTGAAGAAGTCCCTCAAGGGGACGAAACGCCTCGGCTGTTCTGTGTGTTGAACGCTGTGTTTCAGCAATGTGAAATGAAAACGAAACGATAAAAGAGAAAGAAACAGGAATAAATTCAAGAATTTTCTTTATTTGATATGGACGCTAAAATGATCTTTCTTGACAAAAGTTTTCTCTGAGTGGTGCACCTGTGCTTTGGTTTTGAATTGTTAAGTTCCTGTTGGAATAAGTACTGTGATGGTGGGTACTATACAGTGTGCACACAGATCCCATTGAATACAAAGGGACATTACGTAAGGAGTGTAAAAACAGGTTAGGTGCTGTTAATTGGAAGGGTCCACTGTCAGGTTCGCCCTTTTTTTATGTAATGTTCCATCACATATATGTATGAATATCCCATCAGATAAAATCAGAGTCGGGCCAAACTCATGACTCATTAGTGAATGTTGAAACGCATAAAGGTGTGCTATATTGCGTATTGTGATTCACAGTTCAATCTTTGAAGTATTGAATTAAATATCATATATGAATCATTGTATGTAATAATTAGTGTGATGTTCTACCATGTTCTGACTACAGTGGAAGCTTGTATATTTAGTTAAACCATTTCACAAAGATACAACAAGGCTCAAATAACTATAGATATTTAGTAGTCAAATGTGAAGATGGTTTTGCTCTGTACTGAAGTGTATTAGAAATGTTTCAAGGGCTATGTATTTCATTATGTTGTAGTAGTCATTTGTCAATCTCCACAAATACTAGTTCCAGACTGTCTTCAATAGCATAGGTATATAGATAGTATGTGATACATTGCTAATCTACTTCAGTACAGAATTCAGGTATGAACCTTTACAATTGACATATACTTTACTGACGTGAAGTGAGAGTTACCATTGTGAAATTTCCAAACAAGTGTAACCTGCTTTCAGTGTATGCTAATATTGGTACAGCATTGCAGTATATGTTGACAGACTTTGATTCATATTTTACTTACTGAGAATGACAAGTATGCAGATTTAGGGCCTAGTGAACACATAGTACAAAGCTATTGTTGGTGTATATCCTTTTTGGTGATATCAGTTCACTATTCTGTACAACAAAGGCCAACCATTCTGAGGTGTGAATTAGTTCCTGAAGAGGCATAATAATGGATATGTGACACCATCATACATGATATAGCAGCTATCATGGGTGTAGGACTTGGCCCTTTTTGGCTAAAGTTCCCTAAACGTTATGCTTTCCCCCTAGACCTTTTTTCTGACATGGTGTTGCCAACTTAGATGCTTTGAACACTTTGCCACTGCTAAACAGTGTCAAAGTGCAAGTGCTCCCTGCATAAAGTATAATGGTAATTGGCTGTCCATGATTTGCCTTACTAGTAAAGTCCCTAGTAAAGTGCACAATGTGCCAGGGCTGGTAATGCAAAAGCTACTAGTGGGCCTGCAGCCTTAATTGTGCCACCCTCACCAGTAGCTTTAAAAAGAGAACTCAGGCTTGCCATTGCAGTGCCTGCGCGCAGTTTGTTAAAGTGCCATGTTGTTCTGACAACTGCACCCACTTGCCAGACCGTACCCTTCCCTTTCTATGCACATCAGACACCCCTATGGTAGGTCCAGGGTACCCCCGGGCAGGGTGCAGTGCATGTGAAAGGTAGGACATGTACTAAGGTGTGGACCATGTCCTGACAGTGAAATAATCTCCATTTCGTTTTTCACTATTGAAAGGCCATCTTGCCCATAGGATAGCATGGGGAGGCTGTGTAACATATTTTCCAGCCTATCTTCCCAAAGACTTAAGATGGAGAGGTGAAGTTTAGTGTGCCTGAACTCACAATGTAATAACATATCTTTTTATGAAGGTGTTTTTTGCACTGTGTGTTTAGAAGCCACTCTTTTAGAAGTGTCTGGGTCTTTGTGCTCTAACATTTTTGTGTGTCTCTGCCTGGTTGTGGATTGAAAGCGATAGGATCTGGGGAATGTCTTGACCCAGGGGAGGAGGTGAGACCGCAACAGACTGACCTGCATCTGGAGTGTAGGGGGAGGAGTAGCCCCTAGAGGTGAAGAGGCCTGGGTTGCTGCTATAAAACAATTGTCCCATCTCCTGCTGAGTGATTGAGCATCCAGACCCCCACTAGTCATAGGAAGAAGGTGTCACTGGCAGGAAGGAACCCAGAACTGGTTTGAACAGGGGTCAGTGCCCCCTGAACGCAAAGACTTCAAAGCCATTGAGGCATATAACTATGAGCGCTGAAGACCCTGAACTTTTGAGAATGGCTTGATCAAGATTGAACAAGACTGGAGCTACTTCGCGGTCAAGAGGAACCTTTGCCAAGGAAGAAACAACTGAAGAGACTGAAGGAAAGGACTGACCCTTGTTGTTTGTTCTGGGGCTGGCCTGCAGTTTGCTGTTTTAACCAAGGAAAGGCTAAAGGAACTTTGCTGTTTCCTGTGTCCCCCTGCTTGAAAGGACTTTGCTGTGCATGTGCCCTGAAGTAACTTATCCCCAAGGGCCCGAGGAGAGCTGGCTCCCTGTTGCGGAAACTCAGGAACACAAAAGATTACAGGAGAGTCTCAGCGGCACTGTGTGAGTGTGCTTGTTGCAGCCTGAGACCCTCGGAAGGTGTGCCCTGTGATCGTGGGCGCCTGGAGTCCAAGCAAGGATCAGCGACGCTGTGTGCGTGTGCTTTTTGCAGCCTGAACCCTTTGTGAGGATTGTCCAGTTATCGTGTGCACCAGAATCCAAGTGAGTCTCATCAACGCTATGTGCGTGTGCTTTGGGCAGCATGAGAACTTTGTGAGGAGTGCCTTGTTAACGTGCACTCGGAGTTAAAGTGAGTCTCAGCATCCCTGTGCGTGTGATCTTTGTGCAGCCTGAGACCTTCATGTGGAGTGCCCTGTGATTGTGCACCCGAAGCTCAAGGGAATCTCAGCGACGCTGTGGGTGTGTGCCCTGTGGCAGCCTGAGATCTTCATAGCAGTAGCGGCCGGGACCGGCAGCCCCAGAGCAGCTGAGCAGCCGGTCCGAGCCCGCCGTTGCCAATTCACAAAGATCGGAGGCCCAAGTCGCTGGACAAGGAGAGGAGAGTGGGTTCGCACCCCCAGGTAACGTGTGTCGACTCCTGGGGCAGGGTGCGGGCTCGGAAGGAGACGCTCTCGGCCTCTCTCGATCCAGCAGCGCGAGCCTCTGCTTCGGCTCGGATCGCGGCCCGTATTACCAAGGGAGTGGGGCCGGAGTGCGAAGCTGCACTTTTTGTTACACCATACCCGTCTTGGGGGCAACTGTTGACAAAGGCTGACTGCGAGTCAGAAGAAGTGGCCGAGAGACCGCCTAAGGCACCGTGATCGGTGCCGGAGTGTATTACGCATGATGTTATTTCTGCATAACGAAGTACCAGATTGTCGTAATACACCTTGCATTATTCCTGCCTAACAAAGTACCTGATTAGTGTATGACACATGGCATTATTTCTGTATAACAAACTACCTGATTGTCGGATGACTCATTGCATTGCTTCTGCATAACGAACTACCTGATTAGCGTGTTATGCATTGCATTCTTCCTGCATGACGAACTACCTGATTAGTGTATTACGCATTGCCTTATTTCTGCATAACGAAGTATCTGGTCATTGTATCATTCTTACATTGCAAAGTACCTGATTATTGTGTTACGCATTGCATTATTGTTACGATGCAAAGTGCCTGATTATTGTGTTACGCATTGCATTATTTTCACCCAGCAAAAGTGCCTGATTCTCGCATTACGAACTGCAAAACATGGTATTAGGATTACAGTGGAATGTTTAAAAGTGCTCATTAATATCTCCAGAACTGACAAGGGCTGGCTGGCCTAACAACCGGCCAGGAGAAATAGTACAAATACTCATACGTTAGATTTAAATTGTGTGGTCTTATCGTATATCTTTTTATAGAAAATGTATACTTGTTTTTATAAAACACGTGTGGAGCCTATTTGTGGTGTCATCTTTGGGTTGCTGTGAGCGTGGTTGCAAATAGTTTACACATTTGCCTTAAAGATAAGCCTGGCTGCTCGTGCCAACCTACCAAGGGGGTGAGCGGGGACTATCTCAGAAGGTGACCTTCCTTTCCCTGGCGTGGAAACGCGGGTCCCTGTTTGGCCTAAGATACCTACCTCAGCCACCCAGGGATTCCGGGTCTAACAATGGGGAATGACTTAGGTGTGACCAAGTGTTTACTTAAAATGTTGCCTACATGCATGTGCTTATGCTAATGTGAAACCAAAGGTTGAGAGGCTTGAAGCAGGTGAATTCAGAAAACTTGGTAACTGTTTTGTGGTCAAAGTTCATGATCTGTTCTGTTTACACAGATCCAATAACACTATTGTATTTGTCCTTTCAGCATCGTCCAGCGGAGGCAAAGGAGAAGTTGCCATCATAGGTGGGGAAGAATCTGGCCAAAGTGGTTCCGGTACTGACACCAAGGGACACAGTGGGCCGGAGGGTGAGGGGAGTGCAACGGAGGCCATCAGTGACTGTACATCTTCTTCTGAGGCCTCCTCCAGTGAGAGCTCCCTAGTAGTGGTGGATCCTACTGCTCCAGTTCCACCTGCATCCTTGTCCGCCACCCAGAGTACCATCCTCACCCTCCCTCCCCCAGTTGGTCTACCCAGGCATGCTAAAAGGCTTGGGATCTTCTTGGCTCCAGGCACCTCACCCCTTGTCCCTTCCTCCCCCTGGCTGCACTCAGTGAGGAGGCTATTAACCTCTTCAGGAATGTCTCTATTGGCCAGAATGCACTACTGAAAGCCATCCAGGGGCTTGGCAGCCAAATAAGACAAATGGTAGCCTACCTGGAAGGCATTCACAGTGCTAAGTCTGACCTACATATGTCTCTTCAAGTTCTAGCCTGCTTCCCACCCCATCCCCATCCAAATTATCTATTTCCAGAACTGTCCCAAGCACACTCACACCTTTGCATTAAAACAATCAGAAAAACACAGGCAGCACATCTACACACACCTGCAGAATGAACCGCTGGGCGGAATGACACCAAATTTGTCAGAAAGCTAGCTCTTGGTTAAGAGCGAGCCCTTTTTAGGTCTCGCCTAGCGTTGCAGCGCATGCGCTACTCGCTTTGCGAGGCATGCAGTATACACTATAGTGTAGAAGATTCGTGGAAGCTCTGCCCACTCTCCGCCCATCTTTTTGATTGGCTTAGATCCTAAATGCTGCCTTCTGATTGGTTTTAGGCTTGTTACTCCCTCCTCCTGATGGCCATGTTGTTATTTGTATCCTTCCCTGGCTATCGGCCCCTTTTACTCCAACACTATTTTCTTCCTTGTGTCCCCACGCTCCCTCCCGCAATCCATGACTTCTCGCCCCCCTACATGCCCCTACTCCCGTTCGTGCCTTCTTGGACACCCGCAGTCCCTTTTTCAATGCAATAGGTCTCGCGTAAATAAGAGTCCTATTGCATTGAAAATGCTCGTTTGTCGTGGGATTGGCTGGGTGAATTTGCACTCTTTTTTTCTCTCACGCGCTTCTGACGGCTTATTTTGCCTGACCAAAAGATGGCAGTCTCCAGAACACATGCGCAATGCAAGCTTGCCATTTTCCTGCTGCTGCCTGAAAACGGCTATTAATATCAAAACTGTCTGTTGCTGGCAAAGAGCACCGTATCCCTTCCACTTTCTTCACTTCAAAAGCTGTTCTACCCAACCCGTGTATCACCACTTTTCCCGATTATTTGCCAAAACTGTCATACCAAAAAGCAGAGCCACTCCCGGTATGTTCCCAGGGACGGACATATTAAAATAAACAAATATGTTACTTTTCTGAAAATTTTACCAAGGGGAGAAGATAACGGTTAAAACTACCCATTTCACACAAAATCATTCACACAAGAAATTATGTCTTGCCTGGTCATAACATGGCCGCTGACGTTAACCCTGCAGGGAGGAGCTTTGCCACCTGGGTTTGAAAGAACAAGGAAGTCTAGTCTAACACTGGTTGAAGCCTTCCCTTTTCCCGTATCCTGTCATTCAAAATATGTTTCCCCAATTCTTCCCGTTCATCCTAAGCAGTTGGTGCAATCCACTTTCCACTGGATGTGGCTGTGCTCCCGCTACTCGGTACGAGCTGTGAGTGTGGTTTGCTTGTCCGGCAGCACAGAGGGAGCTTCCTCTGCTATCAAGGTATGCCACCGCAAAGATTTGTGGTCAGGAGGGGGAAATGATCGTGGCACCGCTCCCCGGGGCTGCTTGGTGCTGACAACCTGCACTGCAACTCAGAGAGGATCCAGTTGCTGCTTGAACTAGTGCTGGACAGCTGGTAAGGCGATGCCTTTTATGTCGCTCATTCCCTGCATGTGGGGTTTGCCTGCTGATCACAGCTTATAGCTGTATCGTATGCAATAATCTTGCCTGCTGGAGTACACAGGGCATGTCTATGGATTGTAATATAAGGGAATTCTACAACACATCTGAATATCTTGTACTTTTTCATTCACGGTTAATCATTAAGTGAACTGTCTGCTGTACACATAAAATGCAAGGGAATCAAATGCCACGGCTGCCTGGGACCCACCATATATGCATGTGCATTACATGATGGAGTTTTTGTTTCACAAGGAAAATATGCATTAAATAAAAGTGCTGTCTTCTGCATGCAATGCATTCCTGGGCAATGTGTGCTGAAGCCACTTGTTGCACAAGGGACATACCCTACACGTATGACATGCATGTGAACATCTTGTAGCATCTGCATGCGCTTTTCCTCTAAAGAATGTACTCGGGATGTCTTTTGGAAAAGAAACAAACATGTTGAGCTGTGTGCAGCTCATGTTTGGAAAGGACATGAATATGTTGCAGCAGCTGCGTGTAGCATACATTTTGTTGCAGTCTACAAGGTACTGCTGTGTGCTTGGTCTGCCTGAAGCTCCAAAAGTGTCTCTCTTGACCAGCCCCCGGCGCTGCTCCCTATTTGCCCACCCAGGGTGCTTCCGGGTGCCTGGGTCTGCTTGGGGCTCCGGAAGTGGCTCTCAAAACCAACCCCTGGCTCTGCCCAAGTGCTGTGGGCCTGCGGACCTTTGCCCCTGTGATGTTTCACTAAAGGGTGTGCCCCTACTTCCCTCATATGTGGCAATTTTCAGAAGCAGGGACATTGGTCACATCCCCACATCGTGCCTGGGGTTGCGGCGCTCTCACTCCCAACCCCTCAAGCCTGCGTCAACACAGTAGCTGAATGGCCTGTAGTCTCTCATGGGTAGCTACGAACGCATTGCTGTATATGCTGGTGTGTTGCCTTTCTAATATGTTTTTAAACCGCAGCACAGTTTACACTACTGTATTCTGTTCAGGATTGGTTTTAACTAGGTTTGTTTTGGAACCTTCAAGTAGATATTTATAATTTTAACTAAACTATTTGAAGCTGCCTTCTCTGTGAATGTCCACTTCTAAATGTATTTTAAAAAGGTAATTCATTTGTCATTCTGTACCTTGATTACTTTAACATTTAAAAAGTGAAATAAAATAGGGTCGTCCAGACGCGACAGAGAACGATTTAATTTAAATAGCAACGCTGCATATATACTACGCTTATCGGTAGATATCATGTTTAGTATGTTGGTGAATGTTTTCAACTATAATGGTAGGTGCGCCCTCACCACTTTAAAGTCCTCTGTATGACAACTTATCACACCACTGCTGTCCCCTTATCACTTTGCAGCCTCTATTGGCACAGATCTGGCACTGGACCTGCAGGCCCTGTGCATTAAGCAGCTCTTATGCATGCCAGTTAGTCTTGCCTTTACAGTCCCTCTGTGAGTCACCCTGCCCAGACTCTACTGGCACTATGTGTGCCCCACACCACCCTGATTTGCCCCTCCAGGCCATTTATGTGCCATCACCCCCTATATGACATCGTCTTCCCCTTCTACTGCAAACTGCCACTCTGCACACTACAGTCCCTCTGCATATCACCCACCTGATGCTTCTCTGTGTCTCTCACCCCTCTTTAGGACTTTCTGTTTTGCCTGCCTGCACCTCCAGCCTTTCTTTGTACCTTTACCACTTTGCAATGCCTCTTTATACCCTACTTCCTGCAGCCCCAGTGATTTCCCTTACTCAACTTTCCTATCCAACAATGTGAATCTTTACCGTCCACAACCCGCTGGAGTGCTCCCACTGCATCGCTAAATAATTATAAGATCCCAAAGGTGAGACCGATTGCATTGCAAATGCTTGTTAGGTTGAGGATATAGCGACAGCGCGCATGCGCCGCTCACTTTGAGAGGCATGCAGTAATGGAGTATCTAGTGGAAGCTCCGTGGAAGTTCCGCCACCACTCTCCACCCATGTTTTTAATTCGCTTGTGTCATTATCTTTCCTAAATGCTGCAGTCTGATTGATTATGAGGCTTGTTAATACCTCCTTTTTATGGCCATGTCATCATTTGTATCCTTCCGTGGCTACTGTCCCCTTTACTTCAAGTGTTGCACTGTATGTGTTATTTAGATTGGGAGCACTATTTTAATTAATAAGGTTCTCTTACTGCCCGTGCCTTCTCGCCCCTCCCGCAGTCCGTGTTTTCTCGCCCCATCCGCACTCCCGTTGTTCGTGCCTTCTCGCCCCCCTGCCCCCGCACTCCTGTTTGCAATGCAAAAGGCCTCGCATAAATACGAGTCCCATTGCATTGGAAATGCTTGTTGTATTACCAAAGATGCCGGGCAAGCCTGACTGAACGTGTCTGACGGGGGGGAGAGTCTCATGTCTCAGCCGTTCCATGTCACAGTGAAATTCAATCCAGGCTAACTCAAAACACCAGTTACACCTCCGAGATCTTCTGTGTCCCTACTTTTCTTCTAAATGCTTTCTGCACTCTCCCCCTGTCACTCACAGTCCTCCCACCCAGCTGCCTCGTACCGGGTCCACGTACACAAACATTGTTTGTCCTCGGTCAGCAACAGACTGGATCGGTGAGGTAGTAGCGCATTAAAAGCCCCACGACTTAGGCCTTCCAGAGGCAGGCCTGTCCGGAATTCTCCCTATGTCCCTGTCTGGCAGTCAGCCTTTGGCCTTAGTAGATTTAAAGGTAAGTGCTTCCTCTGTCAAGCAGCATTGTGGTCCTGTCCCCTACAGGTATGCAGACTTGCCCTGATAAACTTTTCGGGGTCAGGAAGGTGAAGGCGAGGTAGGCTCTGTGTGTCCATTCGAGTCTACCTCTGTTGTCAGTCACTTTAAGGGTCAGCGGAAATAGCACTTCCGGGCAGGAGGCATTCTACACCCTCCAGGTATACTGCATTGCCCTGTACCCTGAGAGACTTCAGAATTACGGAAACGAAAAAGCGGGGACTCTGTACTGTTGTTGGCCCTCTTAGTCCTGGATTTTTCTACGGTTTTGTTATCCGCTTCCTGCCATGACATCCTCCCTGGCATGGCTTTCTGATACGTACAAAAGCTAGAAGGAAAGTTGTGCCGTCTGTGCATGGCCAGACTGGATTACGGAAATGCCCTATATTCAGGATTGCAAGTCCAACACCTAGCAAAACTCCTGCATTTGCAGAACGCCGCCGCAAGGATGGTGCTCAAAATAATTAGATCTGAACCAGTAGGCCACAGACTGATTAACCTTCGCTGGCTTCCTATGGGGAAGAGGATTAGGTTTAAGTCATTGTGTCCGGCTTATAAAGTCTTGCATGGGATGGGACCACAATTCCTGAGAACCCATTTGAAGTGGTATATGCCGGCTAGAAGTCTGAGGTCAGCCCATTCAAAACTGTGCAAGTTCCTAAATTCAAGCAGATGAGGTGGGGAGGGAGAAGTTTCTTGTTACGTACTGTCAAGGACTGGATCCTACTCCCTATTACGATAAAATGTAGTTTGTCGCTCCTGCATTTCAGAAAAGCCGCAAAAACATGGCTTTTTACCTGCTAAGATAATACATGTAAGCACAATTCCTCATTTAGCATCGGACATAGTGCCAAGACGCCCCAGGGCAATCGTGCACTTTAGAAATACCAAATCAAATCAAATCAAATCAGAGATGGAGGATGAGAAGGCTGGACATTCTTGTAGATGCTGACTGTTGTCTTCTCAGTTTTTCTGGCGCATAAAAGTGACTTATGAAGGTAGGCTGATAAATAATTCCAAACAATAAACCTTAAATATGCTTTATAAGAGCCATGCAAGAAATATCCTTAACAATAGGAATCCACAGTAACAGAGACCGGAGAACCAGAAAACAAAGACTCTGGAAACCTTGAAATGAAACACGGGTATAGAGAAACATAGGAACTATAGTGACAAGAGGCACATAAAACACCATCAAAAGAACAGATCTGACCAACAACAATAATTTGTGGCAAGGTACTAAGAGTTTCGAATGAGCCAAACAATACAGTTCGCTACCATATTCAAGGAGCAGAGCAGGACATCTAATTAGCATCAACCTCCTTATACCAACTTTCACACCAACACATCCAGTTACATGTATCGTACCACATCCCTTACACATTCACTTATACAGTTCCTAGGGATGTGCTTAGACACGCCATTTACTTTGTGGGCCCAATATACATCCTCAAGAGACACACTACAGCACAACAGTAGAGGGGTTAAGCAGATGGTTATAAGACCAGTAGGCCAGCATTAGGGTTTGGATAGGCAACTTAACTAGCTGCTAACAGCAGTACATCACACTGACTCATTAAGACTTGACGCAGTCCAGTGCAAAGTAGCAGGAAGAAAAATAAAACAACCCCTACTTGATGAGTGAACAAAGTGTACGATCGCACCCCTTTTTAAGAAGGTCCCAAAAAATTATGCCCCCACAGAAAGTTTCCTTTGTTCCTTCTCTTTTCTCCTTTCCATTTTTCTATTGTTTCTTACAATCGGCTTTCCCTCTTGAGGGATACCCTCATCACGCCCTATCACCAAGTTGACCCTCAGTCCAGAGTAAGAGAGAGACAGCGCTTCTTTAGGACATCCACGCACCCGGATCTTACAACCCCACTGCTCCATTAAAAAGATGGACCAGTCCATCATTTGACAGACAGTGCTGTCAGCAGGACACCCCTTCATATTGCTAAGCATGTAAGACAGAGGCCCGGGCAAGAGACCTCCTCTAACATCATTCTGGTCCGGTGAGAGACTCTGTGTGTCCATGGTATCACAGACAGGAACCCTAGAACAACATCCACTCACCCCAATGGCCCAGCAAGATGGGGCCTATCCAATGCTTAATTTGAGCCGGTGGTTTCCAATGCTCGAACACCGGTGATTGTGACAGTCTGCCACAAGGTGGTGCTGTCTGGCTTATTTAGAGGTGACCACAACAACAGTTAATTATTAATTCAATATGCATTAAAAATGATTATTACCTGCTACCCAAGCCATTATTACAGCTTTGGTGGCCTGGGATGTCCGAATTGTCACACTTGCAGGAGTGTGATGGTTAGTAGTTGTGCTGTTACTATAATTGGTAGCTTGCAGACGCAATGTGTGGAGCAAGCTGCAGTGACCTCCTGACGATGGCCATGGCACTTATTCATTGTTTTACAAATTAAGCACTGCAGCTATCCAAGGTGAGAGAGAGAACAGCCCCTACTGCAGGTCATCCCCTCAGAGGGTGCCTGCAAAGTATGTAGGCACCAGAAGTGCAGTGTCACATAGCCCTAGTCTCTGTTAATGGCCAAAATGCAGAAATAAAAGCAATTTGTGATGGTTTACTCGATGCAACACATACTCATGAAGAATTTAGACCACGGGAAAGTAAAAAAATATGTTTTTTGCATCTCTCCCTAATAAATGACTAAAATATGTCTAAAGTATTTGGTGTGTGAGACTCGGGAGGCAGGAAGGTGCTAGTCCTGGAAACGATTCTGGACCTGAGGTCAGAAGTTCCAAGCAGCCTCTCGTAAACTCTTGAGTACCATGAATCTGTGGATTTTTTGGGGATCGGGGACTTAGTTGCCTCGGCGCAGGGGGTAAAACAGAACGAAAGTACATTTGCTTGGCAAGGCGCTAAAAAGGCAGCCGAGAGGAGTCGCCCACCACCTTGTAAAATACCCATGTGCAGCGGGCGGGCCCTGCCGCGGCAGCTGGAGCACACAAGGTTGGCTTTTCCGATAGATCCTGCCGTGGAATGTTGCCCGGGCCTAGGATTTTACCAACAGATATTGTGTACAACAACTTTAATTACAGCCTGGATCCAGCATGCGCTGTCACATACTGCTGGAAAGAATTTACTCCACTGGGCCCAGGCCTAGCAGCCCAGTTCAAAAGGGCCCTCCCTCGCTCCTACCCTCCTCCTTCCCTCATATCCCCTTTTTAGGTCGAGCATTCGAGATCTCTTGTATATACTTTAGTATATAAATATACGTGTATGTACTTTGTGGGCACTGGATATAAGCCCTAGGACTTTTTGCTTCCGCTTAGGGACTTTTTTTCTGTTCAACTGCCTCTATTTAACTGTCTTGATAGAAAACGACCAGCAGAGGCCAGTAAAATACCAGATTCACTTTAGCATTCTCTATATTCCAATCCATAGAAATTGTCTTCCACGAGCACTTGTAGACAATAATATTTTTATTAAATCTTGTATTTTCAGTGATATGACCACCAAAGTCCCTGATTTTATATTAAAAACAGAGCTTTGGTTTATACCATTTCCCGCTGAAAAGCAATATTTCTCTCCATGTGTTCCCATACTTGGCGTGTCACGCAGTTTGGTGCTTACTTTCCCTCCATGTTAAAGAACAGTAGATGTTTCAGCACCCAGGCTAATGTGCTGCATAGCTAAATACATGTAAGGTCCAAAAGGCGAGACCACTTGCATTGCAAATGCTTGTTATAATTTGGTGTGAATCTGTTCAGTAGTTTTGGAGTTAATAAAGAAATAATACTTTGTATATCTATGCATGCAGATCATCAGTGGGTACCCGCAGTTAGCCGTGGGTACCCTCGGATTCAATTATATATTACTTTATGTTTAAAAAAAAATACAAATTCACTGAAGAAAAGAAAGGTTATAGGGATTTTATAGTTAGGTTCACGTTTTACCCACACAAACCCATAGAAATTCAGCAGTTGTAGTTATACTTATCTGAAGAAACTATAACTTCAAGCCTTTAAGTAACTTTGGGGCGCGAGTTTTAGTTTCTTAACATAAGTATAACTATAAATGCTGCATTTCTATGTTTTTGTTTGGGTAAAAGGTGACTGTAACAATGGCGTTGCTGTAACCTTTGTTTTTTTTCAGTAAATATTTACACATATATGTATATGTGTGTGTGGGTGTATGTGTGTATGTGGGTAAACACACAACTCAAATATATGTATGTTTGCTTAAAATGTATGTATATATCTGTATATGTACATTTAGATATAGATCTATGCACATGTACAATGTGGCATCAAATTCAGCTACAAACACTGAGGAGACACATTATATTCCTGGCCTCATCGCATGACCAAATTCTGTTACTCTGTGAGACAATGTCTGTGTCCCCGTATATGCCAACATCGAGAGATCTCCCTAACAGTCTTAACCTACGTATTAAAATATGCATCCTTACGAATACGAATGCAATTTTATTTTGTCACGTATATATTAAAATTAGTAACATGATAAAGTTAATTGTTTTTCCCTATTCAATACTGACTAACAATAAACGAAAACAACTGAGAATTACCGAGTGAGAAAAACGCGTGTAGGATTTTTGTTTTTTTTAACTCACCGTGGTTTTTCCCTCTGAGAAAGTGTAATTGCTAAGAAAACAAAATCGGAGACGCCACATAGTGCAGCCACATTCCAAAAATTATGTAATATTCCTTGTTCAGAACCCATGCACGTACACCATTCATTGACTCCAGGGAACTTCTAAGAGCAAAAGAAGGAACATATATGATTCCAGTTGCAACGCAGACCTCAAGGCCAAAGGTCACGAGGTTCATTTAGCAAGGCAACATGCCACTGCTAACGCGGCCGGCTTGTCTGAAGACATTAAGTACTCACCAGTAAATCTTTAAAACACTACGTGCTGCTTTAAAAGAGTCCGCGTTTTGCGAAACATTCTAGAATAGACGCTATTGGAGATTTAACTGCTGCATTTAGTGTGCGCTTGAATCAGTTAATCTTAGCTGACCGAGGAAATGAAATAGCCGATAAGGTTCTTTAGGGTTCAAAGTGAAATAAATGCACTGTACAATCTGTATTTTGGTGCCTCGCCATTATGAATAATATTGAACAAGTGCAATATTGGACTAACAGGAAAGGGGTAGAAACTCAGGGGGATATATACAATAGAAGTGGCGGAGCGTGTCATTAGCCTCCTGGGCTTAACGACACGCTCCGCCACTTCGGAAAGCAAGGCTGCACCATATTTACAAGAATGTGGTGCAGCCTTGCGTTTTCCCCTGCGATGGCGCTAAGTTGAACAACTTACCACCAACGCAGGCACCCGAGGGCAAGGGTGTCTGTGTGCAGAGGAGGATTGGTTATGTGTAGGAAGGTGTCCCTTCCTGCACATGAACAATCTTAAAATGCCATTTTGTAACTTCATGTGTGCTGCTTCAGGGACACCTTCCTGTACATAAACAAATCATGGCATTTAGCTTTTACCATATGTGCTGCACAAGGCAGCACACACGAAAAAAGCAAAAACGAGGGGAAATAATGCATTTGTCCTCATTTCGCCAACTTAAGACCAGGATTTTCCTGGTCTTAATTTTGGCACTGCCTCCTATGTACGCCACCCTTGTACATAGGGAGCAGCGTCAAATACAATGGGTGTTGCGGTGGAATGCCCACCACAACACCCACTGCATGCCCCTTTCATACTAAGCATAGAGTGAAAGGATGCCTTATGTACAAGGCAGAGTTAAGCCACGTTGCCTTGTAAAGGCAAGGCCCCTATCACCACGGGAACGCCACAAAAAGTGATGTTCCCGTGGCGATAGGGGCTTGTACATATGCCCCTCAGTGTTTTGTATATTTATTTCTACCTAGATTTTATCTAAATCCGTGCCTGTTTAGCATAGTACAGATTACAAATTTACATTGCAAATTACTCCTGTCAATGGTTCTTTTTAAAAACATTAACTGGAATAGTGATCCACAAATTCCTTTTTCAGTATTACATGCTAATGACAAAAACAGAGTTCTCGAAACATATTGGGGGTTTCTTGAACTAATACTTTTAACAAGCATTAGCAAAGACAAGCCGTCTGGCCGTGGCTGTCAACCGTTTGGTTTTGCCAATTATTTTCGGAAAGTTTTTGTAAACCTTTGTTACAAAACCATTAGAAAAGATAGGAGATAACAATCTATAAAAATTAAAAAACTCATTGGTCCACCATTTCTTAGCAGTGAAAGGGGCTACTTTCTGAATATGTGATAATATTGTGCTTGGGCTGAATGCCATTTCACACAGAACGGAATCAACAGCTGAAATGGGCTGACCCACAGACAGATGCAGTATGTTGTGGTGGGCAGAAGCCAAATCTGAATGACACTACTGCAGACCAAAGAATGAAGAGGGCTGGCCTAAAGCCCATTACATACATATTTTCAGTAAAAAGGCCTTGGCCAACACCAGAGTTTAAAAAGAAATTATTTAACATGGACGTTTGACTCATTAAAAGAAAAACTTTGTCCTTTACTACTAAAATAATTTTTATAACACAATTTAATAAATAAAAAAGTCAAATATATAGTTAAAGCTTAGCTATGATACACCAAGCACAATCCTGAATAAGCCCTGAAATTCCAGTTATGGTATGCAACACACAATGTACACCATAACCCAAACAGCGTGCAATTTTTTCCTCATGCTAGACCGGGTACTTTCCAAATACCACCAGCAAAATGTTGTTTTGAAAATGATAGACGAGGCGAGTTATGGTGTGAAATTACATACCATTACTGGCAAATTTCAAGGTGTTTTTTCGAGGTTGTTTTTGCTGCACCATAACTGATTTTTAAATATTTTTTTAATGTTAATTTCTGGGTTTTTTTCATGAAGAACTGAATAACCTACCATATACCTGTTCTGGATTGCCATTGCCTCTGGTTATGCGCAGCAGTGTATGCCGGAGACAGCAGATGTTAACCTTGTCGGTGCAAGGCCTTCAGTCATACACTGGGCTCGGGACGAAAACACCTATTTTGGTCGGCCTTTAGCCATGCACAGCAGGTGTTAGTCACAGGGCCTGGCCAGCTTTGAATGCAACCATCAATTATTAGAGAGCCTGCCCCTTTTATATACTTTTAGGATTGTTGATTATTTTTTATTGGGTTTGTGTTGCACATTTTGGATGGGATTTAGATTTTTAGGTTATTAGAGCACACAAGAATCAAACATGATTGCTGAGGGACCCTTATGACATGGTATGAGGCAAGAAACTGGTCTCTGTGGTCTAGAAGGGTGCACTACATTTTCCCTCAATCAGCTCACTTGGCTCAGATGGACTGACAGTGGTGGCGGTATGCTGATTTTAGTATCAGGACATGCCTTACTATCTGTCACTTGCACAGGAGGGGTCTTATTATCTTTCACCTGCACAGACGGAGTGGTCTACTGGCTTTTTCGTTTCATATTAGTCAGACAGTCCCTTGCAAACAGGCCATTTGCTACATTTGTATGAGATACAAATACTGCACCGTTGTTTAACATACTGATATGGTAGAATAAGCATTGAGTGCATGTGTTATGTTTATCTGTGGCAACCAGGAATCCAGTCTGAATTGCCTGGGCAGGAGTGGTACACAAGATGAAGTTTGGAGTGGGGCTACCAGACAGCAGTGTGGATTGCACTCAAAAGCATTTCTGAGTTCCTTTGTAGTGGAATAGACTCTATGGTGTGAGAAACAGGGGGGAGAGGGGCCCTTATCCTACTTGACCACTCAGCGGCCTTCGACACCGTCTTCCACCACATACGACGCCGGCAAACAAGGAACAGCCCTGGACTCGATCCAATCATTCCTCACCAGAAGAAGCAAAAGGATCAGACTGCCACCCTACCTCTCCGATCCCACGAAAATCACCCGTGGAGTCCCACAGGGATCATCACTGAGCCCGACCCTCTTCAACATCTACATGGCCCCCCTCGCAGCCATAATCTGACAACACGGACTCAATATCGTCTCCTATGCTGACGACACCCAGCTCATCTTCTCCCTCACCAAAGACCCCACCACCGCCAAACTCAACTTCCAGAAAGGAATGCAAGACGTCGCAGTCTGTATAACCAACAGCTGCCTGAAGCTCAATGTCGAGAAGACAGAAGTCCTTGTCCTTGGAACCACCCCTTCAGCATGGGACAACACCTGGTGGCCGACCACCCTCCGAAGCCCACCTACCCCCTCAGACCACGCCAAAAACATCTGCATCGTGCTTGACTCATCACTCACCATGAACCGACAGGTCAATGCCGTCACCTCCAGCTGCTTCAACACCTTTCGCATCCTCCGCAAGACCTTCAAATGGAGCGCCCCTGAGTCAAGGAAGATAGTCACCCACACACTCATCACCAGCAGACTGAACTATGGAAACGCACTATACGCCGGCATCAACAAGTCTCTTCCCCGCAAACACCAGACAATACAGAACACTGCCGCTAGACTCGCCCTCGGCATCCCCCGGCACAAACACATCAGCCAACACCTACGAAGACCCCACTGGATCCCCGTGGAGAAAAGAGTCACCTTCAAGATCCTCACTCATGCCTACAAATGCCTATACAACAACGGACCCAAATACCTCAATGACAGAATTAACTTCCACGTACCCAAAAAAAACCTCCGATCATCCAACCTCACACTGGTCGAAACCCCGCACATCCACAGAGCCAGAGCAGGCGGAAGATCCTTCTCTCACATTGCAGCCAAGACCTGGAACAAGCTACCGGCAGACATCAGACGCGCCCCCTCCCTGAACACCTTAAGGAAGACAAACAAGACCTGGCTCTTCAACTAGACAGATCTTCAGACCCCTCCACCCCTTCAGCGCCTTGAGACTCTCACGGGTGAGTAGCGTGCTTACAATTCCCCTGATTGATTGTGTAATGTAGGGACTGCCCTTGTCCCTTTTTTCTCAATTCTTCCACTAAGGTGTTACCCCAATAAGTTGAATGGTAGTTTAGTGGGGAAGTCTCTCCATGCCTTTGTTTTGGGTTCACCTGATAGGTAGCTCTGTACTCCCAGTCTTTCTCCACACAACATGAGACAAGCCAGGGGATGCACCAGGTTAGGAGAAATACACAAACTACAGATCTGCCTGAAAGCTGGACCACTAGAATCCACTAACTTAGTCTGTGAACTGGATATAAAGTTGTGGCTCAATCCCAGGTCAATGTGTCAGGATTTTTTATAGCAATCAAGTATTGGGATCCCACATATGTGGAGACCCAGATAGACCTTTGAGCTCCAGGGATGGGATCATTGACTGCCAACATTCCTTGCCAGGCTCAGAACCAGAGACCTGGAAAAGTCTGCATTTTGCCAGAAACAGCTACCTAAAACTATCTTGAGGGACGAAGCCCAATGACTGCCTGTGCAAGAGGGGTGCCTTGAGGAGCTGGATAAAAAGCACAGAATATTGATTTGTTGTGATCAGGGAAAGACCGACATTGACAAGTCATCCGGTGAGTCCTTGAGTCCTGATCCCTCTAAAGACGTTGGAGCACCAGTGATGACGGGGTCCTCTGAACTATTGCAACCACAGTCAGTAGTTTAATCAAGACATTCCCAAATGCCAAAATGACTTGGAGAGAGACGTTTTGCTACAGTGATTGGTATTGCATCAAAACGCATCAAAATCGCATTGACAATTGAAAGCTAAAAAACGCTTGTGATTGCAGCTAGTGATTGCAGTTGGTGTCCAGTGCTAAAATCGGCTAGCACTTCTGACGGGATTGGTGCTGAGCGAGGATCGCATCTACAATCAGCAGACCCTTCAGTCTGCACCTGGATCACCACTGCACCCCGGGGTACTATATTGGTAACTAGTGCCTATATGAGAGTATGATGGTTGTTGGGTTGTCATATGATATCATCTGTCTTGATTTATTTTGGTTGTTCTGAATGTGTCCCTCTGTGAGTGTTTGGGTGTATGAAGGTCGGTGAGTTGGAGTATTGTTGCGTGTGGACAAATTAACATGGTTCTGCAATGGTGATCATATAATGGTGTTTCTTTGCATGGAAAATTATGCTTCTTGTGCTGTATATGATGTTGGGTTAATGGATGCATGTTTGTTGTTGTGTTATATAATGTTGTATAGATGCAGATATGAAAAAGTAGGTTGACTGTGTGTAGTAATCTAGTACTTTAACATGTTAGAACCTATTATTAGAATGTCTCTACATCACATAGAATGTGTATAAATAATGGAACTGTAGAATGTACAGCGATTCTGCTACAGATCCTGAGAAGAGATACCAGCACCCTTTTTCCTCTTGTACATCTAAACTTAATAAATAAGATTGCAATTAAAGCTTAGTCTTTGCAGCGTCACTACAATTTTGGTGACGGGATGGGCACAGCCTCTGCAAGCTGAGAGTGTGTCTACGACCGAATTAAGAAGTAGAAACCATTTTGGAGTGCAACTATAAAAGTAAGAAAAGGAAACGCAAGATAATCAAGAAAACAACTTTCAACACAAGAAAACAGCCCGTGAGCGACCTGAAGGTACCGGCGTGTATTCGAGGTGAGCCACATGGATTTGTTTTATAATTATCCTAAGCAGAGACTGAATCGGTTACGGCGTAACTAACTTACATTTAAATCTTGCATTGTTCGCGCTCCGGGTGTTCAAACCCCACAACCAGCGCGTTCTTCCTCCATGACTGTGGAACGAGTGTGACGACAGCGACGTTCTCTCGGACTGACGCCCTCACGCTGGGTCAGCGAACGTCAACGCGCTTCAAGGTCACGCTCGACGGCCATCTTGAAAATCGGGTTTCCATAGAAACAAGACTGCAACAAATAACTTTGTTCCGGATCAACGTTTCTACACCGGATTTTCTCTACAAAAGCTACACAGCGGTTTCTCATCCAGCTGCTACCTTATATTTTTTATTTTTGTGTTTATTTTCCTTCTTCATTTTCGTTCTCAAAGGCTTGGATGCATTTTTCATTACTGTAGTCACTGCCTCTTATAAGGGTGCTGGGTCACACAACTCGACGGATTCTTTGTAACTCTTCAACCAACAGGTGCATTATAATTTTTTTTTTCAACATAACCATAGAATTATCCAACGTTCATTTTCTTAATTTATTTCATTTGTTTGCTTTTTAATTATTAGTCTGGTCATGCCTGATACTTCAGGCACTAGCACAACATCGGGTGAACTTGTTGCTGCTACAACTTCCATGCACATTAACACCCCAAGGGAATTTCTAGCCGTACCAGGAGAACCACCAGTAGCATGGACAGACTCGAAAGAGTATTTTTTGAATTACATTGCAAACATGGAAGATTCCAGCGGAACCTTTTCTCCTGAAAGAAAAAAAAGAGTTCTGATGTATTGTTTAGGCCCTGAGGGTTTACTGAGCGATGTGCAAAAGCTAGTTTATCTGTTGATAAAAAGGATGTTGAAGTGGTGAATAACATTTCTGAGGAAAAAACAAGCTACAAAAATTACAGAGATCCCAAAACTGATGGGAAGAAAAAAGAAAGATTTGAACCCAAAAGAATAGGAAACTTAATATGTTATAGATGTGGTAGTCGTCTCCATTCGGCTAATTTTGATAGATGTCCTGCAAGATCCCCAAAATGTCTTGAGTGTGGCATTGTGGGTAATTTTGCGAAAGCTTGCAGAAGAAAGAGCAACAAAAAACCCAAGGGTAAGGTAGCTTGTATACATTATTCTGAACAGTACAGTGATTCAATGTCATCAGACGAAGAAGTTCAAAATGAGTTTATCAAAAAAAAAATGTGGTTTACAGATGGATGAATGGCAACAAGGATCAATTACTTATGATGGTTAAGAATAACATTTCCAATGGATGGTTGAATGAAGACAAATCTGATCCACAAATTAGAGCTTTCTGGGAAGTGAGAGATGAATTAAGTCTGGATGGAGAGTTTGTTTGTCGTGGTGAAAGAATTATTCCTCCTTTTGGTATGAGACAGAAAATTATTAAAATTGGACACGAGGGTCATCCGGGAGTCTCTAGAACTAAGAAAAACATCAAAGCATTTCACTGGTGGCCCAAGGTGGATCTGTAGATTGAAAGACAGGTTCGTGATTGCGTAAGTTGTGAAGGTGCTGACAAAAGTCAGAAGACACTTAACCTTCCAATGTCTTCTTTAGGGTGTCCGAAATTACCTTGGGAAGATTTAGCCTTGGACATTATGGGCCCCATAACCTGTCAAGATGGTCTATGTAAATACATTTTGGTCTTAGTAGACCTATTCTCCAGATGGATTGAAGTAAAGGTAGTGGAACACATTAACACTGCTATAGTAATTAAATTTCTTGATGAATGCTTTTTTAGAGGATTACCAGCTACAATTTTGACTGACAATGGGGTACAATTAAAATCAGATGTTATGAAACAATTTATGGATGCCACCGGTATAGTACAAAGATTTACAGCCCTGTATCATCCCAGAGGCAATTCAGTGGTAGAAAGAGTCAACAGAGTGGTTAAAGGTGCGCTACAATTGGCTAGCAAAAAAAGGAAAAACTGGGATATAGAACTTGATAAACTAATATGGTCCTACAGGATCACAGTGCACGATACCTGTGGTGAAAGCCCTTTTGGTCTAATGAGAGGAAGGTTTCCCTATTGCAAAATTAACCCAACCTGGATGGGTAGAAGTAAGAAATATGTATGGGACAGCACCAAGGTCAGAGAATGTATTTCCAATTCACAAAGCAAAAACAAAGCATATTTTGATTCTAAACATGGTACCAAGATTGTAACCTTAGAAGTTGGGCAATGGGTCAGAATCAAAGAGGGAAAGAAAGTTGGAAAACTGCTGCCTCGTTTTTCTGAACCCAGAAAAATCTCCAAGGTAATGCGTAATACGGTCATGTTAGATGATGGCAGTATTCATCACATGAGCCGTGTTGCGGTTCCACGACTTCAACATTCGAACAGTGACAAAACTGTCAAGGAAAGGGATATGGGTGGTGATTACTGGTGGCTAAGTCCTGACTGTAGTTCAGAATCGGGTACTACACCTGTGTTTATACCCAACATGCCACATGAGACCACTGGTGTAGATTCAGCAACAAAACAAAGAGTTACACCTGGCGTTTCGATCAATTAAACAATTTCTGAATTAACGCTTGATTCAGCCAATTGTGACTGCCAACCACCTCAGATAATTCTTACCATCCTGAACAAACTGGTTGCAAGGATAATATGCCTGTCGTTACGAGGTATGGCAGGCGAGTCATCACACCTAAAGTTTTAAATGATTTTGTATGTAATTAATTCACTCTTTGAGGATTGTCCTGTAAATCATTTTTTTTTGTAGATTTAGTGATTTGTTGTTTCTTTTATTATTAAGAAAGAGGATGTGTAGTAATCTAGTACTTTAACATGTTAGAACCTATTATTAGAATGTCTCTACATCACATAGAATGTGTATAAATAATGGAACTGTAGAATGTACAGCGATTCTGCTGCAGATCCCGAGAAGAGATACCAGCACCCTTTTTCCTCTTGTACATCTAAGCTAACTGAAGAAGATTGCAATTAAAGCTTAGTCTTTGCAGCGTCACTACACTGTGGTAAATAATATATAATAATGTGGAAGTTAGTGTATATTGTACTTAATGATGTTTTATATTGTGCAGTGTGTTGCTGTTTTGTTTGTTCAGGTGTGTGATGTGCCGAATACTGTATGATGAAGTGGGGATTACGTTTTACTTAGTAGAAATATTTAAACTTTTTCATTTTTATGGCCAAATTACTATACCTTAACTTCCTTACCATGCTAGTTTAATTATGCAAATTCTTTCATCAATTTAAATTTTGTTAAGATAATACTTTCACCTCATGTCAAAACCCCGCTGTATTCAATCAACCTCAACTCCCACCTAGAAAAGGCTAACATTGAGAGTTGCTTGAGAGAACTGTTGGTCATGTTTATAAGTTTATTAAGGGGTGCTTATTGGTGTGTCTCAGTACTTAGGGCCTCATTTATGCGGCCACTTGGGACATCATTTGTTGTGACGTTCCGTGGCTCAGGAGCCTGCTCCATATTACAAGGCAGTACTAAGACACTTTTTTGGCTTAATGCTGCCTCGCAAATATCGTTCCCTTTAACGCAGTTTTTTGTGTTAAAGAGGCGTGCAATGGGTGTTGCTGGGGGTGTTCCCATTTTGACACTGCCCCAGTTTTATGAGCAATCAAAACTCTATGGCAGTGCCAAAAACATACGCCTCCCCAGGGGATGCATAAGGGAGGCACAACTTGGAGAAATATCTTTATTTCTCCTCATTTTTCCTGTTACTATGTGTACTGCATTTTGCAGCACACATAGAGTAAAATGCCTCTTGTGATTGTTTTTGTGCTGGAAGGTTTACCTTCCTGCACAAAAATAATCATCCCTGCAACACAGGCACCCTCTACCATTGTGCAAAGGTGCCTGCAATGGTGCACGGCAGCCCATTGTGGGCCGGCACAGAGGAAAAGGACAGGAATGCATCTTATCTGAAAGATACGGCACATTCCTGCCCTTTTCTTATGCTGTAAGGCAGCGCAGCAGGAAGGCCTGTAGCACTGCCCCATAAATGAGGCCCTCAAAGTGACACTGTACAGTATTGGTAAATGCTGTCTTTGTGGGTGCATAAAGTTCTGTGTGTTGGTATATTGTGGTGGGTTTGTGGGTGCATGATGCTGGGTGAGTGGGTGTACAATGGTTGCTGGACCTAGAATAGTAAGGATGCTGGCATATGAGGATGACTGCATAAGTGTATGATGGTGGCTGTGTCAGTGTTTGATATGGCATGTATTGACATATATTGGTGGATACCAGTGCGTGCGAGTGACTATATGGTCATCTGATGGGGTGTGTGGGTGCATAATGTTGATTAATAAGTCAAATGGTGTATCTATGGTGGTTGAGACATATATGGGCATTTTTTGTTGAGTGTATGTAAGTATGTTTGTGGGTATAGGTGTGGGCGAATAAACATGGTGGCGAGATTGCTAAGTGTGCTAGGGCATATATTGATGGTTTTACTGACTTGTAATGGTGGGTGCACAGTTTTGTGCATGTACAATGTTTGTTTGGAGGAGGTGGTGCAGGTAAAGGTGATGCAGATGGATGTGGCAGGGTTGTTAAATTGACAGGTGGTGTGGTCTTCCTAGGTTGAGGTGCCTCTATAGATTTGTGTGCATGAAATGACTGGAAAGAATGACATTAGCATGTCTTGCTTATTGCCTCTATCGCCTTCATGGCCAAGGCACTTTGCATTGCCCTCTCTTACCTCAAACTTAGAAGATGCTCTCACTGCATTCTTGCCATGACTTGGTAACCTTTTATAACATTATGCAATGCACAAAAAGTCAGGCATTTAGTCATCTGAGGGAGTCCTTTAAGGGGATTGCTGTCTCAGGAAGAGTAGCCCCCATTGCATGATTATCCTCCCACACATTAGACCGTTCTTAATAATAAATATCTTCCTAGAGAGCAGGATTAGATCATGCCACCCTCCTGCCTCTGCATGCATGGACAGCTGACACAACCTGCAGTGTAACCATCATGGTGAGAGGAGGTGCCATCTGAGTGATTGTGGAAGGGGGAATGGGGATGCCTGTTCTTCTTAGGGCTGTCTGTCCCTCAGGTGAATAAGAGAATACCGAGATGTAGCTTCAGAGGAGGAATTTGTAGGAGATTGTACAGCAGTAACTGTTAGTTGAGGGATATGTGGAGATCAGTCTTGCAAGCATCCATGGCTGCTTAGCAAAAGGCTGGAAACTGGCACTCCTCAGAACTAATTTTGGAGGATGACTGCTGCCTGGCTGTGAAGTAGTCTTCTGTGTGGGGGCAACAGTGCCCTCATCTAGGTTTTCCTTCTCCTCAACTAGATCCTGCTTCTCTTTATTTTCTCCTATGCATTTGTGGCTGCTGAGGTAGCTGCTTGGTGGAGGAATGGATCCTCTCTATAGATTTACCCCTATCCTCTACTTGTAAGCAGTGCAGCTGCATCCCCGACACAATGTATGTCCCCAATAGTTACCTGCAAGAAGAAAATGTAAACAGCCAAAATATATCAAATACAGTTTTGTGTCTAAAGTTCTACACAGTACCTTAATTAATATTGTTTTGAAACAAATATAATAAAGTTAGTACCATGTGAACACAAAGAAACATGAAATTAATGGTTGATCTATGCATGGAATTATCATATCTGAAAAATGTCAGCTCACTAGCTCGAGTCACAGATGTTTTATTTCTGGATGACCCCTGTGATGTCGGCTGCTAAACCAATGACCTTGCAGTTAGTGTTGCCAAGGTATCTCCTGACCTAGTATGTACACAGAGGAGAATTATTCTCAATGATTATTGGCAAACTATAAAAGTGATCTTGACCACAAATGCTTAGAGATAAATGCATGAAAGGAAAGCAATACATATTAGGAAAAACACTTTTAAGTGTTTACTTAAAATACACAATATGAAAGACAAGTTAGTGAAAAAAGTAATGAGATATAGAAGAAAAGATCAGATGTTCCCAGAATTACCTGATTGATGGATGGTCTTGTGCTTTGTACGACCTGACAGTGTTGGGGTGGCCTTACCCAAAAATGGTGCCTTCTCCCTTCCTGTTTTGCAGAATTCGGTTTTACAGCCTCAGGACTCTGTGCACTGTACCACTTGTAACCAGTGCTTACATCTGATTGGCATATTTAATTTACTTATAAGTCCATAGTAATGTGATATACCATCTAACCAGGGCAGGTAAATTAAATGCTCTAGTGGATCTGCAGTGCCCCTTAAAACGTGTCTCAGTCTTGCCATTGCAACCTGTGTGCAGTTTTAAACTGCCCATTTGACTTGGCAAAATAAACCCTTTGCGAAGTCAAAAACTCCCTTTTTAATATATATGTCACCCCTAGGGTAAGCCCTTAACTGCCCAGAGGGCAGGGAGCATTGTATTTAAAAAAGTTGGACATGTAAATTTAACATTTTACATGCCCTGATGGTGAAAAAGTTCCAAACCAAAAACAAAAAGTGTTCCCTTGCTTTATTTAAATAAGATTTGTTGTTTATAAAATTATAAACATGAAGATGCTTCTGATAATTGGGCAAAAAGAGGGTATTGTAACTTCCCCAAAGGGTCTATCCAAGAGGATTGTCAGACCCTAAGTAACCAAAATAAATGCAACTGAAAAATTGCAATGCATCAATGAGTGAACATAAAGCAAACTATTTTTAAAAAAGGAAGAACATAGCAATTGTTCCACAAAGAACTACATATTATTGTTATTTTTGTTTCAATCAATTCATAAAGCACATCAATATCACATAATATATAAAAAAATACAATGCTAAAAACAATTATTACAAATATATGTTTAGAAATTCTGCACACAATTAAAACATTGTTATTACAATGCAATACTCCTAAACATATCAGATCACTAATTTCGTTTATACATAGATCATTTTGTAGCAATTTCATACAGATTTCATAGGCATGAATTTCTAAAGTAACAGAGAGCTCCTACAGGACTGGCTGAATCATAAAGAGTGTTGACGCAGCGTTTCAATGAAAATGACAATATTCATCACCTTCTTCATGACAGATTATATTTATAATTATTTCTAGGAAGAAAAACAATAATAAAAGCAACATATAAGTATAAGATGTGCATTACTCCTCTATGTTCACTCATTTATGTCTGATGTGCTTGGGACTGTGAAGCTGTAAACCTTAGGTAGGCTTAGTGTAATTCTAAACATGGTGAGGAAAGGGAGGCAAGTACCCAAATTCCTAATTATAAAAACAAGGCATACTGTTATTTATTACCTTCAAAAGTAGTACTGATATATATATTGGCAAAATAGTGACAATGTAGAGTGGTAGATAATCAAAAGGAGGGGCTATCCAGCTCACCTAAAATCTCTATATAATTGTGGTATCCAGGAATTCTTGGGTCTTCCAAGTATCCTGCCCAAGTATTGAATTACGATGGGTCGGTCTCCTTAAGGAAAATTTCTTGGAAGAGTATACCAAACGTGGTATAGTAGATCTATAGATAAATAACAACGTGCCATAATTGAGTTGTAAGATACATCGTAAGCGAATTGTAATACTAATCACAAATAGGTCTCCTACTTACTGTTGAGGCAATATATCTGAAGAGTGTTTGTATCCCTTCACTCACAGGGCATATCACTTGCCCATTGATGAGACCAATTATTGTCTATCCCTCTGATTTGCACATAACCAGAATACCGTGACCTAATAAAAAGATAAGGAAAAGAAGGGGAGTGATTATTTATAATGAATGTTCCTCAATTCATGATGTCATACCCCAAGGGGAGATGTACGCTTATCATGAAGGGAATCATGGACTTACCACACTATTGTTCAATATATTGTCTCAACAGTAAGCAGGAGACCTATTTGTGATTAGTATTAGAAATCGCTTAGGATGTATCTTACTTGAAAGACAATAATTTTTGGATATCTCACTTATATCGTGATTTTGGGTAAGATGGATAGCCCCTCCTTTTGATTATCTGCCACTCTACATAATCACTATTTTGCCAATATATCTACCACTACTACTTTTGAAAGTAATAATAAACAGTATGCCTTGTTTTATAATTAGGAATTTGGGTACTTTCCTCCCTTTCCTCGCCATGTTTAGAATTACACTAAGCCTACTTAAGGTTTACAGCTTTACAGTCCCAAGCACATTAGTCATAAATGACTGAACATAGAGGAATAATGCACGTCTTACAAATTTTAGACCACTTTTGCAACAGGTGACTTATATGTATCGTTTGTTATCGTTTTTTTTCCTAAAAATAATTATAAATATAATCCGTCCTGAAGAAGGTGATAAATATTGTCATTTTCACAGAAACAGTGCGTCACCACTCTTTATGATTCAGCCAGTCCCGTATCACTTGCTGTTACTTTAGAAATTGATCCCTATGAAATTGCTACGAAATGATCCATGTATAAATGAAATTAGTGATCTGATATGTCTAGGAGTATTGCATTGTAATAACGTTGTTTTAATTGTGCGCAGAATTTTTAAACATATATTTGCAATAATTGTTTTTAGCATTGTAGTTTTTATATATTATGTGATATTGATGTGCTTTATGAATTACACCCCAGATCTCAGCATGTCAAAACACAGATGCAAACAACTAGAAAGAAGACGGCACACCATCAGGAATTACACTGACAAAGGCATCCTCAAATCAGCCCCCAAAGATTACCACTGACAGATCAAAGCTGCAAAGAAAGAGGCCCTGACACAACCAGATCGATACCAGCACCCAAAAAGCCAAGGAACTCCTCATCATCGTCAAAGAGTTCACCTGCCCGTCAGCCACTAAAAATGCCATCTCCTCATCACCTGAACTCTGCAACGCCCTCGCCGACCATTTTCACTACAAGATAACAACCATCTTTAAAAACTTCAATTCCCAACCCTCCAACCCCCTCAGTCTCCGATTGACCACTACCACCGACCACCCACTCACTGCATGGGAACAACTTAGCACACCGGACACTACTACCCTGTGGTAAATAATTTAATTACCGGGACTTAATTTGATGCGGAAAATTAATAAGAATAGCTCAATAAAATAAGAGGCAGAATCCGTGGTATTAGAGATTCAGAACGGGCTTTATTCCTATACAAAGGAACATAATTCGATTATGGGCCTTCTATTCCATCACCACGAAAGTTCAGGAAGGAAGGAACAATACATTATTGACAGGTAATCATCTTTATAGAAAAGGCATTACAGTGAAACAGATGCAGGAGGCGTAACAGTTGATAACAGAGATAAAGGTATACATGCGTAACTAAAATGGGTGTAACTAGGCGTAACTAAAGAACGTCATTAGGTATGATGTCACAAATGGGTGGTTCCATGAAAGAATTTCGCAATGTCAGCAAAAATACTTGGCAGAGATGCGCGCGCAGCAGCATGACGTGTGAGTTGACGTGCAACTAGGGGGAGAATGGGACTTGACATTTAGCTCTACATGTGGAGACAAAAGTCTGGGGTTATGTCAACCTAATCCCAAATCATATCTAATATCCTATGTTTAAAGAACTGTGTTATCCAAAAAGAGAGGTCTTAGGATAGAATCTTATTCTATACTGACTATACTGACTGTTAGTGCGTGTACAAGCGTCTAAGTGTCTACACTAGATGCGAGGGGGTAGGAATATTCCATGGTAACGGGGCTATGAATTACTTGCATGAGGGCAGCGAGGCCTGGCCCCTTTGCACGGTAGCTGAAGGAATGTTTACCTAAACTGCTAGACAGGAATGCATCAGATGAGGAGCGAAGGAGATAATCTCGAAGGTGAAATACAGTTTTTGGCAGGCGACGGGCTGGATCAGGCACCGTTAGCCGCGCAGGGAGTAAGACAAAGTTCATGGTCACAGATGCAGGCTCAGACTGGAGCTTTCAGAGGCAGAAGGCAAGAAAAGGCTTGGTGGCAGAATCAGGGCCTACTCGCCTGGACTGTAAAATGGGATAAATGAACCATATAAAGCCGGTGGCCTTTCATACTTAGGAATAGAATATCCGGCCCATTCATGGTGGATCTGAAAGAGGACATGTTGACGGTGGACGCACATGTATTTGCGTCTTCATAACTGGAACTGGAGGGAACATACATGTACTTGTGACTTATACATGAAACCGTTGGGGTCCAAGATAGGGGACATAACCGACCATAAAAATCCATATTTCCACATTCCCTCCTTGTCCCCTACTTGCCCTTAGGAGATATCAATCTTCATCAATCCATCGATCTGTTCATATAACATCATTTGCTCTTCTTTCTTCTTCCGGGATCTTGAACGAAAACTTGGATGTGGGATACACGAGGTGGCACACAGACCACAAATCGCTGGCCCACATTGTAGACATAAGCAGCAACTGAATAGTATGAGAAAGCCAATACCTAGGAAGGAGAGCATTCTCCATCCCCAGGCTGACAACACGCCCCAGAACCAACCGGACCAAGTCCAGGTGCCTGGACTCTGGTGTATCTGGCTTACAATCTTATGAAGGCGGGTTATGGCTTTATATACTGATGGTGAATTTTCTGGTATGAAAATGCAACAACTTGATCCGATGACCCTACAAGCTCCGCCCCTATCGGCCAGGATGACGTCAAGGATAAGACGATTTTGAAGCACAACAATCCGCATAGCAGACTGCTCTTCTGTTAAATTGCCTAAGGCGGAAATAGTTTCGTTCACTACTGCTTCAAGGGTTCTGGTTAATCTACGTATTAGCTTACTATTAGTGACTGTACCTATATAGGGGAAGAAACCTTTATTGAAATCTGTGTATTTTTCCCATGCTGTTTCAGTATAATCGACGATTGGGAGATCTCTCTGCTGTCTATTGTGTACTAAATGAATATTTCTATGATAATCAGGAGGAGCTAGGAAAACAGGTGGTAGGAGGAATGCTATGTAACAGGTACCATCCCAATCTAAAGGTAGGCGTATATATGCGGTCTGGCTACATATAAAGTAGGAAAGACGAGAAGTTCTAAATGTAGACTTGCCTTGATCACTGAATTTTATCACAGTGGTGCATTTACTATGGCCCATGTGTATGGAGCCATTCTTTCTTATACATAGTTCCCCTTTTACTGGGAATACCGACAAGGTGGACAAGATTGGTGTAGCTTCAGATTCAACGTTCAGGATCATGAGGTTAAGTGTAAAATTACCTAATCCATATACTTCATTTTCTAGATCAGTTCCTGTTCTTTTGGGAAGTCCCTCCTTGTTAGGGTAGCAGACTTTGAGCAAAACTAAGTTCAGGTTTCCCCATACCCAGTTGTCTTGATAAGCTACTGAGTTTGAATCTAAGGAATTAATTAAACTAAACCATGCTCCACAGGAGCCATTGTGTGTGAATGGATATGGAAAGAGGGGCAAAACTCCCTTATAGTTCTGATAGGGAGGGAGTCGGCCACATATCCAACAATTGGTAGCATTGCTAGTCTGATGGGAATGATGTAACATACTAATAAAAGTGTTGTTGCGCAGCGCAAATCTATATGACAACTCATGCGGGGGTAATTCACTAAAAGAATGTTCAGCAGTAACATTGTAAACATGTTTAGAAATAGGATAATATATGTGCAACAATATACTTGCAGCGATTATTAAAAGACATAAGAAAAACAAAATTAACAACGTCACTGTGCAATGACTACGCAGTGATTTACAGTACGCATGTTTTTTCAACTGCATTTGATTATTTCTTTCTCTATTCCGGTCCAGAGGATACATGTCAGAGACAAATTCAACCGATTCACCTTGGAGAGGACTTAAACAATCAAATTGTCTGACTGACTGGACCTTAATTTTAGTTTGTATAGTTCCTTATCGCTTAGTTCAACCAAAGGAAGCTTTGAGTCTGTCTTTGAGGAAATACAGGGTTTAGTCTCTATATCGGATGGTAGTCCATAACATTTCTTGATATGACTCGAGTGTATCCAACCTTTGCGACCTTCGATCTTCACGGCTGTCCTCGTGGTGAGCAGTACAAGTTGAGGCGATTTCCACCTAGGATCCAGCTGAGTCTTCCGGTCAAAATTCCGCACTAACACCAGGTCCCCGGGAACTACGTCATGGGGTTTCACCTCGGTGTTGTCGGGAAAGGCTGCAGCTACCTGTGAACGACAAGATTGTAGTGCAGACATCAAGGAAGCCAGGTAATCTGTTAGCATATTACAGTCAACGTCAGTTATTTTACGAGGTATAGGCGTCCCCCACATATTTGGTGGTCTACCGAAGATCACCTCATACGGGGATAGCCCTGTTCGAGAGTGCGCTACCATTCTCATGTAAAAGAGTGCAACTGGTAAGGCTACTACCCAATCGACACCTTTCTGTCTACATATTTTGGACAATCTAATTTTCAGAGTTTGATTATGTCGTTCCACGAGACCTGCTGCCTCGGGGTGTCGGACACAGTGAAATCTCCATTGATAGCCTAACAAAAGTGAAACGTGTTTCATTAGTTCGGATGAGAACGGCTGGCCGTTATCTGAGTAGACAACACGTGGTAAACCGTACCGTGGGAAGAATTCTCGAACTAACTGTTTGGCAGTAGTCGGGGCAGTGTAATCTGAGACCGGGTATGCTTCTGTCCAACGGGAAAGAGCACAAACAACTACAAGAACATATTTGAATCCTCGATATCGTTCCATCTGGATATAATCCATCTGGAGGACTTCAAAAGGGTGATCAGGAGGCTGAAATCCACCCTGTTCTACGGGAATGCTTTTACCTGGGTTAAACTGACAACAGATCATACAGGTACGAACTTTTTGTTTAGCTGCTGCTCGTAAATGTTTGTTGAACCAAATGTGTTGAATGCTGTCTAGCATAGCTTTTTCTCCTAGGTGCGCTGGACTATGTATTGTATTAATAATAACTTGGACCATTGAGTCGGGAAGAAACCATATAGATTTTTCCTTCGTCATCCATCCTTGATTCGTTTGGATCCCTCCTAATTCAGTCCATTTCTTTATTTCATCTGGTGTAGCGTGTGTCTGTATGTCAATTACGTCAAGAGCGGGATCCTTAACCGTCATGCAATGTGTTGGTGTCAGAACTAGTGTTTTTGTCATGTCAGATGTGTGAGTTTTATTCTGAGCAGTCTGTTTAGCTGTTCTGTCAGCTAGGTCATTGCCTTGGGAAATGATATCAGTAACTTTCGTATGAGCTTTACATTTCATAATTGATATTGCAGTGGGTAGATGTATTGCATCTAATAAGGCATGAATGAGGGGTCCGTGCTGAATGTGGGCACCGTGAGAAGTTAAATAACCTCTCTCTCGCCACAGCACGCCGAAGTCATGTACAACTCCGAATGCATAACGTGAATCAGTGTATATGTTGACTTTCTTATTTGTGGCTTGAATACAGGCTTGTGTCAGAGCGATGAGCTCTGCTGCTTGAGCTGACAAGGTATTTATGCAATATGTTTCAATGACTTCAGTGTCTGTTGTGACTGCATACGCGGCCACTAGCTCTCCTGTACTTGTTCTCATACATGAACCATCTACATACAACGTCAGGTCTGGATCTGTCAATGGGACGTCTGTCAAGTCTTGTCTGGGTTTCGTCGTGATAGTAATAACTTCAATACAATCATGTGCTAGTGGGTCTGTTCCGTTTACTGGCAAAAGTGTGGCAGGATTCAATGTACTACAACGTCTGATTTCTATGTGTGGCTGGAACAATGTCAATTCGTAACCGGTAAGTCTTGCTATAGTCAAGTGTTGTGTTTGTGTGCGGTTCAAGAGAACCTCTACTGCGTGTGGTACTTGTACTGTCAATTGATGTCCTAACACTATGGCATCGCTTTGTCTGATTGCTAAAGCTGTCGCTGCCACTGATTTCAGGCACGCAGGCAGAGCCTGAGCTACGGGATCTAATGTACTAGAAAAATAAGCACATGGTTTGTGTGATCCTGCTTGTTCCTGTGTGAGTACTGACAAAGCAGTACCTTCGCGTTCTGTGACAAAGAGTGTAAACTGTTTATTGTAACATGGTGTTGCTAGGACAGGTGCTTGACATAAAGCTTTCTTTAAACTTTCAAAGGCGTGTGTATGTTCTTGAGTCCAAGGGAGGACAGTCGATGTGGCTGCCTCCTGTGTTGTCAACTGAATGAGTGGTTTTGCTAGAAATGCATACTGAGGGATCCACTGCCTACAATATGAAGTGAGGCCTATAAAAGCCCGTACCTCCTTTTGTGTCTTGGGTATTGGCATGTTAGCAATTAACTGGATGCGATCTGGTGTAAGCTGCCTTCCCTCCTTGGACAGCGAGTGCCCAAGGTAAACAACTCGCTGGACACAGAATTGCAGCTTAGAAGGGGACACCTTGTGCCCTTTTTCGGCCAAAAATTGTAAAACCGTCAGTGAGGCTTTTTCACATTCAGGTTCGCTTCTAGCGGTGATCAGCAGATCATCGACATATTGAAGCAGGGCAGTGTTGACTGGCATGTGGATACTGTCAAGTTCTCCTTTCAGTGCTTGGCTATAGATGCTGGGGCTTTCTGTGAATCCTTGAGGTGCGCGTGTGAATTTAAAGCTTCGTCCATTTAAACTAAATCCGAACAAGTATTGGCTTTCCGGATCTATTGGGACGCTGAAAAAGGCATTCTTGAGATCAATTACAGTAAAGAATGTTGCTTCGGAATCAATGGCTGTCAGTAATGAAGAAATGTCTGGAACTACGGGGTATTGTGGTACAATACATTTATTTAATTCGCGCAGATCAATAACCAATCGATATACTGGCGGGGCCTTTGGATCAGTTCGTTTAAGGATCGGAATTATCGGGGAATTACATACATTGGAGTCGGTTTCCACAACCACTCCTTGGGTAATAAGCTCGTCAATGATTTGCAGTAAAGCCACTACAGCATCTGGTGGTAACTTGTATTGTCGCATACGTGGTAGTACCACTCCTGTCTTTAGTGTGACTCGATATGGTGTAATGTTCATGCAACCAACATCTGTAGGGCCTTGTGCCCATAAATGTGTGGGTAAAGTCTGCAGTCGGTGATCCATGTCTCGGGACACATAGTGCCCTTTGAAATCACGTAAAAACAATCTTACTCCTTCCGGAGAACAACATATTATAGCTCCTAGAGCTTTCAATGTTTTTATACCTAACAGGTTTTCTGGACATGATTTAGTAAGCAATAAATCTGTAGTTCGTGTCAAGGGACCAATCGTAAGTGGAAGAGGCTGTAATACCTCGTTAATGATAGGTTTTCCTGAAAAACCAAGGGAAATATTCTGTGAGCCTGAGAGGGGTGCCCCTGGAACTTCACTACGTTTTATGGTTGTTCGGCTTGCCCATGTATCAAGTAAAAATTTTCTATCTTGGCCTAATAGTTCACTGTGTACATAAGGTCCTTCTTGATCTACAGGGACCTCGATAAGGGGTAAGCCAACTTCCCTCTCTAGGCTGTTTCATGAGTATCGTTGATAATCAGGATAGTCATACTGTGCGGTCTGGTACATCTGTCGTGTCGTTGTTGGTGTGGCAGCAATAGGCTGCGGTGGTGGAGCTGGCATAGACTGTTGCGGAGCTGGCATGGCCTGTGCATGCTGCGGGGCTCCTTGTTGGTTCTGATCCTGTCTAAATGGCCGTGGTCTTTCTTTTGTATTACCTATGGCGATATTATGTTTTAAAACTGGACAATCGTGTACATAATGACCTGGCTGTTTACAATAGTTGCATGTCCCTTTTACAGAACCTGCTGAAACACTGGACTGTGTCATTCCCTTTTTATGACCGTCAGCTGGAACTGTCTGGGAAACTAGCATTTTCATTTTCGTGTCTTTCATGCGTCTTTGTTCATGTTCTTGTTCCTCTCTAATTCTATTGTGATGGTACTGTAGCATGTGTAACATTTGTGACGGAGTGTTACCTTGCCAGGTACTCTCGAATTTCAATACTCTATTCTTAACTTGGGGCAGGGCATTTTCAACTAATTTTGTCACAAACAGATGTGGATAAGATTCGCTACTTGCTTTTATTCCACTATTTATACCAAAACATTTTTCGAATCGGGCATAAAAATCACTAGTGTCTTCATCTTGCTTTTGTTTACAGGCTGAGATTGCACCCCAGTCTTCCTTTTTCGTAGTTAATAAACGTGGCAGTACCTGTACTAGTAAACCTGGTAGTATTTTGGTCTTTTCCCCAAGCCCTAAACCTGGACCTCGAGCTGTTTCTTCGTTTTCTAATGCTGTCCAATCTATCTTTTGGTCTCCCACCTCCCAATCCTTTTCTTTGAGTTTTTCATAAATGCCCGCAGGCATTAATACCTTTAATATTTTCATAATGTCGGGATAGGTATACTCTCCCATGAGCAACATGTCTTTAATTTCACGGTGGAAACCCGCTGGGTCTTTGTCATGACTGGGTACCACTTTCTTCATTTCTAATAGTTCCATTTTAGATATGGGTGTGTATACAAACACACGTTTAAACTGATTGTCATCACCTTTTATCGGGTGCACTTCGCGTAAGGGATTCTGTCTATCCATATAATACGTCGTTCTTTCCTTGATGGGCAGTGAGACATGTTCGGGGCATACAAAAAGAATGTACTGCTTTCTGTATTCTAGTATTTCTCTAATTAACTCAGTACCTGAACCTCTCCATTTATTCGTGAGTAATTCGGTTAACATATCAGGTAAGGGACCAGGATCGGAGTGTTGGCTTTTATATGATATAAGGAGTTGTTGAATCATGTAGATACCAGCTAAAAGCTGTTCATCTGGGGTGAGGTTCAAAAACGTGTGTGCTAGTGTATCATCACTATATTTTCCGGGACTGTCAACCCAGTGAACGGCTGTCCTGGCTAATTCTTGTTCGTCCATAGAATCGAGTATACGATAACCCCTTCGTTCTCGGAGTAATTTGTCAGCGGCTTGGAACGAATGTTCGGGGGACCTTATATTTATTATAGGGGTTTGGAAATTTCTGTTATTTTCTGGACGTATCGGACGTATCGGATCAGTAAAGCCTCTGGTATTATTATGGGGTCTTCCTTTACTTACATAGGCCATAGTTTCTAACTGTCCTGTGGGCAGTTCTAATTCTTCCTCCTCCTCGTTTTGTTCAGGCTGGTCTACCGCCAATCTTTCTTCGTGTATTCGTTCTACTTCTTTGCGGATCTTTCGGCACATAGCTACTATACTTAGTAGTTTATCATGTCTCCCCTCTGATATATTCCGACTCCATGTGGTAAGAATTCGCATTTCTTCCGGATTTACCCCTGGTCGGTCTTGATTTCTGACCACACAATTTATGAGGAAACGTAACAGTTCCCCCTGTATCTCCACTTTCTGGTACTCCATGGCTCTATTAATACTTTCAGAATCTCGCCCTGACTGGATAAAATGATATATATTTTCTAAATGTGTAGTCATTCCTGGTAGCCTCCCTAAATATATTGCAGCTCGTCGGATACGTAATGAGGCCAGCAGCATTTCATCCTTTTTGCCGGGCACAGGGTCATATCTACAATCTACTAGAAGTTCCTTAAGCATGTCGGGAGTTACTAGTTTGGGCGTACGTTGGTGGGCTAATTCTTGAAAGGAAAGTTTATTTACTCTGGGTGGCGTGGAAAAAATGTTTGTTGTACCTCCTGTAGCACCGCCTGGGGTGCTGGATGTGAAAGGATTCGTTGAACGTGATATAGCAACCATAGGTGTGGGTACAGCTGTAGAAACAGATGTGCTTTCCGGAACTTGTATCGGAGTTTGTTGTTGTGGAGGTACAGACGGAGGGTCTTGGCGTTGAACCCCCTCGGCAGGCGGTCTATGTGGTGCAGTATTAGCATACTCGGGAGCTGCGTCGTCTAAATAAGAGGAAAGGAAAACATCTTCTGCGGTTCTGGGATGCCCTTTGGGATGTGATTTTATCGGAAACAAAGGAGGTGGCAAGTCTTTTGGTATCTCCGGAGTAGCCTTAGGTAACCCTTCGGCCAGAAGAGGATACATACCATTCATAAGGGCATTTCTTTGTCTGTCTACTTGTTCTGCTTTTGCTCGGGTACCTTCTTCAATTAATAGATTTTCTCGGACTTTATTTGAATTCTCCTTACTCTTCTCTTCCTGTCTGCGTGCTTTTTCTGTACGTCTATAGGATTCTTTACGCCATAATTCAATGGCATCTTTCTGTGATTGTCTAGCTTTCTTTTTCCATAATTCTTCCTCTATTTTCATGATGCAATCTGCATCCCAGGTCCCAGTTGCGGGCCACCTCTGACTTTCTGGTAATTCCTTGGTGTAGTCTACCCATAAATCAAGAAATAATATGGCGTCTAGGCCATGTTTATGATACATGAAGTACCCTGGAGTGTCCCTAGGAGGAATGGGAACAGCTTCTTCGAGTACCCCTTTTCTAGTTTTGATCTGTCTTAATTTCGAAAAGAGCGGCATATTGAGAACTGATCTGATACCCAATTTTGAACACGTTTAATACAACAAAACACAATAATGAACAGTCATTCACACCACAATATGCAGAACGTATTTAAAACATTTAACATTTAACATTTAATGAACAACAATGATGGCCATTTAGGGAACTAGTCACTAAGCATCATACTCGGCACTAACTAGGTAATCCTGAATTGTATACTAGACATACTAGATATACTGCTAAACAGTACAGATACACTGCTGAAACAGTGCAGACCGGATTTGTGTACCCAAACCCGTCTTGACCGGCACAACCTATGTGCACGTCAGAACGCCTCCCCGGCAATGGTACTCACCGGGTAGCTCGGAACGGAAGGCCTCGGAACTGAACTTGAACTGGACTTGGACCGGACTGGACTCGACTCGATACTTCGAAACTTCGGAACTTGGTGGGCCTCTGTATACCTCGGATCTTGCTCTCTCAGCTAGGCTCTGGTCGGGATACTTCGCACTTCTCACCGCCTCGTCTGGGTGTTGATCGCAGCCTCAGTTACCCCCGCTCGGCAGGAGGGAGATACAGGAAATCCTGTGGGTACGCGTTGTTGTCCGTCCAGCTGTGGCAGGAGACCGGGCCTGCAACGCACCTCCGGCGCGTGAGATGAGAAAGTGTCCCTGTTCGGGCGCCATATATGTGGTAAATAATTTAATTACCGGGACTTAATTTGATGCTGAAAATTAATAAGAATAGCTCAATAAAATAAGAGGCAGAATCCGTGGTATTAGAGATTCAGAACGGGCTTTATTCCTATACAAAGGAACATAATTCGAATTATGGGCCTTCTATTCCATCACCACGAAAGTTCAGGAAGGAAGGAACAATACATTATTGACAGGTAATCATCTTTATAGAAAAGGCATTACAGTGAAACAGATGCAGGAGGCGTAACAGTTGATAACAGAGATAAAGGCATACATGCGTAACTAAAATGGGTGTAACTAGGCGTAACTAAAGAACGTCATTAGGTATGATGTCACAAATGGGTGGTTCCATGAAAGAATTTCGCAATGTCAGCAAAAATACTTGGCAGAGATGCGCGCGCAGCAGCATGACGTGTGAGTTGACGTGCAACTAGGGGGAGAATGGGACTTGACATTTAGCTCTACATGTGGAGACAAAAGTCTGGAGTTATGTCAACCTAATCCCAAATCATTCTAATATCCTATGTTTAAAGAACTGTGTTATCCAAAAAGAGAGGTCTTAGGATAGAATCTTATTCTATACTGACTATACTGACTGTTAGTGCGTGTACAAGCGTCTAAGTGTCTACACTAGATGCGAGGGGGTAGGAATATTCCATGGTAACGGGGCTATGAATTACTTGCATGAGGGCAGCGAGGCCTGGCCCCTTTGCACGGTAGCTGAAGGAATGTTTACCTAAACTGCTAGACAGGAATGCATCGGATGAGGAGCGAAGGAGATAATCTCGAAGGTGAAATACAGTTTTTGGCAGGCGACGGGCTGGATCAGGCACCGTTAGCCGCGCAGGGAGTAAGACAAAGTTCATGGTCACAGATGCAGGCTCAGACTGGAGCTTTCAGAGGCAGAAGGCAAGAAAAGGCTTGGTGGCAGAATCAGGGCCTACTCGCCTGGACTGTAAAATGGGATAAATGAACCATATAAAGCCGGTGGCCTTTCATACTTAGGAATAGAATATCCGGCCCATTCATGGCGGATCTGAAAGAGGACATGTTGACGGTGGACGCACATGTATTTGCGTCTTCATAACTGGAACTGGAGGGAACATACATGTACTTGTGACTTATACATGAAACCGTTGGGGTCCAAGATAGGGGACATAACCGACCATAAAAATCCATATTTCCACAACCCTTATGAACTCCATCCACTCTGGAGCACCCACTGGCCCCTACCCCCCTCTGACTCTTCAACCTCAGAAGAACAAGATCAGCCACCAACTCACCACCATCATCAATGCCTTGATAACCACAGCCACCTTTCCCGATGCTTGAAAATATGCCAAGGTCGGCCCCTTCTCAAGAAACCATGGGCAGACCCCAGCAAACTACAAAACTACTGCACCATCTCTCTGCTACCATACCCCACCAACCTCCAACTCACCAAAACCCTGGAGAGAAAAAACCTACTGAACCCTTCCCAATCACGTTTCAGAACAAACCACAGCAACGAGACAGCCTTAGTCGTCACTACAGATGACATCGCCACCCTACTCGACAGAGGAGCATCAGCTGCCCTGATTCTGTTTGACCTATCTGCTCCCTTCAATGCAGTCTCCCACCACACTCTCATTGATGGGCTATGCAAGATTGGCATCATAGAAGATGCGCTCAGATGGATGGCATCCTTTCTCAAGGGAGCCACCCAGAAAGTCCGCCTCCCTCTCTTCACATCACAAGCCAAACACACCATGTATGGAGTTCCCCTAGGCTCATCCCTCAGCCCAACCCTCTTCAACATCCATATGACACCACTTGCAGACATCGTCAGATTGCCCGACATCAACATCATCTCCAACGACACGCAACTTGCCCTCCCACTCTCAGCCAACCCCACCTCAACAAAGATCAACTCCCACAACTGCATGAAGAACGTCCCAGCCTGGATAAAGAACAACTGCCGGAAGCTTAACACGGACAAGACTGAGGTACTGATTTTCCAAAGCACTCTGCCTTCTGGCACGGCTTCTGGTGGCCGTCGGAACTCGGACCCACTGCCATGCCAAAAGACCACACCGACAACCATGGCATCACCCTTGACAACGAACTCTCCATGAAGAGTGAGGTCAAAGCCGTGTCCTGAGCCTGCTTCCAAACGCTTCACATGCTCCACAAAATCCTCAAGTGACTCCCTATAAGCACAAGGAAAATGGTAGCACAGGTCCTCATCACCAGCCAACTGGTGCTTAATTGGGTGCTTAATTGAGTATTCTCCGATGACAAGATATGGAAACAAGTATAGTTGTTTGCAATATTTATTCTCCTACGCATTTCTGGAGTAATAACGAAACGTATGGTGATTGGTAATACATATCTTATAATGTGAATGTGAATGATGATGGGTTAAAAATCATGTTGTTTATATTATGTTTTAGATGCCCCTGACGAAGGGATCTTGTTTCCTGAAATGCATTGGGTTCTTTCAATAAACATCATGACATGTGGAACCAACCTGTGCCTTGGAGTTTGGTTTAATTTCTTTGTAGAAGCAATAGTATGGATAAAACGAATTGAAGGAATAGTTAAAAAGGATGAGAAACATTTGGATAAAAATAAGGAGAAAAATGAGTTAAAAATATGGTTGAATTTAATTCATTGGATTCATACTGTGACTTGGCTGTGCAGCTTGATGGAACCAGGGATTGTTCCCCCTTTGATTTATTACCAGTGAATGATACCCATTTAAATAAGGGGCTGAGTAAACCCACTGACCATAAAGAATCAGCCTTAAAAATTGCAGCCAGGAGGCAAATGAGCCGCCTCCACAGGAAGATTTATATATTGCCTATTAAATCTATCACAACCCCAACTTCTTGTGAAGTTGTTAGTAATGATGGAGCAAACAATTCAATATTTTTGGGGGTTACCCCATTAAAAGAGGAACCTTTTTATGATTCCAAAATGTAACCTACCCATTGTGCTCCATTCTCTTAACTCTGTTTTAACCAACCACCAAACGTTTTTATTAGTACCATGAAGGATTGCTTGATTCATTAAATACCAGTGGTAAACAAATATCTTATATTTCTTTTCCATTAGTAGGAGATGATATTCTCTTTTTAATACATTAAACTCCTGTTTCATGGTGTTGTAACTGTTATTTATTGACCGACGACGCACCTTATAAGAATCCTCTTCAACTAATGGCATTCAGAATCAAACCAACCCAAAGGAATTTTTCTCCTCAGATTTTCTAGAGGACAAAGATTAAATTGGGCTTTAATCTGGGGCAATATTGTTTTCAATGAATTAATTATACCTTTCTAGGATGCAAGACTCGCCTGGATTCAGTGGCGTAACATTAGTCCCCACAGCTCCCGCAGTGCAGGGGGGCCCCAAGCTCCAGAGGGCTCCCTCAGACACTATGCCCGAGCGGTGTGCCCTGGCATATGAGCTCCTCACTGGGCCCGGAGTGTTGGGGCCCACCTCCATCTACTTTGCAGGCTCGCCTACTCAAGTTGCATTACGCCCGTGCCTGGATTGGCAATCAGTTGATCTAACCTTATAGCGAAAAGTTCTTGCAGATTTTTTGCAGAAACTGTTACCCTGAGAGTGGTAGCAGTCATCTTAGGTGGAATTTTAAGCATGTCATAGAGAGTGTGTGTGTGGTGTGAGTAGAAGCTGGGAGGTGAGGCCAGGAAACGGTTGGATGGGATCTTCCTTCTGCTAATAAAGAACATGATTTACTCACATCTTTACCTTGGTGTGTTTTGTGATCTTTCAGTGTTACACTGGCGAGGGAACGGGAAGGTAGAGCTCAACACATTCACCCTGTGTAAGGAGCTCACTTTTCAAGTGCGTCTTTGCAAGAAGGTATTTTTAAGTGGTTTCAGTATGTCTTCGTCTAGCACAGTAACACACTCACTGGGAAATGTCTCTGCGAGGAGGTACTAAGTTTTCTTTTAACCACAATAATTGTTGAATTGCCTCTACCTTTGTGCAGGTTCTCACTCTACAAGCATGTTACATCAACGATGTGTTGTTTAGTGGCATGCACACTGGTTCAGGAATAGTGTCAATCTTTAAACTTGTTCAGTGACACATTGTCAGTGTATTTATGTTTAAATAGCAATATGCTTAAGCATTCAAATATTGTACTCTGTAAGGAGTATCCTTTTGTGCACATTGTTTTGCTGGTCAAGTATACGTTCTTGCAAGATATAGCACAGTGCCAATATGCAGAATATTAGGGTGCCTCATTTCTTTTTAACTAACCAAGGGACACCATCTATAAAATGGCAAAAATAAAAACTTTTTGAACAGTATGCAAAGGTATGTGGGACCTCTTAATTTAGAGAGAAAGACAGCGCCTCTTCATTGTCTAGGGACGGAAGGTCAAGAAGTGTTTGATCATCTCCCAGAGATCTCTGATACTGATTTTGAAGATCTGAATGAATATAAGATATGTATTAAAAAACTGGACAGTCATTACTTGCCAAAAGTGAGTACCATCTTAGAGAGGTATCATTTTGGAAATAGGGTTTAGAAGGAAGTGGAGTCAGTGGAATCCTATATAACTGATCTAACTAGCTTCCTCCTGTAAATTTTCAGCTTTAGTCAATGAAAAGATTCAAAATCAGTTAATACTAGGCTGCAATATTGAAACATTGAGAGAAGTGTTGTGGTTAAGAGATGAACAACCCCTGGTGGCAAACAAAATAGAGCATTCGATAAATTGTGTGGAAGTAATTAAAAAAGAGAATGGCACAGAACAAAGTGTTCATACTGTAAGAGGCAAATTCGAGAATGACTGAAGAGATGAAAAGAGTAAAATGTCAGTAAGAAAATGCTACAGCTGTGATCAAATTGGTCATATAGCTAATGTGCCCTGCTCTCAATGCTACATGTACAATATTTAAAACAGAAAGGGCATTTTGCAGTTAAATGTAAAACGAAGAAACCTAAACAGAAGGTTAGATAAGTAGCTGTGGAGACTATGTGATGTTACAATGCTTGGTGTTACCACGCAGTAGGTAACAATGCGGTTGTTACATCGTCTGCGTTGTTACCACGCATGGCATTACATCGCAAGTCGTTTCAACCACTTGCGCTAGATGGCGCGCTGGACTTGGGAATAGTATAAATTACTATTCCTACTCCAGTTAGCGCAACAGCAGGGAAGATGTTGTATTTAAATTCCAACACATTCCCTGGTGTTGCGCGCCATCAAGTGCAAGTCGTTGAAACGACTTGCGATGTAATGCCATGCGTGGTAACAAAGCGGACGATGTAACGTCCCCGTTGTTATCCACCCCGTGGTATTACCACTGTTGTAAACGCTGTTTCCCAGCTGTGGATGATAAATAGGATACTGATGACACAGACTTTGAATCTGGACAAATCGTATTGCAGACAGGTGACAAATTTAAGTCAAGTCCAATAGACACAATTTTAGTGGAAGTGGAGAATACAAATGTTCTTTTTGATTCAGGTGCAAAAATCACAATAATTTCAAGCAAGTTTTATCGTGGTAAACTTGAAGGAAAGGTCATGCTGCACAAACTGATATTAGAATTTTTGCTTATGGGGATGAACCCATTAAATTGCATAGGTATTTCAATGGTCTAATTGAGTTCAAACAGCAGTTTGATCCAGGAAAAGATTATATATTGAAGAATGGGGATAGCATAATCAGTTGGTTGCATCAAGGTGATTTAGTTGTGATGATAGACCTTAAAAGTGACCCACCTATTTCTTTAAAACATGTGGTTGACCTAAGTAAAGAGCATGTGTCGCCTGGTGGAGAATTTTGGAGGACATAAAGAAGAATTTCCCAAACATCTTCAGAGAAGGTTTAGGATGTTTAAAGGGTTATACGCATACAATATGTTGATTCCAAATACACAACCAGTATGTTGTAGGGTAAGGAATGTTCCCATAGCAGTTAGAGAGGAGCTGAAAGTGAAGATAAAAATATTAATGGGATTAGTGAGGAAGTTGAGGGGACAGAATGGCTTGCCCTTGATGTTGCAGCGCAAAAGTCTAATAGATGTCTACGTTTATGTGCAAATTTGAGATATCTCAATAAAAATTGTTGTGGTGGACAAATATTCACTTACAAATATTTCATAACGGCTGATGTTGTTAGGTGAGGCCAAGGTTTTTAGTACAATATGTCTCATCTGAGCCTTTCATCAGGTGGAGTTGAAGGAGGCATCTAAGGACATGACTGCCTTTGTTACGGCATTTGGAACTTTCCAATATGTCTGATTGCCTTTCAGACTAGTGTCCGCGGCTCTGTATTTCAATGAGCCATGGAAAAGGTCTTAAAGAGCACAAAAGGAGTGTGTGTTTATCAAGATGATATCCTTGTGATTGGTAAGGACACTCTAGAACATAACAGTCATGCCAGGGAAGTTCTATGATTTAAAAGATGAGTTTATTGAAAGTAGAAGGTAAACAAAACATCAATATAGCACATATTATATCAGCAAGAGATGTAATGAGCAGAACATCAATCATAATAAAAGGGTTGAAGATAACATTTCAATTCTTACCAATTCCGATTTTGGCTTTATTAGTTTTATAAGCGACATTCTGGGTTTTTTATTGAACCACAAAAAGGATGTGAGAATCTAATTAATTTTGTGGAATAATCTTATAGGTATGGGTAAAGGAATATTAGAAATGATGTAAAGGATAATTGGAGTCAGCATCATTTTAATTGTATCCAGACGACCCCACCAGGAGAGATGTAAGGGATGCCATTTAGTTACATTTTTCTTCACATTTGTCAAAATTTAAAGAGATTGAAGTATTATTCGACGAGGTGAACCACAGACCGAGATATTTAATTTGTTTCGAATTCCAAGTAAAGTTAGAGATCAAAAACTCCTCTTTAAAAGTATATTTATTTAGGGGTAAAATTTCACATTTATCATTATTTAATTTGTAGCCTGAGACTCCTGCATCGGAATGAACTTCCTCTAAAAAAAGCCGGAAAGCAGACAAGAAGTTGGGAGAAAAACAAAAGGATATCATCTGCGTAGGCTGCCAATTTAACTTGAAGGGAATTTGAAAGAAAGCCAGTAATGGATTGATTCTGTCTTATTTTGGAAAGAAAAGGTTCTAAAGCTAGATTGAAAAGAAAAGGAGACAAAGGGCAACCTTGTCTCACACCTCTATGTAAAGAAAAGTAGGAGGAGGTAAGACCGCTAGCAAAGATGGCCGATTTAGGGTTGGAGTAAAGTAAAGAAATCGAAGATATGATATTTGGGCCAAAGCCAAACCAGGACAGAGTACGAAAGATGAAAGGCCAGTATACTATATCAAAAGCTTTCTCAGTGTCTAAGGTAATGGCAGCAAGAGGCTCAGTGTAATTTGCTGATTTGGAAATTATATAAAAAAAATAAACGAGTATTATCAGTAATAGATCTTCCCTTGACAAAGCCTGATTGTTCCTTGCCCAATAGTGAAGGTAGGAGCGATTAAATTCTGAGGGCTAAGGCTTTGGAGAAAATGTTATAATCTATATTTAGTAGGGAGATGGGTTAATAGTTCTTACACTGACCAAGATCTTTCCCTTCTTTCGGGATGAGACAAATCATAGCTTCCAAAAAGGTCCCTGAGGCGCTTCCAAGATCCGTAAAAGAAGAAATGAGAGTAAGCAGCTTTGGGAGAATTATTTGTTCGAAATGTACCATGAACTTGACAGTAAAACCTTCTGGACCTGGGACTTTATCCTTCTTATGAGACCTAAGCGCAGCAAGCAATTCTGCCTGTAAGATGTCAGCTTCCAGAGACTCTATATTCAGTAAGGGAGTAGAAGATTTGTGAATGGAGGAGAGATATAGAGATACATCCTCCTCTGTAGGTACATTTTCTGGTGTAGACAAGTGCTCCTAGAATTTAACAAATTATTGTAGGATTTCTGAGTCTTTGTGTTTTAGAAGGTTTGTCCCCCATAACATTTCGCACTTGTTTTCAATAGAAGTAGAGCAGCATTATCTGTTGTGTCTTTGTTGAATTTAACCTTGGCATTTATAAGGTCTGTAAGACATTCTTTTGACTTAGAAGTGTAATAGGAGTGTTTCAATCATTTAATCTGGGAAAGGAGTTCAGCATTGACTAGCCTAGAAATCTTCTTTTTCTTGGATACGTAACTGATAATAAAATTGCGTGCCGATGCCAGATTACATGGAAAGGAAGAGCGTCTGTTGGAAATATTCTTGAAAGAATTCTACAAAAGAACCATTGAACTTAGAGTCTAAAAGCAAGGAATTATTAAAGCGCCATCTCCTGGGTTGATCAGAATGGGGCAAGATGTCCAGTTGAATGGAAACAGGGGCATGGTCGGAGAGGAGGATGGGACCTATATCAGCTGAGAGTAGAGATTAGGAAATACTGTGTGAAGTAAAAATGTAATCGATTCTGGACTGGGTGTGATGGGGTGCTGAGTAGAAAGTATATTCCATCAATTCTGGATTGCACAATCTCCAGGTGTCGGTAAGGTGTAGATTCTTTATTGATTGTACAAAAACTTTGTTTGCTTTGGTTAGCACGTAGGGTGTTTTGGACTTTCTATCTAGAAATGGGTTCATGACTAGATTACAGTCGCCAGCTAGAATTAAATTGGCGGCACTGTGCAATTAGCCAATAGAGTTGGGTCCAAAAAGGAGCATCAGCTTGGGTAGGGGCATACACATTAACTAAAGAAATTGGGACATCTCCAACTAACAAGTTAGTAAATAACCATCTACCCTCATCATCTGTGTCCTGCGAGATAAGTTGTGCATGCAATGATTTATGACATAAAGTTATGACACCATTACGTTTGCCATCCCCCGGAGAAAAAAAGACTTCACCAACCCAACTTTTCTTAAGCTTTAGAGATTCAGTATCCGAGAGATGAGTTTCTTGCAACAAAACAATATGTGCATCAAGTTTGGATAAATATGATAATGCTCGCTGCCTCTTAATAGGAGAATTCAAGCCTTTAACATTCCATATGATAACTTTTAAAAACATAAAATATCAATAAAAAAGCATGATACAAAATAAACAGCCATGATATAAGCAGAATTCAGAAAAATATATGATGCTAATGAACAAGTAAACACAGTAAAACTCAATAGAATAGAAAGAAGAGAGAAGGAAGAAAAAAAGAGATTTCGTAGGTAGGGAAGAATGCTGCAATTAGAGAGAAGAGAGAAAGACCAAGAAGAAAAGAGAAAACTACAGACGAATACAAAAAGAAGCATTACAAAGGGGAGAAATAACATACCTACAAAAACTTCAAAACACATGAAAGGTGGGGGAGGATGAGGCCACATGGAAGGATGGCACGTCTTCATAACTAGTAGTATTGTTATTATAAGTCCCCTTAAAAAGACCAAAATGGTCACTAATAGAGCGAAGACGTGGTCTTAAAGCAAGGAACTCTTTGCGTCTGTCGGAAGTAGATTTTGCATAGTCCTGTGAAAAAAATAATGAGTTGCCTGACCATGAAAGGATAGATCTAGCAGCCGCCAGAACCCCAAGCAAATCAGTATATTCAAGAAAATACAAGATAACTCCTCTTGAGTTCCTCATATTGGAAGAAGAAGTAGCAGATGGAGGGCCCAGTCTGTGGGCACGTTCGACGTTGAAAGAAATATCTTCTGATAAATTAAGAAGCTTTGGAAGGAAAGAGTTGAAGAAGGCGATGGGGTCTGATCCTTCTGAACCTTCTGGCAGACCATAAATGCGAAGATTATTTCGCCTATTTCTATTTTCGAGGTTTTCAACCTGCCTCTGGAGCAATGACATTTGAGAGTGAAGAACTTCTACTTTATCTTTAGAAGATCCCAGGGATTGAATGGATTGTTCTGCAATCGTAATTCGTTCCTCCATTCGTGACCAGTTGTCTGTTAGAGTTTGTATTTTAGAATTCGTCTCCTCAACAAAAGGGCAAAGGGCTCTTATTTCTTCCAACAGGAGGTCCAAGGTTACCGATGAAGGTTGTTTAGGAGGAGAAGGAGGATCTTTCTTCAATCTTTTGCTGGGAGTCTTGTTCGCTGTAGAAGGCAATAGGTCTATTGAGTCTGCCATTCGCAACCAATTTAAACGAAGACCAGAAACAGAAGTGAAGCTTTCAGTGTGAAAGTACAAAATAGTCAAATTAAGTCTGAAAGAGCTTTGAGCTGAATGTAACTTTTAGGTGGTACAACAAAAAATATTTCCTCAGAGAAATTTATCAAAGAACATGTACGTCTTTAGAATAATCTTAGTACTCAGTAACTGGCCTGTCAGGGGTTACTTTGCCCGTGCGAGAGATGCCTCATAGATATTGCTGACAGCAGGTGGTGCACTTTAATTAAGACGGTGAGCTGTGAAGAAGCAGAAACAGGAACATAGTGTATAGATGAGCAGGAAAATAGACCTGCAATAAACAGCTTCTCACCTCAGAAGCATTCTGTGGTCATGAAAGAACGAGCGCGGTGCCGTTCGTGTCATCCGGCAATTGAGGCGAATTCCCTGGCTCTCAAAATGGCGGGCGGCGCATCAGCAGAGCCGTCGCAAGACGTGCAAAGTGAAAATATTTCTTTGCGCGCCACCGAGCGAGAAAACCTTTACAACGGGGCACTCACCAGTACAAGAGGGGCTTGTGCGGGCAAAATTAAAGTACCTACAGTTCCATTGTTAGGTTGTTTGTGCCGACATGCCAGCCGTCAACCTGGGATAGTCAGAAAGTCGCCGCCATCTGCCGTGGACATTAGCCACGCCTCAGACCATGTCAGGGAAGTTCTAATGATGTTGAATGCTAACAATCTTACAATAAAACTTGAGAAGTGCACATTTGGAACAAAAGCTATAGACCATTTAGTCACACTATTACTGGAGAAGGTGTTGTACCAAAAACAGATTGGGTTGATACTATTCAGCAAATGAACTCACCCACTTCAAGAGATGAGTTCATGAAATTCCTCAGAATGTCTGAATTTTATAGTAAATTTGTCCAGAATTTTGCGGAACTAAGTGTCAACATGAGACTTTTGTTAAGGAAAAGTTTTGAATTTGTTTGGGATGTGTCTTGTGAGAGCTCAACCAGGCTCACAGACTAACATAAATTGACCATAAGGAGAAGTTGATAATAACAACTGATGCCTGTCTTTAGGGCCAAGGGGTTGTCTTGCAGCAACATGGGCATAATGGCATGAACACTATTATGTTCATCTCACAAGGTTTAAAAGGTGCTGAAACTAGGTATTCAGTCATTGAACGAGAGTCCCTTGCTGTGTACTGGGCAATAAGAAAATTGAAGAAGTTTTTGTGGGGAGGAACCTTTGAAGTCAGAACTGACCATAACCCCCTTTGTGAGATATTAAAGAAAAAAGGGATTGACTCAGTGTCTGGTAGAATACCTAAATTGGTGATTGCTTTACAGGAATATGATTTCAAAATCAATTATATTCCAGGTGAGGAAAATCAAATTTCAGACACACTTCCTAGATTGGTTTCTAGAAACAATACTGAGGAAGATGGTAATGGGCAGCCTGATGTTGAAGAAGCTGAGCATGTTTGTGAGGTGGATTGTAAAATGATTCCAGAAGAAAAGTGGGGTCAAGAGTTGATGTCAGATCCCATACTTATTCAGATAATGCAATTTGTAGCGTGTGGGTGGAGTGACAAGAAAACAATCTCTGATGGTTGCAAAGCTTTCTGGTTCATGAGAGATGAGTTGTCTGTACATAATGTTCTGTTGCTTAGAAGGACAAGACTCATTCCTCGTTCTAAACCCTGAGAGGAGTTGATAGCTTTGGCACATGAATGCCATCAAGGAATGTCAAAAACAAAGGAGAGCCTACAAAACTCATACTGGTGGCCGTGTATGGACCTGCAGGTAGAGAGTGGCACGGGGTTGTCTGCTGTGTAAATCCAGGAAACAAAGGGTACAACCCATGTTAATTAAAGAACACCCGACAGGCCCATTGAAGAAATTTCACTGGATATTTTGGGTCCCATCCATGGAGATGGGCAAGAAACATTTGTTATAGTGGTGATTGACATGTCGTCCAGGTTGCCAGATATTTGTTTCACAAACGGAAGAGAGACTAGACAAGTGATTACAGTTTTATGGGAACTAATAGGAAGAGAGGGGTTTCCTGAAACATTACTTCCAGATAATGGAGTTCAGCTGGTTTCCACGGATATGGAGGAGTTTCTTGAAAAAGAGTTATTAAACATAACAAGTGCACTCTCCATCACCCTGAGACTAATGGAATGATTGAGAGGCTAAACAGAGTACTGAAAGAGACCATTATGTTAGCCACATCCAATACTTTAAGTTGGAGTGATGAAGTGAAAAGGAGAATAGAACTCTACAGATTCACACTTCATAGCACGACAGGTACAACCCCATTTGAATTGTTTAAAGGAAGATACCATAACTATGTTATGAACCATTTTTAGGTCAGTAATTATGCATTTGGCTAGGGAAATGGCTGCAGTGGGGAATACTGGTATGTGAGAGAAGAGGAGGAGATTAAAAATAGAAAGCATTAGTGAGCCACTGTCAACTCGGAGGAGGAAACGCTGCCATCGATCACTTGCCTGCCTACCTGTTACCAGCAAAGCGGAGCCCTGCAGTCGTGGTCGCATCCGCCGCCGTGCCTTCACATCGCGCGGCCGCGGAGCGGTGCGGACCACATTTCCCAGCTTGCCCTGCGACTCCGCCCACTGCCTGATTCCCGCGCCGGAGGAGCTGAAAAGAGGGCAGCTCCCACTGGGGAGCGGGGAAGCATTACTGAGCCACAGTCAACTCGGAGGAGGAAACGCTGCCATCGATCACTTGCCTGCCTACCTGTTACCAGCAAAGCGGAGCCCTGCAGTCGTGGTCGCACCCGCCGCCGTGCCTTCACATCGCGCGGCCGCGGAGCGGTGCGAACCACATTTCCCAGCTTGCCCTGCGACTCCGCCCACTGCCTGATTCCCGCGCCGGAGGAGCTGAAAAGAGGGCAGCTCCCACTGGGGAGCGGGGAAGCATTACTGAGCCACAGTCAACTCGGAGGAGGAAACGCTGCCATTGATCACTTGCCTGCCTACCTGTTACCAGCAAAGCGGAGCCCTGCAGTCGTGGTCGCACCCGCCGCCGTGCCTTCACATCGCGCGGCCGCGGAGCGGTGCGGACCACATTTCCCAGCTTGCCCTGCGACTCCGCCCACTGCCTGATTCCCGCGCCGGAGGAGCTGAAAAGAGGGCAGCTCCCTCCGCCTCGCGGACGCGCGCGAGCGGCGCAGGGCTGAGCCCGGGCAGAGGGCGGGCCGTCTGTGGCCGTCCGGGGCTGGCCGAGGCTGGGCTGGGGCCCCCCTCTAAGCTGTGAGTGCGGGTAAGTGTTTACTTACTGCATAATGAATGAACACCCCCGTCCAGCTCCGATACCATCGTCCCTACACGTGGAAATCTCGTCACGCTTACCACCTCATTTGAGTATATGTTGGAGGATGCTGTAAACAGAGTCAACAAGGAAATCGAGATCACTGAGAGGAGGCTCTCTATGGGCTATATACCCCCATATCAACGACAACTAGAGGGCTCTAGCGAAAACGAAACTGAAACTGCGACTGTGATGCCTGTACCATTAATCCCTACTGTAATCATTAATAAGCCAGCGCACTCTGGAACTACTAGCGAGGCCCACATAATCGCTGATGCTGTAATTACCATTTCTGATTCTCAGCAAAGTCCTAGAATCACAAGTGATAATAATCCCACCGTAATATCAGTAAAAACCGTGGGGGAGAAAAGGAAGAGGGGCCCCGGTAAAACTACTAAAAGCAAGAGGAAACAGCCCCCTTGCAACAAACTTCAACCGACACCTATGAGTATGTGGTCACGAAGCACCGATGACCCTGGTAGGGTTCCTACTGATTCCATCGTGCACCCAGCAATAAGCACTCCTGATCTTACAACTTTGACAGCGGCTCGTACTTCTACTCTTACACAAACTGAGCCTGTGCCAAGGAATTCCCCACATGTAAACCCGAACGGGAATCTAATCGACACTATAGTGGACTCCACCTTTAACCGATTGAAGGACCTAATGGTAAACCAGTTTAATGTTATTTTTAAAAGACTTGACAGACTGGAAAGCATCATAAAAAATGAGGAAATTAAGAGAAAAGGGTCCATGATCATTGATCAAACCAGAGGCGAGAAGCATCTAAAAGATCTCGACGCTCTCCATAATAGATTTCTAGAGGGCTTCAGCAATAGTGCTCCGCCTGGACTAACTAGCGTGTGTAATGAATGTACTGGGAGGGTTCATCTAAATCTACCATCAATCAATCCTACACAAAGTCCCGCGACTAGTCTGTCGGCACCACACAAGGCACACACTTTGAACAACCCTCCTGGTATCTTGGCACCCCCCTCTATTGTACCAACCGTTATAGCTACATCCGGACCTGTAAATCTAGTCCCTGACACAACCAACAGACCTTCAGCCATCCAACAGGTCCATAAATGCACGGAAGTTACCCTTCAGCTGCCTCCAGAAGCCTGGCCCTATGTAACAATATTAGCTGGCGTACCCCCTCTTAGACATAACCAGACCGAGTCGTGGGATGAGCTCAAAAACAAATGCTTGGACTGGATATGTAAACATAAGGGTGTTGGGTGGGAGATTGCTAATAACATCCTAATGGTTCGTAGGGTGGCCTGGGTGGGACCTTCTACCAAACACATCATGGGTGACTGTATAGTTATATCTTTAAGGTCTCCTTCATTGGCCAAATGGCTGTTGAATGCCCCATGTGATTCATTTACCAGACCCACTAACATTATTCTTGTACCACTGGGTTTCTTTTACAGACCCCGAGTAATACCATACAATAACATTAACCTGGCACCTCAGTTATTTAATAGGTTTAGCACTCTATCTGACCTGGATAACCAGGATTGACCAATATATAACCCTATTATCACTGAAACATCACTATTGAGCCCCAGGTGTGACAACCCTGATATAGTTGAACATAGTCCCACTGATAATCCGCTGGGATCACGGATGGTCGAACCTGCATTAGTCACTTCCTCTGCGACCACTGTTCCTAAACTTTATGATCAAAATCTGAATATACTCAGTTGGAACATTGCAGGTTTGAAAGCTAAGTTGATTTCAAATGATTGGGTCAATATGGTCAATCGATTCGATATTCTGATGTTCCAAGAAACTTGGTGCACTAGCAATCTATTACTCGAGGGCTTTTCATGCTATAACAAACTTGCATCCATCCCTAACTCTGGTAGACCAAGCGGGGGTTTATCCATATGGATAAAAATTACTGAAGGTAATAGTATCAAATCTATTGATACTAACAATGATAATGTCCAGGCCTTGATTTACACGCACGGAATTACGGTTTGTCTAATCAATTTTTACAACAACGATTTTACATCTGTGCCTAACAAAAACTTCATCGGGTTATTCGAATTTATCGATACCCTAACGCAGGATGGAAAATATGGTAAATTAGATGGCATTTGTCTGGGGGGTGACTTCAATGCCCATCTGTATAACAGCACACACACATTTGCTATAAATAGTGCTGGGAAAACTCCTTGCAGTAGAGGCAATGAATTGTACAACTATCTATCTACCTATGACTTAGTCGATGTAATGGTAAAAGTTGGCCTCGACCCAGTTAACCCCCCACTGCCGACTTACAGAGGACGTGGCTGCTCATCTACCATTGACTATATCTTTATTTCAGCTTCACTCGAAATTTTTTTAATTAAGGCCGAAGTTTTAGGTACTAGCTATAGCGATCATAATCCAATTTTTACCACCATTAGATTTTTTAACAAATCCAGAAAACGTAAAGAAATAGGGGCCAAAGACCTGACACTATCCACTGACAAGTTGAAAGTCATGTGGAGAGGGATAGACAATAATGCCTTACTGGCCCGTATTATAAAATCCCACCGCCCATCTATAGAGACATGTTTGTCTAGTACTTGCCCCGGTGCAGACATCATTAAGGCTTTTACTACGTTGTGTGCTGGTATAAAATCAGAAATCTCGAAGCCAGTGACGACTCAGGGCATGAGCCCTAGATGGTTCGACGACACTTGCTCTAGTGCAAATAGGTCCTTACGTGACGCCCTAAAAACCGAACCCAGGGACGTGGCATTAGTTAAGCTCCTGAGAGCGCGCTATAAGTACGCAATTAAAATCCGCGCAGAGATGGTGTTAAAGGAACGGTGGGATTCTCTCGCCCACGCTGCAGATCTCAAAGACGTAACGGGGTTCTGGAGAGAGGTGAAAGCATTCAGATCCTCAGGTTCAAACATCACCCCCATAGGCTGCAACATATCTAGCAATGTATGGGAAGAGCAATTCTCAAAAATTTATTTGGCTAATCAAATAAGCTCTGATTATCTCCCCTTACCTTCACACTTAACTATACTACAGTCTGAAGTTGAAGATGCCATACACGAAAGCGCAGGGAATAAAGCACCCGACCCAGACGGTTTGTCTATCGACCTCATTAAATCTGAACCTGATCTCTGGTCCCCTCTTTTATGTAATGTTTTTAATAACCTGATAAACTCTCCCATCCCAGAAACATGGACCACAAGCATAATAGTACCCATTTTTAAGAAAGGGGACAGATCCAACCCTTGCTGCTATCGCCCTATATCTTTGATCGACAACACCCTGAAGATCTTGGGGCGAGTCGTTTTTAATAAAATCCGGAACTGGGCTGAAGAAGAACAAATCTTAAACTGTTGCCAGCTGGGCTTTAGGAGCCACGTTGGCACGGTTGAACAGTGTCTAAATCTAAATCTCATACTGGGGAAATACACAGTAGCAAAAAAAGTACCCTTATATTAGGGTTTTATTGACCTAACTTCAGCGTTCGATTTTGTCAACCGTTCACGCCTATGGGAGATCCTTTTAAATTATGGATTGGACAATGCACTCGTACACTTTCTGGCATATCTGCACAGAGACTTGAAAGCACGGGTGAGGATTAACAACGATGGCGAGGTTTCTAGGGATATTTTAATCGGGAGAGGGGTCAGACAAGGGTGTGTCTTGGCCCCTCTGCTTTTTATTCTTTATATTAATGAATTGAACAACTCTCTGATCGAACTATCTAGTGATGTACCTAAAATTAACGGCGAATTGTACCCTGCACTTTTATACGCAGACGATGCGGTCCTTATGGGCCGCACACCTAAAGTTTTACGTATTTTAATCTCTGGTTTTGTATCTTTTATGGGAGATTTGGGATTATGCATCAATTTTAATAAATCATTTATAATGTCTTGTGGACCCAAAAAATACTGTACAAAGAATATAAGGATCGGAACAGATCTTTTAAAAAGCACGAGCACTTTTCCCTACCTTGGTTTAGTCTTTTCTGACACAAGCTCATGGAAATCGCATGTAGCCAGAGGTAGAAATAAATTAGGTTTGGCAATTAACTCTATAATGAGTCTGGGACAACCAAAAAAGGCCGATGTAGTGACCCCACTACTGCAGATCTACAGAACCCAATGCCTGCCTACTGCGACTTATGGCTCTGAAGTATGGGGGTTCGCGGACTGCAGTGGGATACAATTAGAAGAAAATAGATTCTGTAGAAGGTTACTTGGGGCACAAATCTCATCACCTACCTTTTTGTGTCACAAAGAATTGAATCTACATTATGTAGAAGATTTTATCAAATCTCGCCCCGCCTTATTCTGGCTGAAGATATGGCGCAATCCTGCAGCCATCTTAACACAACGAATTATAACGGATTGCTTGAGTTGCGATAGGGGCAAACACATACCCTGGCTTAATGCCGTTCACAAAAGCTTGTCTAGTATACATCTAGAACATAGCTTTTCCTCCCCCCTTGCCGCCGAAAACATAATCCTAAAATCAGCAAGGGATGCACTATACGCTCTATATCGCACTGACAGAGCAAAGGCAGAGCTTAGTAAACCTTCTATCATTAGATATATGTCCATCCCGAGATCAGTCGATACCAATTATTCAAAACCACAGGAATATCTAAGGAAAAATATTGGGAGATGGAATAGGCGTCTGCTTTTTCGCCTTAGGGACAACAGTGTAAAATATCTCCTATGTTTCCCTATCGGCTTTAATAAAAATCTGGAGGATACAGTCTGCCCATGTGGCAATGGCTGCAAACAAACCTTACTACATTTTTTGTTCTCCTGCAGATTCTATGTAAGGTACACTAAGCATTACCTTATCCCCCACTTTAAAGCTCATGGGACGACTAATTATATCTCTGCATATGAAGAAATACTACAATTGGGCAGTGAGGATATGATTTTTCGTGTTAGCTCCTTTTTATCAGCAGCCATAAAATCTCGAGCTTCTATGCTTACCTGATGATAAATGTTACCAATTATTAAAAGGTGCTGATTACGGCCAACCAAGATATGTTTATTCTGTTTTAAACAGGTTATTGTAATTGTCCATCTGTACTATAACTATGTTTTCATGCTTGCTATTTTGCACAGTAATGGTGAGGTTTTCTTTACAACTCATCTTAGATACATTATCGCCTATTTATTATTCAAACAGATCATTGTATACAGGGTCTACAATGACAAAATTCTTATTTTATCGTTGGATGTTTACAATTTGCCTATTTGCACAGCGTCTTAAAGTTTACATTTTGCGTCTTTGCACAGCTAGATTGATGGCCATTGTACGTACTACTGGTTAAACCCATTTCCCCCTTTTAAAAATTGTCTTTTTTCCTTCTAGTTATGTATTTGCTCTATGACATTTATTTTTATTCTTTATATGTTTTATTTTTCTCGAGTGAAGAATGTATGCTATATGTTTATAATGATGTTGTACTTTTATGGATCTTTACTGAATCCGAATAAAGTTAATCTGAATTACTGAAAAAAATAGAAATGAATATTTTGATAAAAGATTGGCTGTAAAGAATGCAGAAATATCTGTGGGGGACTAGGTTATGGTTAAAAGTCCTATAGGAAAGAGTGACAGTGTGAGATTCTCAAAACCTATTCAAGTCATAAAAACATTCGATAATCTAATCAGAACTCAGGACCATTGCGAAAGGAATCTCAAAAGAGTTCCGTTGTATAAAGGGAGATTAGACTTTGACAATGATAAATATGACAGACGGGAAAAAAGAAGATGCTGGAGGGGTGACTGTAACTAGTAAATTTAGTAGAAGTGTACAAATATAGGAAGGATGATACAATTAGGACCGAAATATCTGAAGGAGTAGGTGATATATTATCTATCCATCGGTATAATTGGTGAAATAGTATTGTTCTAGGGGTAACAGTTAACAGAAATGTATATTTATTATTTACCATAATTTATGAACGTATATGTGAATTATTTATGACCACTGTTTTTGGTGACACGGTGCTCGCCCAAGCTTGCATCCCAGGAATTATGCTGACAAACACGGAGCATGACGGGTCTACATTCAATTCATAAAGGCACGAAATGTGGAAGGTCCTGAGGGAGATGTTCCCTGACCGCCCTGACGTAGAAGGGCTAATGGCGGAGAGTATGAAGAGAGGGGGGACAATAACTGATTTTCTGAATAGGATGAGGAAAGGATGGGAACTAAAGACAGAACAGCCGTGTTCTTACAAGGCCCTAAAGTCACATTCTTTTATAATATTCTCAAAAAGGGGCTGCCCACCAAAATACAAAGTGGATTGGACAGCATGGTTGGGTTAGACACCAAGGGACACATGCATCATACTAAATACCGGCCGCAAAGGGGCAGATTCTGCGAATCTGCCCCTTTACGACCAGTATTTTTGCATTTGGGATGCATCAACACAAATGCAAATTCGCAATTTAAGTAATCGCAAAATTTGCGATTACTTAAATTGCGAATGCATTTAGGGGATTGCAAATTGTGATTCCCTAAATGCAATGTAAATGTAAATGTGTATGTGCTTATATAGCGCCGAATCACCCCTAGGGGTATCTCAGCGCTGTACTCATACCGCTGTAGGAACCCTTCCTGGCTATCCGTGTGAAGTGTCCACTCCTGGGCACCTCCATGGTGAAGCCAGGCATCCCAGCGCTGCGGGGCCGTTGTGGAGATTAAGCAAGCTATTGCCCAGAGTTGCAGCGTGGGACCCATGATTAGAATAGGCACTGAGGCGAGAATATCAGGTCCGAGGAATTTATAGCCCGAGACCCTGCCGCGACGGGAATCGAACCCTGGTCCCAGACCAGTGCTCTGCATCGAGGTCTGCCACTCTAACCATTGAGCCACACTTCTCCACACAATGCATGATTAAATTTTAAATTTACAATTTCACAATTAGGGATCACAAATTACCATCAATTTAAAGTTGATGGTAATTTGCGAAAACTTTGAAAAATGCACAAATTTGCATTTTTCAAAGTTCCATGTTACACACACACATGCCCTTGGGGCATGTATGTGTGCAACATGTGGTCACATGGCTATTTCAGGGGTGCATCAGGGTGTCCTTTTGGCACTCTTGCACCCTTGAAATTGCATGCGCAATTTGCAAGTACCTAATCAGTACTCACAAATTGCACATGCAATTCCCATTCATTTCTATGAGCCTCTAGGCCCATAGGAATAAATGGGGAGCTATTCCTTAATTGCGCATCGCAATTTGCAATTCGCAATTCGCAATTAAGGAATATGTAGGAATCACAATTCTTTAGCGATTCCTACATGCATGAGGAATTGTGATTCCTAAATAGCGATTTCTAAAAAATCGCTATTAAGGAATCGCAATTCCTTATGTTGATGCATGTGCCCCTAAGTCCTGGTGGGAGATACAAGCTCACATTTTGCATTACCACAAAAAGAAACAAGATCAGGATAGAAAAAACAGATGCAAGCCCAGAGAGACACTGCTAAATTGGTCCAACACAAATTGCAAATGGCACCAGTCTTAAAGGGGGATCCACTGCAAATGGCCAAAGGATTTCAAACTAGCTATAGTGGCAGAGGCCAGGGAGGTTGGCAATAGCCACACCGTATGAACTGTTGCTATTGCCATTGTTTGGGCCACTTGGCAAACAGATGCCAGTTAAAAGCATACCACAAACAGAGATCGATAGGCCAGGGTCAGCCACCTCTAAAACCTAATCCTCAAAACCAACCCAAGGGTAGCCCAAGTTCACCTGATATTCAGCCTCAGAGAGGCCAGTCAGCCACCACCGCACCCCCGCAAACAGGGATCAGGTAGTTGGACAAACAAATGTTAACAGCAAATGCAGATAGGGAACTCAGTCCAACAGGGACCGGTGCTACAGCCTCGGCAGGGAGGGGTAACTGTCTGGAGAGGTAATGCCTTCACACAAGAAAAAAGTACTAGTTGTAAGTCCGTAGCCACAAGCCTGGAACCACAGATCCAAACACGACTGAGAAGACGTGGTCGAAGGGAGAGCGGGGTGCGCCTATGAGATGTTGGGCCGCAAAGTCCATCATAGCTCCAGGTGAGAATAGAACGCAAAATGCACTCACCCCTGTATCAGGCCTAGCAATTGACAAATGCACCAGGATTCACATACATCCTCCAGAGAAAGAAGTAAGCCCCAACCTCAAACACCACAAGACAATGATCAGGGGTACATGGGAACCACGGAATGACTTTCGTCCCCCTCCACTTCATGAGAAGTGAAATAGCAGTTCGCATGAGATCTAGGAAAACACCCAAAACCTACCAAAAGTAGACAGAAGTTTGCCCCTTTCCCCCAAAAAGATGCCTCTAGAGAAAGGGTGGAACCGAGCTATCTGGCGCAACATGGGAGGGGCCATTGTATGCACCATGCCGAGACACAGATGATCTCCTGGCATGTTGCAATTACCAACAACTCTAAACAGCGACGCGCTCCCTCCTCGTACAGTCCCACGCACGTGTAGGTTGAAAGCAACCCCTAGGCAAACATTAGGAGAGACAGGGTCTCAGGAGACGGGTGACACTAAAAAAACCAAGAAAAAATAGATAGATCCATCCCATGATCACAAGAACACTCCATAAAACACCAATTAAAGTACCCAGTTAAGTACGAAGCTTCCTAAAATAGATTAATTTGCTTCATTACCCATAAGCCACCTTTAAGCTTTAACCATCAAAAAGATACCATGATCGGGGCTGCCATCCAGTGCCCCTCAAACAAAAATGCATAAATGGAGTGTGGAGAACACACCCCTGAGGGGAATACAGCAACCCCGAAGAAACGACCATTAACAGCAGCGAAAATGCTATTTTTTTCTGAATTAACAAATGAACCAAGGTCTTATCCAACAGGTCTGCAATCAAACTTCCAAGTGCACCTCCTTTTAGCTGCTACGTCATCACCCCAACACAGATCTAAAGTGTGGGAATCAAACTTGCGAACTGCACTGTGAACTTTTTGATTGAACTGTTGAACGAAAACACCCAAAAATCCAGAGTACCACAGTCATCACCCCTGTAATGATCAATTACAAGCTGTGTACTTTTGCACTTCTATGTACCCTCTGTCTAGTTTGGGTGCTGCTGCACCTATTCACTACCAAAGTGCTGCCTGGCCAAATGGAGTCTGTTCAAAAACTATCCCAGCACTTGTGTAGAAATCTCTCCCATGTCACTTATAATTGCACCAACCCAAACTCTAGCATTCTACATGCACTACACAGCGCTCTTTTACACCACATGTGATATCGGCACATGACTGCCATGGGCTCTAAGACATCAGCCAGGTCATGGTAAATCTGTTCGCTGATACTGCATGCAATAGGCGCAGATAGACTTTACTTGCCCCAAGATGTAGCCCCTGAAAAAGCAAAATGCCTTCTCCACTCATACCTATTCAGAATCAGGGCCAAAATCCAGCCCAACAAGATAGAACCCCATAGAGTAGTAGTGAATGTGACCTGTTACAAGACCTCCCCAATGGCTCTATACCTTTTCACCGGGCCTAGCAATATTTAAACTGAGCTAGACAGGATGCACAAAAGGGGCACCATAGGGGAGGATACTGTTTGGCCCCAAGACTTCCCAGAGAAGAAATTATTGGTGGTAGAAAACCCCCCACCTCAATGCACAAACACATCTGCTCCTGCCTCTATTTGTGGGCCAAGGGTGGCCATTATCGTAACATCAGTAGCTTATTGGATGCAAGTGTTTCCTGTTTCACTCCGCACAAGAAAAGACCTCTGTGACGTCTGGTCAAATGACCTGATGTGATTGTCTGGATGTTTTTTTTCTTTCCTGCAAGGGGACACATTGCGCATTTTAGCTTTTCAGTGTGTCAAGCGGCAAATTCCAGCTGGCAGTGACACGCACACTGTTTATATCCCCACAGCGTTTCACCATGTCAAGCGGCAGGTTCCAGCCGTCAGTGAGGCGCACACTGTTTATTTCGTAAGCGTTGTTTCCATTTGCTAAGCATTGTTTTGGATGTTATTCTTTTCCGTGATGTGGTGCGATGTCTGGGTAAACAGTGGCATGTACACTCAACATGTCACCTGGCAGTAAGCAGCCTGGCAAACTTGCACTGACACACACACTTCTATTTATGCACATATTTTTCTCAATTTGGTGGCACTGTGTTTTGATGTTTTTAGAGTTTAGTGTTTGCTCATTGCTCATAAGTGACACGCTCACTCTCATTTTTTATTTTCGACTTGTTGCTTTGTGGAGTCTCCTGTGTTTCAGTGGTATGCACACTGTTTTGGGAATTTCAAAAATTGGGGCTAGGGGGTGTATGTTCATTCTCCAATTTTGTTGTGTTTTGTGTGGCAATAATTTTGAGTCACATTACAGGTTTTTAGAGGTTGTAATTTTGCAGGATTTCACAATGCAGTCGGTGAATCTCCACCCCCTCCTCCCTATTTCTTACAGTCGCCTGGTGAACACCATTTAAATGGAAAACCTGGGATAGGCCATTCACTAAGTATTTAGGAGCTATTAGGGGGAATTGATATTGTCCTGAGAGGAAAAGGTTTCTTCTTTAGCACAATTTAGGGTTTGAGGTACCAACCATTTTGAGTATCTTCCTCCTCTATAACAGGCATCAGACGATGATGAGGAACTGAATGATTTTCAGGAGGCAGATCAAAAAATTGGAGAAGCAAAGTGATGTGTTGCCAAGTTTGATAGTCAATAGGCATACAATCTTCACAAGAGAGCAGCCCCAGGAGGAATCAATAAACTCATATTTGGAAGCTTTACGTGTCTTAGCCGCCGATTGTGAAATTTAAGATTTTATGAACCAGTTAAACAGGGACCAATAGTGGTCAGGTTTAGTATAAAAAGGTACAGGAGAAAGGTCCCACATATAAAAATCCATCTTTAAATGAGACAATAGACATTGTAAAAAGCATTGAAATCTCCCAAAAATGTTCAAGTGAACTGGCTAATAAGGACAGTGTTGGGGCAATGGCAGAGAGTGGCTCCGTGAAAGGGGATAACACAAAGGTGCCGATCACGATCCGGTAAAAAAATAGCCCGTACGACTCGTATCCGGTCTTTTTACCGTACGAATCGTACAAGTGCCGTACAAACTGCCAATTACGATTCGCATGGGAAAAAGACCATACGAATCGCATTGGGAACAATTCCCCACACGTCCTCGGGTCGGAAATTGTGTCCGACACGTCCCCGGACGATTTACCGTACAAATGTGAAAAGTCAAGTCCGACCGCGGAATCACGATCCATCCCATGCGTCCGATGTTACAACCCTATGCAAAAAACACCGTCCGCACCGAACTCCCAAAGCAACCATGGAGACATGTGCCCGCATACGTGCAGAACACCCCCCCAGCCCCCGTACGTTCGAGTCGTACCCCCCCGTGTATGTACACCCGTGTACGTTCGAGTCGTACCCCCACCTGTGTATGTACACCCGTGTACGTGTCCTACCCCCCGTGTATGTACACCCGTGTATGTTCGAGTCGTACCCCCACCCGTGTACGTACACCCGTGTACGTGTCCTACCCCCGTGTATGTACACCCGTGTACGTTCGAGTCGTACCCCCACCCGTGTATGTACACCCGTGTACGTGTCCTACCCCCCGTGTATGTACACCCGTGTACGTTCAAATCGTACCCCCACCCGTATATGTACACCTGTGTATGTGTCCTACCCCCCGCGTGTATGTACACCCGTGTACGTTCGAGTCGTACCCCCAACCGTGTATGTACACCCATGTACGTGTCCTACCCCCCGTGTATGTACACCCGTGTATGTTTGAGTCGTACCCCCACCCGTGTATGTACACCCGTGTACGTGTCCTACCCCCCGTGTATGTACACCCGTGTACGTTCGAGTCATACCCCCACCCGTGTATGTGCACCCGTGTACGTGTCCTACCCCCCGTGTATGTACACCCGTGTACGTTCGAGTCATACCCCCACCCGTGTATGTACACCCGTGTACATGTCCTACCCCCCGTGTATGTACACCCGTGTACGTTCGAGTCGTACCCCCACCCGTGTATGTACACCCGTGTACGAGTCATACCCCCCCGTGTATGTACACCCGTGTACGTTCGAGTCGTACCCCCACCCGTGTATGTACACCCGTGTACGTGTCCTACCCCCGTGTATTTACACCCGTTTACGTTCGAGTCGTACCCCCACCCGTGTATGTACACCCGTGTACGTGTCCTACCCCCGTGTATATACACCTGTGTACGTTCGAGTCGTACCCCCACCCGTGTATGTACACCCGTGTACATGTCCTACCCCCCGTGCATGTACACCCGTGTACGTGTCGTACCCCCCGTGTATGTACACCCGTGTACGAGTCGTACCCCCGTGTATGTACACCCGTGTATGTTCGAGTCGTACTCCCACCCGTGTACGTGCCCTACCCCCCCTGTGTATGTACACCCGTGTACGTTCGAGTCGTACCCCCCGTGTATGTACACCCGTGTACGTGTCCTACCCCCCGTGTATGTACACCCGTGTACGAGTCGTACCCCCGTGCATGTACACCCGTGTACGTTCGAGTCGTACCCCCACCCGTGTATGTACACCCGTGTACGTGTCCTACCCCCCCCGTGTATGTACACCCGTGTATGTTCGAGTCGTACCCCACCCGTGTATGTACACCCGTGTACGTGTCCTACCCCCCCGTGTATGTACACCTGTGTACGTGTCGTACCCCCTGTGTATGTACACCCGTGTACGTGTCGTACCCCCAACCGTGTATGTACGACCCGTACCCTCACCCGCGGACGTATGGAGCGTACCCCAGGCCCCAACACCAGCACCTCCAAACAACATCGCGCATGTACGAGTCGTACCAAGCCAGACACAAGGACAGCACTGTACAACAAAATGCCCGAAGTACACACCGTACACACGCTAAAAACGCACATGCACAACCAGGACAAAGCAAAACAACACAAGAATACACCATTCGAATGGCACAAAGCCACTAAACATGTCCAACAAGCTCAAAAATGACACAATCACTGACCTGCAACTGCCAAAATCCAAAACAGAGGCCCAAAACACAACCACTCCTTATAACACACCCACCCAAAGTTCAAACACAGCCACACCCACCAATGGACCAATAAAAAGGGCCCACACACACAAACCATGAGCCTTTGCAACAGACTCACTGCTGCCAGACCCCACAGACAACCTACAGCACCATACTAGAAGCTTTACCACACCTTACACTTGCACACCTTCACACACACACCTTCACAAACACCCCCACATCACATTCACACACACACCTGCACAACCACACACACACACCCACAACCATCCACACACACCCCCCCCACCATCCACACCTACACCCCTCACCATGCCCACTAACAAGAATCCAAAGTTCACTAGTCGAGAGTTGGAGGTCCTTGTCGATGAAATCCTCAGAGTTGAGCCACACCTCTTTGGAACATTGGTCAGACAGACCACCATAACAGAAAAAACATCCATGTGGCAGACCATCGTCGATGCTGTGAATGCTGTTGCGGACACCATAAGGACCAGGCATGAATGCCAAGCCAGGTGGTACGATCTGCAAAGGAGGGTCCGAGCCAAAATGACGGACGAACACAACCAGGCCAACGTCACTGGAGGAGGGCCGCCACGCAGACGCGTAGAATACCATCCCTGGGAGGAGAGGGTGATGGCCATACTTCCGGTGGTGGCAGTGGACGGATTAGAAGGACTCCGAGACCCGGGTGAGTACACAAACAACTCACCTCACATGGGGGGAACGTCATCCACAACCAAACTCACAAACAGGCACGCAACCACCCCAAGCTATCGCATGACTCAACCACACTCCATGAACACGCACATGCCACTAGCGCCACCATGCCCCATGCACCCAGCTGGACAATGTCAAGTCACAGGCCACAGAAAACACCAACACAAGACACGGTAACCCGGATGGCGGGAGTGTGGGCCCCAAAAATCACATAGTGCAACTCAGAAGCAGACAACAATGCCCTCTGCCCATATGGCCTAAGTCACAGCCAGACAAACAGTGTGTCCCCACACAGGAAAGACTCGCCAGCAAATGGCGGACGCCTTGCATCAACACATGGGGGTGACGGCACGTTCTTGCACATGACAGCAGCTAATGATCAGCCAACACTGTGAAAGAGTGGCAGCACACACCACCACAGCAGCACTGCAGACACACACACTACACCCAATGGGTGCCTGGAGATCAGAAACAAACTCACATCAACAATCCAAGGGCCATTCAAAGATCTGCTAACAGTCTGTGCCCAGGAAGCTGGGCTGAGGTGACAGAGGGTGACACACAGAGGGAGGGAGAGGGGGACAGAGAGGGAGGGAGACACAGGGAGACGGACAGAGGGAGGAGCCTGACACACAGAGGGAGGGAGAGGGGGACAGAGAGGGAGGGAGACACAGGGAGACGGACAGAGGGAGGAGGCTGACACACGGAGGGAGGGAGAGGGGGACAGAGAGGGAGGGAGACACAGGGAGACGGACAGAGGGAGGAGGCTGACACACGGAGGGAGGGAGAGGGGGACAGAGAGGGAGGGAGACACAGGGAGACGGACAGAGGGAGGAGGCTGACACACAGAGGGAAGGAGAGGGGGACAGAGAGGGAGCGAGAAAGGGACACACAGGGAGAGCAAATCAGCCTTGTGGGGTGTGGGGATGTCTGCTCGTCAGCAGGTGGACTGCGTGCATGTAGACAAGGGTGGCCAGTGCCAGAACCCCCCTCTTCTCCATGGAAAAACACAGGGCCATGTCACAACCTGTGCACGAGCACAACGACAGCTACCTGCATCATATAAGTGTGTGGAACCACTCCATGTGCACACGTACAGTGCTACACGGAAGGCGCCAATGCATGGCTCGCCACACCTGCCCACTCCACTGCTGACTGCTGTCACAATTGACGCAGCAAGTAAGACTGTGCCACACATAGGTAAAGTCTCAAAAGCTGTGGCCAAGGGACATACCCATGCACAAGTGCACTGTCAGTGGAATGCAAGACATATACAAATTCCCAGAGGAAATGTGCCAACTTTGAAAACAATGAAACATGGATGTTGCATGGAACAAAATTAACATTGTCTCTCTCACACACAGGTCAACGTCGTCGATCACCCCCCAACACTGGGGGGGAAGACACACAGGACCCGGCTCGGCGGGATGACGGAGCCACCGGCAGCGATGACTCTCACCACTCTGTGGACGAACCCGACCCCGACCAACCTGGCCCCTCTGGTGTCCAACGACCTGCAGCACCTGCGTCAGGTACAACTGGGCCAACCACCACCCCCACTCCTGCCACATCCCAGGAGACACCCAGGATCCCTGCCCCACCACCACAATGCAGCCAGGCTGGCCAGGAGGGACATGGTGTCCCGGGCACCCAGGAGGAGGCAGGCGACAACGCAAATGCCACCCCTCAGGGGTCCCGGAGACCCGATGTGCCCACAAGGGCAGGCCAGGTGCAAGTGGGCAGGGGTGGTGGGAGTGGAGGACGGCGGAGGCGCGAGCCTGACCAGTTGGCTGGGAAACCGGTATATTCCCATGTCCGAAACATCCTGGACACATACCGGCAGGACACCACGGGCATGGCCCAGGTTGTGTCCATCCTCCAGGGGATCAAGACCCAGCAGGCCCAGCAACATGCGGAGCAACATGCCTGTCTACTGCAACACCAACGGAGGATGGAGGACAGACAGGCTGAGCTCGTGACGGTGTTCACGGGAATTCACAGTACACTCCGTCGGATGGCCGACAACATGGGCAACCCTCCCTGTGCCATCAGGCGTAGAACATCACCACCCACAGGGAGGGATGAGGAGGAGGAGGAGACATCCGACGGAGCATCCCAAACATCGTCACGGCCTGCTTCTGAGGGTCCCCACAGGAGGGCGGGTCGTCCACGGAAAAGACCGTGAGGGTCGGCGCAACAGCACCATCTCCCAGGACACCTGGCCTGGCACCTGGCCCACTGGAGCAACAGCAGCACAGCATCAAAAGACATTCTCTGCCACATGGACTTGCTGGTCACTGTCTGACCAATGTTGACAAAGACTGTGGCATGGACTCTGAGGATTTCAAATGGCAAGAACACCAACTCCCCTAGTGAACTTTGGATTCCACACACCCGGAAAGCCCCTCATGTCAACCCCCCCACCCCCACCCCAACCAAAATAAAAAGTCACACCATAAAGAGAAGATGCCTACTGATTGCATTATTACCTTACATGTGTCTTGTAAAGTCTAACTATGCCTGAGTTCTCATTTGACTTCAACCATCCACACCCTGGGGCCTGAGTCTGGCACAGGACACAAATGGGTCACATTGTATTAGGCAAGACAGACATGGAGCACCATACACACCCGTGATGGGCCCAACCAGCTGAGGGAGTGGCCGCACAACCGTGCCGACAGACATATTGAGTACAGCGACAGCCATGCGCAGAGGTCAGGGATCATGTGGAGTGTCCTGGGGGGCACCCAGGTATGTGTGGACAGGTGGCAGAACCATGTCCTGCAAGCTTGAGTCAGGTGGATGCAGTGAATGGTGGCCTGGCCAACGTTGGATGCATGGGGATGGCACATGTCACAATACCCACACAGTCATGGACTACATGCACAATACAGAGTCTAATCCCACACAAACAGCTTGCATCTTGCTACTCTACACATAGACACATAGCCACTATCACGGAAAACCATGCCACACATGCCGGATGCACCGTGGCAACACACCAGCATTGACTGAGAAGAGGCGCCTTGGAGGCATAGGGACACCTTTATTAGTCATGTATTCGGGTTTACAGAGGCAACTCGGAGTACACATGAACGGGTCATGTGGAGTAAATTGTGGTTTCAACACTGGAACCCCCCTTCTGCAGCCCAAATGCGTGATAGCCATGGAACTGGCACACAAGTGTCGGCTAACAGCTAAACACCCCCAGCTGCTCACTGAGAGACTGACATACACCATTGATCCGCTGATGTGGAAGTCCCACAGCATGTCAAGCCAAGGCAAACCGTATGTGTCCGAGGGCAGTGTAACACACATTGATGCCATCATCACATTCCACAATCCCATCACTGATGACTGTCAACAAGTCTGACCATCTATTCAGGTGTACCCAGCTGCATGTAATGTGTACCATGGTGATGCGACATGTCTGCAGAGGAACCAAACATCGACAGGGGCAGTGTGCATACATCGTGAACAACTGCCACACCCAATACAGCCCTGATGCATCCCTTACCCTAAGGAGACTTCCAAACTTGTCCGTGCCTGTAACGCTGAGTCAGCACACGATGGCGTGTCCATGAGGAATAGCAGTGCCACAACAATGCAACCAGCAGACGGCATGCGCAAGTACCTGGGGATGAGAGACACACAAGAAGTCAGCCACAAAAAGCACAGCCACTTGCATGTGCATGTACTCGACACATGTAAGGATGACAACATGCCAGGTCACAATTATGACTGGGGAAATACACATCACTGCCACCATCACTCCAGTGACACATCCACACACTCCTCTGACTCACGTGGCATACATGCAGATGGACACACACATCGCAACACATGCCACACGGGGACCAATGTGTGCACACACAGACACTGGTACTCACCACTAAGCAAAGAAGTCGCGTATGAGCCAAGTCCGGATGTCCTCTTGCGGAACCACGTCCTCCACATCACTAGCCCCTTTGCCAAGACCTTCGTCCTCCACGGGTGGATGGTCCTGATCATCTTGATCCAGGATGAGTGGCACAGCTTTCTCAACTGCCATGTTGTGCAGCATGCAGCACACCATGAAGATTTTGCAGACCTTCGCCGGGGCATATGGGAGCGCGCCGCCGGTCTTGTGGAGGCATCGGAATCGGCTCTTCAGGAGGCCAAACGTCCTCTCTATCACTCGCCTTGTACGGCCATGGGCGGTGTTGTAGCGGAGCTGGGCCGGCGTGATGGGGTTGCGGAGAGGTGTGATCAGCCATGGCATGTTGGGATAGCCAGCGTCCCCTACATGGAAAGCACATGGACATAAGTAGGACAGGAGAAGCGGTCGTGCTGGAAGTCTACGCAAAATACAGGACAGACAGACTGTACCCACCAACAACACATGCTCGTTCGTTGCGCAGCTGCGTCATCATTTCAGGCATCCTGCTACGCCTCATGATGTAGGCATCGTGTGCTGATCCTGGAAAACGAGCACAGACATGTGAAATCCCCATATTGGACAGACACACCACAAGGGCATTGATGGAGTCGTAGTGCTTGCGATTCCTGTACGCTACCTCCTGTGCCTGTGGTGGTACCAAAGCCACATGTGTCCCATCTATGGACCCAATGACATGGGGCATCCGTCCCAGGGCATAGAATCCACGCTTGACCCCAGTCAACATTTCAGGGGTTGGGAAATGGATGAGTGCAAGTCTGGTTCCTCTTGATAGAGCACAACGTTGCTCTTTATTTTGTAGGGGCGCATTATTATCGTGGTCAGTCCGGATCCACATATAATCTATTGTTGTATTTACATTAGGGTATTAGAATGGTAAATGTAATAACATGTCAGTGACGTGCTAGATATTTTCTTCATGTAATCAAAGAATTAAAGTAGTAAATGTACGTATTTAGGTGAATTATTTACGTGTGAAGTACATATATGACTTATTAAATTTCATATAAAGACTCATATAATGTGTGTATTAACAAGTAATATATTCATCCATATTATATGCAGGTTTTGCTCTTATGTTAGCTTAATCGGGTAGGCCTGACTTTTGTTTCTCCCTGCTTGTTCTAAATAAAACTATTAATTAGAGTGATGTGTTCATGGAAAAGTTTCTTTCACGTTTCTGTTGCAAATGTAAGAATTTGTCCTCATTAGTTAGAATAACATCTTTGTTTCAGGAGTTAGGCAGATATAGGTTGAAGAGAATGACTTTGAACAAACATAGCTGATAACAAGGGAGGATGTCTTCAGTGACTGGAAAGGCTTGAGAACCAAGGTCGTCGTGCAAGAACCTGAACGTACTATTGCTTCATGGAAAGTTACCATAAGGCGGTGTTCAACTGGACAAAATAGTCATGTGATATATTTGTGGGTGTGATTTTTGCCTTTTGTATTAAGGATTATGACAGAGCCTGGGGACTTCTGCCTTACCTGGAGAGGGGAGAGCAACTTAGAACGAGCTCTGCAGCTTTAAGCTACATGACCCATATAATGGGAGTGTGCTTCTTCGGAAGTCTTCACGTGCTGATACCTTTCTAGGGATGCCATGATAGAAGTAGCGTAGGGACAGATAGTGTTGTGTTTATTATCCATCAATGAAGAAGACCCTGGAAGTGGTTTCTATGATCATGTGCATCTCAATTTTGGAATTGGCTATTCTGTGCATGATGTACCGCTTAAAGATTATTCGTAGATTTGGATTCGCTTTATTGCCCATATATTTCTACACTCTCAGGTTGAGGTGTTTATATGTCCAACTATTTTTGGCTTCATAATAAACTGATATAAATTGGATGAGGAGTATGTGGTCCTTTGGGTTCATGGAAAATGGTAAAGTAATTGGCTGATGATTTTCATCCACTCCACACATGCAAAGTAGGCAAAAGTTCACCGGCCCGGGGTTCCAGAGTAAGTCTAGAACGCGGAACCCTGCTCCTTCAGTTGATAGCTGCAGAAGATGGTTGCCTCTTGAAGTGATGGTAGAATCAAGAAAATCCAGAATAGATTTTGGTTTGTAGAGCCCCCAAAAGAACCAAAGATTGGAAGTGAAGAACGAAAGGCTTTGGCGGAGATCGACTAAGATTGACCGTGCAGTGAAGACAGCAGTGAACGGTGGCTTGAGTATGAATAGAGATTGCGGGAATGATTAGATTGTGTGATATCTTACACAGTTGGGATGAGAGTCGAGTGAATGTGGGATATCGGACCGAAAACGCGTCGTCTACGTGATTTTGGTTTCGGCTATTGGACTCAAGAGTAGGCTAAGATCCTAGGATAGGTTTGTGGTGTAGGAAACACCACTTGGTCGAAATTGTTTGTCCATTGGTTGTGGGAAGTCGTGGAACACTATCGACAACCCACTTGTGACAGGGAACTTTGTGTGAGTGAACTTATAATTGTGAGTGGAAAGCCTAATGCACAGAGGTAGACTGCAGCAATTCGAAAGGCCGGCGCAGGTCATGGGATATGAATGTTCTTGAGTGAGAAAATTCTATCGAACTTCTTGTAGGGCCGACAATTACTTGGTTTTGGTTTAATGTTTTAATGTGGCTGTCGGGTCATTTGAAAGGCAGACAGTTACTAGGTTCTATGAGTGTGATAGTGAATGTGTGCGGTGAGATTGTGAAGGAGGGGGATTCGCTGTGAAGAGGTACAAGGTGACGTCAGGGTGTGCCGTCTAGGATTGGTGGATTGTCGCTGGGAAGCCTAAGTACCATCAATTGGTAATGAGAAGGATTGATTTAAAAATGCGATGCTTCAGGGTATTACAAGATTTGGGCTAGGAAGATACAGGTGTAGTAACCGAAGTGGTTGAAGAAGCACCGCCCGAGGATACTCCGGCACCTTATATGGCAACAAATGTAGGTCTCCATGCCAAAGTCTTGCTTTAAAATTGGCATAAGATGACTGAGAAGGAGGGAGACTAGGCTTTTCCCTGACATGGGTCATTTCGATTGGATGAGTTATATCAACTGAGTCTTCATTGCGACCCCCACCTCGACCGACACAATTTGAGGGTAAACAGACATAATATCGAAAAAAAAATATCGACTTGACAGAATATCGAGTTTTTAATATAGAATGGACAGAATATCGAATTGCCAAAATATAGTGGTGAAGAATATCGAAAATCAGGTAAGAAATATCGATTTAAATAATATAGAAGTAAGTAATATCGACAGTCATAATATAGTTGTTAAAAATATCGAATTTTTTTATAGTGTTTTAAGTGTTAGTATATGTGTTAAAAGTATGTATTAATTTTGGAATGTATGTTTGAATATTTTTAAAGTAATGAATTTTATGTTATTTAATTTTTGTGTAATTTAATTCCATAGCGGGTTGTGGGTTTATAGGGGATTAGGGTGGGAAGTAATTTAATTATAGTACATTAAATAATAATTTTTAGGAATTATTAATTATTTTTAATTTAATTTTGCGTTTTACTTCTGTAGCGGGTTGTGGGTATATAGGTGAATAGGGTGGGAAGTAATGTAATTGTTATTAGGTAATTATTAATTGGTATTGAAAATTAATTGCTTGTTGATTAATTATTAATTGGTAAATAATTTGTATTAATTGGTAATTAATTTGTATTAATTGTTTAATTGATAATTATGTTAATTGTATTAATGTATTATTTGTAGTGGGTTGTGGGTTTATAGGGGAATATGGTGAGAAGTAATTTAATTGTAAAGAATTAATTATTTAAATAATTTTTGTATATTGCTAATTAATTTATTAAAAATTAATTATTAATTGGTATTATTTGAATTTATTATTTTTTGGTATTGAAAACTAATTGGTTGTTAATTAATTATTAATAGGTAATTATTTTGAAACAAATTTCTTGGTATTTATAATTAATTAATTATTAAATATTGTGTGATTGGTAATTAATTTCAATACTTTTTTTGGTGTTAATAATTAATTTATTTTTAATAAAATATTAAATTATTATTTTCCCTACTATTGCACTCACTGGAGTGGGAATAGTAATTTTTACCCCTATGCTATCCAACGCTTTCCCTACAGTTGCACTCACTGGAGTGGGAATAGTAAATGTTACCCTCCCGCTATCCAATGCTTTCCCTACTGTTGCACTCTCTGGAGTGGGAATAGTAATTTTTACCCCTACCCTATCCAACGCTTTCCCTACTGTTGCACTCTTTGGGGTGGGAATAGTAATTTTTACCCCTACGACATCTGACGTTTTCTCTACTGTTGCACTCACTGGAGTGGGAATAGTAAATGTTGCCCTCCCGCTATCCAACGCTTTCCCTATTGTTGCACTCTCTGGAGTGGGAATAGTAATTTTTACCCCTACGCTATCCAACGCTTTCCCTACTGTTGCACTCTCTGGAGTGGGAATAGTAATTTTTACCCCTATTCTATCCAATGCTTTCCCTACTGTTGCACTCTTTGGAGTGGGAATAGTAATTTTTACCACTACGCTATCCAACGCTTTCCCTACTTTTGAACTCACTGGAGTGGGAATAGTAAATTTTACCCTCCCGCTATCTAACGCTTTCCCTACTGTTGCACTCTCTGGAGTGGGAATAGTAATTTTTACCGCTACGCTATCCAATGCTTTCCCTATTATTGCACTCTCTGGAGTGAGAATAGTAATTTTTACCCTCCCGCTATCCAACGCTTTTCCTACTGTTGCACTCTCTGGAGTGGGAATAGTAAATTTTACCCGCCCGCTATCCTAGGCAAAAAATATTGAATATTTTAAATTAATATTACGTTAATATATATGTATTAAATTATATTTTTTGTACTTACATTAATTATCTATTAATTTTAAAGTTATTTAAGTATGTTTTATTTAATTATATGTATTATTTCATTAATTTTACATTACTTTTAAGACATTTAAAAAATTCTATATTTTGACCAACTATATTTTTTACAACGATATTTTGGATGCTATATTTTTGTACTTACCTGTTTGGAGATAGGGATTCGATATTTTGACATTCTATATTTTTTCCTCGATATTTTTGTAGGTCGATATTCTTCTTCTTGATATTTTGTCAGTGATCCCAATTTGAGGCATTAGATGCCTGGATGTGAGCATCTCATGAATAGAGAAGGGAATGTAGACAAGGCAGGATGAAAAAAGTAATGGAGGCATATCAGGATGACCGGTGGGATGCACAATTAAAAAGATGGGTAGTAGATACCATTGAGGGGGAAAAAGTGTACCTCTTACTGGTAAAGGAAACAGACACCCAACATAGGAATGAGGATGATGGAAGTGATACAGATGATAGTTTATTGGTAAAATTATTAGCAGAGTGTCACAATCCACATTCGGAAGAGGGCAGGTGAGAATTGGAAAGTGCAGCGAGTACAAAAGGAGTAGAGGTGTCACTGACAGAAGGGTCAGGGATTTCAGCGCTTTGAGGACCTAGAACTAGTGGAGTGGTGCTATATGGTTACCGGAAGCTCTTCCAATACTGGTTACCATTGGGCCTGTAGTCTCTGTGTATGAACCAACTGAGGGGGAAAGTAGCAGTCAACAGCAGATGGGACTAGGAGAAAGAACCAGCTCAGGGGGGCGTGCTACAATCTATGTAAATGGTAAATTTTTGGTGCCTGTGGAAGCCAGTACACCATTGCCAGCATCCGCAGACCCGTCAAGGATGTGTGTTTGGGTCTAATACGGTATGGACAGGTACATTGGCCAGTTTCCAGTCAAATTTAAAAGAATGTGGGAAGGTCAGTTAGAGCACCCATAGGAATGATAACGGAGGTGTGAATAAGTCTGGGAGCTTCTGGAGTTCAGCACGTTTCACAGGATACAGGGTCAGCAGATCGGCGGAGGAACCAAAGCCGTAAAAGGGATGGACAAGTGGGAATGTTGGGACAGGAAACGATTAAGGCTGCTGTGAAAGTGAAATTGCTGGATGTGGTAAAATTAAAAGCTGAAGTGGATGAGATAATTGATGGGAACTTGCCTTTAGATAGGATAAAATTGTATGAGCAGGATGAGGTTGTTCGTAGGGAAGGATATTACTCGTAAAGCAAGGCGGGCACATAAGATGACTTAACTGGCTCAGAGGTACAATGTAGATCCGACCAAAACAAAAATGCTGCTGCAAAATCATAGGTTAAATTACAGGGATCAGGAATTGGAGGAGGAAAGGTTGATCATAGGAATAAGTGCATGGAGTATGCTTGATCAGTGGGAAGAAAAAGAGCATCAAGAAAGGAATGGGTAATGGGCCACCTCCCGGAGGAGGGTCTGCAGGAGTGGGGGCTTACCCATTGCGAGAAGTACCAAGCAGAGGGTATGTGCAGGTACCATGGAGTAGGGGTGATTTAGCTACGTTTACAAATGATTTTCCTCGACCGAGGGAAAAAACCACTGAGTGGTACAAACAAGTTGATCGCTTTGTGAAAATTTCGAAAGTGTTATGATTTGGCTTGAATACTTGTGGTTCTGAGTGATTTATGCTTGGTGTGTAAAATTGCTGTTGATTGGCCATCTGCAGAACCGGATAGAGATCTTGTGACACATGGCCCTTCCCCTGAAGTTATGAAAAAGTTTGATCAGGTAATCACGTGGTTGCAGACTAAGGTTGCAGGATATAGATTGGCTTACGATAGATCGCACCACCCAAAAGCCTAAGGAATGCCTACTATGAAAGGCTCCTCTAAGCCTTTAAGCAGTACAGTGGGTTGGATACGTCAGACCCTAAAGACGTGGAACAGTTTGTTTCCAAGTTTGTATTAGGATTAAGGCCAGAGATTAGTTTCACCAGCATTTGATCTGTTGGCAGACCAATTTCGTGGATGAGATTTTGCGATATGCTAAGTACTGTAGTGATGAGGTAGAGACTAAGCATAGGAAAATGAAGGACAAGTTGATGATGGGACAGTTGAGAAATGCAGATAAAGTCAAGCTGACGCAGATGAATGGAGGAACTTTGAGTCGGAGACAGGGGACTGGTCAGGGTGGAACACAGAATTTGTTAGCCCCAGTAGAACAGGGAAGAGGTAGGAAAATAGATCCTAAGACAGGATGGATGTGGGAACTTTAAGGAGGAATACTGCTTGTCATTATTGTCAAAGATCGAGCATTGAAAGCGCGATTGTCGGTTAAACCCGGCAAATAAAATACAAGATGGGGCGGTAACTCAGGTGTCTGAGGTGGTGGATAGTGTAACAAGACCTAAAACCATGAATGGCGGGGGTTTGGGTCAACAGGTGCAGGTTTCCCAACCTCCGAGGATTGCACAGGGCAATCGAGTGTACCAACAGAGGGCTTTTATGGGCATGTTTGAGGATTTTGATCTTGGCCCATCGCAATGACGGTGCCTGAGGGGGGAGGAAGACTGCACTCTTGGAGCGGTTTTGGAGGTAGACCAGTTTGGACCGTTTGTGGAGGCGGATGTTGCCGCTCATCCTATTACCTTTCTGGTTGATACTGGTGCTTCCCGTTCTACTGTCAGATCAACAGTAGTCCCTAACCTCCCCTTCTCGGGACAATCGATCCAAGTTGTAGGAGTTGCCAATAAAGAATGACTCTCCTTTAACAGATCAATTACCTGTGAGAATAGGAACGTTTCAGGATTGACACCAATTCGTTGTGTGCGATTCGAGTCCATCCTGTTTGTTAGGACGTGATCTTCTGTGCAAGTTAAATTGTACCATCTATTGTATGCCCAAGGGAATAGAATTCTAAACAAATGATGATTACATTGCATTTAAATTTCTGCGCAGATATATTGCCTGTGCTAACGGTGATGGAGTTACCACATGACTCGAGAGACGCTTCCTCTCCGGTAGTGTGGGACCTTACGGGTGAGGAGATTGGATTAATTTGGGGAGTTTAGGTGGTTAAGATACAGATTAAACCCAATGCTGAATTTCCAAGAATGCCACAGTACAACCTGACCCCTGAAACGATGGCAGGAATAACACCTGTAATTGAGTTCATGATTGCACAGGGTATTTTAAAGGAGATTAGAGGAAGTCCCTGCAATTCACCCATCATGGGATTACAAAAGCCTAGTGGAAAGTATAGGATTGTCCAGGACCTGAGAATGGTCAATCAGATTGTGATTCCATGTTGTCCTGTGGTACCATATCCAGCCGTGATCCTGTTCCAAATCCCTTGTGAATCAGAATGGTTTCCTGTCATCAATCTATGCTAAGCATTTTGCCCGATACCTTTGCATGAAGAGAGCCAGTTTTTGTTTGCTTTCCGGTAGGGAAACCGTGTGTTAACATGGTGTCGTATCCCACAAGGGTATACTAAAAGTCTATCTATCTTTAATCAGATTTTTAAACGGAACTTTTTAAACGGAACCTTGAGTGTCTAGTGTTGTCACAGAATTCAGTGCTTGTACAATACATGGACGATCTATTGATCGCTTCCCAAAACGGAAGATGCTTGTAGGATTGATTCTGTTGCTGTATTAAATTATCTGGCAGAAAATGGACACAAGGTTTTACCAATTATAATCTAATACTGTTTATCTAAAGTCCAACATCTGGGTCATCATATTGAAAAAAGCAACAGAAAGGTGTCACCAGATCGTATTGAGGCGATCTTGCAGATGAATCCACCTAAGTCTCAGAAAAAAGCCTAGTTGTTTCTGGGAATGGTTGGCTATTGTCAACAGTGGAATCCCAATTTTTCATTAAAGGCAACGCCTGTATTGAGATTGACATGCAAGGAAGTGAGTGATCCGAGGCATGAGATAACGATTGTTTGGTCGCCTTCCTGGAGCTGAGAGAGAGTCTGTGTCGTGCTCCGGCTCTTGGAATACCTGATTACAATAAAGCGTTTTTGCTCTGTTGCTACAAGTGGGAGGGTTGTGCACTAGCTGTACTCACCTAGACACATGGGGTTACCCGTAGACCAGTGGCCTGTTTCTCAGCTACATTAGATTCTGTAGCTTCTGCGTTGCCCTGATGTCCTAAATCCGTTGTTGCAACTGGTGTCAGCATTGAAAGATATGAAAGTATTGTGATGGGTCATCCTCTTACTGTTTATGTTCCACATTCAGATGAGCTTCTGATGACGAGAACCAAGCCATAATATTTGACTAATAATAGTCAAATCTCTGATGCCAATATGAGCAAGTCAAATTGGCGTCAGAGAATGTCACCTTGAAAAGATGTTCTATGTTAAACCCTGCTACCTTGATGCCTATTCCGAACCTTGGAGGGGAAGATTGTGAGGACCATGACTGTCTAGATGTGACTGATCTTTGTGCCAAACAAAGACCTGCCATTGTTGATGAACCATTACCTGAATCAGACCAAGTCCTTTTTGTTGATGGTTTATGCTTAAGGGACAATGAAGGTCACCTGAGAGCAGCGTTTGCTGTATGTACTATTTTTGGAGTTGTGGAAGCTGCTTGCCTACAGGGAGTTTACGCCCCACAAGTGGCTGATATCCTTGCTTTGACCCGTGTATGTTTTGCTTCCGATCAAATCTGAGTCACCATCTACACCGATAGCCAGTATGGATTTGGTGTGGTTCATGACTTTGGACAGTTATGGTCACAGAGGGGGTTCTTAATGTCATCAAGATCTCCTATCAGAAATGGGAAATATGTGAGACAATTGTTGGAAGCTTTTCAGCGGCCGAAAGAAGTGGAAGTAGTGAAATGTGCCGCTCATGGGAAAGGGAATGACCTTGTCTCTCAGGGAAATCGTTATGCTGATGAAGTTGGGCACTTTTGTGCTGTACATGCTTGTGTTTTCAAAGGAGAATATTCAGGAGAGGGCACAGAGAAGGCCGAGCTCTACATAATGTGAGCTATAGCAGACACTTGATGAAGTCAAGCATTTGCAGGAAGAGCTTTCAGAACAAGGGGAAGCTGGTTGGATTAGAGCAGGTTGTGAGAAGTGAGATGGTGGCATTTGGGTTTCAACTGATGTTAGAGTGGTGTTGTCAGATTGCCTGTTGAGTCCTATGGTGAGGCAAATATATGGAGCGGTGTTAGAAATGGGGGTCTCTAGTTGGCAATGGTATACACCTTTGTCCAAATAGGGACCCTTGCTTCTAGTCAGGGAAAGGGGGATACACTCCTGAATAACCCCTGCTCACCCCCTTGATAGCTTGGCATGAGCAGACAGGTTTATCTAATTTGTTAGATGATCTGAAGGCCCTAAATTTGACCTTAGTCAATACTGGACCTACACATAAAGCGGGCCATCTGCTCGACCCCATTATCTCCAATATCAACGAGCTACAATGGCATAACACCACTCCCATTTGTTGGTCTGACCATCACTTAATAAAATTCAGCATAAATCTCCCACCTACCTCCACTATTTCCAGCTACGTCCAGGAAAAACTGGAAGCTACTGGACTTGGCAAAACTAAATTCAGCACTCCATGAAAACCCTCCTAGAAACGGTCACAACATGGACAGCCTAGCGGTAGCTACTCACAAATGGCTCAGCGACGCCGCTGATCACTGTTTACCCACCCCTCATATCAAAGGAAATAGACACCGCCACCCTGCCCCATGGTTCAATGACTTTTTAGAAACTGAAAAATCGAAATGCAAGGCACTTGAGCGTCAATGGCGAAAAGACTACGCCCCTGACGCAAAAAAGACCTACCATGAAGCCAGGAATTTATATCATACTGCCTGCGCAAAAGCACGAGCCTCATTCGTTTCTAATACCATCACGAAAGCAACAAATAAGCCGAAAACTTTGTTCAATATAGTCAAAGAACTAGCAGGCGCACAAACCACAGCCTCGGCTCCCCCACTGAACACTCAACAATGCCAAGATGTAGCATGTTTCTTTACTGAAAAAATCGAGAAAATCATCAGGGACATTAATACCAACAATAATGAACCCCCCCCTTTTTCTGACTCGGAACATGCTCCCTCCTGTGAAAATACCCTGGAAGCCTGGCCTCCCATTTTGGTAGATATACTGAAAAACATTTTTAAGAACATCAAGTCTGGCTCCCCCAGGGATCCTATCCCGATTAAAATAATTAAACAACTGGACGATCGCTCCCTGGAAATCATCGTAGATACGCTTAACTCCTCGTTTGAACTTTCTACAGTCCCGACCCTCTGGAAACACGCCATGATAACGCCATTGCTAAAAAAGCCCACAGCAAATCCGGAAAGTCCCTGTTCCCTGCCTTCTCCAAATGCTTGGAGAGACACGTCCACTCGGTCCTATCCACCTTTGCCGAAGAAAACTCGCTTTTGCACCCCTCACAATCGGGTTTTCGGGCTGGTTTCTCGACCGAAACCACCCTTCTAGGAGTTACGGAACACATCCGGAATCTCCTCGATAAAGGCCAGATGGTCACGCTCGTGCTTTTAGATCTGAGCGCGGCCTTTGACACCATATCCCACGAAACTCTCATCAAGGCATTATACAGAAATGGTGTCCGTGGAAAAGCGCTTAACTGGATTCGATCCTTCCTGGTGGAACGGACTTTCCAAATAACATCCTCACTGGCCTGTTCCGACACCTTCAATGCCCCCCACGGCGTGCCACAGGGATCTATATTGAGTCCCCTGTTTTTTAATCTTTACCTCAGACCCCTAGCTGACTTAGCCGAAAAATCTGGACTTACCCTCATGACCTACGCCGATGATTCCCAAATTATATTCTCCCTATCTGAATCCTGTCCAACATCCCCATCTCTCCTCAAATCAGGGCTTCAAAACATCCTTAATTGGATGATAAGAAACCAATTAAAGCTCAATGGAGACAAGACAGAGATTCTTCACTTAGGAAAACGTCAAGATCTTTGGAATCCTTCACACTGGCCAAACCAGATGGCTAATTTTCCTACCCCAGTGACTCAAGTTCGTAATCTGGGAGTCATCTTGGATAGCTCCCTCTCCATGAGCCAACAGGCCAACAAAGTTGTCGGCCTATGCCTTACCATCATCAAATGGCTGAGGAAAATCATTTGGATGCTGCCCTCTTCCACTCAAAAGACCGTAGTCAATGCCCTCATAACATCACGGCTTGACTACGGCAACATTCTGTACCTTGGCTCAAATAAAGCGGTAGTCAGTCGACTACAACTTGTCCAGAACGTTGCAGTCCGACTACTGTGCAGAATCCCTAAAAATTCCGGAGTCTCGAGCTACCGTCGGGAACTCCACTGGCTCAGGGTAGAAAGCAGAATCCGTTTTAAAGCCCTGAACTACATGTTCAGAATCAAAGCAGGTACTGCACCCAAATACCTTCTAGCTCTGGCTCACCCCTATACTCCCAAGCGTAATCTTCGCTCGCAATCAGCTGCCAACTTCTGTGTACCAAGATTTAAATTGGCAAGAATGGGAGGCAGATCTTTCACCCACCTTGGACCATCCCTCTGGAACGCACTCCCTCCCTTCATTCGAAAGGAGGAAAACCACGTCAGGTTCAGAAGGCACGTCAAGACCTGGCTATTCGAACAATAACAAGAATAGCTAGTAAATTCTCCTGACATCCTTATGCTGTGTCTCGGCGCCGGGAAACCCTTTTTGGGTAGCTGTAGCGCCTTACAAATTTAAAAAATAAAATAAATAATATCTCAGAGGCAGTGTGTAAAGCATTTGTGAAAACATACAGTAATACAGTGAAAACACTACAAATGGACACCACACATGTTTAGAAAAATAAGTAATCATTACATAAGACCAAACAATAAAAATCCACAATACTGTAATAAAAATATGACTAAAAATGGTAGAAATAGCTTAGTTCAATGTAGATGGTAAATGCGACACTTTACTCTCAAAGTACCTTGGATGCGTCACGCAATACAAACAAAAGGGTCGCAGGGAAGGTGATGCGTCGGTTCCTTGCTTCGGGGGAGGTGATGCATCGGATCTTTACTGCAGCGCAGGGGAGGTGATGCCTTGGTTCCTTACCGGAGAGGAGGTGATGAGTCGGTTTCTTACTGTGATCCGTTGCGATGCGACAAAATGGCGCCTTTCATGCAATGCGACAACGTGGATGCAATGTGTGCACGCCTGATGGCTGTGCGGCGGACTCGATGATCTTTGGAGCCTCAACAGGCCCTGCGACATGCTTCTCCAGTGATGCGGCGGCAACCTCTGCGGCGGTGGCACGCTTCTCCGGTGATGCGACACGCTTCGTCGGCGATGCGACGTTGAACACCTGCGGCACGCTTCTTCGGCGATGCGACGTTGAATACCTGCGGCACGCTTCTTCGGCGATGCGACAGCAACTGCTGCGGCGGCGACACACTTCTCCTCGTTGCGTCGTGCTTCCAGTTCCCAATGACAAACAGTCTCTAGAAGTCCTAAACAGCTGCAGGCACCTCTCTGTAGGTTAGAATTCCCAACAAGGAAATTCAGGGGGAGCTGGTGGTGAAGTCTTTATGCCCCTAAGTCTTCAGACAGGAGGTAAGCTCAGTTAAAAACTTGGAGATCTTCCTCAAGATGACAAAGCAAACAGCAAAGTCCTTTTCTCCTTTCCTTGGCAACAAGTAACCACTGCAACCAACCCCAGACAGCAAACAGCACAGGGGCAGTAATCCTCCTTCAGCTTCTCCAGTTTCTTCTCCTTGGCAAAGGTTCCTCCTGATTTCCCAGAATTGATCTTAAATTCTGTGGTCTGTGTCCCCCTTTTTATACACACAAATCCTTTGTCTCTGAAGGCAGAGAGTGTCTGTACCTAGTCCAAACCAGTTCTGGGTGCACTCTGCCAGTACACAACTTCTTCCTTTGTCAGTGTGGGCCAGGGTCATTAGACGCACCACAGGAGGTGGAGCCAGCATTGTGGAAGGCAGGCACAGCCCTATTCAGGCCCAGGTGCTACTCCTCCCACCACTCCCAATGCAGATAGGTCTATTCAGCCTAGTGCTGACTCACCCTGTCTCCTGTGGCCACCCCAGCCCCTGTCACTCAGAAACCAGACATGCAATACACAACCTAGCAGAGGCAGGCTGGATGGTTAGGTAAGAAAATGCCTACTTTCTAAAAGTGATATTTTCAAACACAGAATGTTAAAACCAATTTCACTAAAAGATGTATTTTTAAGGGGTCAGTTAGGATTATAGTTTGTTATAATCAAACTGCCCATTCTGGCCGATGGGAACAGGTAGCCTTGCAATATTGAAAAACTAAATTGGCTGTAATTCACTATCAGGACATGCCAAACACATCAGGTCGCGTCCTACCTTTCACATACAGTGCACCCTGCACTAGGGCCTACCTTAGGGGTGGCTAACATGTAGAAAAGGAAAGGTTTAGGGACTGGTAAGTGGGTGCACTTACCAAGTCAACATGGCAGTCCCAGACTGCACACAGGCCCTGCAATGGCAGGCCTGAGCCACATTTTACAAGCTGCTTCTGTGGGTGGCACAACCAGTGCTGCAAGCCCACCAGCAGCATTTGATTTACAGGTCCTGGACACACATGGTGCACTGTACTAGGGTCTGACAAGTAAATCAAATAAGCCAATCATGGAGTCACTAATCCATTACAACAATTTACAGTAGAGAGCATATGCACTTTAGCGCTGATCAGAAGTGGTAAAGTGCCCAGAGTCATAAAACCACCACCAACAGGTCAGAAAAAAATACATGAGGAAGGCAAAAAGTTCAGGGATGACCCTACAAAAAGGGCCAAGTCCAACAAGCGGTTCATCTTGGAAGAGATGCTATGGTGCGGGTGTTTAGACAAACGTGGTTTAATCCAAAATTAAGTGTGTGTGCGGATACAGTATATTACAGGTGTGTTACTAAGAAGAAGTGGACCACTTTACTCTGACACACGCGGTGGATTACATTGGTCATATCACTCTCGCTGCCGAAGTTCCGCCCTTGCTGCCAGGCTTCCAATTAATCGATTGCCCATTGTGGCCCTTTATATTCAATTATATCTTTATTTTCTGGATCACGATTGTGGTTTTACAGTTGGCATTCAATTACCTCCCCAGTTCTTCGGGACTATAACCGTTTCTTGAAAAGCGGTACTAATCTCAGGCATATATATCTAAGTCCTGATGAAATCCTAGTACCCCTGTGTATAGGATTGAAACGTCGTTGACTACTTAACACTCTAACACTGTTATATATATTATTGATTTGTGTATAGGTGTTTTCCTTAATTTGTGCTTGACAATCCTCTGATTTCTTTCAAGTACCAAGTAATGCCTGAGTTTCCTTTCTTGCAGGGCTTGTGTTTCCACTTCATTATTTTGTTTTCTTTTTGAATATCTAGAATATTAAATATTTTTGTCTGGCTGGACAACACAATATAGATCTCATTGTATTTCTATAATAATTTCCTTACCCTATCCTTTGTGTGAGGGGCCACTGTTCAGATAAAATACCAGTACCCAGGGTAATGGACCTATCCAATTGGGTTCCCTTGTCTACATATAATACTGGTGTGTTACATGTCAACAAATGAAGGCTGGGAAGAAAACTGTGGTTGCATTGAGGAGGTCCTTTCAACAGGATTTGGTTCGATTTCATTGAGATGCCTGGATGCAATGGGCTGAGTACATTTTGGGGGTGGTACATGTTTTTTCATGCTGGGCGGAGGCATTTTCATCTAGGAGGTGTGACAGTCTGACAGTAGCTAAGTTACTGTTAAGAGAGTTGATTTCGCGGTTCGGATTTCCAACTTCATTGGAGTCAAATAGAGGAGCGCATTTCCAGAGTGAAATCATGAGACTATTGTGCGCTGCTTTACAAGTTGACCAAAGACTGCATTGCAGCAAAAGTCAGAGGCATCTGGAATTGTGGAACAGGTGAGTGGGGCGCTCAAGATGAGGATGGCGAAGGTGTGTTCGTAGATGTCTTTGAATTGGCCTGATGCGCTGCAGTTATTGCTGATGAGTTCGTGTAGCACTCCAATTAGGACGGGACTCCCCCCCATGAAATATTGATGGGGAGGGTGATGTGCTTGCCTGCAGTGCCAGCCACAGCATTGATAAACATCACCAATGATTATTGCAAAGGATTGGCTGATGTGGTTCGGTCTGTGTCTCACCAGGTTGGAGCCACAACTGCACCGACCTCGAAGGACCTCTTGCATGACCTATGCCTGGGGTTCTGGGTATTGGTTCTTAAGCATGTGAGGAAGAACTGCCTTGATGTGCGGTGGTGAGGTCCGTATCAAGTGTTCCTGGTGACGAATATGGCTGTGAAGTGTGGAGGCTTGCTGAACTGGATTCACACCTCCCATACCCGCAGAGTTCCAGAACCCTTGGAAGAAACAGCCCCTTTCCCTGAAGAAAATCCAGTTGTGGTCGGAAGGGCAGTAGAGAGGGCAAGCCAAGCTGTAGGGGTTCTTGACAAGACTGATCACCCACTAGGTCAAGCTGAGGGGGTCGAACGACACAAGGCCCAGGTATAGACTCTGAGGGAGACGGTAATACTACGAGTCGTGTAGAGTCAAACTCAGCTGAAGAGACTAGTGTGGGACATAGTTGAGTGCTGTGGAGAAGCAGTGAAGCTGGAAAAGAATCATGGGCAGTGAGACAAGGAAGACTGAACTTAAGATTGGCACCTGAGAGAGATCTTGCTCCCATATCTGAAATGAGTGAATCAGTACAAAGCGATACAGAGCAAAATCAAGGGAGTTTGAGAAGATTGAGTAGAACAAGAGCAGCATGTCAAAGGTACGCTGCTCCAGAGTGGACATATCTGATCAGAGATGCAGGGAACAGCGAGGTCCAGGAGACTGAGATCCAGACGAGTGAGACAGGGAACCTTAGCGCTGATAATTGAAATTGAATTGTTGGTGCCTGGATTAGAAGCTCACAGAGTTTTGATACCGATTGTACCACACCCTCCAAGGCTGAGTGGGTTGTGGAATACGATCTTAAGCAAACTTTAATTTCCAACTTTTGGGTGTCACCCTTCAGCTCAGTAGATGACAGTATTTCAATTGGAAATTTTGCAGCGTATTATTGAAGAACTTGGTTCTGACCTCATCTATGATAAAAATTGAACTGTAAGAAAAAGTCGTTTCTCAAAGAAGATAACCTAGACCCACGTGGAAGAAGAATAAACTTAGGGACCTTTTAGTAGTCTTTGGACTGTGTAAATAATTGTGTGAGGAACTGAACACTATTGAAATCCAGGACTCCAAGTCATTGCGTATGAACTTATGTACAAGTGAGAAACAAGAAGGAGACTTTGGTTGATCTTCTTGCAAATCGTTGCCTGAACTTGATCCAAGATGAAGTCTGGAAATTCGAACCATAGAAGGAAGTGTGCAATAGGCACACTCATAGTAGGAGTAATAGTAGTTATAGCTGTAGTCATCATTCTATCAATTGTTGAGTCACATGAACCAGAAGTTGAGGGAGTGGGAGTATGAGGGACATCCACACCATCTATTTCAATCACAAGAGAGGGTACATTAGGATCTGATAGAGTTATGATAGAGGAAACTTGTCGCTTATTTCATCTTGATTTGTCTAAAGGTGATTATACATTGAATGCGTATGCAAAGCTGCTGTATGAATATGAAGATACAATGGACGTGAGAGATTGTTATGTGTGTATGCAGTTACCAGCATCAGTAGAGTAGGAGATTAGGTATCATCACCTACCCATAACGTATGGTATAACTTGCAGTATATGGTTTAGTATGTTTTATAGTAAGAGACATTATGAGTATTACTTATTGACGTAGTGCTTTCAGAAGCCCCAGCTTACAAACATCTGAATAAGTATGATTATTCCAAACAGGAAGAAAGGATGGCAAAATATTTCATACCTACTGTTACATTAGATACAGCTTACGCGCATAGACACAACCTCACCTCTATGCTAACTGATGTAGAAAATACATTTGTAGATTAGATAGAAGATAGACATAGGCAATCATTATTTAGGTCTAACAGTAGAGATATGAAGATTTAATGGACTAAGGAGGAGTTAGCTCATAGAGCAAAGGGAAGTTTTGGTCCAATGGCTTTAGATTTACAACAACGGGGAAAACTTTGCATAGGACAGACACAAGCATACTATGATAAGATATTTGTGAGACAGAGTGGATGTGACCAAATCTTTTTGATTGAGAAGTCTGTAAAGAAGGCATTGAAGGATACGATACAAGTGGTGCCGAATGTGTATTTTGTATGTGAGAAACATGCATATGTTCGATTGCCACAGAATTGGTATGGTATATTTTATGTGGCTATCATGTTTCCCAAGATTTATCACGTGGAGGATTTGTGGTCACTAGAAGGGAAACCGTCTCATCGAGAGAAACGTGGTACAAGTGCAGGAGAGATTGTGGGACGATGATACAGAGTCTGGACATGGTCATGATTGATGTGAAGATTAGAAGGTTGTCAACTATAGTGGATAAGTTGTCAGTGAATACAGTTCAGTCCTTTTTACTTGTAGATGGAGAGATAGTCTCAATAAGGGCTATGGTGATGCAAAATCGTCTTGCTTTAGATGTATTATTGGCAAAGGAAGGCGGAGTCTGTAATGTTTTGAGGGATCAACAGTGCGGTACTTATATCCCAGATCACAGTGAGGATCTGAGGAAATATATAAGTAACATCACTGAGATACATCATGAGATACATGATCTGGCCACGGTAGGAATTTGAGATAAAATTGGCCAAGGATTTGAAAAGGTTGGGAGTTGGTTTGCGAATATAGGGAAAGGATTTATTGGTTATATTTTGAAACAAATCATCATAGTTGTGATTTGTGTCATCATATTAATGGGTGTAATCAGAGCCTATAAGTGGCACCGAGCAAGGCAGGTTGAGTGTTCTCTTAGATGGCAGGAATGGGGAATGCAAAGACTGCAGGACAGTCACTATGAGAATCTCAAGAATTTGGCAAAGTTTAAACAGGGAAGACTGGCTACGACTTCTGTTTGGATCGGTCTTTTCTGCAGGGAGACATTCCTAGGGGGAAAGGATATTGACTATGATGACACTAGCCATCAGGGGGGGGGCTGATAGAGCGCAACTTTGCTCTTTATTTTGTTGGGGCGCGTTATAATCATGGTTAGTCCGCATCCACATATAATCTATAGTTGTATTTATATTAAGGTATTAGAATGGTAAATGCAATAACATGTCAGTGACGTGCTAGATATTTTCTTCATATAATCAAAGAATTAAAGTAGTAAATGTACGTGTTTAGGTGAATTCTATACGTGTGAAGTGAATTTATAACTAATGCAATTTCATATAAAGACACATATAATGTGTGTGGTAATAATTAATATATTTATCTATATTATACGCAGGTTTTGCTTTTATGTTAGCTGAATTGGGTAGGCCTGACTTTTGTTTCTCACTGTTTGCTCTAAATGAAACTATTAATTAGAGTCATGTGTTCACGTTCCTGTTGCAGGTGCAAAAATTTGTCCTCATTAGTTAGAATAACGTCTTTGTTTCAGGAGTTAGGCAAATATAGAGAGAAAAGGATGTCTTTGAACAAACGGAGCAGATAGCAAGGGAGAATGTCTTCCGTGTCTTGAAAGGCCTGGTAACCAAGGTCCTGGAGCAAGAACCTGGATGCACTATGCCTCATGGAACATTACCCATAAGGCGGTGTTTAACTGGACGAAATAATCATGTGATGTATTTTTGGGTGTGATTTTTGCCTTTTGTATTAAGAATAGGGACAGAGCCCGGGGGACTTCTGACTTACCTGGAGAGGGGAGAGCAACTTAGAACGAGCTCTGTAGCTTTAAGCTACACCACCCCTATAACGTGAGTGTGCTTCTTAGGAAGTCTTCATGTGCTGACACCTTTCTGGGGCTTTCCTGATAAATGCAAAGTAGGGATGCCATGATAGAGGTAGCGTAGGGACAGATAGTGTTGTGTTTATTATCCATCAATGAAGTATGCCCTGGATGTGGTTTCTATGATCAGTTGCACGTCAATTTAGTAATTGGCTATTCTGTGCATGTTGCTTAGCTTAAATATAATTCGTAGATTCGGATTTGTATTAGTGCCCATATATTTCTACACACTCGTATTGAGGTGATTATATGGCCAACTATTTTTGACTTTATACTAAATTGATATAAATTGGATTAGGAGTCTGTGGTCCTTTGGGTTCATGGGAAATGGTAAAGTAATTGGCTAATGAATTTCATACCCTCCGCACTTGCAAAGCAGGCAAAATGGTCATCGGCCCGGGGTTCCAGGGTAAGTCTAGAACGCGGAACCCATCTCCTTGACTCTCATGAGTGTGACATACTAAAAAGCATTAAAATTTCTCAAACATGTTCAAGAGAACTGGTTAATAGGTACAGTTTTGGGCAGTGCTTAATTTGTAAAATATTAAGTGTCAGGGCTCTGACCCAGAGGCCACTGCAGCTTGCACCACCCATCGCCCATGTCATTGCTGCCAAAACAACTACTAATCATCTCCCTTGCATGTAAAAGCGACAGTTCTGAATATTCTAGGTCCCCAAAGCTAAAAGAATGGCTGGAGAGGCAGGTATTAGCAATGTTTTAATGTATATTGTTTTCCTAAACAACGGTTATACTGCTCATCTCTAAATTACATGAGCAGCGTCACCTTGTGGCAGACTGCCCTAAGTGTGGTGTTGAAAATTAGGTGCCGGTGCCGAGCACTGGAAACCAATGAAGTGCGGGTGCTCAGCACCGGAATGCACCGGCTCAAATTAAGCACTGGTTTTGGGGTAAGTGCAGAGAGTGGCTCCGTAAAAGGGGGTAACTCAAAATCTTCATTCAGAGGAGAAAATTAGATACTACTTTTAAGCAAAAAAAATTATACTTCAGGTGTGGGTACCCTCAACACTCTCCCATGGGGTGTCTCTGTCCCGCAAAAAGTACCACGTGTAAAAACTGTTGGGGATTGGTGCATTTTGCAAAAGTGTGTAGGTCGAAGAAAAACAAAGTGAATGTTGTGTTTTTTGTTTATTTTTATTTTTTATTGATAACCATATAGAATACATCAATTTGAGTCCAGCTATACATCCATTAAAATCCATCATTGACATCCGAAGGGGTAATAAATAGCACTAATTAATCAAGAAACAACACATCCAATAATCAATAAGCAGGGGGATCTTAAAGAAACATTATTAAGCCGTAAGAAAAAAAGAACGCCTAAAAACTTATGTCCACTGCCTCAAAACAATACCAATTAAGCAAAACATTAAATTTAAGATATCTAAAATACATGAAAAATTGTATAAAAAATAACATGAAGTATACTATTCATGTTAAAGTGCCAAGTTCTGAGATTCATAAAAATAAGGACAGTTTGGAAGAAAAGAGAAAAAAAGAAAAAAAAAAACGGCAAGTTATATAGTAGCTTTCAGAAATCACAGTCAAAATACAGTGCCCAGATCTTCTCAAACTTCTTAAGTCCCCCAATTCGGGAAGCATAGATCCGTTCGCTTCTTTTAACCTGACCCACTTTCTGAACCCATTCATTTTTAGATGGAATTATATCCGTTCGCCATCTCTGAAGTAAAAGTGATCTGGCGACAGCCATTCCAATATATAATAATTTAATCAACTTCTCTGGTAGCTGAAGATCTGGGTCATAGCCCAGCACTATCAGCCTAGCGTTAAACTCAATCATTATCAAACATTCTGCTGTCAGATAATCAAAAATATTGTTCCAAAATTACTGGATCGAGGGGTTCTGAAATATATTATGAGTCCAATTTGCTGAGGGGTGAAAATGACACCGGAAACACACCCCTGAGTGATTGGGATCAACCTTGGCTGCAAAGCAGGGGGTTCTATACAGTAACCACTTGCTAAAATATAGCATTCTTTGCCAGTTAGCTCCTCTAACTGAACTAAAATTTAGGTTATTGATTGTGGACTACATATTTGCAGTAATTTCCAGGTGCTCATGTTTGCCTCATTTTGTTATGGCCTTGGCCTCAAGATCTATCCCTTTGATTGAGGCTAAACACTTTTTCCATTCCCCCGGATTTTCACTACCCTATCTTCAAGCTAGTCATGCACTAACTGTTTCTGGCCAATAATCTGGAGCAGATCAAGTTTGCTAAAGAACTTACTGAGAATATTATATGACCCAGGGAGGAGGAAATCGCCGGGGATTAATTGAGATATTTCACTAATATTCAGCCATCTATCGTTCCAAAGAAAATCGGAAAGTTTATGAAAGCCAGCCTTGGTCCAATTTTGTATAATTAAGAACGAATCTCTGATTCTTGCTGACACGAAAAGGTCAGCTATTGGAGTTGCGACATTAATAACTGAAATGGAATACCTTCCATAAAAAGCCTGACGTTTATGAAAGAACCAATGTAAACACTTATCTCTTACTAATTTAGGAGATCTAAATATTGATAATGGGCAGTGGATCTGATTTTCTTTACATATTAAATTTATTAAAAACTTGATAAAAAGAACCGGATGTAAACCCCGCTTAAATCTATTCATGTATTGTGCAAAATATGCAAAATAGTATTCCCTCATATTGGGGAAGGTTGGCTGCCATCTTCCAGTTTCTCATAAAAAGTGCTAAGTGCAATTCGGGGAGCTTTATTGCCCCACAAGAACGATGTAAACATTGACTCTAATTTCGTTAAAAAAGGAGTTCACTAAAACACAGGGAATTGCTGAAAAAAGGAAGTGGGAGTACCGACATTTTGATCGAAGACACCCTACTGAGAATGGTTAAAGGGAGAGAGTTCCATCTCGAAAATAAATCCTGGACTTTTCGTAACATTGGAACAAAATTCAGATCATAAAATTTCTAAACTAATGGCGAAAAATAGACACCTAAGTATCTCTTGGGATTAGAGTTTAAGCACGGAAGAATATCGGGGTGTAAATCCCTAGATGCACACCCACACAAAATTATTTCCATTTTCCTTTTATTAATTTTGTAACCACCAAACGACTCATAGAGGTAAAAAATCTGGAAGGCTTTTGCCTGCACTTTTTCTTCCTTCTTTATAATAATCAAGATGTCGCAGGCGTATAATTTAACTTTGCCCATGGTTGGAAGCGGAAGGCAGATATCCCCATTATTCCTGATTGCTATAACGAGAGGCTCAATAAAAAAGGCAAATAGCACCGGTGATAACGGACATCCTTGTCTGGTTCCCCTTTTGACTTTTACTTGGCCAACCTCAGTGGCATTAATAATAATATTGGCCTCTGCATTCAAATATAATTTCTCAACCAACCCTATAATTTTAGAGGGTATGCCAAATTTAGCTAAACTATAAAATAAAGTCTCCCAAATCAAATGCCTTCTAGGCGTCTAAAAAAAAGGACTAATGCTGGTATCTTCTGAGTCTCAAAATAGTCTAGTGCCTCAACTAAAAATGCGTATTGGTTCCGAGCTGCCTCCCGGCTATAAAACCATTTTGATCAGGATTTATTCAATATGAGGCGATTCCGTTGAATCGATTGGCTAAATGTTTAGTAATTAATTTGTAGTCAGAATTTAAAAGCGTAAACGGGCGATACGAATTAGGGTCTTCAATGTTTTTGCCTTTAAAAAAAAACAACTGACTACATTCCCTTTTCTAAAAGACAGAGGTATGAGCCCTCCTTCAAGAATTGAATTTACCAATAAGAGGAGATAATCCAAAATTACACTAGCAAATGTTTTAAAGAACTCGGCAGGGAGACCATCCGGCCCGCAGGCTTTACCATTCAGGAGATTTTTAATAACCTCCCCGAGCTCTTCTTTTGTGAATGGTCTCGCCATGTTCCTCTTTTCTAAGTCTGTTAAAACAGGTAGTTCATTTTCCTTAAGAAAAACTCCCAAAGATGACATATAGATGGATTGTTGTTGGCCATATATCCTCTTATAATGTTGTACCATTATGTCTCCTATCGCTCCCAAGTCCTCCGAACGAGAACCGGAAGTGGGGCATCTTAGTGCGACTATTTGGTTATTAGCAGCCCATTCCCTTGCCTGCCATGCCAGAAATCTACCTGTATAATTGCTTTCCTCATAAATCTTTTGCCTATTATTCTGAAATAGGAATTCACTTTTAGCATAATATTTTTCGGCCAGATTCCGCTGAGCCTGATCCAGCTGTTGTCGGTTCACCGCCGAGGGGCTAGAAAGGAATATATCGAAAGACCTTTGACCTTTTTGCTCGAGTGCTTGCTTCTCCTCCTTCCTATTCCTTGAGTTCTCTGCATCTTTCCCAATAGCAAGCCCTCGGAAAAAGGCTTTAAACGAATCCCAGACCACATGCAGTGGTGCTGAGCCATGATTTCGCTCAAAGAACTCTCTAATTTCTGTTTTGATAGAAGACTCCCAATTTTCCTTTAATAAGTATTGTTGATTTAACAGCCATCTTTTGGAGGTTTTACTGCATTCACCCAGTTCTAACACTAAAATGATCAGTGCATGGTCCGAGAACCCTCTCTGAAGGATTTTCTGCGAACTTAAAACCAAACGCCTGGAGATGAGAAAAAAATCAATATGCGAAAAAGTATGGAATCTCCCTGAAGAGCAGGTATAAGCAATTTCAGTAGGAAATGCAGCCCGCCAAGGGTTGGCGATATCAAGCATCGAGCTATAACTTTGTACAATTTTAAAGGATTTTCGCTTTAACTGTTTTTTTGCCTTAGATGAGGAATCAATTTTTGGATTCGTTAACAAACTAAAATCCCCCCCCACAATTAAATCACCTGACACTTGGATTAATGATTGAGAAAATTCCTTGTACGGGGTGGGGTTATCCTATACTGGGGCATAAATACTAGCGAGTGTCAAGGATCTGTGTCCTAAATTACAGATGACCCAACACCATCTTCCACTTTGGTCACTCGCCGAATTGAATATCTCCGCTTGAAATTTTTTACTAAGAACAATCGCTGTCCCCCTGTGGGATGCTGAAGATGAACAGAAACCCCTATACCCTGCCCAGGACTTAAACATTGAAAAATCTGCTGTTTTCCCCACTGGTATATGGGTCTCTTGTAGAAGGATAGCAGAAGGATTCTCTGTCTTAATCCAGGCCTCAATGGCCCTCATTTTCTTCTTATTATTGAGGCTGTTTACATTAAAAGAGACCACCTTCAGTATTTTCTTATTTCCCATTTGCCTTATTTCCAATTTGCCATTTACTGAAAATGAGGCAAGTTTCTAGATACCCCAATAATCTGATAAAGAAAATAAATTTCCCATTTTGGTGAGCAGTTTCCAACATAGGGCAAGCCAAATAACTTATTAACCTTTCTTCCTTTCTAAATAGCGATGGACTGATGAATTGTGACCTAAAATATGTTTTTTGTTTTTTGCCACATGCTCCCTTCCCACCCCCGTGTCCCCACCCTCGACCCATTGTCCTCCTGAGCAGACGGCTGCCCCTGCTCAGAACCAGATAACCTAGCCCACCCACCCTTCTACTGGCACAATGACTTGGTGCCTAGTGCTGCCGGACAGCCCACTCCCCCCTCTCCCCTCCCCTCCCCTCCCCTCCCCTTCTTTGACAAAAAAAGCAACATTTAACAGCATTAAACATCTAGAAAAAAGCAGAAAGAAAAAAAAAGGGCAATAACAATCCTCTATAAACAAGTAGCTCTTTGCCTTTCCACGAGAAAAAACCTGCCCAAACACCCCACTGAAGACTAACATAATGCCATTAGGGTTTATCCATAGAAATCTGTTGCAATAATTCCTGTGCATCTGGAACACTGCAAAAGATATGGAATATACCCTTGACTAACACCTTCAGCTTACTCTGCTGGGCTATCATATCTTGTTCCCCCTGTGCCTTAAATAAATGTAGTATTTTGACAAATTCTTTCTGCCTTTTAGCTGCGGAGGCTGACATGTCCGAAAAGATGCAACATAAAGGGACTTCTGCTGAGGAAAACTGTCTTTGTTTAATGGCTTTTGATAAAATCTGTTCCTTGACCCTAAAACCCCCGAAGTTGACCAAGATAGTCCGTGGGAATTTAGCATTAGAAGGAAGGTGTGCTGGAACGCGATGGGCTCTCATTATGGTCAGATCACCATTGAATTCTGGGAGGACATTTTTTTTTAGAAATGAGTCAACCCATTGTAGAGTCTGCTGACCCTCAATGCCCTCTGGGATGCCCAAAATAAGGAGATTTGAGCGCTTGGAATGGTTCTATAACTCCTCATGTTTGTATTCCAACGTGGTTCTCTGGGACTGAAAGGTGGTGACTTTGAGTTTCATAGATGACACTTGATCCTCCAATTGCGATATACTGGTGTCGGCCTCTGACAGCCGAACCGGGATCTGAGCCATATTTTCCTCAATCTTTGTCAAGCGGGCATGGATTACCGCAATCTCAGCAGATTGGGTGGTTTTTAATTCACAAATTTCTTCCAGAATCTCATTAAGAAGACTCTTAGCGTCCCATTGCATTGAGAAAGAGCTACTGCCTAGGGAAGGATTAATCTGATTTTCTTTAGGCCTTTCTTCCGCCTGCAAACCCTCTGGATCAACAAGCACAGACTCCGCTGGTATGGACAGAACGGACACCTCTGGAGCCACCGAAATAGAATAATACACGGACCCACCTCCATCTGATGGATCTAACACACCTGAGTGAGGAAGGGAGGGATGACTACCAATCTCAGAATTTAAAGTCTTCGGACCTGAGTCCAATGAATTATCGACTGATAGGAGGTCGTTCCCTACCATCTCCTGCTCAGCTTCACCCAAAAGCCTACCCTGCTTGGCTTTAAAAAATATAGGGTACTTTCTAGAATCTGTAGTTTCCCCCACTGCTCCATCAGGTGTCATGTTTACTTTAGTTGAAGCTGACGAAATTGGTGAATCCGCCCTTAAAGAAGCCAACCCACTAGGGCTAATGTTGGAATCCGAAGCTGCCGAGGCTGCTTCATGATGGTCTTGTTTAGTAGTCTCGGTACATGCCATCTCAGAAAATTCAGTAGGGAGGGGAAGGTCCTTTATGAAGGAGGCTGCGTAATTGGACCGAGCTACGGCCTGACCAGCTCGCTTTTCAAACTTTTGGCCCAAATTTGGAGACTCGGTCTGGGCAATCCCTTTACCTCCTTTGATAAGCTTTTGCATAATATACTGATTGCGAAGCCCCTCAACAGATCCCTGACCTGAAGTACTGCCAATTTTGCTTGTGGGACCTCCCCAGTGACCCTCAACCAAGGTGAGTAAGGAGTAAGGACGAGACCTTCACTTACCCGCTCTTGGAGAGAAACCTGGAGTCCCAAAGATAGTCCCCAGTCCTCGAGTCCGGTGCCGCAGCAATCCCAGCGTCCGTAAAAGCAGACCGAGACCAAATATGTCCTGGCTCTATAGCCCAGCAGGGAGTATTTAGCTTGCTTTGCGTTTTCACCAACACCAGCTCTAGTATAATCCAGTGCGCATCTAGAACAACTTAGCTTGGTTTGCAATCTCAGAACAGCATAGCTCCAGAGTCATCCACTTCCAGCTCCCTGCGCTAGGTGGAACTGGCAGGATAAAACATCGAGAAAGGGAAGAGATAGAAACACCCTTTTCCTCGTCAGAGAAACCAAAGCCGCCGCTGCTGTGACACGGCCTGCCCGCTAATACATCCGAAAACAGGCTTCAGTAACTTCGCGGCTCTTCTCAGCGGCTCCATCGGCGGCAGCTTCAATGGCCTCGCGCGCGGCTCCTCTCAGCGTCTGACGTCAAGGGGAAGTGAAGGGTAGTGGTTGCGGCCTCTCTCAGCTGATCAGCATCATCCCCGCAACCATGAATGCTGTGTTTGATGGTGACTCTGGAGATGATAAGACTGATTCGGTGTAAGGGATGAGAGACATGGTATTAGTCATACACAATGAAGATGAGCCTGAGTGTAGGGATCCATATTCTGATTTCTGTGTAGACGGTAGGATGTTGAAATCACTGGTGGATTCAGGAGCCAAAACGACCATAATTACAGAAGAGTTTCTCAAGGACACATGGAACAACAAGGTGGTGTTGGATCCAGACAGATGTCCGGTCTCATATAATGGAAAGAAAATTAGGTTGGTGGGTTATTTTGAAACCACCCTTAAATTTGAAGAGAGAGGGTCATTCAAGGGAAAGTGCATGTCGTCAAAAAGGGCTTAACATATTAGGTTGGGTTTACCAAGGATTGTTTGGGCTGATGTTAAGACCAGGGAAGGAAGTACAAGTGTCTTTGGTCACAGAGAATTATACGGACACCAAGAATACTTGGATGGTAGAGTTCCCTCGGGTTTTTGGGGAAAGTTTGGGGAAGATTAGTGGGTTCAGACACAAGACTAAGGTCCAAGAAAATGCGGTCCCCATAAAACACAAACATAGGATGATGCCTTTTAGCATCAGAGAGGAGTTGGCGAACATTCTTGAAAAACTGTGCATCCAAAGTGTCATCGAACTCATAGAGTCCTCCTAGAGGCATTCTCGGTTATTTATCTCCAGATAGAAAACAGGTAATTTGAAGTTTGCATTGACCTGCGTAGCCTGAACAAGGCCATCTGCATCCCCTACTGCAGATTGATTACATTGTGTCTAGTTTTGCTGGTTCATCTGTGTTTAGCAAATTTTATTTGGCATTCACCTATTGGGTTGAATTAGATTAATCCTGCAGGCATTTCATCGCTCTTATTTTGCCAGTGGGCATTCTTCAGTTTAAGAGGATGCCTTTCAGTTTTGCGTCCGCCGCTTCAGCCTTCCAACGCATCATGGAGTCTCTACTCAAGGGCATAAGTGGCATAGTTGTGTTTCAAAATGACATACTTGTAGCTGCCAGTGACTTCCGGGAACAAAACAAAATAATGCACAGTGTCTTTGGAATGCTGGAACTGGCTGGTGTGGTTGCTAATGTCAAGGGGCCCGATTCACACAACTAACTTAAGACAAAATTCTAAACTTACTACCATTTTGGTATTCACAGAAGGCACTTACTCATTTTGGTATTCACAGAAGGCACTTACTCATTTCGGTATTCACAGAAGTTAGGAGTCCTAACTTTAGGACTCCTAAATGCCTTCTGTGAATACCGAAAGTCTTAAAGTTAGGATTTTTCTCAGTTTAGTAGTAGTAAAGTTAGGACTCCTAACTTTAGGACTCCTAAATGCCTTCTGTGAATACCGAAAGTCTTAAAATTAGGATTTTTCTCAATTTAGTAGTAGTAAAGTTAGGACTCCTAACTTTAGGACTCCTAAATGCTTTCTGTGAATACCAAAAGCCTTAAAATTAGGATTTTTCTCAGTTTAGTAGTAGTAAAGTTAGGAGTCCTAACTTTAGGACTCCTAAACTGAGAAAAATCCTAATTTTAAGACTTTTGGTATTCACAGAAGGCATTTAGGAGTCCTAAAGTTAGGACTACTAACTTCTGTGAATACCGAAATGAGTAAGTGTCTTCTGTGAATACCAAAATGAGTAAGTGCCTTCTGTGAATACGAAAATGGTAGTAAGTTTAGGATTTTGTCTTAAGTTAGTTCTGTGAATCGGGCCCAAGAAGTGTGAATTTACCAAGGCCACGATTTAATATTTTGGTCATGTGTTTTTACGACAAGGGGCAGAGCCACGTCCTAGTTTAGTGAAGGCTACTGTGAAAGCCCCTGAGCCAAACAGTAATAGTAACAGTGTATAGGTGAACCAGTATTGACAATGAAATTGTACAAATGGTCAGGGATTGTGTCATCTGTTCCACAAGTGACCAGGTTTTGAAAACTGTCACTCCACCTCTTCAATCATTTGAGCTTCCAGAAAGGCCATGGTCCAAACTTACTATGGATTTCATTGGACCATTCAGCATATTGCCATCCAGGCTTCGATACGCTATTTTTTTGGTTGACTATTACATCAAATAGCAGGAGGTGGAATTTGTACCGAACCTAATACAAGTGCTGTGATATCTTTTTTCAACAAGATTTGTAGGAAAGAAGGATTTTCTAAAGAGCTAGTCTCCAACAAAAGGGTGTAATTTGTATCAAGAGAAATTAGAGAATTTCCGAGTAAATCTGGAATCAAGCATAAGAGGGCTGTGTTGTATGATCCACAAACAAATGGTTTGTAGGAAAAAGTGAACAGGATGTTAGTAGACTGTATCCAGGGAACAGTTCAGAATAGCGTTGCTGTGCACATGGCTGTGGAGTATCAGCTGTTTGCTCATCGTACCTTTCCCAATGCTGTTACAAGTAAAACAGCTTTCAAAATCATGAGAGGTCTGTTACCTGCCGGTGATTTGTTCCAGTATTGTTGAAAGAGTGCAAGTCTAGTTCCTATCATGAGAGTGATATAGATAAGTATGTCCATCCTATGCTGGAGATGGCACAAAGGAAAACGAAGCTGAGGTTTGATGAGAAACATGGTGGGGACAAGCATGGTAATGACATCATGACAGGGGATTGGGTCTGCATAAGAGAATCTTCTTATGTGCCGAAACGTGAGCCTAAGTTCAGGAAATCTGGAAAAGTAGAAGTTGTTTGTGGTTTTTCTCTTAAAGTGAAAGGTGATGAATGGTGGAATTGCTCAAGGGTAGTGAAAGTCAAAAACAGAGATGCTGTGGGTGCACAAGAGGAGAATGGTCCATTTGGAAATGAAGCTCCTGTTGAGATACTTGACTTGTACAGGTTGCCAATGGGCCTACAAGCAGTCATTAATGTGTCCTGAGTCATCAGATTAATGATACATTTCTGAAGCACTAGGACGAGTGGATGATATAAATTGTCACAAAACAAATTATTACGGACTCAGGGTCATATGTACAAGTCCCTATCACCATGGGAACATCACTTTTTGCGACGTGCCTGTGGCGATAGGAGCTTCGCCTTATTTACAAGGCAACGTTAAGCCACTTAAAATGGCTTAACGCTGCCTTGTAAATAAGGCCCCATTTCATGCTATGTTTAGCCTGAAAGGGGAGAGCAATGGGTGTTGCGGTGGGTGTCCCACCACAACACCCATTGATTCTGACGCTGCCTCCTATTTACAAGAGAGGCGTAAATAGGAGGCAGTGCCAGAATTAAGAACAGGGAAAACCTTAACCTGGCGCAATGAGGAGAAATGTTTTATTTCTCCTCATTTTTGCTGTTTTCATGTGCGCTGCATTGTGCAGCACACATAAAAACAGCAAAAGGCCACTGATTGTTTATGTACAGGAAGGTCCCCCTTCCTGCACATAGACAATCATTTTTTGAAAATGCCCCTTTGTAACTCCTGTGTGTGCAGCATTAAGCAGCACACGTAGAAGTTACAAAAGGGCTTCCCAAGATTATGTGGAGGAAGGCAGACCTTCCAGCACATAAACAATCTTTCCCTGATGCAGACACCCTTGAACTATGGTGCAAGGGTCCCTGCGTTGGCGCTAGGCTGCTATGTGTAGCACCAGCACAGGGGGAAACACAGGGCTACGCCAAATTCTTGTAAATATGGTGCAGCCTTGCGTTTCTGAAGTGGCGGAGAGATGCGTTACACCAGGAAGACTAACGCCTCTCGCCACTTCCCCAGTACATATGCCCCTGAGACTGTTATCAACCTTCCAAAATGATCATCTGCTCCAAAATGGTTTCCCTAATTACATTTTGGAAGCGGATATTTGAGATGTGAAAGTCTCCTTGTTTGCTCAGGAACGAGGCTTGGGGATTGCAAGCAGAGCGTGTGAAAACTTTACTTGCTGGGTCCGTTAAAGATTTAAATTCCGTGATCAGAGAACGCTGACTCAGCTTCCTGAATAATATGCGATACAAGTTTGTATTGAAGTATGACTTGGGTAGCTTCGTACCCATTATGTGTACTGAACCCCAACAGAGACAAATCGATGGAAGATAATTCATTCAGAAGCGGGATAGTTTTAAACGCTGCAAGAGGTCTTGAGCGATTAAGGGGTCAAAATGTAAATTTCCTTTTGCTCTTTAAATAAAACGTGTCAGTACTTTTTGTGACTTGGCCATTGGGGTTTGCTTTAGTAATACTTTAGGTCTCGCCTGAGACAGCGCTTTAGCGCTGCTCTGGCGAGACTTATAGTAAGCGAGTTTTGGAAGTGCAAACGAGTGCTTTCAGGCCTCCAAATACAGTGCATGTGCGCCGGGCGCGCGCACCATTTGGCAGCCTGAAAGCACTCGTTTGCACTTCCAGATCCCCCACCATTTGGTAGCCTGCACACCATTTGCTTTCACTTTCGCGGCCGCACGCCCGCTTTGATGTTTGATCGCGATCACTTACAGTTTTGCGGCCGCACGGCCGCTTGTTTTGTTTGGCATTACCCACTTTCAAAATGTTCCCAAGGTTGTTTGGTCCGAATCGAAATGCACCCTCCACCTCCTAATGACTGACTAACATCTAAATTCGGCTCTTCTTTGCGGACACGAGAACTCATTGGTGCACTTCGAGTCTTGCCTCAGTCAAATCACTTGACTTTTTATTTTTATTTTACATTTTACAGAATGATTTTCCAACTTTGCAGGATCAAGTCATGATAATCGTGCATTTTAAACGAAATCACTTGCTAAAATCGAAGACCCCCTCTTAAATCATATTCACCATCTCCTCTTTTCTGAGATTCCTTGTTTGGGGCCTAAACACAAGCGCTGTTAACATCTAGTGCTTGTGCACATATTTACTTCACTAAAGCACACGCTGTGTGCACCCATATACATAGTGCTACTGCCCGCCCCTTCTTCCTTTTCTCCTCCCCCTCCCACTTGCCTCACATTATTACGTAGTTCTCAAAAAAATCTTCTAATGAGGCCATAATTTTATCGCGCTCTGGAGCCTTACATGTTATCATGTGCTGTGGCATTATATTAAGCTAGTGCTAAACATTGCCTACTTCTCCGTAATCCTATTTTGTTTAACATTTTTATGCCGATTTTGCGTTGTATTAGGCAAAACTGTTGGGTCGTAGTCAAATTAGCTGCGTAATATTAGTACATGCAAGGAGCTTAATTTAGGGCGGTGCATGCCGAGACTCATTTCTTTAAGTTTTGTTTTTAGTATTTAAATGGCCGATTAAGTTTTGTTTTTAGCAAAAATTAAATGCGTTTATAAACCAATACTTTGAATACATATGTTAGAACTGAGAACCCGGAGATGTTCTTATGATGGGAAAAGCCTAAACATTGTGATAAAAGAATTGCCTTTACAAAAGCTGCTGCCATTGCTTAAACTGTTATCCTCTTCCTACATTTTCCGGTGCTTGTTTACTGCTGTCCTCCCGTAGGATGTTTTTACGACCACCTTTTAACTTGTCGACACATGTTTGTAGTCTCCAGACTTGTTAGAATAACAGATAAGGCTGTGGAATGGCTCCAAGACAGTGTCTGCTTAGTTTCACCACAAACCCCCCACCCACTTAGCCTTAGGCTGTTTCTAGGCAGTCAGACGAGGTGTTTGTAAACAAGGCTGCGTCTTCTCCATCCTTGAGGTAAACACTGCATACTCCTTTGTAATCCTATTTTTTTTGCCAAGTTTGCGTTGTATTAGGCTAAACTGTTGGGTCGTAGTCAAATTAGGTGCGTAATATTAGTACGTGCAAGGAGCTTAGTTTAGGGTGGTGTGTGCTGGGACGCTTAGCACTGTTTTAAGCTTTTTTCCTTTAAACATTGTAGGCACAAAAGGACTTATATTTTTAAGGTGCTTAAGCATGGAAATTTATACAAGCCCGTAATGTTAGCGCCGCCAAGCAGGAATAGGTTTGTTAGAAATTCTTTGGGGAATAGGCCTGCAGTCGCTTTGTATTTCCAGACCGGGACATATATATGTTTTGGGGCCTAAACACATGCGTCGTTAACATCCAAAGGCTGTGCACATATTTACTTCACTAAAGCACACGCTGTGTGCACCCATTTACATAGTGCTTCTCGCCGCTCCCTCTTCCTCTGCTCTCCCCCCCCCTCCCCCCCCCGCCGCTTGCCTCATCATTACGTAGTTCTCAAAGAAATCTTCTAGTAGGGCCGTAATGTTATTGCGTTCAGGGGCCTTATATGTTATCACGTGTTATCACGTGCTGTGGCCTACTCCTCCGTAATCCTATTCTTTTTACCATTTTTATTATTATTTTGCGGTGTGTTAGGCAAATCTGTTGGGCTGTAGTCATATTAGGGCCGTAATATTAGTACTTGGAAGGAGCTTAATTTAGGGTGGTGTGTGTGGAACGCTTAGCATTTTATTTTAGCTTTTCTCCTGTAAACATTGTAGGCATGCAAATATTTTTAATTTTAAGGTTCTTTGGCATGGAGATATATACAAGGCCCTAATGTTTGTGCCTGTAAGGAGGGACGGGATTGTCCGAATTCATTTTAGGATAGGTGCGCATTCGCTTTGTATTTTGCGTCTGGGACATGTTTTTTTTGTTTGGGGCCTAACACATGCGCTGTTAACATGTAGTGCTTGTGCACATATTTATTTCAGTAAAGCACACGCTGTGTGCACCCATATACATAGTGTTACTGCCTGCCCTTCCTTTGCTCTCTCCCCCCCCCCTTGTTTGCCTCACATTGTCACGTAGTTCACAAAGAAATCTTGTATGAAGGCCAATTAAGTCAGTATGCAGACGATATGTTTTAGTAAAACTGTTAAATGTACAGCTAGGTCAAATATAGTTTAGAACATGTGGCCTTTTAACTAAAGATTATCCAACTTAAAAAATGCGGCGTTAAAAAAACCGAAATGTTGGTACATGCCAACATGCTTAAAATGCACACTCGCCAGTTAAGTAAGTGTGCAAACAAAAGTTTTAAATTATTTGGAGGGTACACCACTGTACAGCGTGTATATTACACACAAATTACAACAATAAACACTCTACTCCCTAACATATCCTACCAGCTGTAAAAATGCATTACCTTATTAGAAATAACTGTATGCAAAGCATTAATTAAAATTACATGCGCTTTCGGTCTTTTGCTGAAACAACCTTCCAAAACTTTATTACAGCCTTTTTTTTTATCGTAGCATTAGATTTTCCCAACTATAGCACAAATCCTTACATTGTGTATTACTGTTACTGCTACCTCATCCCCCCTCAAACAGCATACCTTATTTTAGCAACAGGTCGCCGTATCCTGCAGAGCGATTTCTTTGATGAAAACGCCCACAGATGAATTCACACTCAAACATCTACATTTCACTAACTTCCACCTAGCTTACTGTAGGTCACTGGCGCCACCTAAATTAACATACAAAACTAGATGAAAGAACGCAACAATTGACAGGATCAACCGACTGGCATCAAAACAAAAACAAGCATTTTCAATGCAATAGGTCTCGCATTTGCAAAAGTGTAAGCTATTGGCATTGTTCATGACAATGCCTTTATCTATTTTATAAAACAAACACACAAATAAATGCCATTATCATTTACAATGCCAATAGCTAGTGTTGCATTATTATTAGCAATACCAACTGCTCACACTTTTATAATGCGAGACCTATTGCATTGCAAATGCTTGTTTTATTATTATTTGGTGTTTTATTGGGTTCAACTTTACGTACTAAGTGGACAGATTTTTGTGCGGAAGTTGAGGCATACAAAGGGTCTACAAAACCAACAGACTACTTGTAAATTTCTTCTTTCCCTTTCCCTTTCTTACCATAAGGTACAAGGTTTGAAATTACATCATTGTTTAACCTTGATGGCTTTCCACTTTGAGGCATAAAAGGAGCCTGTCTCCAATAGGCTTTTGGCTGATTGTTTTACATGCTCTATCTTGCATGGGTAGTTTTGTTGTTACACTTTTCTTTTTTATTTGCTTTCTTCCAAGATGGTTGAACTGTGCTAGCATCCTGTTTCTTCCATATATTTCTCCTACTTTATATACTAGCAAAGAAAAACGGAAAATGAAGACATTCTGGACATTGGTTACTACTTGAGATGGTTTTGGTAGTTTAGATGAAGTGGAAGCACCGGGTGTATATTCTAAGTTCAGTGGTACGTTGATGGGCTCTTTAGTAATCTGAAGTATCCCTAACTATATGCTTTCGAAGTAAAGCAATTTGTTTGGCTTGCTGAAAAGTAGACAAAACCGAGACTTTTAACATCACCTGAAATGCAATTTGCATTAGAGAAAGCATATTAAGCATTGACAGTTCTGTAGTAGTTCCCCCCATTCAACGAAGCGAAGATCCGATCTGCATATGGTTTCCAAAAAGATATCTTAGTCTCAAGGGACATCAATTATGTCAGCAGGGTTCCACTGATTTGAGCATGGTGAAGATGACAAACAAGGCCCACCTTCACCCAGATGTTTTGATGAGAGTTAAAGGGGGGGAATAATAATAGGTTTGTCACCTTCTATCCCAATTAATTGATCCAACTTACAAGTGGATGAGTGACAAGAGGTCAAACTTGCAAGATCCAAGAATTGAATACTTCCTACTAATTCCCCAACTGAAGAAGCTAAATCACTAGGACTTTGTGGGACACTGATCCCTGAACCAAAAGCCACTGTTTTTAATCTCTGGCTCCATCCAGAACCTGGTTCTCGATTAAAGAGTTCTTGGAAAGGTTTGTTGGTTTAAATGTTTGTTACCAAAATTGCGTGGTGAACTTGAAAGTGGGCAGAGAAAGGAACTAGTCTGTATTTCCTTAGTCATTATGCCTGAAATGCCTGCATTATTGGCATCCTCAAGGGTTACTTGAGCCCAGCTAAAGACATGGGTCTATGTCGAGTTTGCGGTCGAGGCCTAAAGTATGTAGACCTTAAGCAGTAGGAAGGGGGCAAAGGTTTGTTTTCACTCCGTGGTTTGTGTGTAAGAGCATCGCTATTTGGGTTGACATTCTCAATTGTCTGCCCACCTTGTTATAAAAAAAGGGTACCATGACTGCAGTGACCCAGAAAGGACCATTATATAAATCCACAGTTATTTGGGATTGATCAAGTAAGGAGGTCTGAAACTTACTAGGCAGCTTAACCATTGTGCCCTAGAGACCTGGTCTCTAGGGCACAATGTACATGATATCCACAGTGATACTCCAGTGCCCAATGTCCAACAGAGTACAAGGAAAGACCAAGTTGCACTAAAACTTGGATCGTAGTTAGGCTTATCCTGACTTTGTTATTGAGGCAGGAAGCATCTAATGGCAAAAAGAAGATTGAGAAACATGTTTTGTGTGTCAAGAGTTACATAGCTTCCAGAGGCAAAAGCAATATTGCGCTGACCACACTACACAGCCAGACCACCTGAACACCACCACTACCCTGAGCAGCAACCCTCCCTGGCCACCCTCCGTTCCCCTTACCACTTTACTCCTCTGGCTTTAATGGGGGAGAGACACCCGGGGGGACCAGGTTTATCACAGCTGCCTACAGAAGAGAACAAAGGGCCGAGGCCCGAGCATGCTAGGAACACCAGAGAGAACCGGAATGCCTGATTAGCCTCAGATCTAAAATGTAAAGTGATATAAAGTGCCATCACGACTTTCCAGTTCCATGCCAAAGTCCCAACCCGGATCCAACTCAGATCGTAGAAATAAAGGCAAGCTGCAGGATGCAAGCTGCCCGGTCAGAGCAAAACCAACAATCAATGCCTAAGGAGTGTGCTGGAACAGCCGCCCCTCCTGCTGCCAAAACTCTGCCCTGCATACATGCCTCCGCTGTGCTAACGGCTTGTCTCATTCAAGTTCGGCATGAAAGGCTCTGTGTTAACCATATGCTTGAACATTCTGCTAGAAAAACCGACATTTAAAGTGAGCAGATTTAGTGAGTCAGGAGTGTTGTAGACTCTTCCATATAAAGTAACTGCTCTCCAGCTAAAACCTGGGCACTACCTGCCTACCTTTGTGCATAATGTATGTAGTACTCTAAGCTTGAATTGGCATTGTTTTTACTTGTACTAGTTGTGTCTCGACAAAGCTGTACAGTTGCTTTTATTCATTCCAGATTGGCTTGAAGGTATTTTGCCACTCTAGAGCTGTAATACTATGCCTGGAATGTGAAAAGGCTTTTGTTATTTTTCAGCTTGGAGTGGATGGCACTCATAATCCTATGCTTAAAGGCTTTGTTGAAAAAATTATGAAAGGCTTTGTCACTTTCTAGCTCAGTGTAGATGGCTCTAATCTTCCATACAAAGGAACTTCTTTCCACCCAATACTTGGGAACGATTCACATATATATATTTTACCCACTGAAAAAACAAAGGTTAAAGGGATGTTATAGTTAGGTGAAAATGTCAGTAATTCAAACAGTTTTAAACTGACAAAATGACTGAAATTTGGCAGTTATAGTTCTCTCAAGTAACTATAACTCATGCCTTTAAAGTAACTAACTTGCACCCATGCAATGCACAGTTTTGTCATCAACAATGTCTTTTCAGATGTTGCAGTGACGTTATCAATGATGTCATAGAACATGTCATGAGTGATGTAATATGTGGGGTAATGAGCAGTTCATGGCAAGAAGGTGATTATAGAGACCACGTAACAGAGAAGGCCAGGAATAAAATCAGGGAGACGCACCACCGAATATATGAGGTAGGCGACAAAGCGGGCAAGCTGTTCGCCTGGCTAGACTAGTGCCAAGGGGCGGACAGATGGGTTCCGGCAGTTGTGGTCCAAACTGGCAAAACGGTTAACGATCCGAGAAAGATTGCAGAGACCTTTGCAGATCATTACGCAGCGGTCTATTCCGCCAAACGCAGTATACAGAACAGGAATCCTCTGAGTTCCTGAAAGATATTAAGCTCCCAAACTTAACCATAGAGGAAAGTCAACAGCTAGAAGAAGACTTAACGGTGACTGAAGCAACTCATGCCATAGGAGCCTTCAGTGGCGTCACTATGGGGGTGCGGGGGTGCAGACCGCACCGGGTGACACCCTCACGTGGGGTGACACCAACAGGGCCGGTGTGCGCAAAGCAACCTAACCTTTCAGGAGGAGGAGGTGCCTGTGCGCAGTGCACACTGTCTCCTCTCCTTTCTTTTATTTGCTTCCCTGTGAAATGGATCCAAAAAAGAAAATCACTTTTGCTGGAAATCAATGTCGTATTTTTCTGACATTTAATTCCAAAGTGCAGCATCGGGAATAAAAGTTTAAAAATATGAAAAATAAATAACTAAATAAAGTAAGAGAGTGGTAGCAAACTGGCCAGATTGATTTTATTCACACCCAAACACATTAGCGCCACTTTTACAGAGTTTGCCAGTGAAGTGCTATTTTTGTTGTCTTGGCTTTGTTTTCCCTGGGCTTGGAACTAGTGCACCAATCCTGGAGGTACTGCAATGTGAGGATTGAAAAACAAAATTTGTACTGCTGCTCTGTATCTATGGATGTTGTCTTTTTTTTACCATACTGCTTACGTTTTGTAAGGATATAAGCAAAGGCCATTGAAATGGGTCCATTCAGGGCCCTGTTGTCATGTCCTTAACTTTTTAGGCAAAAGCATGCACTGATTTCTGAACAGTGAGTGTAAAAGCGTTAAGGTAACCATGTTGTTCCTGCTTACATTTCAGATGGTTTGCAAAATTTTGCATTCCCTATGATTGTTTGCTTTTTCCAGGATGCTGTGACTTTTTTTTGTAGGCCACATATTGCTCTTGCCCAGTACGTAATTTAAATTGAGCCGCATCCAGGTGTTTATAGCTGGCAACAATTGGGTTGTAGTTGAAGGCAGTCTGAGTTTTTCTCAGTGGGGCAGTATGGTGTTCAGTGGGGGAGAGGATGTGGCACTATGGCCAGATCTGCTGAATTTGGAACTGGGGAACCAGGTTCAGCCTTAATAACCAGTCCACCAGACCACTCTCCTCAGAGAGCACTATCTCATGCTAGACCTTAGAAGGCTTCGCAAGACATGAGAAGCCCCGGTGTCGTAGCACCAGCAGGTGGACCCTAGCATGACAAGTGTAGGTTAACCTTCAAGGTTTGTCCACCACTATTCATAATGAAGTTCACCTCCAGTCTTGTGGGCAGGCCTATGAAGCAGTACACCCTAGAACAACAGTGACCCTGTCACTGAGATCAGAGTACCCTTGAGAAGGGTCAGCTCTAGGGCGGTGAAACCGGTGTGACCGCACCAGGTGCTGACTTTAGGTGGAGGCATCATTTTTGCAAGTATATTATGGTTTTAAAAGCGCTTGCTGCCTCCTTCCTGGCCTCCAGTAATTTTCGGTAACAATAAAAATGTCATGATGACTCTGGTGATTAATGTTCTTCCTAGAGAGGGATCGGAATTTTGTCTAATGGAAGATTTGACTCATGGAAAGGTAGCTCAGATGGTTAATGTACCTGTTGTAAAGAACATGTACCATGCAGATCACAAAGTGCACATAATGTAAATAAGCCAGTTGGCTACTTCTTTTGTCAGAGAGATCCTTTTGTTACTTGCAGTTTATAAGTTAAAATCCTAACATAGAAAAGTGAGCTATTAACTGTCATCTACTCCGCAGCAACACAAGTCACATTTTTTATTAACTTTTGATACGTTTGAGCTACAAACAATTTATCAGTTTAAATGGTCAGATCATGCTGCAGATCTTGCATTATGAGGCAAATATGGCAGAGCCATTATTATTTAGAAAACATTTGCAAACTAGGATTTTTATCCATTCATGTTTGAACTGCTGTTTTGGAAAAGGGAGAAGTGCTGATGACAGAAACTCCATGGCTCGGTGACAAATGGCTTGTGCTTCCACATTTTATCGTATTTGGGGACATTCTGTGATTAGAAGCATATCCCACTTTGTGAATACATTTTACTGTCAATAACTCATTATAGATAACACACATAAAGGGAAAGGGGGTCCAAGGGAACACGTTTTAAGACCTGCAAGAAGTTAATCCCCCAATAAGTAATCAGACAACACACCAATAACTTCTTGGGTCTGAGCAACTTTACAATAAGAGCATGAAAAGATGAATACTGTGATCAAGCTGTGTCTGGGCTGACAATGCCCTAATAAGGAAAGAAATCCCTTTCAGGACGAATGCCCTCACTCACCAAGAGGTGACATGCTTCATCATTTGGGCTTTCTCCTCTCAGTGGGAAAACCTAGTCCCACTGAGGGCTACAACCACCGCACTGAGAGGTGGGAGCTCAGGGATGTTTTGTATGGAGGATTAGGATACTTAAATCCCAAAGTCGAGCACTTGTGTGATGTGAGGGTGCAGCGCAAAGAAAAGAAAAAATTGTGTAAATGTGATCTAAAACTGGCTAGCGCTAGTGAAAAAATGCTTTTTTATTGGCTCATTAGCCCTGCCAGAAATAAAAACAGTGCAAAGCAGTTACTATTGAATACTGCTAGATGACAGAAGGTCGACATGTTTCAGCCAATGATCATCCCTAAGGTATGTGTGGCTTTCTTCAGGACCAAAACAAAGCTGCTGCTAACAAGTGTTGCACACGTGCAAATAAAGAAATGAAAAAACGGACCAAACCAGAAATTTTTTTTGTTGCGGATACAGTCTCGCTGGAACTTGTCTGGAAGTAAAACAAAAAAGACACAGGTGGAAACACAGTGAGTATTTGTACCTTTTCTCTGAGTGGCAATTATTATTGAGGCAGTAGTGTATCTGTCTCAACCATAGTTCATCTTACCAATCTATTCAAAAAGCTCAAATAATAAAGACTCACCCAATTTGTGGGACAAGTAGGCCCACCTCAACCTGGTTACAACTCAGGGAAGGGAGCCCCGCTCTGCAAAGATAAGCAAGCGTGAACTAATCAATGCAATTTGCTATATGATAGGTACTAGGAAATGTAAAAATTATCAATGACAACCAACAATGTGAATCAAACAGGGGAAGCACACAGTACCGTGTATAGCACTGATTGAATTGGAAGGATCCAACTCATATTAGGACAAAGCCAGGGGAAATGATATAACCTCACCCCTCAACGTTATTCTCAGGGAGATCGACATGAGGTAGATTCAGTAAATGAGGAGAATGAAAAATAAAAAATAAATAATACAAAGCATACCGGCTCGTATAAGCATCAATGGTTAGGTCGGAAGGATCCAAATCATGCGTGAACAGAGCCCAGGGGAGATGCTATAGAATTCCACACCTCAACGTTTTTTTCCAAAGGGATCAATGTGAGTGAGGCTCGGTGACTAAGGAGTGCAGATTGACACTCATACTGGTTGTACAACGGCAAACACATACTTGTCTCCATAGACAAAATGTACTAAATGTAGCCCAACACACGAGTAACTGCTTTGCACTGTTTTTATTTCTGGCAGGGCTAATGAGCCAATAAAAAAGCATTTTTTCACTAGCGCTAGCCAGTTTTAGATCACATTTACACAATTTTTTCTTTTCTTTGCGCTGCACCCTCACATCACACAAGTGCTCGACTTTGGGATTTAAGTATCCTAATCCTCCATACAAAACATCCCTGAGCTCCCACCTCTCAGTGCGGTGGTTGTAGCCCTCAGTGGGACTAGGTTTTCCCACTGAGAGGAGAAAGCCCAAATGATGAAGCATGTCACCTCTTGGTGAGTGAGGGCATTCGTCTCTGTAAAGTTGCTCAGACCCAAGAAATTATTGGTGTGTTGTCTAATAACTCATTATAACCTTAAATAATCATGTGTATCCATTGGTTGATAAAACTGGGCAGTGAAACCAAACAAATACAAAAAATTGGGATGTTTGCGCATTCTGGCCACGCCTCTCGCTCTGCCCACTGATCCAATCCTTGGGTTATTCCCGCCCTCTGATTCTCCGCCCACAGTTCCCCAACTTTTTTTCCCCCACTTCGACCACTGATATATCGTGTTTCTGGATAGTGGGAACACCACACCAGTAAAAAGTACCATACCTCTGATATTATAAATTTCAATAAACTGTTGACTAACAAGTAGCCCACGGTACAACCTGATTAATGAGTCATTATCACACTGTTGTTAACAGGCACATTTTGTAAATATAGGACCTACAATTACAAACGTTACTAAGGATTCTGTATGGTCCCATTATTTGCCAACTGTGTCCACTGGCGGACTCGGGGCGGAGGAGGTCCATGCGGTAAGTCATGAGGGAGTGACACCATGAGTTACCCGCACCGGGTGACACCAACCCTAGTGACGCCACTGGGAGCCTTGAAGCTGGGCAAGGCTATGGGACCAAATGACATCCAGATTGAACTGTACAAACTTACGGTGCAGATAACAGCACCTCATCTCCTAGCCATGTTTCAAGAAAGTAGAGATATAGGAACACTGCCATCAGATCAGAGGTTGGGGATGATAGTTGTGATACACAAAGAGGAAAAACCCAGAGACCAATGTGCCTCATACAGGCCTATTTATTTACTAAACGCATAAGCAAAACTCCTAGCGAAGCTGCTGGCCCAGCGGCTTTTACCCTTATTTCCACCCTTGGTCCATCTGGATCGGTCCGGATTCATGCCAGGGCGAAACACAGCCCTAAATCTTTGATGCCTTCATGGAGTCTTGGGACAGGCACATAGAATTAGGGAAGAGGCAGCAGTCCTGTCCCTTGATGCACGCATGGCCTTCGATAGGATTGAGTGGCCATACATGATAGCAGTGCTCAAACACATGGGATCTGGGCCCTATTCCTTTCATAGCTTAGACTTCTATACACAGACCCCTGCGCACCAGTGATGGTAAATTGGGTAGGTTTCCAAATATTCTCTTTACATCAAGGGACGAGACAGGGTTGTCCCTTATCCCCACTTATTTTTGCACTAATGTTGGAGGCGGTGGCGGCATGGATCAGCAGGGCTCCAATATTCAGGGGCCTATGGTGGTCAGACGACTGAGAGTACTAGATCTCGCTTTATGCAGACGATGTCCTCCTGTATGTAGCATCCCCCAGAGCCTCTATAATGAGAAAATTAAATATCGTCGCTATGTTTGGAAGGTTTTCCGGGTGCACTATCAATTGGGCAAAGTCGGTGGTCTATGTTCCTAGCGGATAAGGCCAACAAAGCCGGCAGACTACGAGGTTCAGGTGACCTCGGAGGGCTTCAGATACTTGGGGATCTTTATTACTGGAGACAACGCGGCCTATACGGCTCGAAATTTGCAGCCCCCTCTGGACCGCCTAAAAAGCGACATCTGTCATTGGCTGGCTCTCCCACTCTCACTGCTGGGTAGTGCGGCATTGTTCAAAATAATAGAGCTGTCACGTTTTTTGTATGTTCTCCAAAATACTCCCTTCCCAATTCCAGACACATATTTCACTACCATTGATACCTTGGTTTGCACGTTGCTGTGAGAGGGGGGCACCCCAAGGTTCGCCATAGGTAAACTGGCACGTTGCTGGTATGATGGCGGAATAGCACTGCCACACATTCAAACATACTACAGGGCAGCTCAATTGGCAAAGGTCAATCAATGGGTGCACCAGCCACTGATGGAGCCAGGTTATACAATAGACAGATGAGTGATGCAGCCAAGAGGCTACCTCCATACATTATTTACAGATCAGCGCCGCCTCTCTATTAAAGGTCCCACGACGGTCACAGTCCGACAATGGCATCTGGCATTTGGCCAAGATGGGATAGAAAGGTAAACTCTGGAAGTACCAACATTTAGGTGGATGGAAACTTAGACAAATATTTAGTAAATGGGACCTAATAGGAATCTCGAATTTGGGAGACCTGCACACAGGGAGTAAAATCCTACCTTTTGAGGAATTGCAAAAGACACAATTTGGCCAAAACCGAATATTTTCACTACCTCCAAATTAGACATGTCATACAAGCAACACTGCCCTGAGGATCGGAGCTTCCAGAATTGTCCCCCCTCGAGTGTAGACTGCTCGAAGAACACCTGACACGTAAGGCAATTTCACTCACATATTGAAAGCTGATCAATAATCTTCCTGATATGCTTGGAACACTAAAAGAACGATGGTTCCACGACATAACGGACTTGCAAGACAAGGACTGGCCTCCCCAAGAGAAGTGTCCATTAGGGCCTGTTTTCTACTAGTTGAGTTAAAAATCCTACATAGAACTTATATATCATGCGCTAACCTAGTAAAGATGGGACGCAAGACTGACTATCTTTGTGATAGGAGTTGTGGCGAGGGTGGGTCTTTCTACCACTTACACTGGGCTTGTCAGGAGATCCAGGTCTATTGGCAGGCGATATTATCTTGCATGTCGGAAGTGGTGGGGGAGGAACTGGCACCTTCGCCCAAATGGTGCCTCCTAAATATGTGGAAGGACTCCAACCTGGGGCGAGCAGAACAAAAATGGGCGACATTGGGTTTAATGGCGGCGAAACACAACATAGCACAACAATTGGGGGTAGCCGTGATTCCCAGGCTCCGGGATTGGAAAAAAGACATGGACTGGTGTATGGTGGCGGAAAAAGCAATTTATGTTAAGAGAGAATTTATGTTAAGAAAATGGGGGAAACTTTTATTCAAATGGAATGATTATAGGGTCAATCCATGTACTCCACCAGTGGGAGAGACTTTATTTTCCAGGATTCATGCAGAGTCAGAGGGTATTCTGCAACAAGGAGATATTTGATAGCTGTAGGGTTTTGAGAGGGGTTGAGATATACCTTATACTGTGCTGTAACAATGTTTGGTCTATGACTGTATGTGCACAAAGGTCAAGTTGTAATTTCTGCTTGGTTGAAATAATAAGATATATTTTTTTTAATATTGTATCTTAAGGTCTGTCAGCTCTCTGGATACTCCGCAGCATGAAATATACAAAGATTTTCCCCCTTAATTTCTAAAAACTGCAGAACATATTTACACCAAATCACAAAAAGCACGCTTTCTGGTTTAAGATGTAGTCTGCTGCCAAATTTGGTTTAATTCCAGTCAGCAATTTTTGTGGTATCGCTGTTCAATTTTTCTATGGAAAAATGAATGGAGGAAACACATTTTGGGACACCCTCCCCTTTTCTTAGCCCATGCTTGATGGATATTCCTGATACTTTCCAAGAAGAAACTGAAGTGGATGAGACTGTATTCTTTTTTTTAAAAAGTTTTGAGAAGATTTGTCAACGGGGCCAAAGTTATAACAAACCAATATATGCTTTTCCTATGGATACAGAGACCTAACTATAACTGGTATTGGTGGCAAGTATGATCAAGTGACTTGAACAGTATGACAACTTTCTTTTTATCCACTTTAAATGTTCATATCTAAGCCTCTGACCACCTCTTCTTCAGAATCTGTCTCACTCTATCTTTCCCTGTCTCATCATTCTTTACCAATTCCTCTCTGTGTTACATTCACCTCTCTCACTACTTCGATCTGCCTCCCTCTAGCTTTCTCTTACCTCCCTTTTTCTATCTTGCTTGCTCTCTACCTCATCTTTCTGTACTACGCCTCTCTCTCTACCTCTCTGACTTGTGGTATGTCTCTTTATAAGAACAATCACTTAATCCACATTATTCTTGCAACCTCAGTTCTCTGCTTCTCCTTCTTTCTGACAACTAACAACCTCTGAAAACTCTCTCTACCACCCTCTACCTCTCTCTCTCCTTCAAAAATCTTTGGGGTATATTCACAAGAATGTGTGATAACTACCGCAAGAGTAGCGTAATGCAACTTCCAACATCGCAGCCAGTGACGGCCCGTGTAGGGCGTTTTACCGGGGTGGTGACGTGGCGCAGAGGAGGGGCAGGGTGGGGGGTTGCAAAATGCGGCATACGGCCGAGTTCAGGTAAGTTACGAAAAAAATTATAAAACAAATTTGTTTTATTAATTTTAAAACGGGCCGTCACCGTTCGCAGCCCATCGCGGGAAAATAACCCTGTGTCAACATGGAATTCACAACAAAGTGGTACCATGCGATAGTCCGCCGACACCGCAGACAATGTCCGCGATACAACCACCACGACTGAGATAAAACCACAACACAAAAAACACACGATGGGCCAAAGCGCGATGAGGAAATCAGCGATAAGCAGCGCCAGGCCTGCAACATACACCTGGCAGGCGTAAAAAATCACCATAAAAGGAGAAAAAACACACACACCCAAACCTACCTACACCCAAGCACCATGGAGGCAGCCGGAGCAGGCACAGAGGACGAGTGCAACCCCACAAGCACCCCGGACGACCAGCCAGGGACATCGGGGACAGGGAAGGGCAAGGACAAGAAGACGACAAGGTGAATGCCATCGGAGAGCACAAGTGGACAATGGACGAGTTCAAGAGGTGATGGAATGACATCAAGCGGAAGACCAAGGAGAAACTCTCCGCCAACCAGAAGGCAGCAACGCAGACCGGAGGTGGGGGCCCATCGCCACAGCTCATGCTGGATGACATAGAGGAGCTGGTGTCGACAGTCATCAGTGTGGATACTGTGGTCGGAGTCAGGGGACCGGACACTGCTCGAAAGGACACAACACAACCACAACAGGGTGAGTGACCATCAGGTACTGGGCACAATGGCACACATGCACAATCAAGCAGGGCACAGTACACACTCACAATGACCCTGGCTCCTCGCACAGACCCCCAGACTGTCACAACGTACAATGCCATGCTGTCAGAATGTCAACCTGTACCATGTGGCTACATACATGTGGACATATTGTAATACACCATCTCCCCTTTACATCGCAGGGGTATCGTCAACACCTCCTGCAGAGCAGTCCCAGCCACTCTTCACTAATGACAAGGAGGACAACAACAGCATCGATGCACAAGCCCTCCTAGACATTATTGACCTCATCCGCGACTCACCTCCAGGATAAGGGCAGTCCAGCTACATCAAGGAGACCCCACCCACCACCCAAACCACCCAGTAGGAAGCACCCACAGCCCCATCTCCCTCCCAAGTCCCCAAGGAACAACAAATGGCCTTCCAACGCCGTGTGCTGGAGGGCCAGAGGGAGATGGCTGAGCAGGTGCTGGTGGGGTTCGAACTCATGGCTGCCAAACTGGACACCATCCTCGGGTGTCTATGTCCATCCCATGGTCTCCAACAAGCCCTGACTGACATCGCTGAAGTCATGACGCGGAGAGTAGAACAGCTGCCCACTCAGAGAGGCTCCAGCAATACCAGCCGTGAGCTGGCACATATACGGAGGCTCATGGAGGACATGGTGCGTATGGAGGCGGAAAGGATGACAGCCACCGCTGCACATCATCGAAATGTAGCTGGGATCTAGCATGCCCTACAGACCTCCATCATGGCATTGCCGCCACAAGGCATGGCGCTGATGAATGCTGCTGCACCACACCATCCACATCCCCGCCCCCTGGTGTGTCAGGGGGGGCCATCATTGCTACCCGTCGCAGGCGTACACGCTGGTGGTGTGCAGGTCACTGGTCTAGTCATCAGCATGTCACAGCCACTCCCTGAGGGCAGGTTTACACACACACCACACCCATCCGGCACAGGCGTCACTGGCCATGTGACTCCGCCAACATAAGGGGCCATAAGGGGCCGACGACGTCACATTCCCCTCTTCCGGTGGTGACTGTATGGCGGCCGCTCCATGCTTCTCACTCATAAAGGGCCCATGAGTTGTTTCGCACAGGGTCGGTGGCATTCGCGGCCTGGCGCACGACTCTGGCCTACCGCCACGTGGCGCTGACTGGGCTTGCACAGGGTTAGTGGCACCTGAGGCCTTGTGGCCGGCTCGGGCCTACCACCACGTGGCGCTGACTGGGGTTGCACAGGGTTAGTAGCACTCGGAGCATTGAGGCCGGCACAGGCACCCCGCCACGGGACGGCGACTTTGGGTGCACTGAGTCAGTGGCACCTAAAGCTGCTGAGCGGGTGTGCAGCCTGCGATGATGCCCTGTCCCGTAGGTCCAGACAGCTCAGGTTTAGTGTGCCCTGCTGGACCGCAGTGTAGGCCAGAGCCAGTGGGCAGCGCGGGCCTACCGCCACGTGGCGTCGCTTACGGGATCCCAGAGTTAGTGGCACCCATTGGGCTGAGCGGGTGTCCAGCCTGCGATCATGCCGGGTGCACTGGTATGTCCTCTGCCATGGAGAAATCAAGACCCAGCACCAAACATGAGACCTGTTGGCCTGCGGAGCGCGGCTGCATGGTGTGGAGGGTGCCATGTCCATGGGCCCCGGGCTTGTGGCTTGCAGCGGCATGTGGTGGGACCTTCCGTCTACGCGCCGGTGGCAGAAGGTGAGCAGTGAGGCCTGGGTGTGCAGGGGCGGCACTCTCTCTCTCTCCCCCTCTCTTCTTCTCTCTCTCTCCCTCTCTTCTTCTCTCTCTCTCCCCCTCTATTCTTCTCTCTCTCTCTCTCTCTCCCTCTTCTCTCTCTCCCTCTCTTCTCTCTCTGTCTCCCCCTCTCTTCTTCTCTCTCTCTCCCTCTCTTCTTCTCTCTCTCTCTCTCCCCCTCTAATCTTCTTCCTCTCTCTCTCTCCCCCCTCTCTTCTCTCTCTCCCCCTCTCTTCCTCTCTCCTCCCTTCGCGCTCTCTCTGTCCTTTGATGTGCGGAGGATACACCTTCTCATCATGTTTTTTGTCTTGCAGGCTGAGACCTACAGATTGTCCCGAGGGGAGCGGCCATGTGTCTTCATTTCATTTCAGTGTTCATTTTAATAAAGTTTAATTTGTTGCTTCGAAAGTGAATGTGTGCTGCTCCTTTCTGTGTCGACACATGCATGTCACCAGTTGTGATTATGCGACATCAGGCGGATTATTTTGAGCATGTTAAGGTGTAGCTGATGTGACATCTCTTTGGTCGGGGTGCCCGGGAGGGGTGGTCCTGGGGGTGGTGTCCGGTGGGTGTTGTGGCCCTCTTGGGTGTCCGGGCCGCATGATGGGTGGCTCCATGGCATCTGTTGCCCTTCCGATGTGGCAGTGGGCTGGTGTCCCTTTTGTTGTACAGGCTGCCGTCCGACTTTACACCAGGTCAGAGCAGGTGTAGATTTGCTGGTCTTAACGTGCCTTATCGCCTGTTTTGTGTTTTCATCGCAGTTCTGTCTGGCAGTTGTGAATGTTGAGGTGTGATGTTGTCGCGGCTTTTGGCATGGGAACGCCCACTCTGCATTTCATTAGCGATAGTTGCAGAAGGCCTCTGTGGCGAGGTTTTTTGCGGCTGCTATCGCGGGTATACTGGTGCTGTGGGCTGTTAACACCAGCTTGTGAATGGGGCGATAGATTTATCAGAACTTTGGCTGCGATAAAGTGCCGTTGACTCGGCGATAGTTTCTCGTGAATAAGCCCCTTTGTGTCTTATTTCTGTTTCCTCACTTCTAACTCGCCTCTGTCTACCTCGTCTCTCTTTTAATAGTCTGCTCTCTACCCTTCCTCCACCTATCATGTCTCCAACAGTTTTTCTAACCCTTTTTATTTCTTACCTGTACTTCTCAACCGCATCTCTTTACCTCACCCATTCTCTGCCTGTCTCTTCTCTGTTTATATTTCCCATCCTAGTCTATCTCGTGCATCTACCTCACCTGCCTCAACCTCACCTCTCTTTCATCATCTCTACTGCAGCCCTCGCCCCAGCTCACCACCCTCTAACTCATCTCTCTCTTTTCTCCCTGCCTCCTACCTCCTTCCGTTTCTCTTACACAGGGCAGGAGAAAATCTGGCAATTAAAGTTACAATTTCAAGCGCTATGGCCATATGTGTTACTTCAATAGTATGCACCAGACCATCCAAGCCAGCCCTATTGCGCCTTTCCCACAGTAGGGGGAAAATGCTGGTTAAACTTCGAATTCCAATTGCAGATATTAAGACGCAAGCACAAAAAGAAATGGGCCTGAACAATGCTTGTTGAAGCATTCTTTCGGTGTTATGTGGCTTAAGGAGGCCATGCAGCTTGACAATATTGTAAGGCATTATTAGGGCTTTCATTAAAAAATATACTAACTGGGGCGGCTCAAAATATGACTTGCCCGAGGCCTAAAAAATCCTCAAGATGGCTCGGCCTCAGCATCATACTTCATAAAAGATTAGTACATGTACATGCCCTTCAGATGGGGCATAGCCATGTTTGACTGAATAGTCACGCGCATAAGTGAACAAAGAAGATGGCCGTCTCCATTTTAAGTGCGCTGCGTGACGGGACTTTCATAGCAAAAGCAAACAAACAGCAAACGTTTACGGCGGAAATTAGACTCTCTTCAGCGTAACAGCACCTACCAGACGCTCCTGGCATCTGAAATAAAAATGAAACTAACATTAATTGCCACTGCCGGGCAAAGGGAATGCAGCGGTTTGAGTTTCATAGCCAGATATTTTGGGCCTTGGCAAAAGATAGCACGGTTGGTGGTATGCAGGGCAGTTTAAGCAACGCTCAGAAGGGCAGGGGTCACGGGAGTAAGACTGGTAAGTGAGGTCTGCAAACCAAGTCCCCGCATTGCGTTCTTTTACGAAAAGAGTATTTTTATGATGAGTACTTCGCTGAAAAGTAACAGGCCACTTTGCATGAACTGTGTTGGTCTATTTTGGAAACTTATGCAGCAGTTGAGTACAGATCGCTTTGTAGGGCATTATATATTGGGTTAAGGTTGGAAAGGAAACGAGAAGCAGAAGGGGAATGCATGTTAGCAAAGGGCAAGCAGGAGAGATGGATGAAAATCATCATATTGAAAACAAGCATTTGTAATGCAATAGGTCTCGCGTTTATGAGAGTTTGAGCTATTGGCATTGTAGATGACAATGCCTTATATTTATGTGTTGTTTTTAAAACAGATAAATAAAAGACATTGTCATTTATAATGCCAATAACATAAACTCTTGCACATGCAAGACCTACTGCATTTCAAATACGTGCAAAAGTGTTAGGAGAGAGCATGTCCTGCCTACAACAGCAGACAGGACAAAGCTATTTGAGAAAATAGTGCTCGGAGGTTGTAATTAAAGCCTACTGAGCAACAACACACATAACAGGAGGTGTCTCCATGGGAGGTTACAAAATGAGACAAGGCGGTACTAAGGTGTTACTACTAAGCCTTTTGACCAATGAACAGCCACAGTTTACAGTGGACAATGAAAAAAGCCAAAGAAAAATATGGGCGGGAAGTGGGCGGAGCTTCAAGTCCCTACCTCAATACAGCGTGCCTCTCAGAGCAGCGCATGCGCTGCCCAGGCTCGACCTAAAAACTTGAAATGTTACTGGAGACTGAAAAACAAGTTGCATACAGTAATTATGGTAATTCCCAGAACATTCGACCTAAAAACTTGAAATGTTACTGGAGACTGAAAAACAAGTTGCATACAGTAATTATGGTAATTCCCAGAACATTAATGGCTTATAAGGTAACACCAAGTTGTCATAGCGCAAATTCCCTCATAATCTAACTAATAACCAAACAAGTATGGTCTCAACTTCTTCAGTGCTCAGACCACTGCAAAGGCTTTCTATTCTATAGCACTCCTGCTGAGGAAGGCTACAGGCTAGTCTAGGCCCTATTCATTTAGCTGTGAGAGCACAGCCCCTATGTCATGCTCTGTGGTGTCCATTTGGATGATGAATTCCTTGGATAATCAGCGCCTTGAGCACTAGTGCTATGCACATGGCCTCCTAAGGGTGTTCAATGCTTTCTGATACACCTCTGTCCAGATCACCTTCTTGGGCTGCTTTTTAGTAGTCAGCTCAGTCAAGGGGGCAACAATGGTGTCATAACCCTTGACAAATCTCCTGTAGTAGTTGGCGAGGCCCAGGAAGGCCCTCACCTCTCTCCGGGTCTTGGAGCTGTTCCCAAGCCAGGATGGCCTGAATTTTGGGTTGAAGGGACCTCACCTTGCCCCCCCCCCAAACTAGGTGAACCAAGTAGACCACATAACCCTGACCTATCTGGAACTTACTGGCCTTGATTGTCAGACATGTCTTGATTGTCAGGCATGCCTTCTGCAGGGTCTGAAGCACTGCTACGAGGTGGTTCATGTGGTCCTCCCAGCGAGAGCTGAAGACCAGAATGTCATGCAAGTAGGTGGCACTGCAGTCCTCCAACCCAGCCAGGACCCGGTTGACCAGCCTCTGTGAGGTGACAGAGGCCTTCTTTAACCTACAGGGTATCATCCTGAACTGGAAGTGGCCTTCTGAGGTGGAGAATAAAGACCTCTTCTTTGCCCCCTCTCTTAAGGCAATCAGCCAGTAGCTAATGTCAAATCAAAGGTATTCAGGTATTTGGCAGCTCAAAACTGATCTGAAAGCTCATTAGGTCAGGGCATGGGGTGTGCATCAGTACAGGTGACTGAACTGAGCCTCTATAATCGAGACAGAACAGGTATTCTGAGATGGTACCCAGTGGGGTGGCATGGGGTACCAACACCCCAGGGCTGGACATGGGGATGTTGAAGTTCTCAATCACCCCTAGTTCTAGCATCTTGGACACTTCTTCCTTAATGCTGGCTCTCACTTTTTCTGATAGCCTGTAGATCCTATTCTTCACAAGCATACTGTCCCCTGTGTCAGTGATGTGGGTATACCAATGGGTGAGTCCAGGAGTTAGTAAGAACTGGGAAGAGAACTGCTCCAACAGCTGGTGATGGTCTCTCTCCTGTTGAGGGGTCCGAGAGGGGGCGAAGTTCTTTCCCTCTACTGATCGATCATGCTCCTTTGAGGAGAGGAGATCTGGGAGAGCTTCATTCTCTTCCTCCTCACCTCAGCCTTTCAGCAAGAAAATAGTGACCTTTTAAAAAGTGTGTCTTGTGGCATTACACACTCCTTGATCTCGTAAAGGGTTCCTTGCGGTCTGGAATCCAACAGCTAGGTGACTTCTTCCTTGAGTTCCTTTACCTCATATGGTCCAGTCCACAGGTCCTGCAAGGCCCAGGGCTCCACTGCCTCCATCACCCACACCAACTGACCAGGTTTAAACTCAACCAAGTTCAAGTTTTAATCTTTATTCTCGGTCATTTAGACCATCAAAGATGAAAATACATAACATTGTTTGAGATTTAAAATTTACAATAATGTTAAGAAAAAGTTTTTAAATTGCACACAAGCTCAAAATTGCATGTTACAGGCATTATAATCCATACTAAAAATCAACCAATATCTTGAGACTTTATACAGTATCCCCCTCTTTTAGAACCCGCGATCGTATATGCCACATAGCCATTAAATACTTTGCTACAGCAAAAACGATCGGAGGTGACATGTCAGTTTTGAGAATTCTAAACGCGGGGAGATATTTCCTAAAGCCCATATTTTTAAGAATAGGCAGGAGCCAATACCTCCTCGCACATTGATAAGCTTTACAAAAGAAGAGTACATGTAAGTCACTCTCAGAGGGATAGGTGCATGCTGGGCACTGCTCTACTGCTGGTGGATTAGACCAAGAGTTAGTGAAGGCCCTCAATGGCAAGGAGCCATATCTCCAGTGAAGATATAGTTTTCTTGCCAGCGCAGGACTCATACCATCTAATACACTTTCCATTTGGTAGGAATCTTTGAATTGTAAGAATGTATGGGTCAATGATCCCACCCGTGTATTACCTATGTCAATGGTCAACTTCTGCTGGTAATAAAGTTGTGAGAGTGCCTTCCTGGAGATCCTCCTACTTGCGGTCGCAGGGTCAGTCCATAATTCCGGAAGACCCAAACTTTCGCATGTGCTCTTTATGTATTTTAACCAAGGGATGTTACTGGTATTTGGTAGGGCCAGGAACTCTCGAAGCTCATTTCTGTAATCACCAAGGTCCTGGCTGCTCCATATTCGTCGCCAAAAAGCTAAAGGCTTCAAACCTAGCTCCTCAGCAATTGGCCTCAAACCTAGATCCAATCTGAGTGGAAGCAATGGTGTGCTCGAGGGAAGGGCCACTAGCTGTTTAAGGAATTTGTTTTCTGTAGTTGATAGGTTTTTTACAGAAACATGGCCCCAAAGTTCCGCCCCATATACAACTGAGCCCCGTGCTTGGGATTTATAGATCTGTATCATAGGGCCCAGTGGGCGGTAAATGGATTTACCCACCATTCTCAGGATGCCCCCCGTCTTCTGGGATAACTTCAAATTTGCCCTAGTCGTATGAGTTCCCCATGTCATTTTCTCATTCAGGGTTACCCCCAGATATTCAAATGTGGTAACCCTCTCCAGACGCGCCATGCCTAACAAGGGATTGGGGCGTGTGGAGGGAATGGGGTTCAAGATCATAAATTTTGTCTTTGAGGCGTTTATTTCAAGACCCCTCTCAGTACAAAACTCTAGGAACCCGTCGAGTATCCGCTGAATTCCCATGGGTGATTTAGAAAGCAGCAGGGTGTCATCCGCAAACATTATGGCGGGCACCCTGCTGCCATTCAATTTGGGGGCATCGATATCATCTAACCTGGACAAATGGTCAATAACCCCGTTGACAAAGAGGCAAAACAGGGTGGGTGCAAGCACACAACCCTGCCTCACCCCCCTGTCAACGGGGAATTTTTCCGTTAGGCCTCCCAACCTCCCGTACCTGACCTGGGCAAAATTATCCTGATGTAGTTTGATCAGAATGGCCAGTATGTCTGGCGGGACTCCCATATCTCCCAGGACGCTCCAGAGTTTGGATCTAGGCACCAGGTCAAAGGCAGCCCGTAAATCCACGAATATCGTGTACAGGCAACCCCCCTCGACAAGTGCTGTCCTCCAGTAAATAAGACTTAGCCGAAAAATTTGGTCCGTGGTGGATACCCCCTTTCTGAAACCAGCCTGAAATGGACTCATAGTGGCAGTTTCCTCTATCCAATTTTCCAATCGATCAAGGATAAGCCTTCCAAAGAGTTTCTGCGAAACATCTATCAAGCTGATGGGCCTGTAGTTGGATGGGAGCAGAGGCGAACCCTTCTTAAAGATCGGGACCACCTCTGCGCCCAGCCAAGTACGGGGTACCTGCATGCCCTTTAAAATCGCATTAAATAGGACCAGAAAGTAAGGGGCCCATATATCTGGCTCCTGTTTAAAAAGATCGCCAGGGAGACCATCCAGTCCGGGTGCCTTTCCGGTTGACAAGCCTGTTATGGCAAGCCGAACTTCCTTTATTGTGAATGGGTCCCCTGTCATGCAATTATCAGCTAACAGAATGGGGCTGCTGTCCCCACATCCTGGGGCCTCTGTATACAGGGATTGAAAATGCTCCTGCCAGGACTTTGATGAAATATTTGGCTCTATTGCCGTAGCTAATTCTCCAGAACCTGAACTAACAGTTCGCCAGAACTTCCTTGAATCCGTAGAGGCCAAGGATCTTGCAAGTTCTTCCCACTTATTCTGGTCCCATTCCATTTTAGCATTGGCAATGAGCCTCTTGTAATCTCGTCTCCTGGTTTGAATCTCCAACCTATCTTTACGATTCTTGATACTCAGCAGGAGATCCCTCCTTGCACTACGGCACGCCGCATTATACCAAGTGCACTGGCTCCTTCCACCCCCCCTCCTCGGACCATTATTAAATAAATCTGCGGATAAAAACGTTACAAGTTCTTCATGGTGCAGCCATATCTGTTCATTATTGGCCACAGAACTTGGTTTTTCGCTTAAAAACGCCATCTTCTCCAAAGTAGGGATAAAATTATTATAAAACCGGGGAAGCTTATCTATACTGGCTGCTAATTTTTCCCACTTAATTCTTTGTCTGTTACTCTCAAGAACTAGGTCAGAATTTGGCTTGGGGAGTTCTCCTTCCCCGCCGGGTCGGGTAGGAAGGAGAAAGTCCAATTCCAAAGCATTATGGTCGCTGTCTTGTCTATCCATGACCCTAAAGTCTGCGACATATGACCAAGAGGAAAGCTGTACTAAAATATAATCTAGTCTTGATTCCCTGCCTTTTCGGTTGAATGTAGGTTTGCTCGGGATGTCGGATTTAGCTCGCCCATTACAGGCCCTAAGCCCATGTCTCATTGTTAAGGCAGTAATCTGTACTGCCAATGGGCTCCAAGCCTTTGGTGGGATAGATACTATTGATGGTACTCGCCATCTTACCTCTTCCTCTAAACAGGCCCCATCTAAAAGACCTGGTAAAGGTTCATAATGGGAGTTCAGGTCCCCACCTACTATAAAAGGGAATCCCTGGGGGAGCTCCGCCAAGAGGTCCGCTAGTTTGTCGATGGTAGGAGACTCCTTTGAAATAATGACCGGCCTCGAATAGACATTTACCACCGCCAGTCTGCAAGAATGATGCCATTCCAATAGTACCACAAGTATATCTTCGGATTCCACTGGGAAACGCGTAGCCTTGCATCCCAAGTGGATACCGACCCAAGTTTCAAGTCCGCCGGATGGGCGCCCCCTTCCCCCCCATTTCGCAGGAATGGAGAATACTGCGAAGCCCCGCCTCTCATGTTCCTCTCTTTCCCACGTTTCCTGAAACATACATAGATCCTTGGAATCAGTATATTCAGTCCAATCCTGGGAATCAAACTTGTTTCCCAGGCCAGCCACGTTCCAAGATAGTATTTTTAATGAATGGGACCTAGTACTACAAATGGTAGTGTGAGTACAAGCGTCCCCTTTATCTCTGATCGTTACCTCTATGTTTGTTAATGGGGTGTTCATGTCTCCCTCCACAACATGGCGTGCCGCGGCAGCCGGGTTGTTCAGAGCCACATGGTGTTCGGGGGGATTAAGCAGCTTTGTTCCTAGGTTAGCTTCCTCCACAATCTCCCCTGCTGCAGAATTAGATTTCCCACTTGCGTGTATGGGCAGTCAGTCCACCATATCTAAATGGCTATATCTATTCTGGAGTGGGAGGTAAAAGTAGTGGGGGGGTCTCTGGGAGTATTGATTTTGCATTTCTGCGCCACGGTTACTACCTCTACCGTGGTAGGTTTCCCATCCCTCGTCTATCATACTGGGTGTGTAGTGGACAAGTTCCTGCCTGCGAGGGTCGGGTGGTGCTCTCCATCCTCTTGGCAACTCCTCGCCCAATCTCTCTTGGTGTGAATGGTGTGTATTAATTTCGGGGTTCCCTAGATATTGTCTTCTGGGATAATAGGTGGCTCCCCTTTTCTTGTGATCTCCCCACCTGATCGATCTTTGTATCTGTGCCCCCCATGTCTCATCCTCTCTATCATATGCCAGGGGAGGATAGAAGAAGGAGAGGGGTAGAGATTGAATGGTGGTCCCCTCTGCGTCATTGGGCCACCCACATATATGCAGGACGGACCTTTGGTCTTTGAAATTGACTATGACGCAGTCGCCCTTTATGGATTTAGAAGAGTTACCCACCCACGGGACCCTTCTTACCATAAGAACGGGGCTCACTATACCTTCCGGGAGCGGCCTATACGTACATAACCAATTTATCACCTTGTTCTTAAGAGAGATAGTGGATTCTTTAAAGGTGGAGTTCAATTCTGGAACCCCCACCAACACAACAGTGTATGGTACTGCCTCTGGGGGGAGATGTATTGGTCCAGGGTTTGTTCTCTCATTGGCACCCTTCGTCGGTAATTTCGCATCATTAGATGGATTGGTAGAAGCAGATTTGCTCTCCCCAGTTTGAACTACCCTCGTAGGGGGGGGGAGATGTGTGATTAAACTGATTAACATGTTTATTTGCAACATCTGCCATCAGGTCAGTAGTAATACAGGTAGGCGAGCTAGATACTGCCTGTTGGGCTATGTGTGAGGCACTTTTAGCTTGGTGTGTGATTTGGGGGGAGTCCCTTTGAGCAACCCTATCGGAAGCCTTTGCTCTACCTTTATTGGCTATTTTCAGGCTATCGGCTAGTTGGACTGTTGATTTTTCTATAACCACTAGCCTGGCCTCCATCTTTATTAGTCTTTCTTCCAACAGGCTTAAAAGATTTCTTAAGAGGGCACCTATGTCCGCAAGGGTGACATCCTCCTCGGTATATTCAGGTAGGGTTAAATTGGATTGGTTACTTGTCTTCTTTGCTGAGTTCAAGGGCATGAGCTCAGCTCTGCCTGATTGCGGTTTTTCCCTGGTGGTTGAGCGGGAACTTTTTGGTGGCATGTTTGTGGGTGGAACTATGGTGTTTTGCTTTCTTTTGCCCTTAAGCCCTCCACGTTTTTTTGGAATCGCTCCCTCCCTAATTCCACTTCGCTTATTTGGTTTAGAGCCTGAGGGATTAGTAATGTCAGGATCTAATGTAGAATTTATAGTGGTTGTAGGATGGGGTTGGGCTCCGGGAAGAGTTAGCATACTAAAATCTACAGAATCACTAGGGTCCTTACTACTTGCCTGGGAAGTACAATTCAATATATTCAATGACTCAGAAAAATCATTAATGTCATCCACCAATATGTCCGGCGTGGTGAATTCTGAGCTTACCACAGGCGACTTAGCCTGGGCCAAAGGGCCCATAGACGATCTCCGCACCCAGTCCAGCTCTTGGGATATTCGCCTTTCAAGGAGCGTGATGTCCTCAATTAACAATGACCCTGCTTTCATGAAATAATTGTCCAATGTTCCCTTTGATAAGGTCGTGGAAGCCATGGCACTTTTGCTCCTTGTCTCTCTTGTCGACATCTCTTCGTAAAGGGTCCTTTAATTATCCCTCTTGTTCCGGGAAAGGTCTAAAGGGTATGGCCCTGGCCCGGCCTCTTCCGTCCTCTAACGGCCTCAAACGGCCCGCTCTTTGCCCGGTCTTCGCTCCGGGTGCGTTCCGCTGGCGCGTAGGGGCTGGGCTCATAAACTGGTCGGGCGTAAAGAAAGGGGGAGGGGCCGGGAAGAGGACACAGGTGTGCTGGGTCAGCGCAACAGCGAGCACCCTGGTCCTCGCAGTCCCGGGATGGTAGAGAACAGCCTCCCCAGATGCAGCGTCCTTTTAAAATCAGCGGTCCCAGGCAGGGAGAATGACCAGCTTCCAAGTGTCCTGCGGTCAAATGCGGCGAGCGGCTCCCGCGAAGCGGGGGCCGCGAGAGGTAAAATGCTTGATGGGGGAGGGGCCGGGAAGAGGACACAGGTGTGCTGGGTCAGCGCAACAGCGAGCACCCTGGTCCTCGCAGTCCCGGGATGGTAGAGAACACCCTCCCCAGATGCAGCGTCCTTTTAAAATCAGCGGTCCCAGGCAGGGAGAATGACCAGCTTCCAAGTGTCCTGCGGTCAAATGCGGCGAGCGGCTCCCGCGAAGCGGGGGCCGCGAGAGGTAAAATGCTTGATGGGGGAGGGGCCGGGAAGAGGACACAGGTGTGCTGGGTCAGCGCAACAGCGAGCACCCTGGTCCTCGCAGTCCCGGGATGGTAGAGAACAGCCTCCCCAGATGCAGCGTCCTTTTAAAATCAGCGGTCCCAGGCAGGGAGAATGACCAGCTTCCAAGTGTCCTGCGGTCAAATGCGGCGAGCGGCTCCCGCGAAGCGGGGGCCGCGAGAGGTAAAATGCTTGATGGGGGAGGGGCCGGGAAGAGGACACAGGTGTGCTGGGTCAGCGCAACAGCGAGCACCCTGGTCCTCGCAGTCCCGGGATGGTAGAGAACACCCTCCCCAGATGCAGCGTCCTTTTAAAATCAGCGGTCCCAGGCAGGGAGAATGACCAGCTTCCAAGTGTCCTGCGGTCAAATGCGGCGAGCGGCTCCCGCGAAGCGGGGGCCGCGAGAGGTAAAATGCTTGATGGGGGAGGGGCCGGGAAGAGGACACAGGTGTGCTGGGTCAGCGCAACAGCGAGCACCCTGGTCCTCGCAGTCCCGGGATGGTAGAGAACAGCCTCCCCAGATGCAGCGTCCTTTTAAAATCAGCGGTCCCAGGCAGGGAGAATGACCAGCTTCCAAGTGTCCTGCGGTCAAATGCGGCGAGCGGCTCCCGCGAAGCGGGGGCCGCGAGAGGTAAAATGCTTGATCGGGGAGGGGCCGGGAAGAGGACACAGGTGTGCTGGGTCAGCGCAACAGCGAGCACCCTGGTCCTCGCAGTCCCGGGATGGTAGAGAACAGCCTCCCCAGATGCAGCGTCCTTTTAAAATCAGCGGTCCCAGGCAGGGAGAATGACCAGCTTCCAAGTGTCCTGCGGTCAAATGCGGCGAGCGGCTCCCGCGAAGCGGGGGCCGCGAGAGGTAAAATGCTTGATGGGGGAGGGGCCGGGAAGAGGACACAGGTGTGCTGGGTCAGCGCAACAGCGAGAACCCTGGTCCTCGCAGTCCCGGGATGGTAGAGAACAGCCTCCCCAGATGCAGCGTCCTTTTAAAATCAGCGATCCCAGGCAGGGAGAATGACCAGCTTCCAAGTGTCCTGCGGTTAAATGCGGCGAGCGGCTCCCGCGAAGCGGGGGCCGCGAGAGGTAAAATGCTTGATGGGGGAGGGGCCGGGAAGAGGACACAGGTGTGCTGGGTCAGCGCAACAGCGAGCACCCTGGTCCTCGCAGTCCCGGGATGGTAGAGAACAGCCTCCCCAGATGCAGCGTCCTTTTAAAATCAGCGGTCCCAGGCAGGGAGAATGACCAGCTTCAAAGTGTCCTGCGGTCAAATGCGGCGAGCGAACTCAACCAGAATGGCCTCTGGTCATGCCATTGTTTCATGACTTCTTGGCTTGCTGCTAAGTTCTCAGTGGCGGTCCTCCAGAGCCGCTTCAACTGGGACCAATAGAGTCAGCATGTAACTGACTACATCATAGGGGGGGCTTCTTGGGAGCTAACTCCCTCCCCTCCTTTACTGAAAGGCCCTCTGGCAGGGTGGCCCTATAAAAACTTGAAGTGGCTGAACCCAACTTCCTTCTGAGGCACCACTCTAAAAGCAAACAGCAGTCATAGCAAGATGACATCCCACTACCGCCTCAAGGGCTCGAATAAACTCATGATCATGCCTTTAAGGGTCTTGTCAAATCTCTCCACAAGCCCATTGGTTTGGGATGATAGAGTCTAGAGAATGTGTAGGTTACTCCACACTCTTCCTACATCAACTTCACATATGCAGACATGAAGTTGGTACCTCCGTCAGACCCAACCTCCTTGGGGAAACCCACTTAGGTAAATATTTCCATTAGTGTACTAGCCACAGAGGGCAAAGTCAAAGTTCTCTGAGGGATGGTTCAGGCTACCGGGTGGCATGGTCCACTAAGTTTAGGATAAACCTGTTGCCCAAGGCTGTCTGAGGGTGCGTAGACCCCACAATGTCAATGCTCAACCTTTCAAAGGGGGTGCCAGCAACATGATTGGGATCGAGGGGAACACTCAGCTTTCCCCCTGTCTTCCCACTGGCAGGTGGGATAGAACCTACAGACCTACAGAACGCATCTGAGGTCATTCTCATCTGGGGCCAATAACAGTGGGTGACCAGCCTCTCAAGGGTCTTGGTCTGCCCCAGTTGTCCTACTAGGGGTACATAATGAATCAGCCCCAGTAGGAAGGCCCTGTAGCACTGGGGTATCACCAAAACACAGGTTGGCCAAGGTTCGTTAACCTTAAGCTAATAATACAGGAGATCATTCTATCAGTAGACAAAGTGATCACCAAAGGTGTCTCCATTGGTGTGGGCTTCCGCCTGGCGCTGAACACACTCAAGAGCAGGTCTCTCCTTCTTCGCCTGAATAAACTCTGTCTGGAAGGGGCCCCCTTGAGCTTGCCAACCTTCAAGTTCAGGTAGGTCTCCCAGGGCAAAAATGTCTTCCCTTGTAGGTTCCAGAGCAGTTTCCACTGGTTCTGCTTCATCCCAGATGGTGGGAATCTCTAGAATGGGTTCCCCATGCCCCCTGCACCTCCTCTTATTGACAAGTGGCTAAACCATTGTTCCAGGCTCCAGGACTTTGGGATTTTCCTCTTGGGAGGCCATGGACCATATGGTCAGATACACCCACTTAGGCAATCCTAGCATCTCCAAGTGTGACTGGACCTCCACCTTCATCCAGATTGTGTACGCCACATCATTACCCAACAGACAATCTACAGCAGAGGTCTTCAATTTTTTTGATGCCGAGACCCCCTTGTCAAATTCTTTTAGGCGTAAGGACCCACTTCTGACAAAAATTTCTAGATCCTGGTACTCCTCATCATCAACAACTATCGTCAACCATAAACGCTCCCAATTCTCACAGCAAATAATATTTACAGTGGGGAAATAATATTAAACAGTGTTTAGCAAACCAAAGGTCAGTGAACGTGGGGGCATAGTCAAAGATGTAGCTAAAAACAAAGGGCCTTATTTATGAGGAATTGGCGTGCGACAGTGCCGCAAGTCTTTCTCCTGTGGGTTTTTTATAGAAGAAGGTTGGCGAGGAGCAGGAAGGAGAGCAACCAGGCAGAGGAGGAGGCAGCCACGCAGGTAAGTGCCTTCTTTTTTAATGTTTAATTAATGTGAGAGGGTGGAGGGGCTGGCTAACTCAGCTCTGCCATGTAGGGGAGTTTTCTCTAAACTCCGCATTCGCAACGTAAAGAGGAGTAGGCAAGAATCCGCAAACTCCGCTGGTGGAGCGGAGTTACCCGCCCGGGGGTTACCTATTTGGCAATGTCATTCCCACCACATAGCTAGGCATAAGGTCTTTAGGATTGTGCACTCTCTTGTCCCCATTGAACACTGCGGTTTCACTGCCACCATTATTGCTTCACGCTGAGACCTGTTTGGCTTTTAGTTCCAGCTCTTGTTTACTCATTTCATGAGCCAGCAGATTTCTTCTCCTCCAGGGTCAGTTTCTTTTCCTCCAGGGCCCTATCAGCCTCACCCTTCTCCTTTGCCAAGGCACTCCCTGTCTCAATCTTCTCACTCTTCCTCCATATGTATTTTGACCACCTGTATCCTGAACTCCCTTTCACATCCAGTTCCTCAGGGGACAGGACACGGGAGGAGATAATGCTGCCTGCCCTTGACCTGGCAAGGAACTTGACTCTGGTGGGCCACTCTCTCTCTTCTGAGGCCATAAGAAGGGGTTTGCCATCCTCCCCAATTATTTCCTCCTCCTGTTCCTCCATGTCATCCTCCTCCTGAGCTGTGGTTGGTTACTGGAGTCATTGGTTCTGATGGAGCTGCCAATCTGCAGCACTCAACTGAGTCGCCCCCCAGCGCCTTGAAACCTTCACGGGTAAATAGTTGCGCTTTACCAGCCCTTTTTGATTGATTGATTGAATCCATAGCTGAGAGGGGATGAGTCGAGCTGCTTTGCGCTGCGTCGGTTTTAAGGAAACCCTCAGTTGGGCAAGGTAGAGTACACTCTGATGCCAGCCAAGAATCCAGGACCTCTTGGGCACCTCCTGGGGATCAGAACATACTCAAGCAAAGGCCAGCAGTATGGCACAGGCAGGTCCAGATGGGTCTGGTCAGCTGGACAGATGTAGTACAGGACTCTGGAGCTTGTTATATACCTGTAGCTCACGCAGAAGTCACTCTGGTGTTCCTGGGTTCAAGGAACAGATCCAGACTTCCTTCCTCAGGCAGCAGGGCAGACCGTCCAGCAGTAGGGCAGCAGAGCAGTCCTTCTTCTGAGCCTTCCACACTTCCACAAATGATCTGGAGAGCGGCCCAGGGGGTCCAATATTTATACCTGGTGCCAGCCTTTGACGCGGGGTAACCCCATATACTATCCCAAGCTCTGGTCCTGGAAAGTTCTTCCTTCCCCTATGAAGGCTCCAAGCAGCTTAGGGTGACAAAAGACGTATGTCAAGCTTCTTTGTGTGTGTGCTACAGGCAGCCCTTTGGAATGTAAGTGGGATGGGAACAGCTCCAGCCCAACCATACTGGCAGGATGGGCCATTAAGCCAACATATAGTCTCCCTTTGTCTTACTGTCAGAGATTAATACAGAAGGGCCAATATATGAACTAATCCCAGTCATGCAACCCAGGATACTGGCAAAAGGCATAATTGGTTAGAAAAAGAAAATGATAACTTTCTGATAGTGTGATTTACAGAATTCTGGCTTAAAATCTGACTTTACCATTAAAGAGGGTTTTAAATTACCATTCATTAGAGTGTAAACATAATTTTCCTATCTGCTCCCAAACTTATGAATCGCTTATTAAATGTAATAGGATAACCCAATGTTATCCTGAGGGATTGCAATAGTGAAAACTAATTTAGGGTTTTTTCACTACCAGGACATGAAAAAACTTAAACCTATATGTCCTTCTTTTTAAATACAATGCACACTGTCCTATAAGCTTTAGGGCCTACCTTAGGAGTGACCATTATGCATTAAAAAGGTAGGTTTAGGCATGGCAAAAGGTTATTTTGCTATATCCGAAACGGCAGTTCAAAAAATACTGAATTATAGGTGGTAGTGGCAGTACCTGAGACAAGTGCTTTTAGGCTGCTTCAGTGGGTGGCACAAAGAGTGCTGCAGGCCCACTAGTAGCATTTAACTTACAGGTCCTCCGTACATGTAGTAGCATTTAATAGGGTCTTTCACTTAAATTAAAAGGCTCAATTAGGTGTAGGACAAATGTACAATGTTTTAGGATGAGCGCACACACACTTTAGCCTTGGTTAGCAGTGGTAAAGTGCACAGAGTCCTAAAGGGAGTTGAGCAAAACTGGAGGGGTGAAGCCTAAAAGATTGGGGGACTACCGCCCAAAGGTGTCTGTTCTAACACCTCATGGACACTGAACAAAAGTGTTTCTTCATTTATCTGGAGCCTGCACCGCATGCAATGTGTGATCTGTATTACAGAAGGCACCACACACATATATGCTGCCCCTTCTCCCAAGGTTGTAAAAAATGGGCGCTCACATATGTTACACCACAGGGCACTTCTAATAATACAACCCCAAGTGCCCTTTTCTAGGCCATTCAAGAAGCCACCATCGAGAACATCAGAGAAGAACTATTTTCTACCTTGATGTCGCCTTGATCCTCTTATTTTAGAGAAGTGTGAAGCATCTCCTGCAATGAACAGCTAGTATTGGTTTTACTGGTAATACATATTTTACCCTGAATGTTCCGGTTTTGCTTAAACTTTAAAGAAGAGTTTACTAATTAAACAATGGGCTGCCATTATGATTTATAATAAGGAATGCATTTACCCGTGCGTGTTTGTTTGTGTGTGTGTGTGTGTGTTCCAAGAATGCTTGTTTTGTGATTTCCAAGTAATCTATACTCAATTTGAACAAAACAAGATGTCTCGAAATACCTTTTTCTTTTGCTTAATGTAAACAATGACATTCAAAACAGTGTGTAGATTCAAAATTGGCATATAAACAAACTTAGGTGGAAATGATTACCCTTTCAAGGAAGGTATTTATATCTGCTGCTCAGATCACTGACAGGAAGTATTCATAAATATAGTTCAGCTAACTCAGTCCTCAACTTGTCAGCGGTGTGTGCAGCACTGCATGTAGTAACATTAGGTTTTAAAGCATGCCCATAATTTATGTATTGCCTGAGAGGAAGAAACATTTCCCTGGGCGGGGAGAACTGCCCAAAGCGGATAGCAGCACTTCCAAGATAAAAACATGTGGTCAGACAGTGGTTCAACCACAACTGACCAATAGCAGCATCCCACATCCTTTTGTTTACAAGGCCAAGTTTGAGGAGAAAACACGTGTTATGTGCCCACTGCAATTTCCACTTCTCTTTCAACCAACCTCACTGTGTAGAGAGACTAGAGGCGTTGAGCGGAAGGCGGGAGCCCGAACCTACTTTAATGGCCTTTGCGCTGCGGAAGCAGACGTATACAAGCCTCGTGGACATTCATTGGCCTTCCCTTCGAATCTCCCTCGATTACTGTAAGTGACCTCCAAAAATAAGCTCTTTTTGGGGGTGGCTCGGTCATGAGGAATGTGAACGCCGTGTGAAAAGAAATATTGCGAATAAGAACTATAAATAGCTACAGTAGAAGAGCACGCTGCGGGTTCCTAGAGTATCATGCATACAGCCCACATGCAAACAGTGAACATCTGCTTTTATGAGTAGCTGTTCATACTTGGTTGATAGCCATCGACAGTGCTTTTTCCATTAAATCTTACAAACCTTTTTCGGAAACCATTTCAATTGTTTCACTCTTAACGCATTATTTTGGCGTTGGGGACCAATTAAATACAATTATACAAACAAATATTGCCAGCCTCATGTATGGACACATATGCTCGGGTGACAATACTCACATTGGTACCCATGCCCTATGCTTCCAGTGATTTCTCTAAACTATGAGGGCCACGACCATCACTTGTGTAGTAAGTACAGTGACAGCCAGAACGTTCTGCGAAAATAAGTCGGTAGGATTGTTGTCAATTGGAGCAAGGCTGGACGTGTTCATTCATTTTATTCAGTATTCATGGTTATAAGGCCATTTTCACTGTACAATGGAACTATGCAATTACCAGAAGACGGCCCCTGGGGTGTATCTTGGTCAGTAAGACTGGGGAGACGTGAGTTTCAGCTTTTCCAACAATTACGCTGACATAGCTTGTTAAAATACAATGTATGAGAAGCAGGGCCTGAAAGGGGCATAAGGATTAGTGGGAAGGGAGAAGAGTGTGGATCATTAGGGGTACTTAAAGTGTGAAATAACAATTTTTAAGACCTTTAAAACCAACTGTGTGTATGTGTGTGTTTTTGTCTGTGTGTACCTAAATATCATACAAAACATCTCATAAAACCTGACCGAAAGCACCTGTACCCAACTATTGATTAGAGAATACATTTATTAGTGGGGGGTGTATCACCCGCACCCCCCTCCCCCCACCAAACTACATCTCTAGGAACAACATTAGCATTGATGGGGCAGATGCTAGACCTTCAAGTTCACTGTTTTCTGTGCAAAGGTACAGAGTGTACAAGGACAAATAGTCCTGTTGCACCCCATTCATTCAAGGTAGCTGCTGGCTAGTCTAAAGGACTTTGCTGCTTCTGGACCACAAGCCAAGAATATGAGGGCAGTAATCGGAACAGCATCATCCAACAGACAGGTAGAGTGCATCAGAGTGTGTTGATCCACTGCCAGTATGAGGTAGCATAGAGCATCGAGACAGGAAGATGTATGTAACTACTACAGCGGCACCACATGAAATACATGTATAAATTTGACAATTTAGAAATGGAGACTTGTTTCTTTCTTTATGGTTTGGTTTCTGATAAAATATGTTATCATAAATATTTTTTGGGTTAAACAGAAATAGTCCTATTACTCTGAAGAGGAGATTTTGGACCTAACAAGAGAGCAACTGCCATCGCTCCAGATTTCATGCAAATGAGGACACCTCTTTTTCCTAATCTTCAAATAATAAGGAAGGACAAGGGTGGTACGATCCTTAAAAGATGCCAAGGAGATCATAAGCACCCCAGAAGATGATGGCTCTGGTGACACTCTGTCACTATTTTTTATTTTGAATAACATATGTATTAATTTGCATTGCTTAATATGGATATATAAAGTGTGATGTTCACGTTTAGTTAACCATAGTTATTGTAGGCCTCAGTTTGAGTGACTTACACTAACATACAAATCTACTTATGGCTGCTGTGTTATTTCTCTCATTTCAGGAGCCAAGCTGCAGTAGTTTGAGTAAATTAGAAGGTTACAAATGTTTTGTTTTCTCTGAAAATTGTTATCTATATGTTCCATAGAGTGAATAATGAATTTCCACACACTTGCTAGCATATGCTGACCTTTATGTATCTTCTTGCTACAAAATAGAAGCAGATGATGTCCATTGTGTGATGGTTAGAAAGAAGGGGGAACACATCTAATCATGACATATTTGATTCTAATTGGTCCTCTTTCCATGAGAACCGTGGGGAGTGTTCCATCTTGTAGAGAAATGTGTGATTCAATTGTGCATTTCTGAGCTAGTCAGATTCAGATGCTCCTTTCCACTCTCTTGAGATCAGATGCCTAATTTTGCTCCTGCTCAAAGAGTTAGACTCCTGAGAAAACTCATTCTTTCTTTACCCACTGATCTTTATTTGATTCTGCCTTTTTTAGGCATTATTTACTGATACCCCCTGCTTGACCTTCTTAATTCTTTGATTGCTGCAGCTTAGCATGTTAGGAAATCTTTTCTTCAGGGGAAACTGAAGCTCTCTCAATTTGCTTATGACAAATTCAAATAGTTTGTATTTATATTCACTATTTATGATCAACTGAATGATTTGAGTTTGTAACTTTACTAATCTGCTAATAAACTTTTATGGTTTGCAAATGTACTACTCTGTCATCATTGTGAGGGCTAATGTGCTTCACTGTTACTGATTACTTGTTGTTTTGTTGAGGCTATACCTCAGACCGGGACTAAAAGTTAATCAATCCGTTTGAGATCATCTTGTACTTGAGGTTGCACCAACAATCTGCACGATGCAAATCCCGTCACAGCTCTCTCCCTGATGAAGTACACCACATGGATTCCCCTCTCAGGGACAGACCCCCGTGGTGTACACTAAAATCCCATCGGAAAAGAGGACTAAAACCCTCCCCAAAATTTCATAACAGTCAGAGCCAGCATTCCGCACCATCTCAGGTCCACAATCAGGAAGGCCTTCATAGTAAGACAACCAGGAAAATATTACCATGATTGTTGGAGATTACATTCTTATGCTGAACCTGTTTTTGCTGGACATAGTACTGGTTGCACTTTTACCCCTGTTAACCAGTGGTAAAGTGCTTGTGATCTCTTCTCTAAACCAGTTAGAATTGGTATACCCCTAATTGGCACTTTTAATTTATTTGTTAGTCCAAGTACATGGTACCACGTGTACCGAGAGCCAGTAAATTAAATAATACTAGCGGGTTCCAGCTCTCATGGTGCCACCAACTAAAGTAGAACTGTAAAGGATGTCTTCAGGTCAGCCACTGCAGCCTAGATGTGCATTTTTAAACTGTCAATTTGATCTGGCAAATTAAAGCTTTTGCCAGGCCTAAACCTTCCTTTTTAATATGTATAAGTCACCTCTAAAGTAGGCCCATAGGGCAAAGTGTATGTTATTTGAAAAGTAGTGTATATGTAGTTAATGTTTTACATTATGGCATGGGCTGGTAGTGAAACTCTGCAAAGTTGTTTTTCGCTGTAGCAAGGCTGGCTCTCCCATAGGCTAAAACTGATTTACACTAGTACACCTAATAAGTACTAACTCCAGTTTGAGAGTAGCTAAATAAACAGGGCAAAGACTCATTTTAATAGTACTCTGATATCCCACGTAATGGTCAAGCCAGATTTTACATTACTATTTTATACATGATACTTTTAGAAAGTTTTAATTTTTCTGCACTTTAGAAAGTTGTCCTTTTCCTGTCTAAGCCAAAATGACATTTCTAACAGTTTCCAGTGTCACCTGATTGCTTATGGCTCCCTTGTGGTGAGATGTGGATTGCACCCAAACAGTGGACAAAGAGCTGAAGAGCGTGACAGTGTTTTCTTCCTTGAGCAGGATGGACTGGGGCTGTGCCCAGCTCCTTCCTGGCTTTAAAGTATGCCGACCCTGTCACTGGCTGATGTACTTGACACTTAGGCTTCCCTCTCTTATGTATTCATATATAACTTGGCACCAAACCTAGTCGGAGGAGAGAACTGCCCTCAGACTGATTTGGAGTGACCCCAAGGGAGTGTTCATTAATTATCACAGCCACACCTCTGGGTGGGTACAGGGAGCCCTTCCCATGAGTAGGAAGGTTCTGCTATATTGGATTTGAGCAGAGAAGAACACTGCAGGATAGGTTACAGTAAAACACACAGGAAGTGCTGCAAAAGTGGGTAGGGGCACCCCTGGGAACATTTATCTCATTGGTCGAGGAGTGGCCAGATGTTTCCCCCACCCACAGGCCAGCACTGGGCATAAATGTGCTATCCCCACCACCCTCCTCAGAACACTCCTGGACTTGTGAAGAGCAGAAAAAGGGCTGCCCTGCTGTCTGAAACTTGAAGAAAGACTGGAGCTGAACCCTGGACCCCCGAAGTGACTCCAAGTCTCAATTAGCTGATCTCCTGTTTGAACTACGGGGATACAACAAGCTTCAAGAGGCCTCTCTCTCTGCAACTGCCCTGTTCCAACTGGACCATGCTGCTGGCCTCTATTGGTGTGAGTGTTAACCCCCTTGTGGTGACCCCATGTTGCTGGTGCTAGAGTGTACTTCTCCTGTAAACACCGCAAAAGCTGAAAAGCTTTTACCAATTTTTTACCTGGAGAACCGATGGAGACCGGGATCGCAGTTGAAGACTATCATTGTTGATTCGCTGGCCAACCCCAGCTTGCTGCTTTGCCTTGATGAAGAAGAGCTGACTTCCAGAAAGGTTTTTAAGTTCGAACATAGAGGGCTTCATCGTGACTGATGCCAAGCGGCAGCCTGTCTATGTCGAGGGTTCCTGGGCACAGACTTTTGACCTTGCCCACATGGAGTTTTCTATCTCCATCGGTGACCACACCACTAGTCTGCTGTTCAGCAACCCACAATTGTTGAGCTCGCTTCAGCTCTAGTTTGCATCTTTCCCCGCCGACGACTCATGGACAACCACTTTTTCTCCATAAAAAGTTCTAAGTCCAGAGATACACTTTACACCGGGATGAACCTGCATCCAGCCCACTTTTTATTTATTTATTTTTATTTATTTATGAAGTTTTATATAGCGCGAAAAAGATCATTCCTGGTACCAGAGCACTGTACAGTGAAAATAACAGAGAAAGTAAACCGGGTAATCCAAAGAATCATAAGATGATATCAAAGCGCTTAACATTAGAGAATAACATGGAATGCACTCTAAGTAACGCATAGAGTCATATGGTGACGTCAAGAAACAAGGGTATTACAGGCCCACATGCTTTGTAATGCAGAGTGCCGATAATTTCTGGTGAGTGCGAGATTGGCAAGAACATAATTGGTGGGGTCATAAAGATAAACAATAGAATGTCGGTCAAGGGAAAACAAGAGACTATAATTGGCAGCAACAACTGGGTTCAAGGTGGAAAGGTTAATCACATCAAAGAGGAAGGGGACTATTCAATAGTAAAGTTTTTTACTTCTCTTTTGAAGAGGGCTATTGAAGGGTTGGTGCTGATCTCTGAGGGAAGAGAGTTCCAAATTCTAGGAGCAATTCCAGAGAAGGCTTGCTTGTAAATTTTCTTTTTGCTGAATTTTTGCGGTTTCAGAATTAGGGAGCTTGTGCTACAAGAAGATCTATTTCCACCAGACAGAATCCATTTATTGGCCAGCTAGCAAGGAGAGTTGTAGTTAATGGCTTAGTGTGCCATTCAGGCAATTTTTAGATGAATCCTAGCCTCAAGCAGTAGCCAGTTCAGGGTATGTGGGGCAAAGATGATCCGATCACTTTTTTGATGACTGTGAGGAGTCAGGCATCCGCATTCAGGGTGCTAGCTTTGCTTTAGGTAGGCCCACAAGGGTAGCATTCCCATACCAACTGACTCGACTATTGGAGTGCTACCCTTGTGGAAGACTAAGTGATTGGATCTCTATTTTAAGATCTGCAGTGGGGGCTAAGTTTCTTTAATATGTGAAGTTGGTAATGAACCCCTCTAGTGGAGGCACTGATGTGGTCTGCATGGAGATGATATTGTCCAGTATAATTCCTAGGGATTTTGTGGATTCTACGATATGTTGGGTACAGTTCAAGGCTCAAGAAGTGAGATTCAGTCATTGATGTTAGAGGTGGAAATAGGTTGAGAGAGAATAATAGGAATTTGGTTTTGAGGGCATTAGGCAAGGTGATGTTGAGGGTGCTGATGTCTTTGGGTGATGCAATTTTCATGTAACGTTGCATACCATGAGCATGCTTATGGTAGGAGAAGTTAGAGGGTTTGAGGATTTCAGTCAGGGGTTCCATGTACAATTTGAACATTGTGGGGGAAAGCAGAAAACCTTGGGGGTACGCCAATCGAGACAGGCGTCTGGTCGGATAGGGTGTGGTTGATCAGTACTCTTTGCCATCTGTTTTGTAGGAATTAGAAGAACCATTTCAATACAATACCAGAGATACCCATCCTGTATTCTCAGAGGTTCATGAGAATCTCATGATTGACCATGTGAAACATTGCTGATAGGTCAAGTAGGTTTAATAAGTAGGACTTGTTTTGATCAAGTAAACATAACGGGTCATCGATAGTGTGGATCATGGCAATTTCAATACTGTGACCTGGTCTGAAGTCAGGTTGGTATTGGTCGGGGAGTTGGAATTAGTCAATGTGATTGCAATGTTGCTGATGAATAAACACTTCAAAGAGCTTGGCTAGGGTTGGGATTCTGGAGATTGGGCAGTAATTGTTGGAATCGGAAAGGTCGGAGTCAGGCTTTTTTAGGATTGGGTTGACTTTGACACCGTCTCCCACCACACTCTCACCGCTAGACTCCACGACGCCGGCATACAGGGAACCACCCTCGACTGGTTCCTCTCCTTCCTCAACGGCAGAACCCAGAGAATCAGACTCCCGCCCTTCCTCTCCGAACCCACAGAGATCAACTGCGGAGTACCCCAAGGATCATTTCTCAGCCCCACGCTCTTCAACATCTACATGGTCCCCCTCGCCTCCATCGTCAGACAGAATGGACTCAGCATAGTATCTTACGCTGATGACACCCAGATCATCATCCTCTCCCTCACAAAGGATCCCTACAGCACCAGACTCAGTTTCCAGGAAGGAATGAAAGATGTCGCATCCTGGATGAGCAGCAGCTGCCTGAAACTCACCTCGGAGAAGACAGAAGTCCTCGTCCCCAGACCCACCCCCCAGCATGGGACAACAACTGGTGGCCCACCACCCTCGGCAACCCCCCACTCCCATGGACCATGCCTGAAACCTCGTCATCATACTCAACTCCTCCCTCACCATGACCCGACAGATCAACGCCATCACCTCCACCTGCTTCAACACCATCCACATCCTTCGCAAGACCTTCAAATGGATCCCCCGAATCCAGAACCCATGCACTCATAACAAGCAGACTGGACTACGGAAATACCCTCAATAAAATCCCTGCTCCGCAAACTCCAGACCATCCAGAACATCGCGGGCAGACACGTCCATGTCATCCCACGACATTAACACAATATTCAATACTTGCGAGACCTCCACTTGCTCCCCGTGGAGAAGAGAGTAACCTTCAAGCTACTCACCCGTTGCCTACAAACCCCTCCACAACACTGGACCCCAATACCTCAACAAAAAAGTCTCCTTACACGTACTCACCAGAAACCTCTGCTCCGCTAACCTCGCCCTTGCCGAAACCCCGCGCATCCACAGAGCAGGTGGCAGAGCCTTCTCCTACATCGTGGCAAAGACCTGGAACGAGCTCCCAATCAACATCAGATGTAATGTAATGTAATGTAATTGAGCACTAATAGAGCGCTATTGTCACTCTGAGGAGCATCATGACACTGAGCGGAAACCGGGCTGATGGAAACATACTAGGTTACTGTGATATGCGAGGAGCAGGCATCAGATCAGAGTTCTGCATAGGGCGTCAGATGATGTGAAAATCCAAGTCTTTAGGGCTTTCCTGAAGAGAGTCTCAGATTGGATTTGGCGGAGCTGGTTTGGAAGTTTGTTCCAAGCCTTAGAACCTATCACTGCAATCGATTTCCCTCCCTTCGAAACAACTCTAAAATCTGGTACTTTCAACAGGTTGGCGTTAAACGACATAGGACTCCGGGAGGGTGAAAAGCGCATGAATTTGGTTCAGAGATAGTAAGGGCCTGCGGAGTGGACTATCCTGAAAGTGATTATCAGGACCTTGAACAGAACTTTTTTGTGAATTGGCAGCCAGTGGAGTGTTTCTAAAGCTACCGATGCAGAAGACCTCCTAGGCCATTTCAGCACTAGACGTGCTGCTGCATGTTGAACCATCTGAAGCCTGTGTAAAACTGACTTGTTTGTACCTGCATAAAGACTGTTGTAGTAGTCCAGTCTGGACATGATTTGAGCCACTGCAACTGTCTGTCTGGCAGAGATGGGAAGTAGATCAAAGATTTTTTTGAGTGTTTTTATGATGTGGAAACAAGTGCCAGCAACTGCCAGTGATTGCTGTTTGAAGGAAAGAGTGGCGTCAAATTTAATTCCTAGGTTTCTGACCACATTCACAGTGTTGGGCGCAGGGATTGTGTCAGCTGGCCACCAGGTCTTAGGAGAGAAAAGGGCAGATTTACAAGCCCCTTGAGCCACTTTTGTGTCACTTTTCCCATGTTAAAAATGACGCAATAGTGGCGCAAGGGCCTTGTAAATAAGCCCCAAAGTATTCTCTTTCCCTAGTGGTAGTATTTCAGTTTTTTCGGAGTTACATTTTAGATGGTTAGTTTTCATCCAGTTGAAGGTGGCAGTGAGACATTTGCTTAGGTTTTCTTCCGCCTGTGTGGTGTTGTTGTCCAAAACCAGAATTAACTGTGTATCGTCCGCATATGAGATGGTCTCTATGTTGAACGACGATGTCAGGCCGATCCATGGGGCCATGTAGGCATTGAAAAGTGTAGGTCTCAGACTGTACCCCTAAGGAACACCGGAGAGCAGTGGTTTTTCTTCTGATTTGTATTGGCCTAGTGTGAAATTCTTTAGCCGTGCCAGGACTGTATGGGAAATGCCGAAGGATGTGAGACAGTCTAGAAGGATGACATGTGAGACCGTGTCGAACGCTGCCGACATATCCAATAAGACCAGGACAGCATTTTTTCCTTGGTGCAGAGCTGCTCTGATGGATTCAGCCGTATACAGTAGAGCTTACTCAGAAGAGTGTTGAAGTCTAAAACCGGATTGGTTGGGGTGAAGCAGATTTGCTTCTTCCAAGAATGTTGTAAGTTGGATGTTGACGAGTTTTTCTGTGAACCTGCTGAGGCAAGGTAAAAGGGAAATTGGTCAAAGATTGGAGAGAGTAGAGGGGTCCGAAAGTTGTTTCTTTTGTAGCGGCTTTACAGCTGAGAGCTTCCATTGTGGGGGGATCTTAGCAATTGACAAGGAAGCATTTATTATTTTGTTTATGATGGGATTTACGGTGTCGATTATGGCATGTAGGATCAGGGGGGGGCAGGGATCAAAGGGGGAGCCTGATTTAGTAGTGAGGATCGCCTGGCGTGATTCTTCAGGGGTGATTGGTTTAAAAGTTTGCAGAGTAGCTCTATGTTTGCCTAGAGCAGCATCGTTGTTAGGGGGAGAAGGAAAGGGAGGTGAGAAATCTTTCTGTAATGTCAAGACTTTGTGTTCGAAGTAGTCTGCTATGTTGTTGCAGAGGGACTGTGAAGGGGGATATCTTATTGTAAGACTTTAGGATTGGTGAAGGTGTTAACTATCTTAAAGATAGCTTTTTTGGTTAGAGTTGATAGTTTTGATTACTTCTGTATAGTATGCTTTTTTAGATATTTTGATTTGGATGTGATAGTTTTTGAGGGACACTTTAAAAGTGCTTAGTTCAGTCAGCTTGTAGTTCCGACGCCATCTGCGTTTTAGGGTCCTACAATGGGTTTGTAGTTCTTTTAAAGTTTGCGAAAACCATGGGGTAGAGGGCTTCTTCTTTGAGCAGCCGTTTTGTGAGCCAAGGGGTTCAAAACGGTCTTTGAAGGTATAAATCCACTGCGTGAAAAGCTGGTTGTCTACTATTGGATCTCCTGACAAGTTTGGTGTGCAGGCTTGCTCAACTGGAAGAAGATTAGGGTGAGCTGTCATCCCCTTCCACATAAGCTTGTCTAGTTGAAGGAACCTGGCGTGCCCTTTGGTGTTTTGCTCACTCTCGGCTCTGATTTCAAAAGGGATCAGCTTATGATCAGTCCAAGTTAAGTCCACTGGAGGCTTACCTTTAAGGGTTTTGAGGTTGGAGCAGATACAATCTAACATGTGACCGAGGTTATGTGTGGCGGAAAAGATCCGCTGCTCTAAGCCGAGTGTGTCCATGATTTCCTTGAAGCAAGTAGCCCCTAGATCGTTATGTGTGTCGAGGTGAATATTGATGTCTCCTAACAGAGTGAAATTGGAGAATATATGGGTAAGTGAGCTCACTATGTCTCCAACATTTTCCAGAAAGCCCTTGTAGGGCCCCGGTGGGCGGTAAAGTAATGCTCCTGCAAACACGAAGGAGTCTTCTAATTGGAAGCAGTAGCTGATACCCTCTGCTCTTTTTATATCTGATAGTTGAGATGTTGAACACCTCAGAGAGCTACGATGGATGATTTCTAGGAGTCCCCCACGTTGTTCTGGTCTGTCCAGTCTCTGAATTAGATAGCCAGGGGGGAGGGCATTGACTTTATCTGGATTGCACCAGACCTTCAGCCATGTTTCTGTTGCGAAAAGGCAGTCGATATTGTAATTTATTATTAGGTCGTAAATATGTTGGCCATGCTTGCACATAGATCGAGCATTTATTAGCCCACTGCGTAAGTACGCTGGTATGGTACAGTTTTCGGCTTCAATATCCTGTATAGGGCTAAGAGCTTGTTTGCAATTCTTGCAACAAATTGGCCCTTTCTAGTTAGTCACATCCCAAAAATGTTTACATTTAGGGAGGTTTCTATTTAGGGCTAAGATGGATTCTCTAGTAAGGCACTGACCTGAAGGAGAAAGGGCAGCGTTTCTGATCCTGGATGCGTTCCGGACGCGGACGGGCGTAGAAGGGCTTGCCTTTGGCATGCCTTTGACACTCCGACGGCAGGAATTAAGAGGTAGGAACCAGGCGTAAAATTAAGCTAAGTCTTAAAAATTACAGAGCATGCGAAAAGCAGCAAATTGTGGCAATTCGTTTTAAGTCCTTCATAAAATAAAACAATCCAATAAATTAACGGAGCAGTGATTATTTCAAAATTACAAAAGCGCTTGTGACCGCGATGCAGACAACTCATCTGGCACCTATATAGCAGCTAGCAGCTAGTCCCCTGCATGTCAGCGCCATCCCACACATTAATATCCTGAGGCTAGCGGCCCTGTAGAGAGACTAGACCATCTCCCTCTCAAGATGTCTGTCGCTGAATGTGCAAGCGGAAGTAGGGGGCAACTGACGATGTTCCTTCCTCCACTCAATCAGCAACAAGCTGTGGTGGACCGGGGAGGAAGTGAGGGCGAGAGAACGATGTCAGGAATTGGGAGGTAGGAACCAGGCGTAAAATTAAGCTAAATCTTAAAAATTACAGAGCATGCGAAAAGCAGCAAATTGTGGCAATTCGTTTTAAGTCCTTCATAAAATAAAACAATCCAATGAATTAACGGCGCAGTGATTATTTAAAAATTACAATTGCGCTTGTGACCGCGATGCAGACAACTCATCTGGCACCTATGTAGCAGCTAGCAGCTAGTCCCGCTTCCTCACTCTGCACACCTTCAGGAAGAGCCTCAAGACCTGGCTTTTCGGTTGACTCGCAACTGCAACCCACCCCCCCTCACAGGTGAGTAGCGCGCTTCACAATTCCCTGATTGAATGATCGATCGATTGACTTGGCCACTTTTTAGGCAGTCCAGAATGGAGCCTTGTGTAACAGAGGTGTTGATAATCCTAGTCCATATGGGGAGCATGATTTGCAAGGTTTCATTGAGGAGTTTGAAGGGAAGTGGGTCAATGAAGTGAATAGAGTATTTTATAGATGTCAGTAGTTTTAAGATGTCATTTTCCTCAAATGTCTAGAAGATGGACCATGAGGCATCGTGTTTAGGATTGACGAGGTAACTTCCAGGGCATTCTTCATCCAGCATGTTGGACATAGAGCTAAAATAGTGCTCTGTGAGGTCTTGAGGGTCAGACATATCTGTGAGCAGGGACACAAAATTGTGGCTGAATGCGAAAAGCGTGCTTGGATTGGGGTTACAGGTGTCTCTAACCCATTGTTTGGTTTTCACTGTTGACCTTGGAGGATGGTTGCCTGTACAGGTATGGAGAAGGTGATGCAGTAGTGGTCATTCCAGTTGCAAGGCAAAATAGAGTCAATTTGGATGGTATTCTCCTTAGGTATGATGAAGTCTAAGGTGGCCCACTTACTGTTGGTAGGGCTACTGCAGGCTTGGATCAGGTTAAGTTCATGAAGAAAGGCCTTGGAACCAATTACAAGCGGATTGCTCAGGTCATTCCAATGAATGTTGAAATCACTTTGAAAAATCTGGTTCTTGTGTGGATCATTGTTGGTAGAAATGATCTCCAGGATTGTTCAATGAAGTCTATGATTATCTCTAGGAGGGTGATAGATCATGTACAGAGTGCAGGTTGAGTTGTCTTTAGTTGAGATGCTGATCCTCGGATTTTCACTGGATGATATTGGCGTAGTGAGTGACTGTTTTACTGAGAGGTTAGACCGATATATACAAGCTAATCCAACCCCGGGCAGTGAACTCAAGTCAAGTTTAAACAAGCTTTATTCAATTTAAAAATAAATCCTAAAAGTGATTCAATAAATTACATCATTAAAAAACACAATCTATTCAAAGAGCAATAAAAGCAGCAAAAACAATTTTAACAGCCACTATCCTGTGGAGCATACAATATGACATATATAGGCTGAAACATAATCAGATAATAAAACTAGTGGTTACATATAATTCCTACCCACTACTATCCGTACCACTTCCTAATAGAAGTAGCTCCTAAGAGAAGCAAGAGAAGCAATCTCCGACTCTGCCATGACGCCGTGACCTGCACCAGGGCCAGTGGCACCGCACATGAAGTGCACGACACACCGCCCGGCCTGCACCACAGCTCCAATGCTCTTTGACGCCTGCTGATGCCTGCAGTTATCGGCATTCCCTACGCGAGTGCTCACACCGACTTTGTCACCGCAAGTTCCTGCAACCTGTTATCGCAGCACTTCCGAGGGTGACTCCACCAACTCACCGACTTTGCATCTCCTCACCGGAACCAACGCTTCACCGCCGATGGAACTGACTTCCCCTGTCCTAGATTCGACATGCAGGCTCCTCAAGGACACAACACCTCACCTCTCCTGTGGCAGCCAGGGAGGCGGCCTTGCTGGAGCAGGGTTTTCTGTTGAAAATTATTTTGGGTTTTAAGCTCCAGTTTTGTCTATGTGTCATAGTTAAAATTATTAATTTTTAATTACTAATTATTGTTTTCAGTGATAGATTCTGACTAATCAACAAACTAACAAGAGAAACTACACGTGGGAATGCATATATGTTGCTTAATAATATGTGCGTTTAAATAAATGACGAGAGTGCTATTTGTTTTATATTCATGTTTTTAATAAACGTGTACTAATGCTTAAATATGTCGCAGATGGCTAGATAATTACATACACATAAGGGTATTAGTGGGAATTAACACTGTTTAATCATTGCGATGATGTAGTAACGTTGTTTGTGTTTCTTTCAATTAAGATGGTCCGTTTTGGCCTAAAAGAAAATGGCTGCCATTTACAGCCTGCGTTCGAGTGAATGAGATGTGACGGAAGGCCTTGCTGAACATGGTTGAAAGTCACCTGATCACAGCCTCTGCACAATTTGAAAAGCTTCTATGGTGACAGCGATTCCAGGCGTACTGCCAATCTGCTGAGTTGTCCTTGGTTGAGAATGAAGCCACAATGAACTATTCACAATTGTAATGGCTTTGCCATAATTCCGAGGAAGAACTTCTATTAATGCAACATTTTCAAGATTGAGTTTCCTTCTTCCGTCTTTTTTATTTTTGTGATTTTTCTGAGCGGAGGTTTTCCAAATGTAGCGATGCTACATCTTTTCTTGCTCGCTCTGCTCAGCGGCTTAACGGATATTCAGAACTTATTATGTTGCTATCATTTTGTAAGTTTTATTATAAATATACTAGACTAGAGAGGGTCCGTGTCTTTGCATTCGGGATTTTTGAGGCCACTTCTTTCTGAACCCATGCTGGTGAGGATCGATGCTGTGAGGACGGCGACTCGAGAGACTTTACTGAGAGACCTGTCCTGACCCATTTATGACATTTAGCTAGAATAGGTCAATATGAAAATAATGATTTTGCTATTGATTAACTTTCACTTGAACTAATTTTAGATAAAATTACCTTATGTTTGAAATACAGTGTCGGGTGGTTATTTCTTTGTCAGTTATTGAATTCTTTATTGTGACTATCATGATTCTAGGCAATATCAATTTGGTCGCATCGGCCTTAGTGTAGATACAGAGTGTTCAAGGAGTTTCCTTTCAGGTTCAGTGCGGATAGAGTAATAGAGTGTATGTTGGTGAAATGGGCCCAAGCGTATGATGAGTGTATGTGCGTGTATCTGTGAAATTACTCTATCTGTGGAAGCAGGGAGAATTTATATACTCTGATCTGCAGCAATTTCCTGGTAGCAGAGTAATGGTTTTGATTAATGTCTTAATTTGATAGGTTGCTTGTACATTGGCTTTCGGTTTCATTGATTATTGATGTTGATATATGTACTAATACTATATGTTGAAGTCGTCATGTTGAGTTTTATGTAGTGCTTCTGGAACTTGGGAGCTGGTGACGGTTCCGTAGTAGGGCAGAGGGAAGTGTGTGCTGCTCTCGGGAAAGACGGGATTGTTGGAATTACCTGTACGTATGCAGGAAAAACGTGTGACAATTGAAGTTGCGCGTCACATTGTCTGGGTTCGGAATTAGTGACATCGTCGTGTGTTACTACTAGAGATATTTCTGTGTATAAGAGGAGTGTGTATGGTAGCAAAGGTAATCTGTGAAACTTTGGTCTTAAGTCCCAGGGATCCGTAAGGTTTGCCGTTAAAGCTTACCACTGAAGAAGTAATAGGTATACTCTGAGCTTGCTAGAAGGATTGGGCAGAGGTAAATGCTGCTTGGTCAACGTGTGTTATAATTCTGTAGCGGGACAGATTGTTCGCTGTTCTGGGGAAAGGCAGGATTCTGTATGCATGTGCTATATTTTCTTGTGTGAAAGTGCGTGAATGTATGAGCATTTAGTTAATTGTGAAAGCTCCTAGGAACAGTCCGGGAGGAAGCAGTTACTGGATGTGTGTTAGAAGGGCAGAGTAGAGGGATGTGCTACTGTGTCAACGAGAGTATTAATTCCGTAGTAGAGCAGAGGTAAGCGCTGTTCTAGAGAGAAGCGGGATTCTTGTGAGTAAGATTTTCTTTACTATTCTGTGGTTAGCGAAGCAGACAATGGAGATGTTTATATGTTGTGTTGTTTGTGGATGGATCTTGTCTGAGGACTGATGATGGTGTGCTGAGTGCAGCATATGCCGTATGTAAAGTTTCAGAAGTGATGGAGGCATCTTCTTTGAAAGGAGTAAGATCTGCTCAGGTTGCTGAATTGGTGGCGTTGACGAAAGCTTGCAAGATTGGAAAGAATCTGAGAGTGACTGTGATGACTGATAGTCAGTGTGGCTTTGGAGTTGTGCATGATTTTGGCCAATTGTGGCTACAGAGAGGTTTCTTGACGTCGAGTGGAACTCCAATAAAGAATGCTGAAGTGATTGGGAAGTTGCTCGAGGCGATACAGCTGCCTAAAGAACTAGCAGTTGTAAAATGTGCTGCTCATGGACAGGGAGATGATTTTGTAACACTTGGGAACAGATTCGCAAATGACATAGCACAATATTGTGCAAAGAATAACCAATCGATTAATCGGGAACGAGAAAAGGAAATGTCTTTTTGTTCTGTGATGTTTACTAATGTCCTAGAAACGTGGGATGAAGTGAAACTGTTGCAGGATAAGGCAGGAAAGGAAGAGAAGAAAGATTGGATCAAGGCAGGTTGTGCTACGAGAGAAGCAGATCATGTTTGGGTCTGTAAGGATGGAAGACCAGTCATGCCAAATAGCATGTTGTCGACAATGGCAAGAATGTATCATGGCCAGGGACACCTGGGGAGGGATGCCATGATTAGGTCTTTTAAACAGACCTGGTATAATGCAAAGTTCAGGTTGATTGCAGAAAGTATCTGTCAAAGATGTTTGATTTGTCAGCAATTCAACACTGGGAAAAAGACAGTGGTGAGCCTAGGAACAATAGGCAGAGAAGGAGGTCCTTTTACCAGAATGCAAATAGATTTCATTGAAATGCCCCAAGTGAACAGATTGAGGTATGTTCTGGTGGTAGTCTGTTTGTTCTCGAGATGGGTGGAGGCTTATCCAACTAGGAGAAATGATGGAATAACAGTGGCAAAGTTACTGTTAAGAGAACTGATTCCTAGATATGGGTTTCCAGTAACGATTGAGTCCGATAGAGGTGGACACTTCTATAATGAGCTCATGAGTTTGATTTGTGAAGCACTAAGCATACAGCAGAAATTACATTGTGCATACAGACCAGAGGCTTCTGGGGTTGTTGAACAGATAAATGGCACAATCAAGAACAGAATTGGTAAGATGTGTTTAGCTACTGGAATGAAATGGCCTGATGTCTTGCCTCTAGTGTTGATGACTATTAGGTCTACTCCAGATAGAACTACTGGTTTGAGTCCGCATGAAATCCTGATGGGACGTGCAATGCGACATGCATTTGTGCCTGTCAACAAGTTGATGACAATAACTGATGACATGATTTTGGATTACTGTGAAGGCCTGGCTGACGCAGTTCATTCTGTGTTTCACCAGGTTGGAGGAGACGCTACTACACTTGAAAAGAAGCAAGCCCATGATCTGAGTCCAGGGGACTGGGTGAGGATAAAAGTGCACAGGAGAAGAAATTGCTTGGTTCCAAGGTGGGGAAGACCAAGGCAAGTTATTCTGACTACGACAACTGCTGTAAAGTGTGCCGGTGTGAAGAACTGGGTGCATGCAAGTCATACTCTGAGAGTTCCAAATCCAAGAGACGGGACTGGTAAAGAGTATTTTGAAGAGTCAGACTCGAGTGATGATGAAGAAACTGAGCCAGTGAGAAGGGAAAGGAATCCTGAAAGAGCTGAAGGAGAAAGAGAATCAGGTGATTCTTTCCTTCCAGAAGAGGATTCAAGGCAAACATTGAGAGTTTCAGATTCTGTAAGAGAGCCTGAAGTTCCAACGAGCAGTGGAGAAGAAACGAGAGAAAAGAGCAATTCCACAGGGAATACTCCTGAATCAGATGAGGAGGTTGAAATTCCACTTGAGATTACACCTGAAGAAGTAGGGTCAGAAGAAGATAGAGAGGGACAGATTGCGGAAGACCCCCGAGGAGGTGTAGGGAACATTTCTGATGAGCTAGGTGAAGGGACAAGTAGACAGCAAGAAGATTGCGTGTTGGAGACTCGAGGAGGGACAGGAATAGGGAAATCTCGAGTGGTGGAAAAGAAGTCTGTGGAGCAAAAAAGAGTTGCTGAGGGACAAAAGGCGGATGAAACAGAATCGGATGAAAGTGAGAATGAGAAACCTGAGGGTCGAGTTCTGAGGAAAAGGACTTGGATTGGAGAAAGAAACAATAAAGAAGTAAGACCGAAAAAGGTTGTACGAGGAGAAATTTGGCCTAACAAGATAAAGAGGCTGAGGTACAGACTGACACGAGTGGATTCGTCAAAAGCTGAACAGGTGAACGAAGTGTCGAGTCAAAACAGAACAAAAGGTGAGAAACAAGAAGGATCGAAGGAACAAGGAAGAATAAAGAGAATTAGACAACCCAACCAAAAGTACAGATCACCGGAATGGTCTTATGTGGCACTGTCTGAAGGAGAAGAAGAGGCAGAGAGTCAAGACAATCCGGAGGGGATCTTGAGAAAAGTGGTTGAGGGAGAGGAAAAGTCTGTTGGAATCTTAAAAGTTATCCTGACTGACATTGGAGAAGAGTCAGATGCACAGGATGTTGTTGAAGATCTGATAAAATTCGATGTTGCTGAAGAAGAAGTGAAAAACGATGAAAATCCAAATTGAGTGAACTGAAGGAGTCACTTGGAGAAAGTGAAAAGAAGAAAATTTGAAAATTAACAGTTCTGAGATAATTTAGAGTTCTAAACTCAGTAGTGGAGTAGAAGAGGCTAAGCCAAAAGACACTGCCAGAGTAGTAAAATGGCTAACACAGAGAATAATCAAAGTAGATGTGACTTTTTGAAAAGATGGTGTAGAATGTGCTGCTGCTGTACTGGTTTATTAGTGCTATTATGGTGTGTACTTGCTTTATTAGTTACCTTTAGGGTTACAATAGACACTTTTGGAATACATACTGAGAATATGACTAATGTAGGGAAAAATTCACAGAAAATAGTTCCGACTAGGGTTAGTAACATTAACACACATAAAGATAGGTCAATTAATGATTTTTCTAGCAATGTTTTTTCAAAGTTGTTGTATGAATACGTAAAGACAATGGAAGTTAGAGATTGCTACGTATGTATGCAATTACCTGCATCCGTTTCAGAAGGTGTTACTTATCACCATTTACCAGCTACGTATGGAATTTCATGTAGTGTGTTGAGTAGTGTTTTTTATTTGTCAGGGAAAATAGATTATGAGATGTCTAACAAAGATAATATTTTTGGGCAATTGCCTATGAACAAAAAGCTGAATCCAGCTAAAGAAGCTAACATTTTTGGTGAGATTTTTATTGAGAAAGAAGAATTAACATTAGATTACATTTTTAAGAATAATTTAACTTGTAGTTTGAAAGGACAGGAGAAGGCTTTCCTAAACATGGTAGAGGAAAGAAGAATGAGCATGCATGAAAAGGCAGGGAAATATAAAATGAGTGAGACAATTTGGGACATTGAAATGGGAAGAGAATTGAAGAATGGGGCCAGTCCAACTTTGGCTTTAGATGCACCACAGAAGGGTAAATTATGCATTACCAGGAGGAAATCCCAATATGATAATTATTTTGTTGGGACTAGTGAGTGCCATGATACATACTTTATTGCAAAGGGATGGGGATTCAGAGGAGGAGAAGATCCAGTTTTCCCGGGAGTGTATTATATTTGTGGGAACAGGGCTTATTACAGGTTGCCTGACCATTGGTATGGCACATGTTATGTTGGTTTGGTCTTCCCAAAGATTTTTCATATAGATAAGATAGAAGATGTAGAACACATTAACTTACTAACACGTTTTAAGAGAGAGACTTGGTCAGAAATAGTAGGAGATATTTTTGGAGCTTTAATTCCAGCAGTGGGAATTTCGCTAAATGCATATGGAATTCGGAAACTGTCAACAGTGGTAGATCGCTTATCGACAAGTACCGCTGGAGGGTTTCTTTTGGTGAATACGGAAATGGTTGCCTTACGTGCCATGTCTATGCAAAATCGACTTGCCCTTGATATTTTATTGGCCAAGGAGGGTGGAGTCTGTGGAATGCTGAAAGTTCAACATTGTTGCACTTACATTCCTGACGAAAGTAAAGACCTGAAGGTCTATATAAAAAATATTACTGATTTGCATGAGGAATTAGTACCACTGGAAGCTGAAAGTATCTGGACCAAATTAGCTAATAAGATGATAGCTGTTAAGAGTTTTATTGCTAAAATAGGTAGTACTATTATAGGTAAGGTCTTGTTTCCTTTGACATGTGTGATTGTTGCCTTATTGATACTAAGATTGGTGTGTTTGTGTTGTAAAAACAGGGGAGGGAAAAAGGAAAGAATTAGAGCTAATATTGAAAAGAAACAAAAGAGGTCAAAAAGAGACCCACAAGAAATAGAATTGGAAGAATTGAGAGAGGGTGTTTATTTGGAGACAAAAAGGGATGATGAAAGGGAGTCTGGTGTGTAAAAGAAAGAGACATTTCAATTTCTCCTTAAATTTGGGAATTTTTTTGGGGGGGGGTTTTGATTTGGTGATAATATCACCAAAGGGGGGATTGCTGGAGCAGGGTTTTCTGTTGAAAATTATTTTGGGTTTTAAGCTCCAGTTTTGTCTATGTGTCATAGTTAAAATTATTAATTTTTAATTACTAATTATTGTTTTCCGTGATAGATTCTGACTAATCAACAAACTAACAAGAGAAACTACACGTGGGAATGCATATATGTTGCTTAATAATATGTGCGTTTAAATAAATGACGAGAGTGCTATTTGTTTTATATTCATGTTTTTAATAAACGTGTACTAATGCTTAAATATGTCGCAGATGGCTAGATAATTACATACACATAAGGGTATTAGTGGGAATTAACACTGTTTAATCATTGCGATGATGTAGTAACGTTGTTTGTGTTTCTTTCAATAAAGATGGTCCGTTTTGGCCTAAAAGAAAATGGCTGCCATTTACAGCCTGCGTTCGAGTGAATGAGATGTGACGGAAGGCCTTGCTGAACATGGTTGAAAGTCACCTGATCACAGCCTCTGCACAATTTGAAAAGCTTCTATGATGACAGCGATTCCAGGCGTACTGCCAATCTGCTGAGTTGTCCTTGGTTGAGAATGAAGCCACAATGAACTATTCACAATTTTAATGGCTTTGCCATAATTCCGAGGAAGAACTTCTATTAATGCAACATTTTCAAGATTGAGTTTCCTTCTTCCGTCTTTTTTATTTTTGTGATTTTTCTGAGCGGAGGTTTTCCAAATGTAGCGATGCTACATCTTTTCTTGCTCGCTCTGCTCAGCGGCTTAACGGATATTCAGAACTTATTATGTTGCTATCATTTTGTAAGTTTTATTATAAATATACTAGACTAGAGAGGGTCCGTGTCTTTGCATTCGGGATTTTTTAGGCCACTTCTTTCTGAACCCATGCTGGTGAGGATCGATGCTGTGAGGACGGCGACTCGAGAGACTTTACTGAGAGACCTGTCCTGACCCATTTATGACATTTAGCTAGAATAGGTAAATATGAAAATAATGATTTTGCTATTGATTAACTTTCACTTGAACTAATTTTAGATAAAATTACCTTATGTTTGAAATACAGAGTCGGGTGGTTATTTCTTTGTCAGTTATTGAATTCTTTATTGTGACTATCATGATTCTAGGCAATATCAATTTGGTCGCATCGGCCTTAGTGTAGATACAGAGTGTTCAAGGAGTTTCCTTTCAGGTTCAGTGCGGATAGAGTAATAGAGTGTATGTTGGTGAAATGGGCCCAAGCGTATGATGAGTGTATGTGCGTGTATCTGTGAAATTACTCTATCTGTGGAAGCAGGGAGAATTTATATACTCTGATCTGCAGCAGCCTCACCCTCGGCACCAACGCCTCACCTCCACAAAGCTGTGCATTGTCATAGACTTCGTTTTCGAAGGTATTGTTTATTTAGGGGTCAGTGTGACTCCATGCCCAATGGGGCGCACCTCGCGGTCGGCGCCGTACTCTGGATTTATTGCTGTCACAACGTCGTAATAACCCCAGGTGGAGCTATTTGTTTTCTACAAGCTTTATTGTTGAAACAACTATTTTCAAGTGCTATTTTACTACATGTATGCTGGATTTATGTCATTTTGGTTGTGTTGAATTTAAATAAAATACTGTTCGTTTATGGTTGTTATCACTGTGTTACTGTGTGTGTTGAGTACAAATACTGCACACATTGCCTTTGGGATAAGCCTATCAGCTCCTGCCAAGCTACCAAGAGGGTGAGCAAGGGCTATCTAGAGTGTGTATCCCTCTTACCCTGACTTGAAGCAAGGGTCCCTAATTGGACAAAGGTACCTACCTCTGCGAACTAGAGACCACCAGTTCTAACAGGGAGCAAAGGAAGACATCTAAAATTGCTCTTTTCATCAGAGACTAGAAAAGACTTTTGCAAGAGGTATTAAACTATAGCAATTTTCCACAAAGCAGGCATTATACCTGTTTACGTTAGGTATTAACAATGCTGGTAAAAGTGTTTGAAATAGCAGCTTTTGAACCTTTGGCAGGTATTTTGTCTTCAAGTAACCCAAAGGGCAGCATAAACTCTAATACTTGCAGGAATGAGTAAGCTATAATCTGATTGAAGTTGTTAAATAAGGAGTCAAGTACTTGCCATGTCTTTTTTTTAAAATTCTTTTTATTTGCAGTTTTCAAAAACAAACTTAAAACAACATCACACACTGTTGTATACATATGACAAGCGATGACGATACGCCTCCACACCAAGCAGATCATCACAATGTGGGTACCATCACACGAACTCAGTGCTACACTATCAGGTGTGTGGCATTCAGCAGCCGAGCGTCCCATCCCGCCCGCATGCGTCACCTCAATCCGATTCATCACCCAAAAAGTCCCCCTGAGAAATACAGTCACCGCCATCTTACGTCCGCCTTAGGGAATAGTATCGAGTTACAGCGCCTGCAGTGTAGCTTGCTCCAACCATTGTGTGAAAGGCCCCCAAATGTCCTTAGGTCGTGAACGCAGCGGCATAAGCTCCCAGTACAGGGCAAGTTGTGTCTGGCAGTAGACTGCGCTCGTGACCCACGCTCGAATGCTAGGTGACGTAGCAACTCCCCAGTGCATCGCAACTTGTCTTCTACCTAGTAACAATAGCATCGCTGGTAGCTTACGGTGTTTGGGCTTAACCATGTGCAAAATACCAAGCAGCGCAGCCTGTGGGGTGCACGTTATCTGTAGGCCAGTGATTTCGCATATAATCTCTACTACCCTTGCCCAGAATGACGACAATGTAGGACAGTTCCATGCCATATGCAGAAAGGTGGCGCCCTGAGTGTAGCAGCGCCAACATTCATCCGTGTCTCTTAAACCCATCCGGTGCAATCGGCTAGGGGTACGGTACGTCATGTGTATATATTTGAAGTGGATCAGGCGCAGCCTATAGTTGGGGGACAAAATCTCAAGATTCTTGCAGCACAAGTCCCAATGTTGATCCGAAATATCCGTACCCAGTTCTGCCGCCCACATGCCCCGCGCCGCCGGCAGAACCACGGGGTGGCAAGTCTGCATTTGCACATACAAGCGGGATATAAGTTTGCGCCCGGACTCCACAGCTAGTACATTTTCCAAGGCGAGCAGGGCCGGCGGCGGCGCCGGGAACGCGGGAGACAACCTCCGGCACGAGTGACGGAGCTGATAGTAAAGAAGCGTGTCCAGCACCGTCGGAGCCTCTGCATTACACATCTGCTCCGGAGTTAGGAAGGTGTCTCCCGGAAACAAATCGCCCCCAGTGCGGAGGCCCAGCTCTTCAGCTCGCTCCCCGGTCTGCATGCTGCGCAGCGGCGGCCACATCGGGTTCCCGCGCAGGGGCACAGAATGTGAATAAAGAAGGTCAAGTCCGGCCCTCCGCCGCAGCCCATCCCATGCCCACCTGAGTGCGTGCACCGGGTCTATGTCCGTGCATCTCTGGGTGTGTGGCACGTAAAGTGCTACATTTAGCGGCAGCGGGGCTACTCTGTCCGTCTCTATCGCCACATGTGGTTGAAACGGTGTAGGATGTGCCCAGTAATGCAGGAATTGTGCCTGTGCACAGTAAGCATATAAGGAGAAGTCCGGTGCCGCCAGGCCTCCCTGTCGCTGTGGGAGAGTCAGAGTCTCCCATGCCATCCTCGGTTGTTTACCCCCCCAGGCCAGCTCCACCATCTTCGAGCGTAGCCGCCGCAAAAAATGTGCATTCAGGGGTAGTGGGATATTCCCAAACAGGTAGAGGAGTTTGGGCAGGATCACCATTTTGGCCACCGCAATTCTTCCAGCCAGCGAAAGGGGCAAGTGCTTCCAGCGGTCGACCCTCTCCTCCACCCAACTCATCACCCATCCATAATTCTCCGTCCATATTTGCTGTTTATCCGTGCTTATCCAAATCCCCAAGTATCGCACCGGGCCAGTGGCCCATTTCAGCGGGCAATCCGGAGTAAAGCGGGGAGTCCCGGACGTCAGGGGCATAATTACCGACTTTTCCCAATTTATATTCACCCCCGATAATTGACCATAATGCGTCAGTTCTCCCGTCAGAGGGGAGAGGTTCGTCTGAGGATCAGTGACATATAACGTGATATCATCAGCATACAGTGATACCGTCAAGGCCCTCGACGAGAACCCAATGCCTCTAGCCGCGTGATGCTGCCTGATGCGAGCAGCCAAAGGCTCCGTGGCGATAGCAAAGAGCAGGGGCGACAGGGGACATCCCTGCCTGGTACCCCTCTGAATTGCAAAGGGCGCCGAGACGAGCCCGTTAACTCTCACCCTAGCCGTGATGCCGGTATAGAGCAGTCTAATGTAGCCAATGAAGGCTTCACTCACACCCATGCGCTGCAGCAGCGGAAACAGGAACCCCCATTCCAGGGAGTCGAACGCTTTGGTGGCGTCCAGTAGCACCGCCGCAGCCTTAACATGTGGGGCCAAATAGTGTAGTACTCCAAAGAGGGTACGGAGGTTGTGAGAGGTCGATCTGCCCGGTACAAATCCCGACTGATCCGGACGGATCATGAGGGGCAACACCGGCTGTAGCCGAGTGGCCAGCATTTTCGCAAAAATCTTCGCATCAGTGTTAATTAATGACAGTGGCCGGTAGGAGTCGCATTGTTGGCTATCCTTGTCCGGTTTCAGGAGGGTGATGATGACAGCCTCTCTAAGCGACCCTGGGAGCATACCCGACTCGACCGCCTCAGCATACATTGCCAACAGCCGGGGGACCAGAAGATCTGCGTATTCCTTGTAGAACTGCGCCGGCAGTCCATCCGGACCCGGCGCCTTTCCGGCCGCCAAGGAGCCTATGGCCTCCCGCACATCATCCGCCTCAAAAGGCCGATCGAAGTAGCCTTTTTGGTGCGCATTGAACCAGATAAGCTGTACAGTATCCAAATATTCAGCAAGCTCCACCGGCGTGTGGGCCTCCCGCGACCTGTAGAGGTCTCTGTAGAAGGTCCGAAACGTATCTAGGATTTCAGGGGGAGTGCATACGTTATCCCCTCCCTGTGTCATCACTGAGGATATGAAGGGAGATGGTCTTTGTGCGCGCAGGAGCAGGGCGAGTGTTCTACCCGGGCGGTCCCCTTCTCCATATCTACGGGCCACAGCATGCTTAGTCAGGAACTTAAGTTCCCTGTCAGCCTCCTCCTGATATGCAGTTAGCGTTGTGCGAGTTTCGGCCAACGTGGCCGCCGAGGGGTCCGAACAGTATTGCACCTCTAAGGAATGCAGGCGATCCTCTAATTTGCCTAGCGAACACCTGATAGTCTTTAGGACCCTTGCCTGCCCCGCAATGCAGTGGTCTCTTACCACCACTTTAAATGCGTCCCACAGCGTGCCTAGCGAAGCCACAGATCCCTCATTCAGCTCAAAGTAGTCAAGTATTTGCTGATGAATCTCTTCCCGAAACACCTGATCTGTCAGGGCATGTGGTGGTAGCCGCCACGTGAAGGGTGTGATATATGGCTTCGGGACATTCAGAGTTAGTTCGACAGGAGAGTGATCGGAGAGGGAACGCGCCCTGTGAGTGACTGCAGAGACCCATACATGTACCTGCGGGGTTAAGAGCCAGTAGTCCAAGCGGGACCAGGCACCCCTGTGCGGGGTGAAGCAGGCGCCTTCCCTAACCGCGGGATGCAGTATGCGCCACGTGTCTAGTAGAGTGTAATCTGCCATTAGGCCACGGATGAGGCCAGCCGCTAGCGGATGATGCGTGCGGGCCACCCCCTCCCTATCTAGCTCCAGTGAAAGTACAGCATTGAAATCTCCACCCCACAAGCAAGCCCCCCCACCCAGGGATTGCGCCAGGTGCCAGACATTCCGGAAAAAGCCAGGGTCATCCGAGTTGGGGCCATATACATTAATCAACGTGATCGGCATATGAAAGAGCTGCCCAAGTAGTATGATGTAGCGCCCATCCGAATCAGCTTGTACCTTGAACGTCTGCCAGGGAAGGCCTTTACGGATAAGAATGGCCACTCCACGGGAGTAGTTGGAGCAACCCGATGTGTGTACCTCTCCCCACCGTGCATTTCTAAGCTTGTCCCCGGCGGCGCGAGTCAAGTGGGTTTCCTGTAGGAAACATATATCTATTTGGTGTCGCGTCAGATGTGCATGGGTCAAGCGTATTTTTCGGTGATCGTTAAGACCACGGATATTCCAGGTAAGGCAGCGCAACGCGGTCAGGGCGGCTTGTGTGTGCCTTTCTCATGTAGACGTGTGGTCACCGAGGGACCCAGTAGAAGGGCCCACTCGCAGGTATCTCGCCCTCCCGTCCTATGAATCAGCAACCACAGTAAGTCTGCCCGTGTCTGGACCGCATCGCCATGTAGTGGTGTAGCCAGAAAGTGTAGTGATGTAGAACCAACCAACAATAACCCCAACCCCCCCCACCCACTCCAACCCCCCAATCAGGTTGAGATATCATCCCCACCCACCACCCCCCCCAACTGAAACTGTCTTGCAATAGTATCTCGGGAATCATCCCACAGGGGCGTGGGGTTACCGGCTCACTCCCCAGTCTATAAACGACCGGGTGGCCGGACATTTCCGCCTAGCATTTAAAGCAGTATCTCAAGGTACAGCTTGGAAGTCCCTGCATGCTTCTCATCACAGTTCTCCGCAGGATACTAGTAGTGTTAATAATGCATGAACAGACCAGTCTCTCAGCTCAGGGACGGACCTATCTCCCTCTGCAGGTCTCAGGGACACTCAGTGTTGGACATAGGGCGCGCGCCCTACATTAATGTAGTATAGCGACCCAGCATGGGCACGCGTGTCTTTGTGTCATGTCATTCAATGTCACTTAGCTGTCCCATCGGCGGATTCTCTTGGTCATCTCGCCTCTCACGTTGCGAACGTTCCGCCTGTCTCGCAAACTTGATCGCGTCTGCCGCCGTAGTAAATACCATGGGCTTCCCTTTATGATGGATCCGCAGCTTGGCCGGGTACAGCATCGCATACTTAGTCCCCACCTTCTGGAAGATTTTTTTGGCCGGTATGAATTCGCGCCTGGCGGCCTGCACAGCCTGCGTAAAATCCGGAAACAAGGAGATAACCATATTTTGAAAAGTTAGTTCCCCCTTTTCACGTGCCAACTGCAGGATGGTATCCCTGTCCCGGTAGTTAAGAACCCGGGCCAGGATTGGCCGCGGCGGAGCCCCCGGCACGGGTCGCGGCCCCAACGTGCGATGTGCGCGTTCAACCAAGAACATGGCCGACAGTCCCTCTCCAAACAGTTCACGGAACATTCCTTCCACAAATAGTTCCATATTTCCAATGTTAGTGGATTCGGCAACCCCAATAATTCGTACATTATTTCGGCGGGAGCGAGCTTCCAAATCTTCGTTGCGCCCACGTATCACCTCCAGGACCCTGTCCATTCGGAGTAACTTCTCCTGGGTGTCTCCGTGGCCCTCCTCGCAGTCCGCAATTCTCGCTTCCATCGCCGTGATACGCTCCTCATGCTTGTCGACCCTGTGCGATATGCCATCCAGTCGCTGGGCCATGGAGTCGAGTTTTCCGTCAATTTCCTTTAGGCAGCCCTTAAGGTCACGGAACATACTTTTGACATCATCGTTCGGTGTTGGGTCCAACTGTGTTTCAGGGACCACCGTCTGCGACTCCGGCACCGCTTCGGCGCCGCGGAAGGTCTGCTTCTCGAAGGGGAGCTTCCTCTGTTTGGCGTCCGATTTCCCCATGGTTCCCCCGAGGGCCCGCCACCTACCAACAATGGCGGTGAGGGGTATCAAGCAACAAGCAGGCCACCAAGCGCAAGGAACGCGTAGGTGGAGTGGTCACCACACAGTCACCCCCTCCACATGAGGAACACCGCCAAGTAGGGGAGACCAGGCCAGCTCTCGTCACATTCAGGGCGCGGGTCTGCGTTAGTCGGGTAACAATGGCGGCCTCACCGTCCTCTCGCAGTGGCCCGGGAGGCAGCCCGGCCGACCTCCCGCTCAGTAAGCCTCTCAATCGCCGTGTCTCCCCGGCCCGCCGGCACACAAGGGTTAGAGCAGGTCGTCGGCAGGTTCCGGCAGCCGGATATCACCTTCTGCGGGCAGGGATCGGGCCCACCAGCGGGCGCCACAGCTTCCTTCTCCCGTCTCCTCACTCCAGCAGGCCCATCGGCCCAGGCATCAGACCAGGGCGCAGACACGCCGGATAGGCCTAGGCAGCCAGTCCGCCAGCTCAGCCTCCCCCCGGTACCAGTTCCCCAGCAGGGGCTGGCCTCAGCACGTCAGGAAGCCACCGCAGCCACTCGGGCGCCAGTCGCAGGGCTCACCACGTCTCAGCTGGGTCCACGAGAGCCGCCTCATATCCGCCAGATCGCGGCCCTCGACCAGGGTCTCGCGTAGGAGAGGTCTCCGCCCAGCACGGTGCCCAAAAGCCGCTCGGCCAGTCCGGCCGTGTACCTCCGGATCTCCGAGGCCGATTTCAACCGCAGTGGCACCGCTAGGATCCCCTTCACCTGGGCACTTCCCGCCGTGTATTTTAATGGTCAAAAAGCAAGGCAAAGGTCGGATTGTCTGACGGATTAGGTGTCCGGCCGGCAGAGCCCCGTTACACGGCGGCCATCTTGCAGCTCGGCTCGGCCACGCCCCCAAGTACTTGCCATGTCTAACTGCAATCATTACAGTTCTAAAATGGTTTCAGATTATATTACTGCCTGTATCTTTTTTAATTTTGACCTGTAAAAATATGGAGGCTCATTATGGAGTTTATCAGAATGAATAATGCTGATCTAATAGACTGAGAGGTTGAAGTTCATTACTTATCCTAAAGTTTCTTAGCTAAATAGGGAGCATTGCAATTCAGTTTGAAAAATATCCTTTTCAGCATCATTGATGTAATCTTACAATGATTGGAATATTTTGTTTTTAATACCAGACCGTAGGATTTGCACCATCTGCACTCCAGCCATCATGCTAAAAGCCTAAACTTACTAAGTTCAGTGGTAAACCTGTGACTGTGTCTGGGAATTGATTGGACATAGATATTTCTCTTGGAAGTATGTTGTCCAGGGTGTTAGGCATTCATTAAACCAGTGAGTATGATCTGATGGTCATGATACGAAAGCTTTTAATATTTGGCTATGTAGGAGTTGAATGCTTCTAGAGAAAAGGACTTCCATCTTCTACCAGTCCAGACCTGATGTTGAATAGTCCTGTTCGATCTAGTAGGTTGAGGGATGTCAGAGATGATGACCTCATGATCGGTCCGTGGAAATCTAATAGGTTGACCCACTACAAATGAACTGAATGTCGAAAATGAAAAGTAAAGAACCCAATTGTTTTAAATGGAGTAGACCTCCTTAAGGAAAGAAAACAATAGGTTTTCATATAAAACCCTCACCCACCAGGGTTTTCCCTTGGTGGCATGCTTCATCTTCGGGTCCATCCCGCTCTGCTACGGAGTGAGGCGTGCTGTGACCTACGAGATACGTGGGAACACTTTAAGTATATTCAATGATAAAAAGTGATAGCGAGAGATATGAATGGAGGGGTTTATGGAGGGGTTTATGGAGATTGAAAATTAAAAATACCTGCCTAGTACGTCAATCACTTATTTATTCTAGCCTTTAGTCAGTATAGTTAAAAACAAAGGGGGAAGTGGAAAGAGAGGCTTTAATGTGCCTGTCTTTCTAAAAAGTCAACATGTTTCAAGCTGCACCCCATAGGCTTTTCGTCAGGATCAAGGGAAACTAACTTCTTGATACCACTCCTGTTATGCTTATTGCACACACTGCATGCCAAAAGGTAATTATTTTGATTGGTACATATGCAGCACCTGCTTGGTATTTACTACCTGTTACCATAAAAGATGCTGAATTCACGCATCATGGGTCCTCCATTTGAGAGGGAAGTCTGTAGTCACACTCACTCCAAATCTTCTCCTCCGCCTTCCAAACTACTGATTCGTAGCCTGGGCCCGGTAGGAGGACGAGTCCTGTTGATCCTCTGTCCCCTCCCCCGCCCACATTTTGTTTGAAAACTGAATGTCGAAAAGGCAGGGTAAAGAAGATGGCCTGCAATACAAGTGGCCTCTTTGGGGCATATTAGCAAGGGCTAACGATATAATTATCGCCGCTTTAGCGTCCGTTTTTGGGCGAAAAGCAGCGATAATTATATCTCAATGTCATCAAGGACACACTAGCGCGTGTTTCCTTGATGTAGAGCCCGTTTTTTCACAGCCTCACCTCGCATCGCTAATCAGATGCAAAGAAGGCGTGGCTGTGAAAACAACACATGTTAATATCGTGAAGGCAGCTTCGCGATATTAACATGGAGGTGCAGCGATAAAAAAAATCGCGCTACCTCAGCCTTAACTCAGGAGTTTAACGTCTGTTAAATTCCTGACTAAGGGATGCTTTTAATGGGAGATGGATTATGCTGATAGGACCACAGGGTCCTATCAGCAATGTTATCGCTGTTTTCAATGGAACATCGCTGGAAAACCAGCGATGTTCCATTGAAAACACCGCTATCGCTAAAATATTATCACCATAGCGCTATGCGCTGTAAATATAGTGTTATCATGGCAATAATATTCAGCGATAGCCGGCGATAATATTTCTATCGCTATGTACGCGATAATATGCCTCTTAATTCGGTAGATGAAGGTCAAAAGTCTCTAAAATTGTTTTATCTTGAGGAGTGGCCCCTTCAGGAAAGCCAAACCAAGGGTTTACGCCGCCCAAAAGAGTCGAGTTAGGTTTGGCATTTGCAAGCTGGCCTATTCATTGTGCTAACTCGGTCAAATAGGGTATGGAAGAGTCAGAAGGACAATACATTAAAGAAAATTAAACAAACGATAAGCTATTTTTCAGAGAAAAGCTAGACAATCAATGGTAGGTACTGCCTGAAATTATTCCATATTAGTGGCAATGTCAGGACGAGTTACGATAGCAACTCCACCACCTGACTTATTAAGGCAATTAGCTCGAAAAATACTACAGCTAGGAGGACCTTATTGGTCAGGCAGAGGAGAATCCTGTTTGGAAAGTCTGTTTTCCATAATACATCATATATCTGCAAACGTGTTCAAAGATGTCTGCAATCTGGTGACGATGAGCTACACCATATTTTCTAGCACAATCATTTAGCTTAGCTTGAGTGTCCTGATGCACATGCACAGACATTATTATCAGGGTAATGCAAAGTGAAGGGATTCTTTAAGTACACACAACCCGATTTGATGCAGCAATGTAGTGCCCATGCATGTCTTCTTTTGCATCTACATATGGTGAAAACCAAAATCAGAAGGAACATGCACGAGGGGCACCTGCAAATGACATAAACACAAATAATGTGCAAATGTTATGCAGAATAATAAGCAGCCTCCTGAATCAGTCTCCATCACCTCACTCTTTCAAGGACTGAAACTAAACTGGGAGTCTGTGGTAATTTCAACTTGACATATGATGTAAATGTGTGTTTTCAACCGATAAGTGGTAAGAACATTAACTGAATACTGCTATCAAAAATGCAATAGAATTTCCCCTCAAAAGACAATTTTTTCTGTATTGCTTGATAAGCACATGGCCAAAAGGGGTTACCGGGCAACACTCATTGCATATCTGTGCATGACTCTAAACATACTTTTTAGAATGTCAGCTGTAGGTTTTGTAAGACGTGCAGTCAGCCATTGCAGTAAATGTTGAAATGTACTAATAGCATGTAAGGAGTTACCACGATGATGTAAAGCCACGTATCTAGCACTGGCTGTAACTGCAAGGTGAGAATGATGCAAAAAGGGCCTTATGAACTGGAACGTTTCAAATAGTATATTAGCACCATCTATGAACGTGCCCACGTGAGGGGATAACAAGTATGGGGCTCCAGTGAAGTTATTTGTGAGTTCTCAACCTGTTGTCCCTTGTAATAGCAATAGATCTACGTGGGAGGGCTTGCAACTACCGCCAGTAATAAAGGAGATGTTATCAACTTTGGGGATACCGCAGGGCTTAGTGTTATCAATCTGTCATCCTTGAGTAATCAGATCAGTTTAAACCCCAAGTCTAACTCGCTGACCTCATAAATTGCACCCGAGGGAGCATTTCGTTTTTTTTACTCTGCTTGTCAGTCAAGAGTATTCGTCATCAGCTTTCCCAAGATGGATGTAGTCGCTATTCAGCATCATTCAACTGGGAATATGTGTTTAGGACAAAATACTTGTACAAGGAATCAATATTTTGATGAAAATGTTGCGTGGCTTAGAAAGACTATTGACCAGTCAGAACAAAAATCACAAGTTAAAGATGCTTATTCGGTCCCAGATTGGGGTCGTGGGAGTGGTTTTGAAGGCATAAGAGTCAACTGATTAAAGAGCGGTTAATTCCTTTTGGAGGATCGCTGCAAATTCTTTTAAATGCCTCTGCTTTTGGAAAGAATATAGGGCCTCATTACGATGTCAGAGAGACCGCCACTGACAGCTCGTCAGTGGTTAACCACCATCCATAGAAGCGGTATAACTTTCTTATTACGATCCAGTGGTCTGTGGCATCGATCTCAGGGACAGAATGTTGCTTCTCCGACAGGCCTTGAGCCCGTCGGGGCAGTGACTGCTCAGGCACTGCTATAGGGATTATGATGTCCGTTTCCCGCGGCCTGCACATGGCGGTCCGACTCACATGTGAAGACAGACAGAAAGGGACTTTGGGGGCCCCTCCCCATTGGCCTCCACTATGGAGCTTGGGGGCACATTTGGTGCCCCCCAAAAACACCAAGGTGCCTGTCACACAGGGCATGGATGTTTAAAACACGCTTATTTCTCTTGTGGCTTGTGCTGTGGCCCTATTACAATACAAAAAACAAGGGTCCTAACTCAATAGTTACCACAACACAATAAGGTCATTCAGTTATATCTTTTCAAGTTTAGAGCTAAGAGAGATCATTTAGAGTAGCTCAGAATATTCAATATAGTATTGGTTGAGACGCTACGGGAAACACGTACCATAACCTTGTTTTTTGTATTGATTCTATTCCCAGGTCCCTGACTTTCGGGGTAACCCCATTCTTTGTAATGGTGGCCCTATTACAGGCTGCTGTACAAGTCGCAATAGAAAACGGATTGTTTCAGACTGCCTGCACAGCGGTGGACTTGTAATTTGGCGGGTGGAACCACAGACTACATGTCAGCCAGTATCCATTCCGCAATGATGCCGGTCGGACGCTCGTCCGAATGCCATCATATTCAGGCCCTTAGTGCGTATGAGAGAGTGTGTAAAGTAATGGCACACCTGGATTGATATACTCACTGTAGGGAGGCATTTGAGTTATCAAAATGGCCTCCGTACAGTTTGCGTAATAGGTATATTTGACGTAAGAAAACGGATACTGGTGTAAGATGATTAGGTATGACGTATGTTGGAAGAGATGGCACACAGAACAGTGGAAAATACGCAATTATACCCATAAAAATTTCCCAGAGTCACATGCACAGCCACAGTCACCAGAGGACCAGCACAATGGGGCACATTTCTGGGAGATAGTGGCAAGTTGGGTATTTAAACCCTGCCTGTAGAGAGTCGCCCTGTTTGGCAACAGTGGTTGTTGTGACTCTTTGCTATTCGCATCGGTTTCACACATTTAGTTGTGTCCATTCACCTTTGCCCTTTTCTCCCCTGTTTAGTTCCCTTCAGCCCTCTAGTTTCCTTACCTGATGGTTGTGGTTACCCGCTTTGTTACCTACTTGGTAGTTTGTCTCCATGTCCAGGCATCCTCTCTCCTGGAGGAGCTTTGGCAGATCATCTTCGGCTCATGAGTGGGGCCCAAGAACACCGAAGCTAGTTACAACATCCCCTCTGCTTGCACTGGGTAAATCCTGAACTTTGTTACCTTTAAGTCTAGGGCCTAATTACGACTTTGGCGGTCTTGGAGCACGGGCACTATGCCGCCGTCCCACTCCAAGACCTCCAAAGCTGTACTGACACTGCCCACCGGATTACAACTTTTTAGTCGCTGGCGGGTGGTACTTTACCAGTCCCACGGCGGTGCCTATGAAAAAGGCACTGCAATGTGAGCGTCAAAGGTCATTCTTGCACAGCAGGGGCTGGTGCAGTCCATGCCGTGCAGGTGATGGAGCGGGTAGTACAAAATGTTTTATACCTCCCCTATTCCGCATGAATAAAATTCATTAAATAATTCATTAACTATAATATTATTAAACGAGTTTGCATGCTTTATTAAACAACATTATTATTCGAATTACACGTGGGTTTTGCATTTGCATGGCTAAAATAATCTTTATGACTAAAATCAGTACGCATATTAACAGTAGTATAAATGGTAATTAGAATATTGCATGATACATGTTGCTTTTGTAATGTTGCCCAAGAGGAGGACCGAAAAGGTGAATATAATGGCTTTAAATGTTGCTATACGCTAGATAAATACAAGCACATAAAGGGATTAGTAAGGGGTTAACATTAGATTCATTATTTCTATGTATTAATTACACTTTTGTGTTTGTTTCACTTAAATTAGCACTTGGGCCTAAAACCAAGATGGCCACCGACACCACACGACGAAGTGGCCACTATTCCACGAGTGAAATGAGCACGCGCAAGGATTCTCCTAAACCTCGTCATGACCTTTGATCCGAGATGTACCCGAGCAAGGACAGAGTGGGCTACCAGCCAAGCCTAGAGAACAATCGACCTTACAATAAAACCAGAAAAAACTGACTTTGAACAATCTCATGACATCACCCCTTGAACTGAACAGAAAACTTTAACTTGACATCGGACGATCTCATCCAGCCAATCACGACTGTCCAAAATAATTACATTGTATCTTTTCGATTTCATTTTATTATAAAAGTAGTAGAATAGAGAGGGACATTGCCACCCCTATCTTCTTTTTCCTTGATGCTGACATTCGGGCTGACGCTGACGTTTGGGAATGTAACCTGCCACGCTAAGAACTATTGAGCTTTGGCTTGCTTTCGGACGATTTACGACAAAATTATGCAGAGCCAATGAATTAGAGGACTCCAAATAGCCAGATTAGGTAAATATGATGATCTGCAATCTACTCAAATATTGATATAAACTTTCTAAACTTTACGAGACAAAATGCAAATTTAAATTCATTATGAAATATTAGATAAACAATTATTGATGAACTAGAATTCATGAGTCATGAGTTTCATTTAAAAGATAGATTCTGAAGTCTTAAAATGTGTTTTAGCTGGTTCTAAATCACCATCAACCAATCCAACTAATTTGGTCCATTGACCGAAGTGGGAGGAGTGCCTTGATGTTTTGGGATTAAGGATCTATAGGCGAGAGGGCGTTAATGTATATTTTGTAAATGACATTTCCTTCCCTATAGGTTATAAGGTGTTTCCCTCACATGTCTGGAGCTTGAACCACTCATCCCTCCTGCGTGCGGACTCTTGAATAGGTTGTGTGAGTGTTGGTGTTAAGGGCCCCACCAATGGATGAATGTATGAATGAAAGTGTGTGACGACAGGTCTGCGACGCAGGGAAGATACCGGTATATGTTTGTTTTCCCCGTTTTCCCAGTCTTCCGCTCCAGCAGTTTTTCTGGTAGCAAGATGATGGTTATTATTGTATTGGTTTGGTGTTTATTGCTTGTAAATTGCTTATTGATTGTGGATAAGAATTGGTTTATATATTAACACTCTATGTTGAGTTGCGTCGAGTTCTATGTTGTTTGACGGATTCTGGGATGTAGGAAATCGGAAGTTTGTAACGGTTCCGTAGTAGAGCAGAGGTAAGCGCTGCTCTCGGGAGAGACGGAATTGTTGATGCCCAGTAGGTACACGGGGAAAACGTGTGACGATTGGAGTCTCACAACGCATTGTCTGGGTTCGATTTGGTAACATTGGCGTGTGTTGCCATTAGAGACATTTTCTGTATGAGAGAAATGTATGGTAGCGAAGGTCACCTGTGAAATTGTGGTCTTAGGTACCACGAGTCCAGAAGGCACTCTGATTACGCTTATCACTGGAAAGGTAATAGGTGTTCCCTAAGCTTGCTAGAAGGATAAAGTAGAGGGAAGTGCTACTTTATTAACGAGTGTAATAATTCTGTAGTAGGGCAGACTGTTCGCTGTTCTCAAGAAAGACAGAATTCTGTGTGAATGAACTACATTTTCCGTATGAAAGTGCGTAAATGAAATAGCATTCAGGTTAATTGTGAAACTCTGGTTTTATTTCTCAGGAGCATTGGGTCTCCAACTAGGTGTCTTAATTCTGGAGAAACGGTTAGCTGATGCTTGTTAGAAGGGTAAGGTAGAGGGATGTGCTACTTTATCAACGGAAGTAACGATTCCGTAGTAGGGCAGAGGTAAGCGCTGCTCTCGGGAAAGGTCATTAACTATTCTTGGTTAGCGAAACAGATAATGGTGGCGTATTTATGTCGTTACTAACAGATTTGAAAGTTTAAGGAACGTAGAAAAGCTCACTGAGAATTTTTGTAAAGGAGGGGTCAGCAGAAGCAGGAGTAGCGAGAATAGCTGACGTCAGAAAGACCGCGCTGGGATTGGCTAGTCAGTAAGAAACATAGACACTCCGGATTGGTGCGTTAGTGTGCGCCGCGCTGGGAGTGGAGAATTACAGGGTGACGTAGACGCTCCTGATTGGTCCGCTAGTGTGAGTCGCGCTGGGATTGGAGAATTACAGAAGTGACATAAACGCTCCTGATTGGTGCGTTGGTGTGAGTCGCGCTACGATTGGTTAAAACAACAGAATAGTCGCAGGGAAAATCTAGCGATACACGGAAGACAAAATGATGTCTTACGATCCACCAGAGAAAGAGAAAAAGACCTGGTTTGGAAAGATCAAGAGATTATTTAAAAAGGACAAACCGATTAAGACTAGAGAGGTGTAGTGACCTGGGGGCAGGGCACTAGGACCCTGCACTATACTAGATGGACACTGAGGGAACCGGACACCACATCCGGTCAAGGGGTGTGGACAGGGCATTGCAGGGTGAGGGGACGAAGTGGGCAGACGTGCAGGGGCACAAGGAGAATATCCTGTAATCAAATAAAGCATTATCGATCCTTACCTGTCTCCGTGAGTCTGTTCTGGAAGACACGACATCTGGCGAACGAAGGCGGGATATCATCAGGCAGAAGTGGATCAAAACGTCTGTTTCCTGGAGAAGAAGCGCAACGGAACCAGGAGCCCACTCTGGTCCGCTGGCCAACTCAGGAAACACTCGTGCGGAGTGGTGCGACGGGGAAAGACAAGCGGAGCCAGGAGCCCACCCTGGTCTGTGCAGTGCAGCCAAAGAACAGCGTGACGCGGGAGCCCACCGGACCGACACATCTGTAAGCGCGCTGATAGTGAGGAAAATAAATAAATAAAGACGCATCCGCCGGCGAGCAGAGAAGCAGCTAGGCACCAGCACCCAAGAGCGCTCGTAATAAAATAACGCTAAGCAAAGGGAAGGCGCGCGTTAGTTTGAACAAACTATCGCGAGACTACGGCGGCCATCTTAAAGTCAGGCATCCGGGGCCAATCAAAAGCAAGAAAGAGCGGCGGCCATTTTAAAAGGTCAGGCAAAGTGAGAGGACAAAAGAAACTGTGCGAGACTATGGCGGCCATCTTGGAATCAGGCAACTGAGCTAATCAGAAGCCAGGAATCCGAGGCGGCCATTTTGAAGTCAGGCATCCATTGAAATACATTGGAAAACAAGAAAATGTGCAATAAAGGCACAAATCGTAGAAAAAAAAGAGGAAATAAAGCAAAAAGAAGGGAAAAGAAAAGGAACAAACAATGGAATAAAGGAATAAAGAAATTAAATAAAATAAAAAAAAAGAGCGACTTTGAGGAGAAGCAGAGCACGCAAGCCATCTTCCACAGGCCGTTAACGTTCAGCCTATCGGAGCCACAAGCGGGCATCAGGTGGGAAAGATGGGTCAGGAAATTTGAGCGCTACATGTGGCCTCGAGATCCCGCACGTCGGTGCCTGACCAGCAATGGGTCAGAAGTGTAGGAAGTGCAACAGGGACAATCACTTCTCAAGCACGTGCATGACAAGAAAGTTCAGAAGTGAAAGAGGCAGAACAATGAGACCACAGATGACCAGTAACAGATACGCACGACACATGGAAACGGCAAATCGCAGCTCCTCTGACGAGTCCGAAGAGACGGCAGCTCCGGTGAGGGAGGCGAGACTATATCTGATGTCAGACGCACCAAGAGAGGACAAAGAGACAGAACACGTGCATCTCGTGGAAAAACAACAAATAAAGAAAACGGCCACTGTGGACATCAGTGTAGGAAACCACCAAGCAAAGTTTGTGCTTGACAGTGGAGCAACCTGCAACATCATGTGCATGTCAGAATACCAAAAAATGATGGTGAAACCACAGCTGTCACCGTCAACGGTGGACGTGTTCACGTGGGGTTCCAAACGGCCAGTAGAGAACATTGGAAAATTTACAGAGACTCTGACGTACAAAGGCAAATCATACCGAGACGAAATACACGTGCTTAAGGGTGACATCCCAGCATCATGCCTGCTCAGCAACGTGACGGCCCAGGTAATGGGGCTACTGGCAATTACATACCACATGTCGGAAACGGAAAACATCCTACTAGAATACCCAGCCATACTGAAGGGTCTTGGCAAGCTAAAAGGAAAACAGATAACATTACATATCAATGAAGTAATCAAGCCAGTGGCCCAGCATCACAGACGAGAACCAATTCACTTACAACCACAAGTTGAGGAGGAGATAACAAGCTTACTGGCACAGGATATAATTGAACCTGCTGAAGGACCAACGCCATGGGTGTCCCCGATCGTGGCAGTCCCTAAGAAGAACACCCCAAAGATCCGCATATGTGTGGACATGAGGATCCCGAATACCGCAATAGCAAGAGAACGTCACCCGGGGCCACACCTGAATGACATGATCAGCTGCCTCACTGGAGCCTGCCGGTTCTCGAAGCTGGACCTGTGCAAAGGATACCATCAGTTAAGAACTGGACCACCAGTCCAGGTACATAACAACATTTTCCGTGCACATGGGTCTGTTCAGATACAAGCCGCTGAGTTTTGGAATATCGTCAGCAGCGGAGATATTCCAGGAGACAATAAGACAAGTGATAAGACCGGTACGGAACAGCCTGGACTACAGCAATGACATTTTGGTATTTGGAAAAACAGAAAAAGAACATGATGCAGCTCTGCGTCAAGTGTGCACACAACTGGAGCGAGCTGGCCTCACGTTAAATGGAGAGAAATGTGAGCTGGGAAGAGGGGAACTAGTGTTCTTCGGGCACATCTTCTCCAAACGAGGGATGAGGCCAGACCCAAGCAAAGTTGAAACATTGAAAAATGCAAACCACCCGACGGACGTTGGAGAAGTACGGTCGTTTCTAGGTCCCGCCAACTATTGTGCGTGGTACATACAGGACTTCGCCACAGTGAGCACACCATTAGGAGAACTGACCAAACAAGGACAGAAGTTCATCTGGTCTCAGGAATGCGACAGGGCATTCGAAGAAATAAGGAAAGCGGTGGTGACTGTGGAACATCTGGCCTACTTTGACCCCCTACTGTGCACTGAACTGACTGTTGATGCCAGCCCAGTAGGACTAGGAACAATACTAGCGCAGCATCTGCCAGGGAGAGACTCACAAAGGAAGATTGTCGCATATGCGAGTAAGAGTTTAACAGACATTGAAAGAACATATTTGCAACCAGAAAAAGAGAGCCTAGCTGTGGTGTGGGCGTGTGAACACTACCACATGTTCATCTATGGGAAGTCATTCACCATCATAACTGACCATCAGGTGCTAGTGACGATCTATGGTAGCCCGTCGGTTAAAATGCCACCCAGGATTGAACGCTGGGGCATAAGGTTGATGGATTATGATTTCACGATTGTGCACAAGCCAGGGAAAGAACACAACCCGGCGGGATTACATGTCGAGACACCCACTACTGCAAGCACACGAGACGACATCAATGGCAGAGGAGTAACTCAATTTCGTACTGAAACAAAACACCCCGGCACCAATAACACTAACAGAACTGGCAATTGAGATGAAGAAAGACGCCACAATGCAAACGGCCTTAGAGATAACAAGAAGGCAGAGATGGAGGCATGTCAACAATAATTGCACCTGGGGAACAGGAGTATGCCAGGAAGAAGTTTTAGCTCTGAAGAAGATTAATGAGGAACTGTCAGAGACAGATATCGGGATAATGATGAGAGGGACAAGAATAGTAATACCAAGCTCACTCAGGAGACAACTGGTAAACCTGGCTCATGAGTCACACTGAGGCATAGTAGCAACAAAGAAGCTGATAAGAAAGAAAGTATGGTTCCCTGGCCTAGACCACAGGGTAGAAGACAGCATAACGACCTGCCACCTCTGTCAAATAACAGCATCACCGTCCCAAAACGAACCACTACAAATGTCGGAACTTCCGATAGCCGTGTGGACAACACTAGCAGCAGATTTCTTTGGGCCCCTAGACACAGGCAACTATTTGCTTGTGGTCATCGACGAATACTCACGGTTTCCAATAGTACGACACGTCCCGTCGACATCAGCAACAGCAACACTATCGATTCTAGATGACATCTTTGCAGCATGGGGTTCACGGGAAACACTAAAAACAGATAATGGTCCTCCATTCTCAGGGGAAGACTTCCGCAGATTCATGGCCTACCTAGGGATAAACCACAGGAAAATAACTCCTCTGTGGCCTCAAGCGAATGGAATGGTGGACAGGTTCATGGGAAACATCAAAAAGGCAGTTCAAAGAGCAAAACTGGCGCAAATCTCACTTGGCCAAGCTCTGTGCCAAGTTCTGCGTGATTACAGCAACACACCGCATAACTCCACAGGAAGATGCCCAGCAGAGCTAGTACTGGGACGAACAAGTAGAACAAGGCTACCGCAAATAGAGGCAACAATGGCCCCGGACCACAGCAGCATTGCAGAAAGAGATAAAGAGGAGAAGGAAAAAATGAAAAGACATGCAGACGCCAAGCGACATGCCAGCGTGTCAGAACTAAAGGAAGGAGACAACGTGGTAGTACGTCAGTGGCAACAAAGGAAATCCGACAGCACGTTCTCCCAAGACCCGCTAACAGTAACGAAATTAAAGGGACCAATGATCATGGCAGAGTCAGCAAATCAGCGGATAACAAGAAACAGTTCACATTTCAAAGAGCTAAAAGAGGAAAAAAGAGAAGATCAGGATAAGGAAACAGCAGAACAAGAAGAGCAGGAGCATCACAGCGGTGAGGGGCCAGCAGAAGAGCAACAGACACAAGCAAACCAGAGAAGGGTATGCAGACGTCCAAAAAGACTAATAGAAGAAATGTGATGAGAGGAGGCACACCCGCCTGTGCCCGGGCAGACTTTGTATCTATCTCTATCTACACATCTCTGTGTTTCATTTTCTCGTCACTTCTTTGTGACAAAAGGGGAGATGTAGTGACCTGGGGGCAGGGCACTAGGATCCTGCACTACACTCGATGGACACTGAGGGAACCGGACACCACTTTCGGTCAAGGGGTGTGGACAGGGCATTGCAGGGTGAGGGGACGGCTTGAGCAGGCGTGTAGGGGCACAAGGAGAATATCCTGTAATCAAATAAAGCATTATCGATCCTTACCTGTCTCCGTGAGTCTGTTCTGGAAGACATGACAAAAGGGACTGTTGCTTCCTCCACCGAAATCACCCGCATCCTTTATGGTTGCGAAATATGGATATCATACATGTATTTGGTTAGACAATTGGGCAAATTATACAAAAGATGATGGAGTTTTGGCATTCCCAGAACATGGTTCATTTAATTTAGCGGTTTTGAGGAATTTGAGAGAAAGAATGATGAATCTATAACCGAGACCTAGACCAACACAGTTTGAAGCATTGATTGAATGGGAAGATGAGATGCATGACAGGGAACGACAGAGGAGTGACGGAAGATATAGGTACATGTTTGGTAGATCATATGGACAGGAGAATCATGATGATAGAATGAGAAGATGGTGAAGTGCAAATATGGCTGATGGTTTATTCCCTGTGAGACATACTGAAGAAGCTAGCAGTAGAAAATGTATGGAAAAGAGAAATAATGTCGAGTCAAAAGGACATGTTTTATAAAAATCCACCTCCTTATCAGTCAGATTCTACCATATTGACACCATGTGCCCCAATGAGAGAAACTTCACAGAATATAAAGTTTGAATCAGTATTACCAGAGACAGGAAGAAACAATCCTTTTAAAGAGTTAGAGCAAACGCAACATGGTAAAATGGGTAATGAAAATTCAACTGAACTAGCAAAGACCACTTTAGAATTAACTGAGAAGATTAGGGAATTAACAAAAAATTTGGAAGCCGTAACTGTTCCAGTGACCATAGGACCTGTAATGCCTATTTTGGATAAACAGAAGGATAGTGAGCATTGTCTGACGATTCCCTATAACAGTAATAAACAAACAGAGAGGCCAGAAAAGAATATAGACAAGAATCCATGAACACAATCAACAAGTATATTACAACAGAGTACACCTAAAAATTTGACAGTAAATCAAAGTTTAGTGGATAGGATAATAATGACGACAGAATCAGTCCCAGGAACACCAGAAAGATTAGCACCACAAAATACTGAGAAAGACAGTGTAGGTCCTACTTCGGAAGAATTAAGTGAATGGCTAAGGAGTTTGCAGCAAAAAGATAAAGAATCCCAATCTATAGATGTGGCCAAGCTAAGGATGGTTTTGGAAGAATTAATAGTAGGGACTATCCCCACAGAAAAGCTTAAGAATTATCAGGATGAAGAATTACTATTTCTATGCAAAAGTATAACCTGGAGAGCAAGAAACCTACATGAAAGACTAGAAGAAGTGGCAAATGAAATTGGTATAAGCTTTACAAAAACCCTACAGAGTAGATTTCTCTGAAAAAGATATTGAAAATCTGAACACCACAGGAAGAATAACTCAGATTAAAGACATAATCATTTTGTTAAGAAAATGGGGAGACGTAGATAAATGGAAAAGTAGAAGGTTTAGAAAACGAGATGATGCTTCAGACAAAACAATTGCAGCTTTTCCTGTAAGAGAAAAGGAAAAAGTAGTGACAGAATGTCCCATGTGTGAAATTCCAGGCGGAGGATATGTTCCTTGGACTAGGCAAGATATTTTGTCATTTACAAATGACTTCCCTCCACTACGCGAAAAGCCAATCGAGTGGTATAGGCAAGTGGATAGATTTGTAAAATTATCGAAAGTTTTGTGGATTGATCTAAATAGTCTATTTGACATAATAGTACCGGCAGATCTATGGACAGAGTGCAAGTTGATGATCAATTGGCCTACACAAGAATACCCTAGAGACCCTAAAAAGGAGCCCCAGATCCGGAAGTTATGAAAATATATGAACAAGTAATTGTTTTCCTGAAAAACAAGGTACCTCCCAAGAAGACTGATTGGGTAAAAATAGATCGAACTCATCAGGAAGCTAAGGAATCAGTACATACTTATTACGAGTTTAGTGGTGATGAAAACTTGAGTGAAAAGGATTTAAGTCTCTTTGTATACCAATTTGTATATGGTTTACGTCCAAAAATCAGTGAAATGATTAAACAGCATACAGTGGAATGGCAGAATAAGAAAATAGATGAAGTACTAAGACATGCAAAATATGTTAGTGATGAAATCGAAGCCAAGCAGCGAAAGTTAAAAGAAAAAGTCATGTGGGCACAGGTAAAGGTGGCAGAAAGACAGGAAGCTCAGTTGGTCGAACAAGCAAATAGTGCAGGATCAAAACCTAAATTTAATGCTGGAAAAGGTAAGGGACAGTTCAATATAGAAGAAGACAAAAAGAAATAGCCATGTCACAATTGCGAAAGAATAGGGCACTGGAAATCCGAGTGTAAATTTCCCCCGAATACTAACAGTGATAATGCATCATTGAATCCGCAGGAGGTGAGTTGTCAACCGCAGCGACAGCAGCAGGTTGTTACCCAACAGAATCAGGCGCCAAAACCGCCTTTTCCACAGAGCGTAAATTCACAGAAATACAGTAATGAGACAGGATTCTACAACGAAGAACAGGTAACTAAGCTACCACACGCTAGCGCTGTTTCACAGTATTGGCTAAAACGCGATGAGTCAGAAGAAGGCTATTGACGGTGCCGAAGGGAGGAAGAAGAGTGCGTACTTGGCGCAACTCTAGAAGTAGACCAAACAGGCCCTTTTGTGGACGGAAAGGTAAATGATGAAAATATTACTTTCCTAGTAGATACTCGTGCTACTCGATCAACTGTTAGGCAGCCGCGGTCGGTATTAGGAGTAACTGCAGGGCGGTGACTTGGGGAGGGAGAGGGGCAGGGTGGGGGGTAATAAACTATGGATTACGGCGGTTTACAGGTAAGTTAACATATAAATTAATAAAAACGAATTTTGTTGCGTGCACTGCATTGCATTTGGGGATGCAGTGCATGCAACGAAATTCGTTTTATTAATTTATATGTTAATTTACCTGTAAACCTCCGTAACCCATAGTTTACTACCCCCCACCCTGCCACTCCCCCTCCCCACGTCACCGCCCTGCAGTTACTCCTGCTACCGACCGCGGCTGCTGTTAGGTCAGCTGATGTTAAGAATCTTCCTCTCTCGGACGAAACAATCCAAGTGGTTGGAGTATCCAACAGACAGATTAAAACATTTCTCATATAACCAGTAAAAGTCAATATAGGGAAATTTTCCAAAATGCACTGCTTTGTTGTGTGCGATTCAAGTCCTGTAAACTTGTTAGGAAGGGACTTACTGTGTAAGATGAATTGCACCATATTTTGTACCCCTGATGATATAGCATTTGAGACCCCTGATGAAGATGTACTACATAAAATGACAATGGCTAACATGGACCCTGAGATTACTGAAGCATTTGCTGTATTCAACCCTGAAGAACTGCCAAGAGAATTGAAACAAACAGTAAAAGCAGAAGTCTGGGATTTCACAGGAGAAGATATAGGATTAATGAAAAATGTAGGTCCTGTAAAGATAACAGTGAAGGAAGGAATAAGTTACCCAAATGTTCCTCAATATAAATTGACACCTGAGATAATTGAAGGAGTTACTCCTATAATTGAGAAAATGGTTAAACAGGGTATTTTGAGAGAAATAATGAGTAGTCCATGTAATTCACCAATTATGGGACTGAAAAAGGCTAATGGAAAGTTCAGAATAGTGCAAGATTTGAGAAAGATAAACAAAATTGTTGTGTCATGTTGTCCTATTGTACCAAATCCATCTGTGATTTTGTATCAGATTCCACATGATGCAGAATGGTATACAGTGATTGATCTGTGTCATGCTTTCTTTTCCATCACGTTGCATCATGACAATCAACAAATTTTTGCGTTCCGTTTTGGTGAACGTATTTTGGCATGGTGCCAAATCCCACAAGGGTATACAGAAAGCCCCTAGATATTTAATCAGATATTGAAAAAGTCCTTAGAAGACCTAGAAATGCCCGAGAATTCAGTGCTGGTTCGATATATTGATGACCTACTTGTGGCATCAAAGACTCGAGAAGCTTGTGTAATAGACACCATAGCATTGCTAAACCATTTGGCAGATGGAGGACTTAAAGTATCCCCATCGAAATTGCAATTTTGTCAGAAAGAAGTACAATATTTAGGCCACAAAATTGAAAAAGGATTGAGGAAAATAACTACAGACAGAATCAAGATAATAAAAGGAATAAGAGCCCTAATGATGCAAAGAGAAGTAAGAATGTTTCTTGGAATGGTAGGATATTGTCGTCAGTGGATAAGTAACTTTTCCCTGATCGCAAAGCCTTTGATACGCCTGACAAGAAGTGATGTAAAAGACCCAATTGACTTAAATAGGGAAGAATTAGCAGCTTTTAAACAATTGAGAGACAGTTTGTGTGAAGCACCAGCGTTAGGAATGCCTGATTACGAAAAATAATTCAAGTTGTACTGCAGTGAGAGGAATGGATGTGCACTCTCTGTACTAATACAGAAACATGGGAAATTGAGAAGACCGATTGCATATTTTTCAGCTATGCTAGACCCTGTAGCTGTAGCGTTGCCAGGTTGTTTGAAAGCAGTAGCTGCTACTTGTAAGAGTCTGGAACAAAGTGAAGGAATTGTGATGGGATATCCTGTGCGAGTATTTGTGCCTCATGATTTGGCAATCCTTTTAACAAGGAGCCGCACTCAGTTCATTACACATAGTCGGCTGACTAAATATCAGATGGTCATATTAGGTGCAACGAATGTGAGCCTTTCGAGATGCTTGAATGTGAATTCATCAACGTTACTGCCTGATGCTGAGAATGTGGAAGTCAGAGATGAAGTGGATCATGATTGTTTGGATGTTCTTGATTTCTGTACCAAACCACGCCCTGATATAAAAGATGTACCATTGTCAGAAAGTGACTTTGTGATGTTTGTAGATGGGTCATGTTTGAGAACAGACAAAGGAATGCTAAGTGCAGCATATACAGTATGCACAGTTGCAGCAATAATGGAAGCATCTTACCTGAAGGGAGTAAAATCAGCTCAGGTTGCTGAACTTGTAGCCTTAACTAGAGCATGCAAGTTGGGAAAGAATGTGAGAGTAACTTTGATAACTGATAGTCAGTATGGCTTTGGTGTTGTGCATGATTTCGGTCAGATATGGATGCAGAGAGGATTTCTGACTTCAAGTGGAACTCCTATAAAGAATGCTGAAGTGGTTGGGAAGTTGCTTGAGGCGATACAGCTGCCTAAGCATTGGCCGTTGTGAAGTGTGCTGCACACGTTTGGACAGGAGATTATGTCACAGTTGGTAATACGTACGCCAACGATGTGGCGCAATACTGTGCTCGCAATCAAAATTCAATCAACAGGACGAAAGAAAGGGAAATGAATTCTTGCCACCTACTGTTTACTAACATTATGAGTACCTGGGAAGAAGTGAGGCAGTTGCAGGAAGAATCAGGAGATAAGGAAATGAGACAATGGGTAAAAGCAGGATGTGCACCAAGAGAAACAGATCATGTGTGGGTTTATCGAGATGGAAGACTAGTTATGCCTGATAGCATGGTGTCAGCCATGGCACGGATGTATCATGGACAAGCACACATAGGGAGAGACGCGATGGTTAGGTCATTTAAAAAAACATGGTATAATGCAAAATTCAGACTTGTAGCTGAGAGCCTTTGCCTTATATGTCAGCAGTTCAATCCTGGGAGGAAGACAGTGGTAAGTCTAGGAACGATAGGTCGAGAAGGAGGGCCTTTCACCAGAATGCAGATTGATTTCATTGAAAGCCTCCCTGTAACAGGTTGAGGTATGTTCTAGTGATGGTCTGCTTGTTTTCTAGATGGGTAGAAGCATATTCCACAAGAAGGAGTGATGGAATCACAGTAGCAAAATTGCTTTTGAGGGAAATCATTCCTAGATTCGGGTTCCCAGTCACAATTGAATCAGATAGAGGAAAGCATTTCCATAATGAGATCATGAAATTGATTTGTGAAGCATTGAATGTACAACAGAAACTACATTGTGCCTATCGCCCAGAGGCTTCTGGTGTAGTGGAACAAATGAATGGCACTATTAAAAAACGATTGGGAAAAATGTGTTTAGCCACAGGTTTGAATTGGCCTGATGTCTTGCCTCTTGTACTCATGACTATTAGATCTATTCCAGATAGGAACACAGGTCTGAGTCCCCATGAAATTGTCATGGGAAGAATCTGAGCCCAGGAGACTGGGTGAGAATTAAAGTGCACAGAAGAAGAAACTGTCTGGTCCCACATTGGGGAAAATCACAAGTGATTTTGACCACAACAACAGCTGTGAAGTGTGCTGGAATAAAGAACTGGATCCATGCTAGTCACACATTGAAAATTCCAAATCCAGTGGATAACAAGGAAGGAGAATATTTTGAAGAGTCAGAGACTAGTTCTGAATCAGATGCTGAAGAAACAAGAACTAGTGAAAATCCTGAAAGGGGGGAGTCAGAACCAAATTCAATTGTTGCTCCAGAAAATATCCCCTTGAGAAAGAAATTACAGATTTCTAATACCAGCTCAGACTCAGAGACTGAACAAGAACAGGCACATTGGAGAAAAGAGAAAAGCAGTGAAGAAACAATCAAATAAATTGTTGATATGGAAGTTTTTGATGGAAAACCGAGAGAAATTCCACCTGAAATAACGAAATTAGATGGACAGGTGCCAGTTACAGAAAGTGAGGGAAAGATTCTTGCGGAAGACCCCCGAGGAGTTGTAGGGAATTCAAACATCCAGTTAGAAGAAGGGTCAGTTAGTCAGCAGGAAGATTGTGTGCAAGAACCACAAGGAGGGACAGAAGTAGGGGAAATAAAAGAAGTGGTGGAAAGAAGAACAGCTGAAAGCAAAAAGCAAGTTGAAACCGAGTCAGAAGATAGTGAGGAAGAAATACCAGAAGGTCCAGTCCTGAGGAAAAGAGCATGGAGAGCTGAAAAGAATGATAAAGGAATTAAATCGAAAAGACCAGCAAGAGATGAAATCTGGCCAAGCAAAATAAAGAGGTTGAGATATAGACTGACACGAGTGAATTCACCAAGAGCAGAAAAAGTGAATGAAGTATCCAGTCAAGAAAAATCGAAAAATGAGAAAATAACTACAGAAGATTAAGTCGCCGGAATGGTCGTATGTGGCCTTGCCTGAAATAAAAGAAGAGGCAGATAGCCAAGAAAACCTAGAGGTGACTGTACAAGAAGTGGTTGAGGAAGACAAAGAATCGGAAATCCTGAGAGTTATCTTGTCCGATATTGGAGAAGAAACAGATGTTCAGGAAGTTCTGTATCAAGATTACGAGAGAAAAGTGAAAGATGATCAAATGCCAAACTGAATAAGACAAAAAGTGTTGCAAATGGAAAGACAATAAAGTACGGGAAACACATAACTGATAGAACCAAGTAGGTGCTTAGAGCCTTGGGTTAGACAAAACTAGTTGTGAAATAGAAGAGGCTAAGTCAAAAGACACTGATAATTTTTTTTACGAAAATGGCAAACACAGAAAGTAGAAAAGCTAAATGTACGTTCCTTAGAATGTGGTTTAAAATGTGTTGTTGTTGTACAGGATTACTAATGCTTCTGTGGAGTGTATTAGCTTTGATGATATCATTTAAAGTTACACTGGAAACAATAGAAGGGCATAGTGAAAATAAAACTAATATAGAAAAGATTCAAAAAGTATATCCGGCTACAATAGATAGAAATTATCTGCATAAAGACAGGTCTATAAATGATTTTTCTAATAATGTATTTTCTAAACTACTGTATGAATATGTAAAGACGATGGATGTGAGGGATTGTTACGTCTGTATGCAGTTACCTGCATCTGTATCTGAGGGAGTGACCTATCATCACCTCCCTGTAATGTATGGAATAACATGTAGTGTGATAGCTAGTCTATTTTACAAAATAGGGACATTAGAATATTACTTTTCAGATGTAGATAACGTATTTTCACAAGTACCTGTAATTAACAAATTGAATAAAGTAAAACCTGCAAAGGTATTAGGTGAATGTTTCTTAGAAACGAAAGAATTAACATTAGAATCTATTTTTAGGAATAATCTAACTTGTAGTTTAAAGAAGGAGGAGAAAGTGTTCTTGGGTATGGTTGAAGAAAGGAGATTAAAAATGCAAAAGAAAGTACCTGAGGGAAAAGAAGAAAAGACAGTCTGGGATGTTGAAATGAAAAAGCATTTGAAAGGAGAAGCTAGTCCAACTATGGCCTTAGATTGGCCTCAGAAAGGAAAGTTGTGTATTAGAAGGAATCAAACTGCATATGATAATTACTTTCTTGGTAACAGTGAATGCCATGCTACATACCGAATCATGGGTGGATGGGAAATTAAAGGAGAAAATGATCCAGTTTTTCCTGGGTTATATTTTATCTGCGAAAACAAGGCATACTATCGGTTGCCAGACCATTGGTATGGCACATGTTATGTAGGTCTGGTTTTTCCAAAGATATTCCACATGGGAAGAGGAGAAGATGGTGTGCATAAGTTAGGTAGTCTACTAACATGTAGAAAGAGAGAATCTTGGTCTGAAATTGTAGGAGACATCTTTGGAGTATTGATACCAGCAGTGGGAATATCTCTGAGTGCACACAAAATTAGAAAATTGTCAACAGTAGTGGATCGCTTGTCAACAAGCACCGCTGGAGGATTCTTATTGGTAAATACTGAAATGGTTGCCATGCGTGCCATGGTGATGCAAAATCGACTTGCCCTTGATATATTATTGGCAAAAGAGGGTGGAGTCTGTGGAATGCTGAAGGTTCAACATTGTTGTACTTACATTCCGGACGAAAGTAAAGATCTGAAGATCTATATTAAAAATATTACTGAATTGCATGAGGAAATTACACCACTGGAGGTTGAAAGTGTTTGGGAAAAGATTGGAAAGAAACTTTCTTCCATTAAAGATTTCTTATTTAACTTAGGTGGTACATTTATAGGTAGAATCTTATTTCCATTAACATGTGTGATTTTTCTAGTATTAATTTTAAGATTAGGATGTTTATGTTACAAAAGGAAGAAGATTCAGAAAAGGTTCAAAAGAGAAAATTTTCAAAGAAGACAGAATAAGAGACAAGAGAGGGAATTTGAAGAAGTAGAATTAGAAGAAATGAAAGATAATATGTATAAAACAGCAAGAAGATAAGAAATTGGGGAAACAGAGATGTGAACTTAACTAAAGAATTCATTTCGCTCTCATGACAAAATTGATACAAAATTTTAATGGTGTGGTGATAAAATCACCAAAGGGGGAATTGATTGAGCAGGTAGTACAACATTTTGTATACCGCCCCTATTCCGCATGAATAAAATTAATTAAATAATTCATTAACTATAATATTATTAAACAAGTTTGCATGCTTTATTAACCAACATTATTAACATTGGAATTACACGTGGGCTTTGCATTTGCATGGCTAAAATAACCTTTATGACTAAAATCAGTACGCATATTAACAGTAGTATAAATGGTAATTAGAATATTGCATGATAAATGTTGCTTTTGTAATGTTGCCCAAGAGGAGGACCGAATATATGAATATAATGGCTTTAAATGTTGCTATACGCTAGATAAATACAAGCACATAAAGGGATTAGTAAGGGGTTAACATTAGATTCATTATTTCTATGTATTAATTACACTTTTGTGTTTGTTTCGCTTAAATTAGCACTTGGGCCTAAAACCAAGATGGCCGCCGACACCACACGACGAAGTGGCCACTGTTCCACGAGGCGCGGAGTGAAATGCGCACGCGCCAGGATTCTCCTAAACCTCGTCATGACCTTTGGTCCGAGATGGACCCGAGCAAGGACAGAGTGGGCTACCAGCCAAGCTTAGAGAACAATCGACCTTACAATAAAACCGGAAAAAACTGACTTTGAACAATCTCATGACATCACCCCTTGAACTGAACAGAAAACTTTAACTTGACATCGGACGATCTCATCCAGCCAATCACGACTGTCCAAAATTATTATATTGTATCTTTTTGATTTCATTTTATTATAAACGTAGTAGAATAGAGAGGGACATTGCTACTAGGGGTGGGCGGAATTTGCGAAATCCACTTTCGCAAATTATCGCGAAAATGTTAAAAATTATCGCAAACACGCGGAAATATCGCGAAGATGCAGAAGTTTTTTTCCCGCATGTTCGCGAGATTTTCTGCATGGTTGCGGCTCGCCAACTTACCCATGCAGTTGCTCGCGGGCGCGGCCATCTTGTTTTCAGTTGTCTCGCGGTGCATGATCGCGAGAAGAAAGACGTGATCGCGCGACGCTTGACGTCACTGCGGGCGCAAACTGTCGCGAGACAGCGCAAATGGCTAAAAACAATACAACATCTCATGGAGAACGCGACCGGATCAAGAAAACTTGTCGGCGAACGCAGGGATTCAGGTAAGGCGATCGCGCGCGCGTGAGAATGTATTATTTTACAGCGCAAACAAGAACCAAATTATCGCAAAGCTGCGGAATGCGGAAATTTTTACATTTTCGCGCTTTCCGTGGAACGCGAAAATGTCAAATTATCGCAATTTCCGCGAACGGAACGAAATTTTAGCCCAGGCCTAATTGCTACCCCTATCTTCTTTTTCCTTGATGCTGACGTTCGGGCTAACACTGACGTTTGGGACTGTAACCTGCCGAGCTAAGAACTATTGAGCTTTGGCTTGCTTTCGGACGATTTATGACAAAATTATGCAGAGCCAATGAATTAGAGGACTCCAAATAGCCAGATTATTTAAATATGATGATCTGCAATCTACTCAAATATTGATATAAACTTTCTAAACTTCACGAGACAAAATGCAAATTTAAATTCATTATGAAATATTAGATAAACAATTATTGATTAACGAGAATTCATGAGTCATGAGTTTCATTTAAAAGATAGATTCTGAAGTCTTAAAATGTGTTTTAGCTGGTTCTAAATCACCATCAACCAATCCAACTAATTTGGTCCATTGACCGAAGTGGGAGGAGTGCCTTGATGTTTTGGGATTAAGGATCTATAGGCGAGAGGGCGTTAATGTATATTTTGTAAATGACTTTTCCTTCCCTATAGGTTATAAGGTGTTTCCCTCACATGTCTGGAGCTTGAACCACTCATCCCATCCTGTGCGCGGACTCTTGAATAGGTTTTGTGAGTGTTGGTGTTAAGGGCCCCACCAATGGATGCATGTATGAATGAGAGTGTGTGACGACGGTTATGCGACGCAGGGAGGATACCAGTATATGTTTGTTTTCCTCGTTTTCCCAGTCTTCCGCTCCAGCACAGGAACTGGGGTGCATTTACACAGGGGGGCACAACATGTACCCTTGCATTCACCCTATGGCCCTTTGTTTCCTCTCCACCACAGTTTTCATGGCAGGCTCACCTCCATTAAAATTATGGCAAAGAAAAAACTCGTAATATGTTTGGCAGTGCCGCAGCGGCATTGCCAAGCATATTGCGACCTCAAGACCGCTGCAACACTGCCAGGGATCTCGGACCCCTGATGGTGGAAGCGGTCCCATGGTTGTCCAACCGCTCTACTTGTGATATGGCGGTCGAACCACCGGTGCCCGCACCGCCACCATGGCTACAGGGGTCCAGTGGACCACCGTAGTCATAATTAGACCCTAAACATTAGCTATTTCCGCTAAGACCTTGAGACCTTGATGTTGATAGTTTGACCTAAGGACGCTGTGCCGGCAGAACCCAGTCCAGGTTTTCTGAACACCAGCTGCAGGGATGGTACTAGGGACTTAGTAGTAAATCACATAAGCCAATTTAGGACACACTAATCCATGCCAACAATTTACAGAGGGAGCACTTTCACTTTGGCACTGAACAGCAGTGGCAAAGTGCCCAAAGCATCTAGACCAGCAAAAACGAAGTCCAACACACAGTAAAAATACATGAGGCAAAGCCAAAAAATACAGGGGAAACCCACACCAAGGATGCCAGGTCTAACACTGAACATGTCCTCTCTAGCAATAAAATTATACAGCCCCTTATAGGTGTTTACCTCATAACCCCTCACCCAACCATCCAGTGCCTTGCAAAAGAAACCCACAAACTCCCTTCAGGACAGGTGAGACCGTTTCTGACTGTCCCCGAATCTCAAACTGCCCTTTTCTGGGGTGAATTCTTATCTCTTGACAAGGGTCTCATTCATGATGGGATGCCCAAGCATGTCCTCCATCTCTAGGGCAAGTAGGGCTTCCCCACCATCCCTAGGTATATGCCTCCATTTGCCAGCCCTTCAATCCTCTATCATTCTCAGTGATTCTGTGCAGCTCTAGAATAACCTCATATTTCTCAAACCACCTGTCTAAGTTATCCCCATCCTTGAAGTCAAACACCAAGCCCATGGGTATGTGGATCCTTCCTTCACCAGTGGACACTGTAGTTTCACTGCCACTATTCTTGCTTGACTCTACCAGCTGTTTGGCCTTCAGGTCCAGCTCCTTAAGACATCAGTTCAAGAGCCAGTAAAATCTTTTTCTCTTCCAAGTCTTTCTCATCTTCTGCTTTCCTTTGTTTGCCTGCATGGCAAGTTTTTCCCTAGCTAAGGTTCTCTCTGCCTCAGCCCTCCTTTCCTCCACCAGGGTTTTGTCACCCTCAGCTCTTCTCTCCTCTGCAGCCAGCTAGGCCAGCTGTAACCTTAGGTCCCTCTCAGCCTGTCTGTCTGGTCACTCCTCATGAAACAGGGTTTGTGAGGAGACACTGCTTCCTGCATGGATCCAGCAGGAGACTCCCTCTCTGTGGGCTCCCCTCTCTCCTATGGAGCCTTTGCCCAGTCATTTTTCTTCTCCTCTTCATCCTTCTCTGGGCTATTGCCCTCTAGAATCTCTGGTTGTGGATCTTCCAGGTAGTACCAGGGCACTGCATTCTCCAGAGTGACAAAATAGTCCTCCTCAGATTCATCGTCAGAGTCATCACCCTCCTTGCCCACTGCTTCCTTTATCTAGTGTGCCTCTTAATAAACATACAGAGCTTTCTGCTGGTCCATCTTCGTGGACATCTTCTTCAGAGGAAGCCCTCTATCCTGGTAGAAATCCTTCAGCTCCCTCATAGTGTAGAACGCTATGTAGTTGAGATCCACGAACATTCTGGCAAGGTATCACTGGTGCAGCAACAAGAAGAGTATGAAGGTGAAGCAGGAGTCAATTTAGAAAAATTACTAACTGAGAGAAAAAAGAGAATTTAAAAACTCGTTATGGTCTTAGATATGGGATGGTAGGGTACACCAGCCCACCCATCTGCGACATCCGGCCTGCTCTTCGCGTCACACCAAAACCCATTAGCGACCCTCTACTTGCTCCTGTAGACCTGCTGTTATGGTGACAGGACTCTTGGCACAATACTTGAGAAGGTAAACCTTCAGCAAGACTAATCTGGGACTGTATCTGAATTGCCAAGCATCGGGCCGACTTGAACTTTTGGATTTGACCCTATGCAGCCGCTTATACACCAACTGACAGACTGATACAGACATTTACAGAGTTTACTCACTAACCCATGCATTTAGTAAGATACGCTTAATCAGTCACTTATACAATCAGTCACGCACCTACTAAATCATCCATTCAGACACTTATACACCCACTCATTCTTCAATACACCTTGGCATATATATATATATATATATAAAACATATTTAAACTTTAAACTTTTAAAGAAACACATTTGAGATATCATCAGTGATGTCATCAGTGATGTCACTGAATATGTCATGAGTGATGTAATATGTGACGCCATCAGCAGTGCATTGCGGGGGCGCAAGTTATAGTTAGCTCTACTAACTATAACGGCTGAGTTTCTCTGGTTTTGTACAAGTGAAATGTCCAACTAACTATAACGTCCCTGAAACCTATAGTTTTTTCAGTGAATTGCTAAGGTTTTTAAAATGCTAATTTCTAATTATAACATGCCTGAAACCTATGGTTTTTTCAGTGAATTTCAAAGGTTTTTTAAATGCTCATTCCTAACAAAACGTCCCTAAAACCTATGGTTTTTTCAGTGAATTTCAAAGGTTTTTTTAATGCTAATTTCTAACTATAACATAGCAGTCGCGTTTGCAGAGTGGTGGCGAAAGGTGAGCGTGGCCTCCGAACACTTCTTAGCAATCCCACTGTGTGGGATTTAATGGAGGTAAGAGGAGGGGTAGTTAGACCCCAACGTCAACCTTGTGGGCCAACTACCCCTCCAATTACCTCCAGTAAGTCCCACACAGCAGGATTGCTAACTTCTCATACTAGGCCACGCCCTCTTTCTCCACCACTCCCAGGGGGCCAACTTGCCCAACAGGTACCTCCAGTATGCACCACAGAGCTGCATTGTAGAGAAGTGGACACAGATCACGCCCCCTTTCTCCACGACTCTGCAAACGCACCCCCTGGCACGTTCTAAATTGGGGGATTAATTCCCCTTGAATACTGATGGTCCCCCGGGGTTAATTTACCCACCATGTACCTCCCGTAAGCGCCATAGAGCACAATTGCAGAGAGGTGGACACAGGCCACGCCCCCTTTCTCCACCACTCTGCAAACGCGCCCCCTGGCGCATTCTGAGTTGGAGATTAAGTCCCCTTGAATACTGAGGGTCCCTGGGGGCCAACTAGCCCACCAGGTACCTCCAGTTTGCGCCACAGAGCTGGATTGTAGAGAGGTGGTACGAGGCCACGCCTCCTTTTTACACCACTGTGCAATCGCGCCTCTTAGCGCACTGCTGCTTGGGGGATGAAGTCCACTTGTGTCCTCAGGACACAAGAGGACCTCATCGCCCCACCACCAGTGCGCCAAGAGCCGCTTTTGCTTAGACTGGAGTGGGAATAGTAAATGTAACCACTCTGAAGTCCAACGCTTTGCCTACTGCTCCACAAACTGGAGAGGGAATAGTCAATTTACCCCCTCCAAAGTCCAACACTTTGCCTACTGTTGTACAGACTGGAGTGGGAATAGTAAATCTTACCTCTATGAAGTCCGTAGCTTTCCCTACTGTTGCACAGACTGCAGTGGAAATAGTAAATCTCACCCATTAGAAATGTAACGCTTTCCCTACTATTGTCCTGTTTGGAGTGAGAATAGTAAGTCTAATCCCTTCAAAGTTCAACCCTTTCCCTACCATTCAGCTATGTGGAGCGAGAATAGTAAATTAAATCCCTTCAACAACCAACTTTACCTACTGCTGTGCTGTTTGGAGTAGGAATAATCAATGTTTCCCCTCCTAATCCTACACTTTCTCTACTGTTGCATAAACTGGAGTGGGAATAGTATATCTACTATTTCTAGATTCCAATACTTTTCCTATATATATATTAATGGGAGGCAAGGAGGAATAAAATATCTTTTAACTACTCAACGAGGTCCAGTGCGACTAGATACACCCAGCTTGTGGGTTATGCTTTTAAGCTCTATTTTACAGTTTATTATTTAAAAATTCATAACTCCGGTTCTACTTGTTGGATTTTTGTTGTTATGATCTTGTTTATTTATAAACTTAAGCTCTATCTTTCAAACCTGGTGTGGAATCTTTTTATGTGGTGTTTTCATACACTATGGGCCTCATTACGATGTTGGGTCAAAACTTTCCGCCTGACACCATCTCCGATTCGGGAACCGACTGACTTCCAGTCGGCGGTTCCGCCCGACCGATTACGATGCGACCGAACACTGTTCGGTCAGAGTCACATTGTTCCCTATGGGAGCCCATGTTCTGCCCGACAACACAGGCTCCAATGGGGAAATGGTGTGTGTGTGTAAAACCATGCACCCTGTTGCAGGCACCCCATGGTGCCAGCCACACAGTGTAGGGTTTTACGGGGGGGTCACATAGGTACTCCCTCGGCCTCAAACTGGAGGCCTCAGGGTGAAGGGTGCCCTGCTAGAGCCCCCCAAAGTCACTTTCCAACAGCTGTATAGTGTTGGACAAGCCGACTGGGAAAGGCTGTTGGAAATCGACATCGTAATCATTCGGTCAGAGATGCTGTTCATAGAGCTGCACGATTTGTTTCTGACCGACACAACTTCTCCGAGAGCCAGTCGAAACCGATTCAGACGGACCGCGTGGTTTACAATCCGATCGCGAACATCGTAATCGGTTGGGCGGATTGTAAACCGACCTAGTCTGTCTGAAGGGTTCCGACGCGGTCTAGGAAATTGCAACGGTCGGGCTGAGGCTTTCCGCCCAACATCGTAATGAGGCCCAAGGGTGATTTAAACTTTTTAATTTAATTGTTAATAGTAATTTAGGGTTTTGTAGCTAGTTGTTGGGTGTTTACGGGATAGGGTGGGAAGTTAATTTGGTAATATTTAATTATTAATGAACTAATCATTTGTAAGTAAGTATGTGTATGTACATCATTTTTTACTAATTCACTTTACTTATATTTTAGATGTGGGCTGCTATATTCATAGAGGTATAGAGTCAGAAGTTAATTAGGTAATAATTAATTAACAATTACTTGTTAATTATTAAATATTTCCTTGATTGATAATTAAGTAACTTGTGTAGTAATCATATATTTCAGCTATTTATTTTTAAGTGTGGGCTGCATGGTTTGTAGGGGTATGGTGTGGAAAGTTAATTAGGTAATAATTAAATTATTAATTGTTACTTATCTAACTGATTATTAATTATGTAAATTGTGTTATACATATGTATTTTAATTATATTTTAGGAGTTGGTTGTTGCTAGGTTTGTAGGGGTACAGGGTGGCAAGTTCCAAAAAAAGTGCTGTATGCCGACTCCTGATGCTTTCACAAGGAAGGACTTTATTAATAATTTGAAAACATGGCAGGTCACTTGAGTTCCTGTGGCTTTTTGGCTCTCCGCTATAAGCCTTCTTCACAGGTGAGCAACATTTCCTTTCAAAGGTGACCACGTGCAATTTCAAAATGAATAAAAGACTATTCTACTGTTACATAGTGTTTTCTCTGGTCACATCCTTTGGAATGCGCATTGCAAAATGAATTAGCCATTTTCCTACTAATGATTGCATTGCAATAGTCCGATATACGTTCATCGTACCCAGTCACAACAGTTTATATACATTAATTCATGTGGTCTTCATATGCATTAATATCTCATTTACCCTTGAAAGTGACCATCGTGCCATCGATGTTTATAGTCCTCTGAAATCTTATATGCACCAACATTACATGCGTCAGAACCTTAAGCAACCTGCCATGCTTTCTAGGCCTGGGCGTTCAATTCTGTTCCGCTCGCAGAATTTGCGGAATTTTGGTAATTTCGCGTTCCGCAGAGACCTGGGGATTGGCAAAAATTCCACGATCCACGGCTTCGCAGAATTTTTTGCTTGTTCGCACTTTCAAAATGTGTGTTTGCGAGATACTTTTCCCCAAGCACGCAAACAGTGTCCGCGAACAGGAAAGAAGCCTCGCGAACGGGCGAACAAGCAATTCCGCGTGTTCGCGGAATCTCTGCATGCTCGCGGAGATTTTTCACCGTTTTGCAGAGGTTTGCATAGCGTGACTACGCAAATTCCGCCCAACCCTTTTGCTTTTAAATGGTTAATAAAGTGCTTCCTTGTGAAAGCATTGGAATTGGGCAGAGAAGCTGTGCTTTGGAGATATATATATATATATATATATATATGCATAGAGTCATCCACCCCCCCACCCAGTCACAAAGATACTCAGGCACCCTTACAGATACTCAGACAACCAATCAATAACCCATATAGACAGTCATGTAGCTCCTCACCAACCTATGCAGCCCCTTATACACCAACTGACAGACTGATACAGACATTTACACAGTTTACTCACTAACCCATGCATTCAGTAAGATACGCTTAATCAGTCACTTATACAATCAGTCATGCACCTACTAAATCATCCATTCAGACACTTATACACCCACTCATTCTTCAATACACCTTGGCATATATATATATATAAAACATATTTAAACTTTAAACTTTTAAAGAAACACATTTGAGATATCATCAGTGATGTCATCAGTGATGTCACTGACTATGTCATGAGTGATGTAATATGTGACGCCATCAGCAGTGCATTGCGGGGGCGCAAGTTATAGTTAGCTCTACTTACTATAACGGCTGAGTTTCTCTGGTTTTGTACGAGTGAAATGTCCAACTAACTATAACGTCCCTGAAACCTATAGTTTTTTCAGTGAATTTCTAAGGTTTTTAAAATGCTAATTTCTAATTATAACATGCCTGAAACCTATAGTTTTTTCAGTGAATTTCAAAGGTTTTTTAAATGCTCATTCCTAACAAAACGTCCCTAAAACCTATGGTTTTTTCAGTGAATTTCAAAGGTTTTTTTAATGCTAATTTCTAACTATAACATAGCAGTCGCGTTTGCAGAGTGGTGGCGAAAGGTGAGCGTGGCCTCCGAACACTTCTTAGCAATCCCACTGTGTGGGATTTAATGGAGGTAAGAGGAGGGGTAGTTAGACCCCCAACGTCAACCTTGTGGGCCAACTACCCCTCCAATTACCTCCAGTAAGTCCCACACAGCAGGATTGCTAACTTCTCATACTAGGCCACGCCCCCTTTCTCCACCACTCCCAGGGGGCCAACTTGCCCAACAGGTACCTCCAGTATGCACCACAGAGCTGCATTGCAGAGAAGTGGACACAGATCACGCCCCTTTTCTCCACGACTCTGCAAACGCAACCCCTGGCACGTTCTAAATTGGGGGATTAATTCCCCTTGAATACTGATGGTCCCCCGGGGTTAATTTACCCACCATGTACCTCCCGTAAGCGCCATAGAGCACAATTGCAGAGAGGTGGACACAGGCCACGCCCCCTTTCTCCACCACTCTGCAAACGCACCCCCTGGCGCATTCTGAGTTGGAGATTAAGTCCCCTTGAATACTGAGGGTCCCTGGGGGCCAACTAGCCCACCAGGTACCTCCAGTTTGCGCCACAGAGCTGGATTGCAGAGAGGTGGTACGAGGCCACGCCTCCTTTTTACACCACTGTGCAAACGCGCCCCTTAGCGCACTGCTGCTTGGGGGATGAAGTCCACTTGTGTCCTCAGGACACAAGAGGACCTCATCGCCCCACCACCAGTGCGCCAAGAGCCGCTTTTGCTTAGACTGGAGTGGGAATAGTAAATGTAACCACTCTGAAGTCCAACGTTTGCCTACTGCTCCACAAACTGGAGTGGGAATAGTCAATTTACCCCCTCCAAAGTCCAACACTTTGCCTACTGTTGTACAGACTGGAGTGGGAATAGTAAATCTTACCTCTATGAAGTCCGTAGCTTTCCCTACTGTTGCACAGACTGCAGTGGAAATAGTAAATCTCACCCATTAGAAATGTAACGCTTTCCCTACTATTGTCCTGTTTGGAGTGAGAATAGTAAGTCTAATCCCTTCAAAGTTCAACCCTTTCCCTACCATTCAGCTATGTGGAGCGAGAATAGTAAATTAAATCCCTTCAACAACCAACTTTACCTACTGCTGTGCTGTTTGGAGTAGGAATAATCAATGTTTCCCCTCCTAATCCTACACTTTCTCTACTGTTGCATAAACTGGAGTGGGAATAGTATATCTACTATTTCTAGATTCCAATACTTTTCCTATATATATATTAATGGCAGGCAAGGAGGAATAAAATATCTTTGAACTACTCAACGAGGTCCACGTTCGTTCTTGTTTTCCCTGGAGAAACGTGTGAGCGAAGAGAGCTCATATATATATATATATATATATTCACTGAAAAAAACATGGGTTTCACACACGTTATAGTTAGGAATTAGCATTTAAAAAACCTTAGAAATTCAATGAAAAAACCAAAGGTTTCACACATGTTATAGTTAGCTGGACATTTCACTCGTAAAAAATCAATGAAATTCCCCCGTTATAGTTAGTTCAGCTAACTATAACTCGCGCGCCCGCAATGCACTGCTGATGACGTCACATATTACATCACTCATGACATGGTCAGTGACATCACTCATGACATCACTGATGACATCTCAAATGACATCACTGATGACATCACTGATGACATCATCCAGTGAATGTGTGTGTTTCTGAAAATTAAATATGTTTTATATATGTATATCTCAAGGTCGATGGAAGAATAAATGGGTATATAAGTGTCTAAATGGATGATTTGTTTTTGAAAAATTGATTGTGTAACTGACTGATTAAGTGTATCATAGTGAATACATGGCTTAGTGAGTAATGTTTAAATATGTAAATATCTGTATCAGTCTCTCACTTTGTGTATAAGTGGCTGCATGGGTTGGTGAGTAGCTACATGGGTGTCTATATAGGTTATTAGTTGGTTTTATGAGTATCAGTCTGAGTGTCTGCATGGTTCGGTGGGGGTATTACGTAGTGCATAGGTGCATGAATGATTGACTCACTCTTTGTATGTGTTGAAGACAGCATGTGTGCAGGACTCTATGGGTGGATGAGTGAGTGTATGGGTGTGTTAGTGAGTGAATGACTGTCTCAATAGTGTCTTTATGAGTAACTACATATGTTTTAAACTAGTATATGTGACTATTGGTGTATATAAGCGAGTATATGTGAGAGTGAGAGATTGAAAGAGTTCCTGTATGAATAAGTATGTGTTTCTATAAGTGATTGTTTAAAAGACTAAGTATGTGTAAGTTTCCGTAGAAGTAAGTGTGGTGGTGTGTGTATAACTGTATATGCAAGTAAATGTATGTTTGATTCTTTTTTAGCATGAGTGACTATGTGTGTGAGTACCTCTATGGATGAGTGGCATTGTGTAACAGGATGTATAGGTGTATGAGTACATATGATGAGTGAGTACATGTATGAGTGACTGTATAGGACTGTTGGTGAATGAGTGGATGTGTATGTGGATCTTAGGATTACTGTATAGGTTGTTGTAACTGGTATTGGTATGTCCATTGTTTTTAAAATTTTAATTTCTATTTTTGAATGTGTGTATCAAAGGTTATATTAGGGGAAGAGGAGGTCTGCCACTCTATCACAAGGATGATGTCATCAGTGATGTCATCAGTGATGTCATTTGAGATGTCATCAGTGATGTCATGAGTGATGTCACTGACCATGTCATGAGTGATGTAATATGTGACGTCATCAGCAGTGCATTGCGGGCGCGCGAGTTATAGTTAGCTGAACTAACTATAACGGGGGAATTTCATTGGTTTTTTACGAGTGAAATGTCCAGCTAACTATAACATGTGTGAAACCTTTGGTTTTTTCATTGAATTTCTAAGGTTTTTTAAATGCTAATTCCTAACTATAACGTGTGTGAAACCCATGGTTTTTTCAGTGAATTTGCAAGGTTTTTTAAATGCTCATTTTTTTTTTTTTCTTCTATTTTTTTAAACATATTTTTATTTTTATTTTCTATCCTTTTTTAAAGACTATGGTTAAATTTTTAAAATTCTATAATATGTTTTTTTTAATATATTTTATAAAATAAACAGGTAAAATTTATTAGCAATACATTTTTTCCTTTTTTTTAAATTTTTTTTTGTACGCGTACCGTAAGCTTACGGTAAGCGTACGGTTTACGCAATGTCCGTAATTTATCTACGCTGTTTGCGTATAGTTACGCAATTTGCGTAGCCGCGCGTACTCCGCGTGGGACGCGTACGCGTGTACGCTACACGCGCACGTTACGCGGAAGTGTCGGGGGGTGACTGTTATGCGCATGTCTTTTTTACGCGCATGCGTACTTTTTCCGTAAGCGCACCGTAAGCGTACGGTGGGTCATGTGATCATGAAACACAACTTTTGATTGGTTGAAACTACTTTCAGTTCTAGAACTCTCCTACACCACACCCATTCCCCTCATTTCTGCTTGTGATCCCTTAGGAGAAGGAGCTGGGTTGTCTTTGTGATACGATGGCAGAACAGCAGAGCCCTTCTGAGAGTGAGGCTAGCACTAGCAGCACTACCTTGAGGCAGAGAGCGAGGAAACAAAAGACCTCTTATGTATGGGATTATTTTACTTTTCCTGAAGGCCAGCAAAAGGTAAATGCACCCTTAGTAACTTGTAAGCTGTGTAAGCGTGTACTTTCAAGAGGTAATCCTGACAGGAAGTATTCCTTTGGGAATCACACCATGATGAGACACCTCAAGGATGTACACAGAAGGACACATGCTCGACTTACTGAAGGTAACCCTTCAGTAAATCAACCAAGCACATCCACAGCAGCTCAGCCTGGACCATCATCTGCAGAGCCGAGTCCTTCTTCTGCAGGTCAGGTGAGCCCTTCATCTGTGGGAGGAGCATCTCCTTTTGCTGGCCCTCTGGAAATTAACCCTCGATTTCTGAGGGTTGATATTCGATGCGCCTCTTGTCATGATCTAATTTGTCATAGGGAGACCAGTGTTTCCCTAGTGAACAACAAAATAGATCAGCACACTTGTCGCAGAGACTAATTTTCCCAATCTTTCTTTCCTCTGTCCCTGCATGAACACAACGGCTCTTTTAAGAGCCAACCTTATCTTTCATCTTTTTTTTATATATGTTTTTAAAAACTTTTTTTTTTTTTTTTTTACCGTACGCGTACGGTGCGCGTTTTTTTTTTTTTTTTTTTTTTTAAAAAACACTAAAAATCAATTATCACATTACAAGGTCCTTGAGAGACTACAATTAAAAACTGAAATTGTGATTGTAGAGAAGTAGAAAAAAAGGAACCATGATACTATTGACTTACCATACCCGCTCCAAAAAATATTTATTCATTTGTTTTTTTTAAAAATTGCTTTAAAAATGGTTCTAGGTTTTGAAAATTTTCTATATCAATCTGAAAAAAAAGAAAAAAGTATTAATATTTTTTAAAACATTTTATAATACAGTACACATATTTACATATTTATCAAAAAATAATTTTTGCCTTATTTTTGCTGTTTTCAGAATATATTGCATTTCACTATAAATTGTGAAAGCAATTGCATTCATCATTTAACAGCGGGCAAAAAAAAAATAACAATCTCAAAGATTGTATTAAAAAAGCCCAGAATCTCTTTTTACTTAAACTTAACAATATAGAAATGCATAATATTCTAAAAAATATCATCTAATATCAATACTTATTTCTTTAAAATACCGTCTGATATTTTTGTTTCAGAAGTATAATCACAATATTATATCTCAAATAACTCCACAATACATCTGGTTCCATTTCCTTTAGGCCAAATAGTAATTTTAAAATTCTTTTTTGATTAAATTTCCAATGGTAATCCAATAAAATTCTAAAGTTTAATTTGTACAGATCTCACCGATTCTCTGTAACATATTGGTTCCCGAAAGATTTATTAATAATTTATTAAGTCCACAATAGAATTGGTTACCTTTCCGCATGGCCAAATAGTAATTTAAAAAATCTTTTTTGAAAAAATTTCCAATGGCACTCCAATAACATTCCAAAATTTAAATTGTGCAGATGTTACCGATTTTCTCTAAATTTTTGGTTTTCGAAAGTTTCATTAAAAATTAAAAAAGTCCACATTACAATTGGTTATCTTTCCATTAGGCCAAATGATAATTTAAAAAATCTTTATTTTTGAAAATTCCAATGGTAATCCAATAAAATGGTAAAATTGTTTTGTCCAGATCTTGCCAAGTCTCTCTAAAATTTAGGTTTCAGGAAGATTAGATAGGAATTTGCTAAATCAAAAGGCAAACGTTGCTTAAAAACCAATTGGGAATCATTACACAGTGTCCAGCCTTTTTCACATTTAAGATAAACTTTGTAATGTCCAGAAGTAACAGTAGGTCCTTCATGGAAAATTATTGCAACAGTTACAAAAGTTTTTCCTGAAATTGATAATTGCTGTCCTGTAAACTTCTTTATTAAAGTATCCAATTTTGAACCATCAGCTCTACATCGTTGCATCATTAAAATTACATACTGTCCGTATTCCTTTAAAATTAACGTTGAAAACATGTCAGATTGACACTCACCGCATTGCATGCTATGATTAGCACCTTTAACTAATTTAGCAAAAGTGACTGTTTTACTCTCTGGCAATGTCAAATAAATAAACATTCATTATCAACATTAGAGCCACATATATTATAACAGTTTTCACAACTATGTTCCCATTTATAAGAGAGACCAAATAAATTATCAATTGCAACTTCTTCTTCTTCCAGTACCTGAAGAAAAAACATCAAAAATTCGTGTGCATCTTGCTGTTCATTTTGAGAAAACTGTGTTCGTCCTGAACATACATCTAAAAGTTTTCTAATTTCAGTAGCACTTTCTATTTTAGTTTTATCAATACTCAGCTTTTCAAAAAGGAGACTCAGCTCAGAACAGAATCTTTCTCCCTGATTTACTATTATCTGCTCTTGCAAACTTTCCAGATAAAATGCAACATTCAGCACTACATTAGCGTAGCAGTTGACACCAGAGCTATTTTCAAAATGACATCCTACAACCTGTTCTTCTTTTTCCTTACTCTTTTTGCTTGCAATTACATCACTCCTCTTTTTTTTCCTCCTCTCTACATCTTCATTACAGATATTCTCATTTCTCCTTTTACGAGAAACTACACGTTTCTCCAACACAGGATACTGACCTAAATGAGGAGCATAGCTTCTTCTTAATCTATTATTCTCCTTTACACAATTTGTATCAGCACTAACTTTTGAGTCATCAAAGTCTATCATGAATAAACCTGATAATGTTTTCACTCGTGACAAAGCAACATATGCCATACCTTCTTTGAACACAGTTGAACCAATGTTCACAAATGCACAATCTACAGTCAATCCTTGAGACTTGTGAATAGTTACAGCATATGCTAGCGAAAACGGAAACTGCTTCCTACGTACATATAAGTCTTTCACAAGCATGAAACGAACTGTACAACGACAAATGTCTTTAACTTCTTCTATCTGATCAAATTTTATTTTTAAACATTCAATTCCATCTTTTTTCTGATAATTAATAAAACCCACAACTCTTCCCATAGCTCCATTAACTAAACCTTTTCCAACATCCAAATTTCTCCTTAAAAATACTCTACAGTTCATGCAAACATATTGATTTTTTTCTAATCCAGCTGTTTTGGAAATGTTCTTCTCTAGTGAATCCAATTTATTTTTCAGTGTGCCTGTTAATGTGACAGTAATTCTTCCATCCTCAATTTTGTCCACTGCTTCCAATTTCCTGATCTCTTCCTTTTCCAATTTCAAAAGCTCCTCATTGAATATTGAGCATTCACGTAGAGTTGGCATTAAGCAGATTACACTTTTGTTTTCTGCAATGTTCTTGTATATCTTCTCTGCAACTATTTCTTCCTTTGGAAATAAATTATGTAGCAGCCGACTCTGTAATGCTTTTTTGCCAACTTCAGTGAGTAGTCCAATTCTGATATCTTTCAGAATACTTCCATATTCTTCATCGCTTGCTTGCCTCATATTAGTAGTAAGTTCCTTGTACTCAAAGAAGGACCAAATATTTGTATTTCCGATGCTTCCCAATGACTTCTTCGTGTCTTCATGTGTGACAGTATTAAACACTGGTTGTCCTTTAACTGGAGTAAGTTGCAAAAGATCTCCAAAAACTATGACGTGTTTTCCACCAAATAACATGTCATAGTCTGTCTTCAGAATTTGCTGCATTCTTAAATGCACAAAGGCAAGCATTAAGTTTGAAACCATGCTCACCTCATCAATAATGAGAACTTGCATCTTCTTCAATACTCTTGAAACTTCCAAGGATGCTTCTCCAGTTAGCTTGTTGTATTGTATTTTGTTCTCATGCTCCACTGGTAACATTAGCAAACGATGTAAGGTGATTCCTTTTATGTTATATGCTGCTAACCCAGTTGGAGCAGTAACCACACAAGACAAAGTAGAATCCGTTTTTTGCTGTAGGTAGCTTCTGATGACTTTAATTAGGAAACTTTTTCCAGTTCCAGCTTGTCCGCTTACATACATCCTGATTGGATGAAATGATGTGCATGAGCACTCTTTTTTTTCATGTAGAAATCCGTGATCAATTTTGTTTCTGATCTCTTCATAAATTTGTTGCTGCTCTTCATTCAGTTGTCTTTCCAAATTTTGTAAGTCTATAAATTCTTCTTGAGCTTGATTCATAGCCGTTTCCACTTCATTCATGGCTATTGATGCTTCATTTTCAACGATTGGTTGTCCTAGGGGATCTTGACTGAGTGTTCCTGAACTTTGGCTGTCCTGAGAACTGTCTCTAGCTATTTCTGCTGCAATTGTAGTTTCCTGTTCAATTTCTTCATTTAACATTTGCAGATAACTTGAGAATGTACTGCATTGTATGCTGTCTTTGCAAGCATTAAAAGAATCTTCATAGCTTTGAAATTCTCCCAGTAGTTCATCCTCTGTCGCCTTCAGAGCTTTTAATAAATCTGGTCCAAAATACCTCCACAAACGTTTTCCCCACTACACCCCCGGGCGATCTCTCCGTTCGTCTCAGGACAACCTCATCCTGCCTGCAAAGTATAATCTGAAGACGAAGGGAGCTAAAACCTTAAGCCACCTGGCCACCGAAGCATGGAACAATCTGCCCAAACACCTCAGGCAACTAACGCAAGAAAAACCATTCAGAAAGGCTCTGAAGACTTGGATCTTCAGCCTCCCCGATGATCTCACTAAAGCAGCCTTCTAATCCCTCTCTGTTCCCAGACCGGTAATCAAGGATTCTCAGCGCCATGATGCTCCTACCGGAGCGAACGCCGCGCTTTACAAATACCCCTACAAATACAAATACAAATGGTTTAAACAACTGTAAAAGAGCCAAGTAGTAAAATTCCTTCTTGTCAGTAGTGTCGCAACTCAGCTTCCTGTGATTTATCAAACTTCCTTTTGTTTGCTTCACCAAACATCCTTCCTCACCAATGACTTTATATTTTCCATTGTTGATGTCTTCTGCGGCTTTCCGTGAATAAATGTAGTTCTGCAGCACTTCATAGAGACACATGTTCTCCAGATGTTGACTTCTCTTGGGATAATATGTGTCCAACATGTTTGATTTCAAAATATCTGTACTTTCTGGGTCATTCTCGGCCAAATATTCAATTTCTCCAACAGATTTCAGTACCCGATTTCTCATTGCTGCAAGGCCTAAACTTGCCCAAATTATTCTTCTTGATTTCGAGTAGAGACTTGCAGAAGATAACCTATCTGAACATTCGTAGGATCCAATTTCTCGATGCGATAACATCTTCAAACTGAAACTGTACAGCTTCTTACTGACAGTCTTCTCGTGAGAAATCTCTTCCCACATTTCCTTCAATTCTGTTTTTTCTGATTTCGTAATGTAAGACGTTACATATCGAGCAACAGCAATGGAATTGTCAGCTACATACTGTATATCCATGTTAGCGTTCCACATGGATAAAATGACTGGGTTGTAGTCATTTATATTTTTTGATTCTTCTTTTCTTTTTAGGTTGTAGGTATTCTTAGGTGATTTTCTTGTGATAGTATGTCTCACAGCTGACATAAAACTGTTGACTTTTCCTTTTGAAAGAACAGGTCTAGGAAATCCAAATCGACATTTAGTGTAGTATTTATCTTTGCTCTTGTATTTCCGTCGACAGTATTTTCCACACCGATGACTTTGGAAACGTAAAACTTGCTCCTTTAACTTTTTCTCTTCTGTGCTTTTTGGTGTAGCACATGTTGCATATTCTTCAATGTAAGATAACACTGCTTCATCAGTATCTGTTCCAAACTTTGGGGCATCCTTGATCCACAACAGCATATGAATATGAGGAGCACCTCTTGCCTGGTACTCTTTTCTCCAAAAGAAATCTACTACTTCTCCAAGAGGTGGATTTTTTTTATTGCAGATGAAGGACATCATAGCCTCAAATCTATGATTGAAATATCTGCAAACATTAACCGGATCCAATGAGCACAGTTCTCCTGCTGTCTTGTATTCGATGTTTTTAATGTTTGAATTTGCCTCTCGTAGAAAATCCAGTAAATCATCCCAAGCGTACTCAGCACAGCTTAGGGTAACGAACCATGTTGGTGTTCCTAAATTCCGTAACATGCATTTTAATTCACCATGGCGTCGGTACCAATATTCATTTGTCCCACGCTGACAAGCCATCAGATTGATCAGTTGTGTTTCCAAATGATCATCTCGGTGCTGCACTTTCTCCATAAAATCCTTAGCAGACACATTTTGTAAATGTACTCCACTTTTTAAAATGTGATTTACTGCATAAGACAGTGCAGACAAATCACTTTCAAATAAAAGATGGAACAAATAAGGAATACTTTGTCGAAATCTGGGATCTTCAGCATATAGTCTTGTAGTCCGATACTCAGAAGCTGGAATCTGTTCCGGACGTTCATCGTATCGTCCTCCTTTTCCTTTAGGAAACAGCTGGGGAAAACATCGAGCTTCCAAGCTCTCCTCCCATACACTCACGGGAGTTCCTTTTGCTTTCTTCATCTGAAAGAGATCAATATTGTCTCCCATAACTTCTTTTGAATGAAGAGGATGTATGCTAAAATGTTCATAAATTTCTTCTTCCTTTGACTTGTCCACTTTTTCAATTTGTCCAGTTGGTGTTTCTGTGTCTTCTTGTAAATCTTCTTCTTCTTCTTCTTCTATATAAATTGATTCATACCATTTGTTATTCCTTTTCAAATACAAATTTGCTCTTTGTACTTTCCGCACATCTACCAGCTCCTGCCAAATCTTCTTATTCTTTGTAGGTACACCATTAACCAGAATAATTAATGGTTCAGTTTCCAAAGTATCCGCATCAATAGTTTCCATATTTTTTTTCAAATCCAAGGGCAAATACACCACTCTACCTTTTAAACCTCTCAGTAAATCTGAAGGAGGTAATTTACCAGTTTTGGGCTCCATACGTATTATGGTCTGGAACGGATGAACACATTGAATGAGTATAGACTCATATGTATTTAATTCAGAAAGTTCAGCAGGAATAGCATCCAATTCTAAATTATTATGTACAGCTCTGGTCGGCATTCTATTTTCCTCTAACTTGTTGTAACAGTATTTACAAATACGCTGATCTTCACCCAAATCAAAACAATTTTCAAGAAATATATATGTGGCAAAATCCTTCCACTTATAATTATCTTCATTTTCACTCTTTCTGTAGAGATCAACATTCCTAGTTTGTTTTCTATAATGAGTTCTGCGGCAACAAATACAAGTAAAATTTGGTCTTTCATTAGAGATTATTGCAAATTTTGTTATGTGATCATTAAATGTGTTACTTACAGAGGGTTCTACATTCTCTTCCACTTCTTCCTCATTTACTGTGTCCTTCTCTGCACTGTTTTGTTCAGGACCAAAGTAACAAAACTGAATTTCATCAACAACCTTCTCTACATCTGATACCGTTCCTCAGAACAGAGCCCTATTCAATTCATTTAACTTTATTGCTGGACTTTTAGCAAACTACAACCGTCTCACAAACTTTCTCATTTCAGTATGATGAACAGCCAGCATCCTAAAATGATGGAAAACACTATTACACACTTTTCTAGATAGACAAGCCAGAGAATGACCCTGCAAACCAGTATTCTCTCTCACTCTGCATGGATCCAGACTTTGAAGCACCTTAATCTTCTGTTTTATACTTTTTTTACTATATTCTCTTAGAAACTCACGAAATTTGTCAATAGATTCCTGACGCACAGTGCAAATACTACTACAATTCCAAGTGTACACTGGGGCTTTAGGACGTCTCCCCATAGCCTCATCCGCCATCACTTGTACCTCATCTCTTGGAACCATTATCTCCTTCTCCATTATGCAACCATTTTTCACTTCGTAAGCACGACCTCTGGTGTCAACTGCATGCAGCAAACTATTACTTTGAAAATAGCTCTCTTCATTAAAAAAAGGTTCACTACTTGAACTATGCATCCACTTTCCTAAAAACACTTTACAAAAGTTTGTTCTGTTCACTACTCTTTTCCTTTTGCTATGTGATTTCAGTACATTAACCATTTTGTCTAATGTACGCATCCTATTCAAAATTAAAATGAATAGTTTCCTTTTTAATTCTAATGCCTTTGCTGCAATGGCTTCAATTTCTTTTTTTCTTTTATAAAACTTAGCCTTTTGCTTATATTTGTTCACATCCTTTATCAAATTGGACATAACTCTTCTCTGAAACATTTTTCTACGTATCTCTTTAAACGCTGTTTTTCTGTTTATGTAAATCTTTTCAGTTGCAGAAGGTATATTTGCATTAACTAAATTCTCAATTTTTTCCTGTCCTTTTCTTTTCAAAACATTCTTTCCAGTACAGACATTTTGTACATTTTTCCTTTTTTTGAATATGTTTTTTAGAAATTGTTTTGTCTGCTTACCAGAAGATTTTTTCTTTTTCCCAACATGAGCATCTTCTACTAACTTTGGTCCTCCAGTTGTCTTCAAATATAGGTTTTTTTTGTGGGTTTTTTTAACTCTGGATTTTGTAGGCATCTTAAATTTTGTTCACTGCTCTTCAGCAATACCTGAAAAAAACTAAAAAAAAAATCCTTTATTTTATTTAAATATATTACTACATTTCTTTTCACAATAGTCACAAAACGAAATTTCTTTGCCAATTTGAAAGCACACTTACTGCTCTTTTTTTTTGGCAAGTGATAATCACTTTTACAGACTGACACATTATGAATCAACTTTTCAGATTTTTTAAAAAGCCCATGTCCAGACTGCTTTTTCAGACCACCACCATGTGTATCCTGGGAGACTGCCTACACTCCAGCAAGGGCAACCAGCCTTAGTGATGCTGAATGTATTTGCATTACAGACTGAAACCTCAAACCCCACTCGCTTGTAAATACTGTGCATGATTCTACATGGAAAGCAGCTGGGTGTGTGCTAAGAGTCTGCTTCTGCACCAAAAAATCGCTCCCCCTTTTTCCTACTAATGCAACTGTGAAATCACCAGAGCAAAACGCAATAAATCTCTGCCTGTAATTCCTATTTGCACACAGAGTCATGTTTTCACAATAGTCACAAAACGAAATTTCTTTGCCAATTTGAAAGCACACTTACTGCTCTTTTTTTTTGGCAAGTGATAATCACTTTTACAGACTGACACATTATGAATCCACTTTTCAGATTTTTTAAAAAGCCCATGTCCAGACTGCTTTTTCAGACCACCACCATGTGTATCCTAGGTGACTGCCTACATACCAGCAAGGGCAACCAGCCTTAGTGATGCTGAATGTATTTGCATTACAGACTGAAACCTCAAACCCCACTCGCTTTTAAATACTGTGCATGATTCTACATGGAAAGCAGCTGGGTGTGTGCTAAGAGTCTGCTTCAGCACCAAAAAATCGCTCCCCCTTTTTCCTACTAATGCAACTGTGAAATCACCAGAGCAAAACGCAATAAATCTCTGCCTGTAATTCCTATTTGCACACAGAGTCATGTTTTCACAATAGTCACAAAACGAAATTTCTTTGCCAATTTGAAAGCACACTTACTGCTCTTTTTTTTTGGCAAGTGATAATCACTTTTACAGACTGACACATTATGAATCCACTTTTCAGATTTTTTAAAAAGCCCATGTCCAGACTGCTTTTTCAGACCACCACCATGTGTATCCTGGGTGACTGCCTACACTCCAGCAAGGGCAACCAGCCTTAGTGATGCTGAATGTATTTGCATTACAGACTGAAACCTCAAACCCCACTCGCTTGTAAATACTGTGCATGATTCTACATGGAAAGCAGCTGGGTGTGTGCTAAGAGTCTGCTTCTGCACCAAAAAATCGCTCCCCCTTTTTCCTACTAATGCAACTGTGAAATCACCAGAGCAAAACGCAATAAATCTCTGCCTGTAATTCCTATTTGCACACAGAGTCATGTTTTCACATTAGTCACAAAACGAAATTTCTTTGCCAATTTGAAAGCACACTTACTGCTCTTTTTTTTTGGCAAGTGATAATCACTTTTACAGACTGACACATTATGAATCCACTTTTCAGATTTTTTAAAAAGCCCATGTCCAGACTGCTTTTTCAGACCACCACCATGTGTATCCTGGGTGACTGCCTACACTCCAGCAAGGGCAACCAGCCTTAGTGATGCTGAATGTATTTGCATTACAGACTGAAACCTCAAACCCCACTCGCTTGTAAATACTGTGCATGATTCTACATGGAAAGCAGCTGGGTGTGTGCTAAGAGTCTGCTTCTGCACCAAAAAATCGCTCCCCCTTTTTCCTACTAATGCAACTGTGAAATCACCAGAGCAAAACGCAATAAATCTCTGCCTGTAATTCCTATTTACACACAGAGTCATGTTTTCACATTAGTCACAAAACGAAATTTCTTTGCCAATTTGAAAGCACACTTACTGCTCTTTTTTTTTGGCAAGTGATAATCACTTTTACAGACTGACACATTATGAATCCACTTTTCAGATTTTTTAAAAAGCCCATGTCCAGACTGCTTTTTCAGACCACCACCATGTGTATCCTGGGTGACTGCCTACACTCCAGCAAGGGCAACCAGCCTTAGTGATGCTGAATGTATTTGCATTACAGACTGAAACCTCAAACCCCACTCGCTTGTAAATACTGTGCATGATTCTACATGGAAAGCAGCTGGGTGTGTGCTAAGAGTCTGCTTCTGCACCAAAAAATCGCTCCCCCTTTTTCCTACTAATGCAACTGTGAAATCACCAGAGCAAAACGCAATAAATCTCTGCCTGTAATTCCTATTTGCACACAGAGTCATGTTTTCACATTAGTCACAAAACGAAATTTCTTTGCCAATTTGAAAGCACACTTACTGCTCTTTTTTTTTGGCAAGTGATTATCACTTTTACAGACTGACACATTATGAATCCACTTTTCAGATTTTTTAAAAAGCCCATGTCCAGACTGCTTTTTCAGACCACCACCATGTGTATCCTGGGTGACTGCCTACACTCCAGCAAGGGCAACCAGCCTTAGTGATGCTGAATGTATTTGCATTACAGACTGAAACCTCAAACCCCACTCGCTTGTAAATACTGTGCATGATTCTACATGGAAAGCAGCTGGGTGTGTGCTAAGAGTCTGCTTCTGCACCAAAAAATCGCTCCCCCTTTTTCCTACTAATGCAACTGTGAAATCACCAGAGCAGAACGCAATAAATCTCTGCCTGTAATTCCTATTTGCACACAGAGTCATGTTTTCACATTAGTCACAAAACGAAATTTCTTTGCCAATTTGAAAGCACACTTACTGCTCTTTTTTTTTGGCAAGTGATAATCACTTTTACAGACTGACACATTATGAATCCACTTTTCAGATTTTTTAAAAAGCCCATGTCCAGACTGCTTTTTCAGACCACCACCATGTGTATCCTGGGTGACTGCCTACACTCCAGCAAGGGCAACCAGCCTTAGTGATGCTGAATGTATTTGCATTACAGACTGAAACCTCAAACCCCACTCGCTTGTAAATACTGTGCATGATTCTACATGGAAAGCAGCTGGGTGTGTGCTAAGAGTCTGCTTCTGCACCAAAAAATCGCTCCCCCTTTTTCCTACTAATGCAACTGTGAAATCACCAGAGCAAAACGCAATAAATCTCTGCCTGTAATTCCTATTTACACACAGAGTCATGTTTTCACATTAGTCACAAAACGAAATTTCTTTGCCAATTTGAAAGCACACTTACTGCTCTTTTTTTTGGCAAGTGATAATCACTTTTACAGACTGACACATTATGAATCCACTTTTCATATTTTTTAAAAAGCCCATGTCCAGACTGCTTTTTCAGACCACCACCATGTGTATCCTGGGTGACTGCCTACACTCCAGCAAGGGCAACCAGCCTTAGTGATGCTGAATGTATTTGCATTACAGACTGAAACCTCAAACCCCACTCGCTTGTAAATACTGTGCATGATTCTACATGGAAAGCAGCTGGGTGTGTGCTAAGAGTCTGCTTCTGCACCAAAAAATCGCTCCCCCTTTTTCCTACTAATGCAACTGTGAAATCACCAGAGCAAAACGCAATAAATCTCTGCCTGTAATTCCTATTTGCACACAGAGTCATGTTTTCACATTAGTCACAAAACGAAATTTCTTTGCCAATTTGAAAGCACACTTACTGCTCTTTTTTTTTGGCAAGTGATTATCACTTTTACAGACTGACACATTATGAATCCACTTTTCAGATTTTTTAAAAAGCCCATGTCCAGACTGCTTTTTCAGACCACCACCATGTGTATCCTGGGTGACTGCCTACACTCCAGCAAGGGCAACCAGCCTTAGTGATGCTGAATGTATTTGCATTACAGACTGAAACCTCAAACCCCACTCGCTTGTAAATACTGTGCATGATTCTACATGGAAAGCAGCTGGGTGTGTGCTAAGAGTCTGCTTCTGCACCAAAAAATCGCTCCCCCTTTTTCCTACTAATGCAACTGTGAAATCACCAGAGCAAAACGCAATAAATCTCTGCCTGTAATTCCTATTTACACACAGAGTCATGTTTTCACATTAGTCACAAAACGAAATTTCTTTGCCAATTTGAAAGCACACTTACTGCTCTTTTTTTTGGCAAGTGATAATCACTTTTACAGACTGACACATTATGAATCCACTTTTCATATTTTTTAAAAAGCCCATGTCCAGACTGCTTTTTCAGACCACCACCATGTGTATCCTGGGTGACTGCCTACACTCCAGCAAGGGCAACCAGCCTTAGTGATGCTGAATGTATTTGCATTACAGACTGAAACCTCAAACCCCACTCGCTTGTAAATACTGTGCATGATTCTACATGGAAAGCAGCTGGGTGTGTGCTAAGAGTCTGCTTCTGCACCAAAAAATCGCTCCCCCTTTTTCCTACTAATGCAACTGTGAAATCACCAGAGCAAAACGCAATAAATCTCTGCCTGTAATTCCTATTTGCACACAGAGTCATGTTTTCACATTAGTCACAAAACGAAATTTCTTTGCCAATTTGAAAGCACACTTACTGCTCTTTTTTTTTGGCAAGTGATTATCACTTTTACAGACTGACACATTATGAATCCACTTTTCAGATTTTTTAAAAAGCCCATGTCCAGACTGCTTTTTCAGACCACCACCATGTGTATCCTGGGTGACTGCCTACACTCCAGCAAGGGCAACCAGCCTTAGTGATGCTGAATGTATTTGCATTACAGACTGAAACCTCAAACCCCACTCGCTTGTAAATACTGTGCATGATTCTACATGGAAAGCAGCTGGGTGTGTGCTAAGAGTCTGCTTCTGCACCAAAAAATCGCTCCCCCTTTTTCCTACTAATGCAACTGTGAAATCACCAGAGCAGAACGCAATAAATCTCTGCCTGTAATTCCTATTTGCACACAGAGTCATGTTTTCACATTAGTCACAAAACGAAATTTCTTTGCCAATTTGAAAGCACACTTACTGCTCTTTTTTTTTGGCAAGTGATAATCACTTTTACAGACTGACACATTATGAATCCACTTTTCAGATTTTTTAAAAAGCCCATGTCCAGACTGCTTTTTCAGACCACCACCATGTGTATCCTGGGTGACTGCCTACACTCCAGCAAGGGCAACCAGCCTTAGTGATGCTGAATGTATTTGCATTACAGACTGAAACCTCAAACCCCACTCGCTTGTAAATACTGTGCATGATTCTACATGGAAAGCAGCTGGGTGTGTGCTAAGAGTCTGCTTCTGCACCAAAAAATCGCTCCCCCTTTTTCCTACTAATGCAACTGTGAAATCACCAGAGCAAAACGCAATAAATCTCTGCCTGTAATTCCTATTTACACACAGAGTCATGTTTTCACATTAGTCACAAAACGAAATTTCTTTGCCAATTTGAAAGCACACTTACTGCTCTTTTTTTTGGCAAGTGATAATCACTTTTACAGACTGACACATTATGAATCCACTTTTCATATTTTTTAAAAAGCCCATGTCCAGACTGCTTTTTCAGACCACCACCATGTGTATCCTGGGTGACTGCCTACACTCCAGCAAGGGCAACCAGCCTTAGTGATGCTGAATGTATTTGCATTACAGACTGAAACCTCAAACCCCACTCGCTTGTAAATACTGTGCATGATTCTACATGGAAAGCAGCTGGGTGTGTGCTAAGAGTCTGCTTCTGCACCAAAAAATCGCTCCCCCTTTTTCCTACTAATGCAACTGTGAAATCACCAGAGCAAAACGCAATAAATCTCTGCCTGTAATTCCTATTTGCACACAGAGTCATGTTTTCACATTAGTCACAAAACGAAATTTCTTTGCCAATTTGAAAGCACACTTACTGCTCTTTTTTTTTGGCAAGTGATTATCACTTTTACAGACTGACACATTATGAATCCACTTTTCAGATTTTTTAAAAAGCCCATGTCCAGACTGCTTTTTCAGACCACCACCATGTGTATCCTGGGTGACTGCCTACACTCCAGCAAGGGCAACCAGCCTTAGTGATGCTGAATGTATTTGCATTACAGACTGAAACCTCAAACCCCACTCGCTTGTAAATACTGTGCATGATTCTACATGGAAAGCAGCTGGGTGTGTGCTAAGAGTCTGCTTCTGCACCAAAAAATCGCTCCCCCTTTTTCCTACTAATGCAACTGTGAAATCACCAGAGCAAAACGCAATAAATCTCTGCCTGTAATTCCTATTTACACACAGAGTCATGTTTTCACATTAGTCACAAAACGAAATTTCTTTGCCAATTTGAAAGCACACTTACTGCTCTTTTTTTTGGCAAGTGATAATCACTTTTACAGACTGACACATTATGAATCCACTTTTCATATTTTTTAAAAAGCCCATGTCCAGACTGCTTTTTCAGACCACCACCATGTGTATCCTGGGTGACTGCCTACACTCCAGCAAGGGCAACCAGCCTTAGTGATGCTGAATGTATTTGCATTACAGACTGAAACCTCAAACCCCACTCGCTTGTAAATACTGTGCATGATTCTACATGGAAAGCAGCTGGGTGTGTGCTAAGAGTCTGCTTCTGCACCAAAAAATCGCTCCCCCTTTTTCCTACTAATGCAACTGTGAAATCACCAGAGCAAAACGCAATAAATCTCTGCCTGTAATTCCTATTTGCACACAGAGTCATGTTTTCACATTAGTCACAAAACGAAATTTCTTTGCCAATTTGAAAGCACACTTACTGCTCTTTTTTTTTGGCAAGTGATTATCACTTTTACAGACTGACACATTATGAATCCACTTTTCAGATTTTTTAAAAAGCCCATGTCCAGACTGCTTTTTCAGACCACCACCATGTGTATCCTGGGTGACTGCCTACACTCCAGCAAGGGCAACCAGCCTTAGTGATGCTGAATGTATTTGCATTACAGACTGAAACCTCAAACCCCACTCGCTTGTAAATACTGTGCATGATTCTACATGGAAAGCAGCTGGGTGTGTGCTAAGAGTCTGCTTCTGCACCAAAAAATCGCTCCCCCTTTTTCCTACTAATGCAACTGTGAAATCACCAGAGCAAAACGCAATAAATCTCTGCCTGTAATTCCTATTTGCACACAGAGTCATGTTTTCACAATAGTCACAAAACGAAATTTCTTTGCCAATTTGAAAGCACACTTACTGCTCCTTTTTTTTGGCAAGTGATAATCACTTTTACAGACTGACACATTATGAATCCACTTTTCAGATTTTTTAAAAAGCCCATGTCCAGACTGCTTTTTCAGACCACCACCATGTGTATCCTGGGTGACTGCCTACATACCAGCAAGGGCAACCAGCCTTAGTGATGCTGAATGTATTTGCATTACAGACTGAAACCTCAAACCCCACTCGCTTGTAAATACTGTGCATGATTCTACATGGAAAGCAGCTGGGTGTGTGCTAAGAGTCTGCTTCTGCACCAAAAAATGGCTCCCCCTTTTTCCTACTAATGCAACTGTGAAATCACCAGAGCAAAACGCAATAAATCTCTGCCTGTAATTCCTATTTGCACACAGAGTCATGTTTTCACATTAGTCACAAAACGAAATTTCTTTGCCAATTTGAAAGCACACTTACTGCTCTTTTTTTTGGCAAGTGATAATCACTTTTACAGACTGACACATTATGAATCCACTTTTCAGATTTTTTAAAAAGCCCATGTCCAGACTGCTTTTTCAGACCACCACCATGTGTATCATGGGTGACTGCCTACACTCCAGCAAGGGCAACCAGCCTTAGTGATGCTGAATGTATTTGCATTACAGACTGAAACCTCAAACCCCACTCGCTTGTAAATACTGTGCATGATTCTACATGGAAAGCAGCTGGGTGTGTGCTAAGAGTCTGCTTCTGCACCAAAAAATGGCTCCCCCTTTTTCCTACTAATGCAACTGTGAAATCACCAGAGGAAAACGCAATAAATCTCTGCCTGTAATTCCTATTTGCACACAGTGTCATGTTTTCACATTAGTCACAAAACGAAATTTCTTTGCCAATTTGAAAGCACACTTACTGCTCTTTTTTTTGGCAAGTGATAATCACTTTTACAGACTGACACATTATGAATCCACTTTTCAGATTTTTTAAACAGCCCATGTCCAGACTGCTTTTTCAGACCACCACCATGTGTATCCTGGGTGACTGCCTACACTCCAGCAAGGGCAACCAGCCTTAGTGATGCTGAATGTATTTGCATTACAGACTGAAACCTCAAACCCCACTCGCTTGTAAATACTGTGCATGATTCTACATGGAAAGCAGCTGGGTGTGTGCTAAGAGTCTGCTTCTGCACCAAAAAATCGCTCCCCCTTTTTCCTACTAATGCAACTGTGAAATCACCAGAGCAAAACGCAATAAATCTCTGCCTGTAATTCCTATTTGCACACAGAGTCATGTTTTCACATTAGTCACAAAACGAAATTTCTTTGCCAATTTGAAAGCACACTTACTGCTCTTTTTTTTTGGCAAGTGATAATCACTTTTACAGACTGACACATTATGAATCCACTTTTCAGATTTTTTAAAAAGCCCATGTCCAGACTGCTTTTTCAGACCACCACCATGTGTAACCTGGGTGACTGCCTACACTCCAGCAAGGGCAACCAGCCTTAGTGATGCTGAATGTATTTGCATTACTGAGTCCAACCTCAAACCCTTAAACTATTCTTTTTTTATACCAGTACACCTTAATTTATTGTGAAAACATAGTCCATATTATTTTACATGTTCCTCACATTTAAATTTCTCCCAAAACAGAAAATAATAAACACAACTTCAACAAAAAGAATTACATTTCTATTATTCATTTCTTAATTTACCATATACATCTCCTCTCAAACTCTAAACTCACCTTTAAAATTAGTTAGTTGTGAAAGAAATGTGGCACTCAAACAGCAGATTATCAGAGCCAGGATCTCTGTTCTCTACACCTCTCTCCTCTCAGCAGAACCAGATAATGGCAAAGTTTCCCTCTATTTTTCCACACATATACATGTAAGTTTCAAATCTCAGTGCTTCCCCCTTTTTTTCAAATGTAATCACACATTTCTATTGGTTGAAAACCAACCCTTTTCCAAAAGTACCCTTCCCCCAACTTGACTTCTGCCTAGTACCCTTCCCCCAACTTGACTTCTGCCTGCTACCATAGCAACAGCTCATGGAACACTGCTGTGTGGAGTTAGGTCAGAAGTTCGCCAAACAATGTTTCAATTCCACAGAGCAAGAGTGCTTGACTTTTCAAACCTTACAGCAAATCCATAGTACTGTTCTTTGGTAACACATTTTTCTGTACCAATACAAAACATGCTTCTATAAATTTACACATACAGCCTAGTTTTTAGTGTAGAATGGTATGAAACAGCCAATCAGTTCTTTTTTTATGAAAAAAATATGTATGCCTCCATTTCCAAACTGTCTTTCATTTCTTTTCACCATTCTACTGAATTACACCTCCTGAGTGCATCCAGATCTCCTTTGAAGATGTTCACAGTGTGGATTGTAGGACACAGCTATGTCTTCTGGAGTGAAAAGTTTGCAGAGAAAACAGGTATTGTGAGAGACCTTGCTTTGCCAAATGTAGACATTAAATGGATTGGTCAGAGAGGGTTAAAGTGGCACCAATTGATGCCATTGGTGAAATCCTTCATGCAAATCCAACACCCTGACCTCATAATAGTGCACTGTGGTGGCAATGACCTAGGCACTTTGACTGGGGTAGGTCTGGAAATGCTTATGAAGGACACCTTTGCACAACTGTTTTCACTTTTCCCTAAAACTGCCTTTGTGTTTTCCAACATATGCCAAAGGCAAAAATGGAACTGGTCCAATCATTTCTGTCCGCAGATTGACAAAGCAAGAAAGCACGTCAACAAATCTGTTTCTGCTTTCCTCCGTGACTATGGTATGGGTTCCATTTACCACAACAACTTGCGTTACGACATGCAAGACATTTATAGAGGAGATGGTGTGCACTTCAATGATGAAGGGAACAGAGTCTTCCTCTTGAACCTTAGACTCTGCATCGGTACTTACTTGTAGGTACCACTAAAAAATAACTTCATAAACACAACGGCTCTTTTTAGAGCCCCCTAATATCTAAACTCTTAAATCTGCATTTCATTTTTTTTATTTTAATTTTTTGTTACCGTACGCTTACCGTACGCGTACCCCGTGATTTTTTTTAAAATCAATAAATGTTTTCTTTGTACTTTTCTGTCCTTCTTTGACCCCCTCACAAATGTAAGGGGGTCTGTAACTCTCCTCCTTGCCCCCTTTTCTTATTATCACTCTTTTTTTTCTGAGTGAAACACACGAAATGGCGGCCGCCGCTTCCTGGTTTCGGCCGATTCGAATGTTTACTAAGATCTAAGAGCCAATCAGAATCGCGCTCGCGCACGCCACCGTACGCGTACGGTAAGCGCACCGTAAGCGTACCGTAAGCTGGCTCAGATATATATATTGATTTAAAGACTATTTTCTCAGAATCTACTGAACAGATTTACACCAAACCTACAAAAGGCACTTCCTTGACCTGAGGACTACCTCTCTGCCAAATTTCTAGTAATTCTGTTCAGCCGTTCGGGCTGTAGCCCTGTCTAAAGGTCCTATGGAAAAATGCATGGGAAAAACGCGTTTTGGGACCCCCCTTTTATCTCAGCCCCCGCTTGACGAATCCCCCCGATACTTTCAGGGTAGGAGCGGAGCGTAGCGCCCCACCTATTTTGAGAAATTCGCGAGGATTCGTCGACCGGCGCCAAAGTTATTCAAAATAGAATGTTGCGGATTTCCTATGGAAACGTGGTCCTAACTATAACTACCTACTGGCGACCGCCAGTAGGTAATATATATATATATATATATATATATATATATATATATATATATATATATATATATATATATATATATATATATATATATATATATATATATATATTACCTACTGGCGGTCGCCAGTAGGTAGTTATAGTTAGGACCTATTATCCATAGGAAAATCGTAACATTTCTATTGCGAATAACTTTGGCGCCGTTTGACGATTCTTTGCAAAATTTTCAAAACTAATGGCCCGTTCTAGTCAGGCCCTATCCTGAAAGTTTGGGGTGATTCGTCAAGCAGGGGCTGAGAAAAAAGGGGGGTCCCAAAATGCGTTTTCCCCATGTTATTTCCTTTAGGAAATTTTAGACGCAGCTACAGACCGAACTGCTGAATGGAATACACCAAATTTTGCAAAAGGTAGCCCTTGGTTCAGAAAGCGCCCTTTTTTTAAATGGTGTAAATCTGTTCAGTAGTTCCTGAGAAATTCAAGAAATAGTGGTGAAAAAATCATTTTCCCATAGGAAACTTTAGACACTGTTACAGCAAAAACTGCTGAACGGAATTACACCAAATTTGGCAAAAAGGTACTGCTTGGCTCAGAAAGCGACCTTTTTTAAAAATGACATAAATCCGTTCAGTAGTTTTTGTGAAATTTAGAAATAAAGATGGTGATATCTATGGCAGCGGAGGATCCGCGCACCCTGCGTGCACCCTGCGAGCACCCTCCCGATCACGAGCTTCATGTTAATTGGCTGTCAACACTCCAAACCAGGAAGTGTTAGCTGCCATTTTGTGCCTCGGTAGAACAGAGGCAGTAGAAAACTGAAAAAACAAATGTGGAAATCAGTCAGGAAAAGGGGGCAGTGTAGAAACACCCTGACCCCCACTAGGACCCCCATGGCAAAAACAATATATATATTTTTTTTAAATCGTCCGAATACGCGCAGGGATGCGCGGATCCAGCCGCAAAAATGAAAAAAATGGCGCTTCGGTATTAATTAGCCCCGGGTGGGCAAGTCTTGAGGGTATTTTTAAATAGTGTTTGCTGGGACCCAGGGGGACTCCCGCAGCCCCGGGGACTGCCACCTCCCGGGGCTTCTTTTTTGTTTAAAAAAAATGTGTGGGGGGGCTCGAGCCCCCCACAGGCCCCGGGGACGCCACCTCCCCGGGGCACAAAGATGTAAATATGGGGGCGAGCCCCGGGGACCACCACCTCCCTGGGGCTTTCTACAGATTTTAGAGGGGGGCCGTGTGGCCCCCCTCCTGGAGCTTGTGGTGGCCTCACGGCTCCCGACCTGTCATTGCAAACTGCCTTGCTTCATTGAAGCGAGAGCAGGGAAACCTGCTCTGGCTTCAATGAAGCAAAGCAGTTTGCTTTTCCACATGGGGAGCTGCATGTTAGCAGCTCTCCATGTGGAAAAGCAATGCCGGCTCCCGTAGGACGCGGGGAGCCGGAAGGACCGTGGGGGCATTGGGGCTCCCCCCACGGTCCCCAACGTGTTATGTGGGCCCCAGGGGATGGGGTCCCCGGGGCGAATAGAAATTAATGGTAAGAGCCATGTTTTTTTTACGGGAAAATACGAAGTCGCGTACCTAGCGCGGCGTTCAGAGCAGCCCCTAGTGTGCACGCGAGGAGTACGCGACTCCAAGGAAAAATATTGATTTTTTTTCAAATAAAAACCTAGGTTATATGTAGGGCTCCCGGTTTTCCGTTTTTACGGATTTTTACATATAAATACAGACGGAAATCTATATTTCCTTTGTCTGTATTTATATTTAAAAACGTCAAAATACTAGCAAGTTTTGCCATGCTGCCGTCGGGTATTTTGCTACCGACGTTCTAAATAAACAATTCTGCTGTCCCGTGTACAAAAGGCAGCTCTCACAGGGGGGTCCTGTAGACACTGCCCGCAGTCTGGTAAGAAGGGATGAAAAAAAAAAGCCTCGTTAACAAGTGAATGGTCTTTTTAAAGACCTGTGAAGTACTCGGGTGCGGCTTGTCAGCTTTATCTCGCGTAGCAAGAAACTCCATCTGATTTGAAGCACAATCTTTTGGAGATGTCACGTCGCCTTTAGGAGTAAGGGATGCATAGTTAAGCAGGAAGGAGAACCTGTGAATCGGACAAGAGTATTTTGTACTTTTTGCTTCCGTTATTTTTACAATTTGCACGTATTGCAGTAGTAATTGTATCCATCAGTTAGCGTTTGCTATTATAATTTTACAGCAACACACCCCACGTTGCCTACACCAAGGTAGTCACAGTTTACGTTCCCTCCTCCATGAATTATTAACATGCACCCGCATAAGTTTAAACTTTACTGAGAGGAGTACTTTTTTTTTTGTTGCTTCTAAGCTCTTTATTACAGATGCTGTTAAAATTCGACAAAGACTGCATTGATGCAATTTTGCATTCACATTTGCCCCAACGTTTGGACTACCGTTTTTGCACTGTTATTTCACGGTCCAATTTTCGGGCTTTTCAAGTTGCACCTATGCACTCTGAGCCTTCCGCCATCTTGCACTTTAATCATATAACCTCCTTGGTGTAGTTAGCAGGCTAAAATACCGTATGCATACACAGCACTCTAACGTGACTTAATAGGTGCCATGTCAGTCTGTGCACACACACTGACTGCATTTAGTCAAAATAATTCCGTTTCCGTTGACTCTGGAGTGCTGCACTTTTGGCTCAACAAGGAAAGAAATTACGTGGGTATTCCAACTCATTAGACAGTTGTCCTTAGATATTATTTCTGAGTGACTGCTGCAGCGTTGATACCACTCGGAATGTATGCTCCCGCCGTGGTTTGCCTCATTATATTGCTCTTCTTCAATCTGCTCGCTAATTAATTCACGCTTGGCTGTCAGATAGTCAAGTGATTCTGGTGCAAGCCGGCCTCTGCGTATATTCACCAAGTGTTTCATTACTTGCTTGCTGTGGTCACGTAGCCTTCTTTTTGAGATGACAAGAGGTAAACCTCTAGAAGTGTCACAGTGTGGCTAAGTGTTGCTTACTATGTAGCCCATTTCTAACCTTCATGTTTTGGTACGTAAGGAATTTGTGTCGCAGTGAGATTAAGGCATTTGTGTAAGATCACACAGTTGTCGAGTGGGGAAGCCAGGTGGTAGAAATTCGATCACCCCCATTTCCATAGCCAACTATTTGTGGAGGAACTCAACCATTTATGGTTTCAATTTTAATATAGAAGCCTCTGTTTTTGTTATACAATATTTATATGTTTTTGATATTTTGTGTATTATTTTGCAGGAAACATAATCGGTTTATGCTTGACCCCTTGTTACCTCCGTAAGCATTCGTGTAAAATAATTTCAAATAAAGGCAGCTGTTGCATGGCTGCATCCTCCAAGCCTCGAGAATTCGTAGATCAAAATAATATCCTTTTCACAATTTTTATAATTCCTTTAAAGTGTCTGTGCCCTGCGGTCGTGAGTTGCCAGCATATGAAAAAACCATATTTTGCCAATGTTTGTTGTTAGAAGCCTCCGGGGGTTCCAAACACCAAAGACTCTATAGTTATGCTTCCACCTCGCGCTCCTCTCTCCACCCTACACTTCCTGCCCTTTTTTTTTAACCAATTTTTTATTTGTTTTCTGGTACAATATAGCCGATATTGTACTAGAAAACGAATAAAATTGTCAATTTAAATAAATGTGTAAAAATACTAGCTGTAGCGTCGTCTTTTGCTTGTGGCAAAAATAAATGTGGATAAATACAGAAAAAATGCCCAAAAAATAAATATGGATAAATACAGACGGAAATGGCAAAAAAATAAATACCATAAAACCGGGAGCCCTAGTTATATGTTAGGATATTGGGTGGCTCTAAAAAGAGCCCTTGTGTTTATTGGGAGATTTTTGTAGCTACATGTAAGTGCCAATGCAGTCTTAAGTTGTTGACAAAGACTCTGTTCCCCTCATCTGTGAAATGTACACCATCTCTTCTGTATATGCCATCCATATTAAGATGTGGATTGTTGTTGTATATGGACCCCATACTATGGTCTCTGAGATAAGCAGAAACAGCTTTATTGAAATTTTTTCTTGCTTTCTCAATCTGTGAACAAAATTGATTGGACCTGTTCCATTTCTGTCTTTGGCATATGAGTACACAAAGGCAGTTTGGGGGAAAAGCAACATCAATTCTGCAAAGGTGTCCTTCATTAGCATTTCCTGAGCTAACCCAGTCAATGTGCCTAGGTAATTGCCACCACAGTGCACAATCATGAGGTCAGGTGGTTGGAGATGCAAAAAGGATTTAACCAATGGCATGAATTGGTGCCACTTTAATCCTCTCTGTCCAATCCATTTAATGTCTACATTTTGCAAAGCTAGGTCTTTGTCAATACCTCTGCTTTCAGCATACCTATTGCACCAGAAAATATAGCTGTATCCAATAATCCACACAGAAAGCATCTTGAAGGGATTTCTGTAGGTAATCAGACGATGTTTGCAGCTGAGGTAGGCAGGTGGAAGAATAAAATCTAAAATGGTGGACAAGATGCTGTTTTTAAGAAAGTAGATATTTCATTGGCTGTTTAAGAACACTCTTCATTCAATTATAGAGTGCATTTTACTTTGTTTACAAAGCATGTTTCTTATTGGTTATTAACATATGCTGGAAAGGTACAGCATAAATGATAAGGTCATGCATTGCAAAGCCAACCACACCTGCTATTGTTATTTGCAACATTGTGTGGTGAACTAGTGACATGGCAGCTAAGTTGAATGTTGCATGACCTGTTGCTATGGAAACTGACATTAAGGACAAGGGGTGAAAATGTCAGTTGAGAAGTATTATTCTCTGTGACCAATGGAAAATCGTTTTTCAATTGAAAAACAGTGGGAAGCAATGCCATTTGTTACTTATGTCTATATGTGTTGAAAAATTGAGGGAAAGTTTGCTAATACTGGTTCAACCTTGTAGAGTCTGTAGATCTACATTCTCTGTGTGAAAAAGAAAATCCTGACTGAGTGTGTGAGATGTTGCATTCAACAGATTTATTTAAAGGTGAGTTACATATTTTTGAGGATAATTTAAAAACAAATTGACATTTTTATGAAACTGTGTTGTTTGAAATATATTATAAAATGCACAGATGTATATTGGGATTACTTTTATTGTACTTGAAGTTTGCTTAAAAAGCAGTATGTACAGTAAGATATATATTTAAGTGTGTCGGAAGATATAGTTGAATGAAGGCTCTTATTTACTATTAGGTGCCGATTCCGATCCGGTAAAAATAATTTGCGTATGACCCGTATCCATATTTTTTTACGTACGAGTCGTACAAGTACCGTACAAACTGGCAAGTACGATTCGTCCGTGAAAAATAACTACGAATAGCGTCGGGAAAAGTCCACGAGAGTGTGTCGGAAAGTGTTCACGTCCGAATATCGTCGGGAAAAGTGTACGAAAGTGATCCGGACAGTTTCACGTGCAAATCGTAAAACACAAGTCCTAGCGCGCAAGTACGATCCCAACCGTCCGTCCAAATTCACAATCGCACGTAAAAAGGCCCGTACGGAGCCAACGCAGTAGCACACATGTACACGGGTAAACTAATGCCCGTGTACGAGCCGTACAGCCCCCCAAGTATGTCAGCACCGTACACCACCCTGTCCGCACTGCACCCCAGCCCCGCAACTGTACGCGCCGTACCCCCCCCAAGTACGCGCAGCACCCCCTCATGTACGCGCCGTACCTCCGCATGTATGCGCCGTTCCCCAGGGCTGCACGTGTACGCACCGTACCCCCACCGCATGTACGCACTGTACCCCCACCGCATGTACGCACCGTACCCCCACCGCATGTACACACCATACCCCCACTGCATGTACGCACTGTACCCCCAGCCCCCCCACCGCATGTACGCACCGTACCCCAGCACCACATGTACGTACCGCACCCACCACATGTACGCGCCGCATACCAACACCGTACCCCAGCACCCTCACCCAGCATCGCATAGGTACGGATCGTACCTATGCAAAAAAGACTCATACAGAACCAGGACACTGTAAAACAGCACAAGGAGGGTCAAATCGACTCGCACAACACAAAACAAGTCTACACGACAAAATACATCTCAATGACTGACCTGCCACATCCAAAAAGGCCAACAGAGGCCCCAAACACAACCACCTCTTATAACACACCCACCAAAATTCAAACACAGCCACACCCAAAAATTGACCAATAAAAAGGGCCCACACACACAAACCATGAGCCTTTGCAACAGACCCACTGCTGACAGAGCCCACACACAAACAACCCCACATTACTCATACCTTCGCTACACCTTCACTCACACACCTTCACACAACCTCCTCCACAAACATCCCCCTCTTCACATTCACACACACACACTCACATTCACACCCACACACCCACAACCATCCACACCCACACCCACACCCCACACCTTGCCCACAGACAAGAATCCAAAGTTCAGTACGGCGGAGCTGGACCTCCTTGTCAACGAAGTCATCAGAGTCGAGCCACAGCTGTTTGGAACATTGGTCAGACAGACCAGCATAGCTGAAATATCTGCCATGTGGCAGAGGATTGTCGATAAGGTGAATGCTGTTGCGCCCATCCGAAGGACCAGGCATGAATGCCAAGCCAGGTGGTACGATCTGCGCAGGCCGGTCAAGAGGAAAATGAATGAAGAATATGCCCAGACTAACATCTTTGGAGGTGGGCCACCCCACAGACCCGTACACTACTATCCCTGGGAGGAGAAGGTGATGGCCATGCTACCGCCAGTGGGAGTACACGGAGTCGAAGGAGTCGCAGAGCCTGGTGAGTACACAAACAACTCACGTAACATGGGGGGAATGGCATCCACACCCCAACTACAACAAATGCACGCACCTACCCCCAAGCACTCACCGCACACAACCACACTCAAAAACCATGCCCATGCCACTAACGTCTCCATGCACCCTTCACAAATCAAGGCAAGGCCATGTCCAAGGCTACAACAACCACAAACACAAGACTGGATGTCCGGGAGGCTGGGAGGGTGGGCCCCACACAACACATTGTGGAAATGAGACGCAGACAACAATGCCCTCATCCCATATGGCATAGGTACATACCCATGCACAATGCACAGGGACTGGCAAACTACTGACAAGGTAGCTGACACTGGGCCCTGCTGTATGCAGCACAAGGCCCTCCTGGGAACACTGTACACTCAAACACAAACTCCACAAGCACAGGTATCTAGCACAGGAGCTCACACTCACTGTCATGCCAGCATGCACCATGAGGGGACAGACACATCACCTGGGAGACCCAATGACAACTCACACTACACACAACAGCACGCCCGGTCACACACCCCCCCCCATAACACAAGCACACACCCCCGGGGCAGGCAACGGAGTCACACACTCCCACAATGGACATGTGACACAACAAGACCAAACCAGAGCCAATAAAGCATCAGAGCCAACAATCTACAGGTCAAACACTCAGGAGAACATCCCAATCTGTCCCCCGCAACATACCCATCCCCAAGTGGACACTGAGAGGAATGCTAGGGACATCCAACTACCTGGATGAACTGTGTCAACTTGAATATGTATGAAACATGGATGTGGCATGAAACAGCATTAACATTGTCTCTCTCTCACACACAGGGCAACGTCATCGACCTCCCCCCAACAATGGGGGGAACAATCACAGTCCCAGGCTCAGCGTGAGGATGATCCCACCGGCAGCGACGACTCTCACCACTCCGTGGATGACCCCGACCAACCTGGACCCTCTGGTGCCCAAGCCCCTGCAGCACCTGCGTCAGGTACATCTGTGCCAACCACCAACCCCATTCCTGCCACATCCCAGGAGACACCCAGGAGCCCTGCTTGCACTGAACAACACAGCCAGTCTGACCAGGAGGGACAAGGTTCTCCGGGCACCCAGGAGGAGGCAGACAACCCCGCAAATGCCATCCCTCAGGGGTCCCGTAGACCTGATGTGCCCACAACAGCAGGCCAGGCTCATGTGGGCAGGGGTGGTGGGAGTGGAGGCAGGCGGAGGCGCGAACCTGACCAGCCAGCTCAGGACCCCGGTATGTCACACATACGCAACATCCTGGACTCATACCGGCATGACACCAGAGGCATCGACCAGGTCGTGTCCAGACTTTCCAGGATGCAGGGGACCCTCGATGAGATTAAGGACCTGCAGGTCGAGCATCATGCCAGTCATCAACAACACCAAGGACGGATGGAGGCAAGACTGGCTGAGCTCCTGGCAGTGCACAGGGACGTGAGTCAATCACTCCGTCAGATCGCCCAAAGCCTGGCAAACCCTCCCTGTACCACCAGGCGTAGACCAGCACCAGACACAGGGAGGGAGGAGGAGGAGGATTCATCTGACGGAGCGTCCCCAGCATCGTCAAGGCCTGCATCTGAGGGTCCCCGGAGGAAGGTGGGTCGTAAACAGAAAAGACCGTGAGAGTCAGCGGACAATCCCCATCTCCCAGGTCACCTGGCCTGGCACCTGGCCCTCTGGCGCAACAGCAGCACCTCATCCAATGACATTCTCTGCCACATGGACTTGCTGGTCACAGTCTGACCAATGATGACCAACACTGTGGTCTGGACTCTGATGACTCCAACTGACAAGGATGCCATCTCCCCCTGTGAACTTTGGATTCTATGCACCCGGTAGAGCACCTTAGCACATCTACCAAAAGACTCACCCCACCAAAAATAAATTCTTATTGTTCTGCACATGAGATGTTGCTGTCATTTGGCATTATTCAACGACATATGTGTGTGGAAATGTCTAACTATGCCTGAGTGTTGAACTAACTCCAGCCATCCATACCCTGGGATCAGAGTCTGGTACAGGACACACATGGGTCACAAGGTATCATTCAATGTAGGCATGGAGCACAACATTCACCTGTGATGGCCTCTGGCTGCTGAGGGGGTGCTTGCTAAACTGTGCGTACAGACCTATTTGGGAGATTATCATCAAGGCGTAGAGGTCATGGCTCATGTGGAGGTACCCGGGGAGGGAGTCCCAGGTATGTGTGGCCAGGTGGGAGAACAATGTCCTGCATGCTGGAGTACGGTGGATGTGAAGAACGGTGGCCAGGGCAAGGTTGGATGCAAGGAGATAGCCCAACGGGATCTAGGATGACAGACGTACAAGGTTGGTTTGGGGTCGGGGTTGTGGACTGCCTCCTGAGTGTGGGTGGGGAGTGTGGCGGTCATCCTGCAGCAGACAGTGATCCATTGCAGCTATCTATGGTGGACGGTGATGTGGCTGGGGCGCAGGGTGTTGAAGCTGAGGTGTGCAGATGCACCCTGGAAGTGGACCAGTTTCCTTGGAGTTTGGATGTACTTGCTCCGTAGAGGGCAGGGCAGTATATGAGACGGATGTTGTCATGGACCTGGGGGATGGTCTGTCTTTACTTGGAGTGGATCTATCTGTGGATCATGTGCATAATGCAGAGGGCGTTGCAGCATGAGGTCCAGATGCTGTGGACTAGCATGGCATATGTGAGCAAACCAAACATGATGCACACCATCTTGTGTGTGTGGCCACTGGGTGCTTGTGCAGGGCCCGCAGCAGCAGGCGCCATCTCCCTGCAAAATGCCCCATTTTTCACACAAAGACTAGGATGTCAGAAGGACAACTGCAACAGGCGCGTGTGTAAAGTAAGGAGTGTCCAGAGTCACATGGCAACCCAGAGACAATGCATGCACAATCACAAAGAGCCATTACACCGGATCAGGAAACTGAAGGGCGACCTGCGCACAGGAGACACACCCTCAGCAGCTGTTGATGGCCCATTGTGTGGTCGACCTTGCTAAAAAACATACACAGCCATGTACTTCATGCCCAATAGGGAGCCTAATCCATGAGCAACTGCATGCATGTCGCTAAACTACACATGGACTCCTATACATTATCTACAGCAAGTATGCCAGAGATGCCGCATGCAAAGTGGCAAGAGACCTGCATTGACAGAGATGAGGCACCTTGGAGTGTGACGAACACCTTTATTACTCAGGCTCACACTAATGGAAATGCATCCATTGGAACAGACTCACAGGTCATTTGGCTGAACATGTGTGACCTACACTGGGCACCCCCTCCAACACACAGATGTGGTAAATCCTACTGAGCTGGCACACAAGTGAAGGGGTTGAGCCTCACACCCCTTGCTGCACACCGAGAGGCTGCAATTCCCCATTGAGGCTGTCATGGGGATGTCCCACACCATGTCCACCATTAGCATCCCGTATGTTCCTGAGGGACGTTATACACACATTGATGCCTTCATCAGAATCCACAATCCATGACAGATGACTGTCAGGAAGGGTGACTATCAATTCATGGGAGCCATGCAACACGTCATGTGGCCCATGGTGAGTCGACATGTATGCATGGTAACACAACATGCACAGGAGCAGTCGCCACATATCACAAACACGTACCACCCACAAAACACCTTGCTGCACTCCTTACCCAAAATGACTTTTCACCATGTCTGTGCATGTAACTCTGATCCAGCACACGTTGCAATACTCTTGAGGAATAGCAGGAGGGCAATGATGACATGAGCAGACGACAGCCGCAGGAACCTGGGGAAGACAGACACACAACAAGTCAGCGAAGAGCTAGTAATCCGCAGACATGTACATGTACTCTACAGGAATGATGTTGTCACCATGCTAATAATTAATTTTGTGTTCCCGCAAATATTTGTGGAATGACATCATCACTTGAATGACACATCAGAACACACCTCCAAGTCACTTAGCACACGGTCAGCTCGACACACACATTGCAACACATGCCACACAAGGCTCTAAGCGTGCACACTCAGACACAGGGACTCACCATCATGAGAAGAAGTTGCGGATAAGCTGACTCCGGATGTCCTCATCCTCATCCTCCTCCTCATCCTCACTTGCCCCGTGCCCAAGCCCTTCATCCTCCACGGGTGGATGATCTTGCTCATCGGGATCCAGGATGAGTGGCACGGCCTTCTCCACTGCCATGTTGTGCAGCATGCAGCACACAAGGAAGATTTTGCAGACCTTCACCGGGGCATATGGGAGGGCGCCGCCGGTCTTGTGGAGGCACCGCAATCTGCTCTTCAGGAGTCCAAACGTCCTCTCAATCACGCGCCTCGTCTGCCCATGTGTGTCGTTGTACCGGTGTTCTGCGGCTGTTCTGGGGTTGCGGAGAGGCGTCATCAGCCATGGCATGTTGGGATAGCCAGCGTCCCCTACATGGAAACATCATGGACAGAAGTGGGTCAGGAGAAGTAGTAAGATATTAAGATACCGCAAAATACAGGACTAACAGAGTATACCCACCAACAAGACATGCACGTTCGTTGCGCAGCTGCAGCATCATTTCAGGCACCCTGCTATGCCTCATGATGTAGGCATCGTGTGCTGATCCTGGAAAACAGGCACAGACATGGGATATCAGCATGTTAGCAAGACATACCACAAGGGCATTGATGGAGTGGCAATGTTTGCGGTTACGAAAGGCTACCTCCTGTGCCTGTGGTGGTACGAAAGCCACATGTGTCCCATCAATGGCCCCAATGACATGGGGCATCCCTCCCAGGGCATAGAACTCACCCTTGACACCTGTCAACTGCTCACGAGTTGGAAAATGTATAAATTCATCCAGGTGTACCAACATGGCCTCTAACACATCATGCAGGACACAGCTGAACATGGTCTGGGACATGCCACCTACATCAGCTATGGTCAATTGAAACGTACCCGTGGCAAAGAAATGTAGGGCTGCCATCACCTTCATCTTGGGTGTCAGTGCAGTAGGATACCTGTGTAGCGGTTGGAGGTGTGGTGCCAGCCTTGCGGTCAAGTTGTTAATCAACGGTTGGGAGAAGCGGTAGCGGCGTATACAGTCACGTTCCCTCATGGCAGCCAAGTCTGGCATTGGTCGGGGGAGAGGCGGTGCCCTGCAGAAATTTGGAAGGAATAACGAAGATTGAGTACAGCACTACACCAATGTCAATGAACTGAGCACATGTTCAACAGCTAATACACATATGCTACATACAGAGTCTGTCCTGTGCAATACCTCCAGGACACGTATGCCAGCCAGGTGATACTCCTACCAAGAGTCAGCTACACACGTGGGTGCTCAAGGTCAACATGACATGCCATGAAACTAGCTGTGGGCCAGTGTAAGTGAACAGGCAGACGCATTACAGGAGTGACAGACATCCACATATGTGCAGAAGAAGGATGTTTTATCATACAGACAGGTTGCGGAACACTAGAGGCACAGGTCACATGTCCTTGAAATAGGACAGTCCACACACCTTGCCATGAAGGGGTACATGTCAAGACTGATCACACATACATTGAGACTACGCAGATATGTCCTTGTCTCGCAAGTCCATGTGCGATGCATACATACACCCGTTACGTCTGATTCCACATGTGGCCTGGTGTGCGTAATAGTGTTCCATGCCCATCAACTCGCAGACACATGTTGGTTGCAGCAACTGCAGATGCATGTCACGGAACAACTACAGCAACCTCATGGGAACACATGACACACACATGACATAGTCACATCGTGCAACGCCGGTAGTTACATGTCAGGTGTCATTATCCGTGTACCTGGCATCAGGGGACAGTTGCGGGTGTAGGTGACTGTGCCATGCCAGTGAAGCAGTGCTCGACTGTCCCCAGAGACTAGCTTCTCTGTAAAAATTGATATCAAGTAATTTGCTGTTGTGTCATGCTCCCCATTGTTTCCCAGTGGCATGGTGGGTAAACCAACTGTGTGGTGCAGGGCCTACATATGTTTGTAGTATTGTAGATGTTACTCATGTTGCTGTTCATGCTATGCACTGTGACCTATGTAGTTTGGACTCATGTGTCATATGTGTACAGGTGTCTGATCATTTCCTGTCTCTTCACCTTGCCCACAGCATCGTCGGGGGAAACCAAGGGAGACACTGGCACGGACGTGGGGGAGGGATCCAGCACCGGGGCCACCAGTGCTGGGGAGTCTGGCGCAGCAAGTGGCACGGAGGACGAGGGGAGTCAGGCGGAGGACCTGTCCAGTCCCAACACCGACTATGACGCTGACGGGTCCAAGGCAGAGCTCCCAGAGGGGACAGAGACTGCTCCCAGAGCTGAAAGCAGCACTCCATCTCTCGCCGCACCCTCCATTCCCATCTCCGCCCTCCCACTTGCTCGGGTCCCTTGTGTCCGTGCTAGGCGACAACAGGTGCGTGAGAGACGGCAAGGAGGTGTATTTTAAAGGTGAAGGGTGCACTTCCACTCCGGATCATTCTGTGGTGTGTAGGCACATTCAATTGCATGGTGCTTGTAATATACACGCTCATAATTTAGCTTGTATTCTGAAAGGGATTCTTGTGCCAGTTATGACATCGTCTTGTACGCTGCTTGCTAACGGTAGTTATGTGCTATTCAATGATGAAGCTTGCTGGGGGATGCTGGTGGAAATTCCTCACATCGTGACTGTATCACTACGAGTGGTTTGCTGTAATAAAGTCCTTTTCCCACCCCCGCATGGCCGGCTCGATGTATCCATCTGGCCTTCCATTCCAACCTTGAAAGCAGAGTTCAACAAGATGAGCAGAATAAGGGCTCTATTGTTTCAAAAACAAGTCGTGTTGACTTCATCCCGAGAAACATTTGTCCTTCACGTAGCTAACACGCGCACAGAGGTGCAAGCGCTTTTGAACACTGATCTCCCACTACATTTTGGGACTCTGATTCAGACAATCTTTCATGCCTCGTCAACAAGTGGCCTGGCTGATTTTTTCTAAATTGTGGGCTTCGGCCTCGTGACCTCCTTCCAAACTATGTTTGGTGTGATCCCCGTATTTCATCATTCGATTTTTTCAAGCGTCTTCGGAGGTCTCCCTTTGCTTCTCACCCTCGTAGCTGGGGTGCTATTATTGATCTGCGTACTACGCTATGGCTGCACAACTTACAAGACAGCATGCCCCAGCTGCTACATCTTTGGAAACAGATGCTTGAATTCTACGGCACTCTGCCGCTGGCGGCCTTAAGCATTGCCTATGGATTGTCCTTCCGGTTTCCCTTCTTTACCTGCGTTCAACCTGTCTTTCATTGCCCAGATTGTCCATTCGAATGGGCTCTGGATTTGTGCCTGTCTAACTCGGTGTCTCCTGCCCCGGATTATGATCAACTGATGAGCCCCTTAGTGGTTCATGAGTTGGACTGTTCTGGCGTCAGGATCATGGCCTGTGCTGCAGCACGTGGAGTCCTAGGGAATTGGGACATCGGAACGGCTGCAACTGAATTCTTATCCAGAAGTTATCTTGATGTCCCCACCTGTTGTCCACAAATGGTGCTGGATGCCCCGATTGTTGAGGGACACGTGTGTTCTTTCCTCCTGCTGAACTGGATGGCAGATAATTTTGCGGAACGTTCAAATGATTTCCTCTTGGAAGCTGTTGCAACTTATTGTGCTTATACCTTGATGGATTGACTTTAGCCCTGCTCATTTCATGGTGCATCCATCGATGTTATATTTTTTCCCCTTTTACATGTTTAATTTCCCTGCAACATCGTTCATAATTGAAATTTCTTTTCTGACTTTTTTGCATCCCTTCTATGGACTTCCAGTTCATGCTCTTGGTTCCGTTCTATCAAACTTGAACTCTGCGTTCTTGAATTTGCGCCCATAGGGGTTAGTGGTAGGAACAAGGGGGGGTGTAGTGATGATTACTATCTCCCTATGTACAATGCTAAGTTAGCACCACCGCATTAGTTGTTAGAAAGCCATCTTGCCAATTTTGCTGCTTTTGCACGCGACACTGTAGTTGCGTGTTATTAATTGAAAAATGCCTACTCGAGTTTGCTTCACATGAGAACTGTCTGATGTTTGACATCCTTCACAGTGAGCAGCGAGCTTGTACTGTACATTGTGTACACAAACAGTCTGGGTGACTAGACGGTGCATGTTGTTGTGTGCAGGTTGATCGTCCCACTATTTAGCCATTACATGCACGCAGCTGCAGATACCTGATAGACGAGTGCTTTTCCTATTACAGTGCAGCACGTTTTAGTTTCATTGTGATGGTGAACTTTCGCAGGAGAACAGACAAGCTGATCCTGTGATGTGATTCCACTGAGCTGATCTGTACGGTGGGGGGTCCCCCATTCAGGCCTAGAGACTTGCTATTGGTCTAATGATACTACTATTAGTTTACTGGCGACAGGAAGGTTGCTGTTTCCACTGTCATTTTTTTATGATTGCTCCTTTCATTGTCTATGATATTGTAACAATGCTGATGCTTCTGAACTTAACCATTTGTCTGCTTATGTTAGCCACAGTACTGCATCTTAGGACGCGAGGTTCATTGAAGGAACTCTTTCAACTTTACCGTGTCTTTGTCTATTCTGTTGTGGACTGACCGGAGAATAATGACGAACAGGTATTTCTGATTCCCACCATTCCTGAGATTATTGTAAGTCGCTTGTTCTGGGTTGTCTATACATTGGGACCACCGAGCTCAACCTCGGATAATGAATAGGACACTAAGCTATTCGGATAAGGGGTTCTGGGTTCTGAGGGGAGTTTGTGGTACACCAAACATGTCTCCTTCGTGCCAGGCACCGCACCCCCTGCCCCTGTCTCCCCTGCTGCCATCAATGCAGAGTCTGGGGACATTCAGCGCCAGTTGCAGGTTGGTCAGACATCGCTGCTGCGTGTCCTTCATGGCCACACAAGACTGCTGACACGGATGGTGTCGTACATGGAGGGCATGTCATTAGCGATGTCTGACCAACGGATGTTGCTGAGGTCCATGGACTCGTCACTGACGGCAGCAGTGGGTCTCCTGCAGCGCTCCGTCCCCCCCTACCCCGGCACCATCCGCACTTCCCACTCCCATGCCTGTCCCATACACACCCAGACGTCCCCATGCACGCACCCCACCAGACACAGGCAGCACACCACCAGGGAAGGCCAAGCGCACACCTCCTGTCACGCACACACAGGGGGGAGAAGGCACAGCCACTGGGTCGGGGGGCAAACAGCAGCCACGCTGTCACAGTAGGAAACGCAGTCCTCACGATCCACTACCTCCAAAACCACTCCCCTTGGCTCTCCTGCCCAACAGTCGGACAAAGAGTCCTTCATGGCCAGTCTATCCCTCAGCCCCAGGTGTGACACCACAACGCAAGCGTTTGAGGGATTCCCCGGGCAGGGTAGTTGAGTCCCCCCCGTCCACACCCTCCCCCAGTTGCGCTGCAACCCATCCCTCCGACCCCCCCCCTCCTTGGGGCCTGTGGTTCCTTCGGGTGCAGGGGAGACACTGGAAGAGCTTGTGGGCGTGTGCAGCGCCATACTGACCTCCTCCTTTGGCGCTGCTCCACCCCCTGTGGTGGAGTCGTCCGTCCCTGCACCCACGACACCTACCCGTGCCCCTCCTGTCCCTGCGGTGCCTGGTTCTTCCCCCCCACATGATGCCCCCCCTTCTGTGGATGATATGGTACAGTGAACTGTGCAGGCAAGCTAGGGAAGACGCGTCCCAACGTGTCCCCCCCAGGACTTCGCATCTGGCGTGGCCTATGGGCTTGGTGAAGAGTGTACTGTAGCTAATATTCTTCGAAATGCTGAATGTGGTTTTTTGTTTTTCGTTTGCACACTATTGCTTTTCTGGTATTGTGGTTGGTGCTGCTGCTCCCTGAGTTGGGGTGGTGATAATGTGTTGGGTGTCTGGGAAATGTTGTAGTGTGCTGCTCATGGGGTGGACCCTGGTATCTGCATGCCGTCACAAGGTGTCTGCATATATTCTTAGGTCATGTTAGCTCTTACTGCATGGTGACCTTGTCCCAAGGTGTGTTCCTTCCTCTGTGGCACCTGACATGTTCCCTGCAGGGTGTTTCCCAATTGTTGTGCTGAGCTGTGTCAACATTTCCTCGGTGTGTGACACATCCCTTCAACTTTGGCCATGCATGCTCTGCAATGTCTCCACCTGCATCGTTTGTGGCACCCTTGCTGGACACTGTACTTGTGTATGGAGTATATTGACATGACTTCATGTGGACATTTTCCCTTTTACGCACTATGCATGTGTGTACTCCCTGCCTCACACACGTGTTACGTGTTCTGCAGGGTCTTAGGGCACCTGACTGACAATTGTGGGCATTGTATCTATGTGTACTCCACCCTTTTCCTTCCATGGGAGGCAACAACTTGTTGGCTGCCCCGGCACCTGTACATTCCTATCAGTCCTGGAATGTGGGTGACAGTGTGTGTTCCCTTAGGCTCTCTTAGTTTAGTGGGGTTTCACATGAGGATACAGTCTTGTTGCATGATCTCAGTGTGTGTATTGTGCTGCCACCGCCAGGGGTGGGTATGCATGTGTAATTTGTCATCACACCCACATGTGGTGTGTCATGCAGTGGGGGAAGGACATCCATCCTCATGGGAGTGGGACACTGCTGTCAGTGATGTGTTGTCATGGCACTCTCAACATTGTCGCACATTGTGGATGCCTTCATGCACCCATGGAGTTTTGCTCATCGGAGGGTGATGTACACACCCCCATGTCTCTGTCCACTGCTGGGGGTCCTCTGCACCCACCCCCATATGTCTGTCCACTGCTGGGGGTCCTCTACACCCACCCCTCATTTGTCTGGGCACTGCTGGTCATGATAGGCACCCACCCCTCATTTTTCTGGGCACTGCTGGTCATGATAGGCACCCACCCCTCATTTGTCTGGGCACTGCTGGGAGGGATAGGCACACACCCCTATGTATCTGTCCACTGTCGTGGTACGAGCCGTACCCACGCGCTGATGGCCTGGGTACTGCCCGTACCCCTACGGCACCCCAACTTTGGGGGTGCATGCCGTATCCATGCCTTTGTGACGTGGGTACGGGCCGTACCACCATTGTTGGTGTGGCATAGGGGTAGGCGTGGTACGGGCCGTAGGGACGTCCCGTACCACCATTGAGGTGGTGACGGGTACGCGTCCACGATCACTTCCGTTGTGGCGGGACGTGGGTTTGGTGGACATGCCCCCCGAAGTGACCAGACCATGGAGGTGATTGTTGTGCAGGATATCTTTGTTTTTTGTGGGGTGTGGGTTGTGGTTCCTGCCCCTTGCACACACACCCCCCCCTTTGGCCCTGGGTGTTGTTCTGACCTTCTGTGGTGTCTGCGTCGGTTTCGGAACATGAGGTGGTAGGCTATGAGGGCCGGGATGACGCGTAGGTTGGGATCCATGGCTGTCCATCGCGTACCGGTGCTCCTTGTTCGCGTCGTCCTCAATTTCCCGGCAGTTTTTGGCTCCTGTAAAAAATTCTACGTGCACAGTGACGTAGGCACGAATCGTACTTGCTGGTACGTGAAATGCTGCCTGACTCCGTCCGGACGTCGCGTATGCGCCGTCCAGAATCACATTTGTATGTATTTTTTTGCCGGTCGGTGTTTTTTACGACTCGTACGGAAATGGTATTTCTATGCGAATCGTACTTGCGAGTTTGTAACGTGTTTTTCCCGGGTACGAGTCGGACGGAAAAAACGCTCCGTACGACCATTCGTACCCGGGTTTTACCGGATCGGAATCGGCACCTAATTGGTTAAATATGGGGTAAGAATGTGTAATATCTAACATATTCATATAAGGTATAGTTTATTAGGCATGATTAGTTCTTCTGTGTAAAAAGGTATAGTTTAAAAATATTGCATTATTATAGATAGTGTGGTAAAATGAGGTACAATTGTGCTGTTTGTAAAATGATCATATAAGCTGTTAATAATTATGAATCTGTTATTAGTTGGTACAGTTTGTGCAGTTTAAAAAATCCTTATAAAAAAGTGTTCTTTATTACTCTTCTTCATTAAGTCTGTTGAGAGGTACAGTTTGATGAAGTTGCATATTTGTAGATTTAAAGGACAATATGTAGCTGCAAAGAAAGTCAGTACATTTTATTCTTTCTGGTATGTAGTAGTTGGTATGTCATGAGTCAGGGATTTGTTTACATTATGTTAGAGTCGGGGATCTCTGGTTGGCGCAAGGTTGCCCTTGAGTCAAGCAGGAACCCTCTCCTCCACGTCAGGGCGCAGGATAACCCCTCGCGAATGACCCTTGCTCACCCTCTAGGTGCGTGGCGTGAGCAGCCAAGGCGATTCCTCAGGCGTTGTTGGTTAAGCACTTACAATCATACACACAGTAAATACATCAATCCCCCCAGAAACGGACACCAGACTTGGATATATATAAAAATACGTTTCTTTATGTAAAAATAAGGTATATATCTCTCAGCAGACTTATCACAAGACCAATAACGTTTTCGCTCGGCCACCAGGTTAGACAGCAGGTAAATGTTCGTGGTTCGTAGTTTCAAATGGATAGTTCGTAGTCTCTTTACTTGTAGTTCCAGTACTCACAGAGATCGGTTCCTGCGAACGGGGAAATAAGGCGTTGCGGGCCCCGAGCCCGATACTGGAACTTCTTTCGTGATGTGGAGAGTCGGCACAGGTCGGGGCGACTCTCAGCTTGGGAAGTGTTCTTGGGTCCTCAATCGGCAGGTGTGGGCACGTAGGCAGGCGCGGCCAGCGACCCTTTAGCACGGCGGTGCAGGAGGGTCTCCACAGCGGGGGCGGCGCGGCCTGAGATGTCCGGGGATAGCGAAGCGGGGTCACAGGGCACGGTCAGTGCAGCTGGGTGACCCGGCGTGGATCACAGTCGTCGGACGGCTTCCGGCAGGAGGGGTGATAACGCGTTCAGCGCACTCCAATGGCAGGCGGTGACAGGGGTGCAGGCGGCCTGGCCCGGGGACAGAGAGCGGCTCCGGACGGAGCGGGGCTCTCACGGGATTGCGGCAGGCGAGCTCCTGAGTGTCACGGCCCTAGGAGGGGCGATGCGGGGCGCAGTCTCTTTTCCAGCGGGATGCCCACACGGCTCGAATTGGAGGATGAGCAAGAAGCACAGAGAACCCACTGTTCCTGGGGTTCAGTTCAGGGGGCAAGCTCAGATCAAGCCCTTGGAGAATGTTCAAGCACAAAGTAGCAAAGTCTTTTCAGTAAGTCTCTTCCTCTCCTTTCTCAGCAAGGCAGGCAGCAGGCCAGCTCCTCCAGCGTCTCCTTCTCCTTCTAGTCGGGCAGAGGTTCTTTGTGGTAAACAGGATTCTGATTTCTTAGGAGCCAGGCTCCTACTTTTATACCATGATTCTTTTGTTCTTTAGCGCCAGGGGGCCTAGGCCTGGCTCAGTCCAGTTCTGGAGCACTTTGTTGTGGTGACTCTGCTCTTTCCTTTCAGCAGCAGGGCAGAGACATCAGCCGCCCCACAGGGGGTGGCGCCGGCTTTGTGGTGGCAGAGCACAGGTCTATTCAAGAGTCAAGGTGTACTCCTCCCACCCATCCAGGTGTCACCTCTCTACCCACCACCTGGCAGCCAACCTGTCTCTGGGGATTCCCCAACCCTGCTCCTTACTGTTGCCAGGCAGAACACATACACACAGCAGAGGCGGACTGAGATGGTCAGGTCAGTAAATACTAACTTTCTAAAAGTAGTATTTACAAACCCAGGATATTAAAATAAACTTGACTACAAGAAGTATTTTATTATTCTGAGTTCAGGCATACTAAACTTGACACTTCTACCATGCTCTCTGAGTCCACTGAGGTCACAGCGTTGGCGTGATCCCGGCAGCCCATTCTGGCCTATGGAGAGCAGGTAGCCTTCAATAGTGAAAAACGACAAGGGCTGTAATTCACTACTAAGACATGCCACACACACAGGGCATGTCCTACCTTATGCCTACAATGCACCCTGCCCTTGGGCCTACCAGAGGGGTGGCTAATATGTAGGTAAGGGAAGGTTTAGGGACTGGCAAGTGGGGGCACTTGCGCAGACAGCGCGACGGTCCCGGACCGCGCACAGGGTCTGCGGTGGCAGGCCCTAGACACACTTTACAAGGCCGCTTCCGTGGGTGGCGCAACCAGCGCTGCAAGCCCACCAGCAGCATTGGCATTCACAAGCCCTGGCACCCTCGGTGCACTTTACTGGGGACTGACAGTGAATCCAATAAACCAATCATGGACATCAATTACAGGTACATTTTACTTTGGGAGCACTTGCACTGCGGCACGGATTAGCCATGGCGCAGTGCCCTGAGCGGACAACACCAGCAAAACAGTCGAGGCACACCATCAAAAAGTGGAAGGGAAACTCACGCCAAGGTGCCAGGTCTAACACGTGTCCCCTCCAGCTGAAATGTGGGGAGAACTACCCTTGCCCAGGGGGTTCCTCGTCACTAAGGCGGAAATACCTGGACAGACCGTCAGCGTTGGCGTGATCTGTACCAGGACGGTGTTCCACCGTAAAGTCCATACCCTGTAGGGAGATGGACCACCTCAACAGCTTCGGGTTCTCACCCCTCATTTGCATCCACCATCTGTGGGGCCTGTGGTCCGTCTGAACCCGGAAGTGAGACCCAAACAAGTAGGGTCTTAGCTTCTTCAGCGCCCAGACCACAGCAAATGCTTCTCGCTCAATTGCACTCCACCTACTTTCCCGTGGAAGTAACCTCCTACTGATGAAGGCTACGGGTTGGTCCCAGCCTTCCTCAGTCATCTGTGAGAGAACAGCCCCTACACCATGCTCTGAAGCGTCTGTCTGGACTAGGAATTCCCTGGAGAAGTCAGGGGCCAAGAGCACGGGCGCCGTGCACATGGCAGTCTTCAGGGTGTCGAAAGCTTTCTGACAGGTGTCAGTCCAAATCACGTTCCTGGGCTGCTTCTTCGAAGTCAGCTCTGTCAAGGGGGCAACGATCGTTCCATAGCCCTTGACAAACCTCCTGTAGTACCCAGTGAGCCCCAGGAAGGCCCTCACTGCGGTCTGCGTCTTGGGGGGTTCCCAAGCCAGGATGGTTTCAATTTTGGGTTGCAAGGGTGCCACCTTGCCGCTCCCCACTTGGTGTCCCAAGTACACCACGGAACCCTGCCCGATCTGGCACTTGCTGGCCTTGATCGTGAGGCCTGCTCGGCGCAGCGCCATCAACACTTCCCAGAGGTGGCGCAGGTGTTCAGGCCAGGTGGCACTGAACACTGCGATGTCATCCAGGTAGGCGGCACTGAACGCATCCAGCCCAACCAGTACCTGGTTGACCAACCTCTGAAAGGTGGCAGGGGCATTCTTCATCCCAAATGGCATGACTCGGAACTGGAAGTGCCCATCTGGTGTAGAGAATGCTGACCTCTCTTTGGCCCCGTCGGTCAAGGCGATCTGCCAGTACCCAGACGTTAAATCAAACGTACTGAGGAACCGGGCAGCCCCCAGCCGATCAATGAGCTCATCAGCTCTGGGGATGGGGTGCGCGTCAGTCTTCGTGACTGAATTGAGTCCTCTGTAGTCCACACAGAACCGGAGTTCAGGTGTGGCTCCCGGCGCAGCAGCCTTTGGGACCAAGACCACGGGGCTGGACCAAGGACTGCTGGAGGACTCAACCACCCCTAGCGCAAGCATTTTGGAGACCTCCTCCTTGATGCAAGCTCTGACCCTGTCAGTTACCCTGTAAGCCTTGTGCTTCACAGGTAAGCTGTCTCCTGTGTCCACATCATGGACGCACCAATCTGTGACACCAGGAACCAGGGAGAATCGGTCGGAAAATTGTCCCAGCAAGTGGCGGCAGTCTTCCTGTTGTTCGGGCGTCAGGGTGGGTGAGAGGTTAACTCCATCCACTGACCCATCTTTCTCAGAGGCCACTAAGAGGTCAGGAAGAGGCTCGGTCTCCTCTTCCATTCCATCATCAGTGGCCAGCAGCATGCCCACTTCGGTCCTCTCTAAGTGGGGCTTAAGGCGGTTAACATGTAGGACCCTCAAAGGGTTCCTGGGAGTCTGCATGTCCACCAAGTAGGTGATAGGACTTTTGCGCTCCACAACCTCAAATGGACCTGTCCACTTATCCTGAAGTGCACACGGCTCCACTGGGGCCAAGACCCACACCTTTTGTCCAGGTTGAAGCTCTACCAGAGTGGCATTCCGGTCGTACCACCGCTTCATCTCTTCCTGGCTGGCTTCCAGATTTGCCTCAGCAAGTTGCCTGAAACGCCGAGTCTGGTTTCGGAAGGCCAGCATGTAACTATATACATTCTGGGGAGGTTTCCTGGGAGATTGCTCCCAGCCTTCCTTTACCAAACTCAGAGGTCCTCTTACCGGGTGACCATACAGAAGCTCAAAGGGGCTGAACCCTAGAGACTTCTGCGGCACCTCTCGGTAAGCGAAGAGCAGGCATGGCAAGAGGACGTCCCACTTACGCCTCATTGGACCGTCCAGGCCCATGATCATGCCTTTGAGGGTTCGGTTGAATCTCTCAACCAACCCATTTCCTTGGGGATGGTAAGGAGTGGTGAACTTGTAAGTTACCCCACACTCCTTCCACAGGGATTTCATATATGTGGATATGAAATTGGTCCCCCTGTCGCTCACCACCTCTAGAGGGAATCCCACTCAGGAGAAAATTCCCATCAGTGCCCGTCCCACCACGGGGGCCGTCACTGTCCTCAGAGGGATGGCTTCAGGGTACCGGGTGGCATGGTCCACCAAGACCAGGATGAACCTGTTGCCCAGGGCTGTCTTGGGGTCCAGAGGCCCCACAATGTCAATACCCACTCGTTGGAATGGCGTACCGACCACAGGGAAAGGTTGCAGAGGAGCCTTATGCTTCCCTCCGCTCTTACCACTTGCCTGGCAAGTCTGACAGGTTCTGCAGTAGGAATCTGAATTCTTATGCATTTGGGGCCAGTAAAAGTGGGTGACAAGCCTGTCATAGGTCTTGTCCATCCCCAAATGTCCTGCTAAAGGCACATCGTGAGCCAGCCCCAGTAGGAAGGTTCTGAACTTCTGGGGTACCACCAGCACACGGGCTGACCCAGGTTCAGCAGCCTTAGGCTCGGAATACAGGAGGTCACTCTCCCAGTACACGTAATGTGTTTTGGCCTGAACACCATTGGCCTGGTCTGCAGCCTGCTGTCGCATACCCACGAGAGAAGGGCATTCTTTCTGCTCCCTGCAGAATTCCTCCCTGGAGGGACCTCCTTCTTGCTGCCAATGGGTCAGCTCAGGCAAGTCTCCCAGTTCGGCAATCTGTTCCCCGGTAGGCTCCAGAGCATCCCCCTCAGGGTCTACTTCCTCCTGGGCCGTGGGAACTTCGGGGGCCGGTTTCCCGCGCCTCCTGCGCCTTCTCCCTAAGGCCGGTTCCTGGACCTCTCCCTCAGGCTCCAGGACCCTCTCAACACCCCTACTGGCTGCCATGGACCGGGTGGTCACGCACGCCCAGTCGGGTAGACCCACCATCCTCAGATGCGTGGTCTTCTCCACCTTTTCCCAAGGGGAACTCTCCAGGTCGTTCCCTAGCAGACAGTCTACAGGCATGTCAGTTCTCACAGCGACTTGTAGAGTACCAGAGACCCCCCCACACTCAAAGGGAACTTGAGCCATTGGACAACGACTCTCCACGTTGTCAGCATTGACAACCCTACAGTAGGCATTGGGTACAATTTGCTCTTGAGACACCAGGTGTTGCCTCACCGAGGTCACGCTGGCTCCTGTATCTCTAAGAGCCTCAACCTTCTTTCCATTGATGGTCACCACTTGCCCATATTTCTTAGTGTTAGAGGGCAGGTAGGTTACAGGGACCATCTCACTGTCTCCTAGCGAGACTAGGGTCATCTGCCCGGGACCCCCACCCTCCTGGATTGCTACTTCCTCCCCAAAGTTAACACTAGCTACTTGCCGGGGTGGAGCACCAGTGGGTGCGGTCTTACCAAACAGGCGACACTTCGGATCAGAGGCAATGTGACCCGGGTCACCACACTTATAACAATTGAAGGGCCCCTTTGGAACAGGTCTACCTGTCGGGGCCCCGTTCTGCTGCGGGGGTGGGGGAGGCTGAGAACCCTTCTGCTGGTTCCCTTGGGAATTACTTTGGGGGCCTTTTTGGAACCCCTTCTGTTTACCCTTGTCCCCCCCACTCTTCTGCTGGGGACCCTGCCCCCCTTTGGCGGAGTCTCCCACTTGACCCTTGTGGACCCTGGTGCTGAGCCAGCGGTCCGCCTCCTCAGCAAGCTTCCTCGGGTTGGACAGCTTGCTATCAATCAGGTGCTGGCGTAGCTCAGGAAAACATTGACTGGACAAGTGCTCCCATGCAATTAAATCAAGCAGCCCTTGATAATCATTCACTTTGCTACCCTTCACCCAACCATCCAGCGCTCTGCAGAAAAAGGTCACATATTCCACATACGTACTCTCAGGGATCTTCTTGGTCTCCCTGAACCTCTGTCTATATAGCTCCGGAGTTAACCCATACCTGGTCATTAAAGCTTCCTTCATATGGGGGTATGAGGTTTGGAGATCTAAGGGTAAATCTAACAGTGTGTCACGCCCTTCAGCAAGGAACCTTCCCCACAGCCCCGCTCCCCAGTCTTTCTCAGGGACCCGGTGTGAGGACATGGCCACCTCGTAGGCTCTAAACCACTGCCCTATGTCATCCTTTCTAAAATACTCCTTTACTACGTCTTTGGGGATGTACACCTTGGACTCTACCTGCGCTGGTGGAGTGCTGCCACCAGAAGGAGCGGTGTCCAAACTTTTCGCCTTCAGCTCCAACTCCTTCAATCTGATATCATGATCCATTTGGCGTTGTTGTGCCTCCAGGGCCAACTTCTGCTTTTCCATTTCCATTTGTCCTGCCAACTTTGCCATCTCCATTGCATGCGCCCTGTCGGCTGCCCTGTCTGCCAGCTCCTCTGGCGACCGGACTCTGCTGGGTTCCTCAAGGCTGTCGGGTGGAACGATGTCCCCCGCATTCCGTAGGTCTCGTGACTCCTTCCAGGCTCTCAACGCCTTGGTGTACTGGGGCTTCCTCTTGCATCCAGCATGGGGGACTCTGAATTGTACACTGTAGCCTTTCAATTGCTCCATCGTGTAGCCTTCCAGTCTCTCCCAATCCACCTCATCTATTCCAGAAATCACAGAGAGTGCTCTTCCAGCGGAGTGCGAGCCAGGCATGGTTGCAGTAATGGCAGATGTCTCAACAAAGTTCAACAATTACAAACCTGTGGCTGCGTTATTTGGTCTGCTCTCACTATCTGGCGATTAATAATTCACTGTATGCAAATTACAAGTGCAAATCCGAAATCCCAACCGCTGCCAACAATGTTAGAGTCGGGGATCTCTGGTTGGCGCAAGGTTGCCCTTGAGTCAAGCAGGAACCCTCTCCTCCACGTCAGGGCGCAGGATAACCCCTCGCGAATGACCCTTGCTCACCCTCTAGGTGCGTGGCGTGAGCAGCCAAGGCGATTCCTCAGGCGTTGTTGGTTAAGCACTTAAAATCATACACACAGTAAATACATCAATCCCCCCAGAAACGGACACCAGACTTGGATATATATAAAAATACGTTTCTTTATGTAAAAATAAGGTATATATCTCTCAGCAGACTTATCACAAGACCAATAACGTTTTCGCTCGGCCACCAGGTTAGACAGCAGGTAAATGTTCGTGGTTCGTAGTTTCAAATGGATAGTTCGTAGTCTCTTTACTTGTAGTTCCAGTACTCACAGAGATCGGTTCCTGCGAACGGGGAAATAAGGCGTTGCGGGCCCCGAGCCCGATACTGGAACTTCTTTCGTGATGTGGAGAGTCGGCACAGGTCGGGGCGACTCTCAGCTTGGGAAGTGTTCTTGGGTCCTCAATCGGCAGGTGTGGGCACGTAGGCAGGCGCGGCCAGCGACCCTTTAGCACGGCGGTGCAGGAGGGTCTCCACAGCGGGGGCGGCGCGGCCTGAGATGTCCGGGGATAGCGAAGCGGGGTCACAGGGCACGGTCAGTGCAGCTGGGTGACCCGGCGTGGATCACAGTCGTCGGACGGCTTCCGGCAGGAGGGGTGATAGCGCGTTCAGCGCACTCCAATGGCAGGCGGTGACAGGGGTGCAGGCGGCCTGGCCCGGGGACAGAGAGCGGCTCCGGACGGAGCGGGGCTCTCACGGGATTGCGGCAGGCGAGCTCCTGAGTGTCACGGCCCTAGGAGGGGCGATGAGGGGCGCAGTCTCTTTTCCAGCGGGATGCCCACACGGCTCGAATTGGAGGATGAACAAGAAGCACAGAGAACCCACTGTTCCTGGGGTTCAGTTCAGGGGGCAAGCTCAGATCAAGCCCTTGGAGAATGTTCAAGCACAAAGTAGCAAAGTCTTTTCAGTAAGTCTCTTCCTCTCCTTTCTCAGCAAGGCAGGCAGCAGGCCAGCTCCTCCAGCGTCTCCTTCTCCTTCTAGTCGGGCAGAGGTTCTTTGTGGTAAACAGGATTCTGATTTCTTAGGAGCCAGGCTCCTACTTTTATACCATGATTCTTTTGTTCTTTAGCGCCAGGGGGCCTAGGCCTGGCTCAGTCCAGTTCTGGAGCACTTTGTTGTGGTGACTCTGCTCTTTCCTTTCAGCAGCAGGGCAGAGACATCAGCCGCCCCACAGGGGGTGGCGCCGGCTTTGTGGTGGCAGAGCACAGGTCTATTCAAGAGTCAAGGTGTACTCCTCCCACCCATCCAGGTGTCACCTCTCTACCCACCACCTGGCAGCCAACCTGTCTCTGGGGATTCCCCAACCCTGCTCCTTACTGTTGCCAGGCAGAACACATACACACAGCAGAGGCGGACTGAGATGGTCAGGTCAGTAAATACTAACTTTCTAAAAGTAGTATTTACAAACCCAGGATATTAAAATAAACTTGACTACAAGAAGTATTTTATTATTCTGAGTTCAGGCATACTAAACTTGACACTTCTACCATGCTCTCTGAGTCCACTGAGGTCACAGCGTTGGCGTGATCCCGGCAGCCCATTCTGGCCTATGGAGAGCAGGTAGCCTTCAATAGTGAAAAACGACAAGGGCTGTAATTCACTACTAAGACATGCCACACACACAGGGCATGTCCTACCTTATGCCTACAATGCACCCTGCCCTTGGGCCTACCAGAGGGGTGGCTAATATGTAGGTAACGGAAGGTTTAGGGACTGGCAAGTGGGGGCACTTGCGCAGTCAGCGCGACGGTCCCGGACCGCGCACAGGGTCTGCGGTGGCAGGCCCTAGACACACTTTACAAGGCCGCTTCCGTGGGTGGCGCAACCAGCGCTGCAAGCCCACCAGCAGCATTGGCATTCACAAGCCCTGGCACCCTCGGTGCACTTTACTGGGGACTGACAGTGAATCCAATAAACCAATCATGGACATCAATTACAGGTACATTTTACTTTGGGAGCACTTGCACTGCGGCACGGATTAGCCGTGGCGCAGTGCCCTGAGCGGACAACACCAGCAAAACAGTCGAGGCACACCATCAAAAAGTGGAAGGGAAACTCACGCCAAGGTGCCAGGTCTAACACATTATATTTATATTTGTATGAATGAATGAGAGGTATCTGATACATTAGAGGATTGCACATGTGGTGTAAATGTGATTTTATAAGTGTATGACAAGTGATTTTGTGGTTCTATAATGTCTAATTTCGTAGTTAGTATATAAGTAAATGTGCACAATCTATGATCTATGCAGTACCTTTACCTCCAGCATACTAGTGATTCACTCCTGTAAAAATCCATACAGTAGCCATGTAGATAAGCAATCACACTGTTAGTCCCTGTCCACTGCTCCTATCATCCTGACAGCACTATGTCTGTATCTACTCTCTGTGCTGAAACACAAGCACTTGAAAACTTACTCTCCTGTCAACTACTAGCACTGTCACTATCTAGTCACTGTCCATACACCTGTAGAATGCCTCAGGCATTAAGACACATAGTGCTACAGTGAAATGTGCGCAATGTATGCAGGCCTGTAACCCCAGATTCACCATTTCAATAACCAGGTAGTATTCATGTAGTGCCCCAATTAGCCTATCAGTCTCTGTCCACTCCTGCAATTATCCTGACAGAAGCATGACCTTATCTAATCACTGTGCCAACACAGAAGCACTTAAAAACTCACTCTTCCGTAAACTACCAGCACTTTCACTATCTAGTCAGTGTCTATACACCTGTAGAATGCCTCAGGCATTGAGACACATAGTCCTACAGTTAAATGTGTGCAATGTAGGCAGACCTGTAACCCCCAGCAGACTACTGATTCACCCTTGCAATAAGCCACATAGTATTTTTGCAGTGTCCAATCAGAGCATCAGTCTCTGTCCACTCCTGCAATCATCCTAACAGAAGCATGTTCTTATCTAATTTCTGTTTCAACACAGAATCAGTTAAAAACTCACCCTCCTGTCAACTACCAGCACTCTCATTATCTAGTCACTGTGCATACACTGGTAGAATGTCTCAGGCATCAAGACAGATAGTGGTACAGTGAACTGTGAACATTCCATGTAGGCCTGTAACCCCCAGCATACTACTGATTTACCCTTGCAATAAGCTCAGTAGTATTCATGCAGTGCTCCAATCAGCCTATCAGTCTCTATCCAGTCCTGCAATTATCCTGACAGAAGCATGTCCTTATGTAATCGCTGTGCCAACACAGAAGCACTTAAAAACTCTCTCTTCTGTCAACTACCAGCACTCTCACTATCTAGTCACTGTCCATACACCTGTAGAATGCCTCAGGCAAAAGACACATAGTGCTACAGTTAAATGTGCGCAATGTATGCAGGCCCCTAACCCCCAGCAGAGTACTGATTCACCCTTGCTATAAGCCAGGTAGTATTCAAGTAGTGCCCTAATTAGACTGTCACTCTCTATCTAGTCCTGCAATTATCCTGACAGAACCATGTCCTTATTTACTGTCTGTACCAACACACAAGCACTTAAAAACTCACCCTTCTGTCAACTCACACCACTCTCATTATCAGGCATTAAGACACATAGTGCTACAGTGAAATGTGCGTGATGTATGCAGGCCTGTAAGCTCTAGCAGACTTCTGATTCACCCTTTCAATAACTAGGTAGTATTCATGCAGTGCCCCAATCAGCCTATCAGTCTCTGTCCATTCCTGCAATTATCCTGACAGAAGTATGTTCTTATCCAATCACGGTGCCAACACAGAAGCACTTAAAAACTCACTCTTCTGTAAACTACCAGTGCTTTCACTATCTAGTCAGTGTCTATACACCTGTAGAATGCCTCAGGCAGTAATACACATAGTCCTACAGTTAAATGTGTGCAATGTATGCAGGCCTGTAACCCCCAGCATACTATTGATTCACCCTTGCAATAAGCTCAGTAGTATTTATTCAGTTCCCCAATCAGTCTATCAGTCTCTGTCCACTCCTGCAATTATCCTGACAGAATCATGTCCTTATCTAATCTCTGTACCAACACACAAGCACTTCAAAACGTGTTTTCCTGTCAACTACCAGCACTGTCACTATCTAGTCACTGCCCATACACCTGTAGAATGCCTCAGGCATTAAGACACTTATTGCTACAGTGAAATGTGTGCAATCTATGCAGGCCTGTAACTCCCAGCTGACCACTGATTCACCCTTCCAATAAGCCAAGTAGTATTCATGGAGTACACCTATCAGACTGTCATTCTCTATCCACTCCTGCAATAATGCTCACAGAATCGTGTATTTATCTAAACTCTATGTCAACACAGAAGCACTTAAAAACTCACCTTCCTGTCAACTATCAGCACTCTCATTATCTGCTCAGTATCTATACACCTGTAGAATGCCGTAGGCATGAAGACACATAGTGTTACCGTGAAATGTGCGCAATTTATGCAGGCCCCTAACCCCCAGCAGAGTACTGTTCACCCTTGCTATAAGCCAGGTAGTATTCAGGCAGTGCCCCAATTAGATTGTCAATCTCTGTCCACTCATGCAATCAGACTGTCAGAAGGATGTCCTTATCTAAACTCTGTTGCAACACAGAAGCATTGATAAACTGTCCCTGCAGTCAATTACCAGCAGTGTAAGTATCCAGCCACTATGCATGCATTTGTAGAATAACTCTGGTATTAAGACACGCAGGGCTACAATCAAATGTGCACAATCTATGCGGGCCTCTAACCCCCAGCAGAGTACTGATTCACCCTTGCTCTAAGCCAGGTAGTATTCATGCAGTGCCCCATTTAGATTGTCAGTCTCTGTCTACTCCTGCAATCATACTGTCAGAAGGATGTCCTTATCTAAACTCCGTTGCAACACAGAAGCATTTATAAACTGTCCCTGCAGTCAACTACCAGCAGTGTAAGTATCCAGCCACTATGCATGCATTTGTAGAATGACTCACGTACTAAGACACGCAGGGCTACAATCAAATGTGCACAATCTATGCAGGCCTCTAACCCCCAGTAGAGTACTGATTCATACTTGCTATAAGCCAGGTAGTATTCATGCAGTGCCCCAATTAGATTGCCATTCTCTGTCTACTCCTGCAATCATACTGTCAGAAGGATGTCCTTATCTAAACTCTGTTGCAAAACAGAAGCATTTACAAACTGTCCCTGCAGTCAACTACCAGCAGTGTAAGTATCCAGCCACTATTCATGCTTTTGTAGAATGACTCAGGTATTAAGACACGCACTGCTATAATCAAATGTGGACAATCTATGCAGGCCTCTAACCCCCAGGGGAGTACTAATTCACCCTTGCTATAAGTCAGGTAGTATTCATGCAGTGCCCCAATTGTGGTTGTCAGTCTCTGTCCAGTCACAATCATACTGTCAGAAGGATCTCCTTATCTAATCTCTGTGCCAACACAGAAACACTTATAAAGTCTCTCTTCAGTCAACTACCAGCAGTATAAGTATCCAGCCACTATGCATGCATTTGTAGAATGACTCCGGTATTAAGACATGCAGGGCTACAATCAAATGTGCACAATCTATGCAGGCCTCTAACCCCCAGCAGAGTACTGATTCACCCTTGCTATAAGCCAGGTAGTAGTCATGCAGTGCCCCAATTAGGTTGTCAGTCTTGTCTACTTCTGCAATCATACTGTCAGAAGGATGTTCTTATCAAAACTCTGTTGCAACACAGAAGCATTTATAAACTGTCCCTGCAGTCAACTACCAGCAGTGTAAGTATCCAGCCACTATGCATGCACTTGCAGAATGACTCAGGTAATAAGACACGCAGTGCTACAATCAAATGTGCACACTCTATGCAGGCCTCTAACCCCCAGCAGAGTACTGATTCACTCTTGCTATAAGCCAGGTAGTATTCATTCAGTGTCCCAATCAGCCTATCAGACTCTGTCCACTTCTGCAATCATCCTGACAGAATCATGTCCTTATCTAATCTCTGTGCCAACACACAAGCACTTAAAAACGTATCTTTCTGTCAACTACCATCACTGTCACTATCTAGTTACTGTCTATACACCTGTAGAATGTCTCTGGCATTAAGACACTTACTGTTACAGTGAAATGTGTGCAATCTATGCAGGCCTGTAACTCCCAGCTGACTACTGATTCACCCTTCCTATAAGCCAAGTAGTATGCATGGAGTACACCAATCAGACTGTCATTCTCTATCCACTCCTGCAATAATGCTCACAGAATCATGTCTTTATCTAAACTCTATGTCAACACAGAGGCACTTAAAAACTCACCTTCCTATCAACTATCAGCACTCTCATTATCTACTCAGTATCTATACACCTGTAGAATGCCGTAGGCATTAAGACATATAGTGCTACAGTGAAATGTTCGCAATTTATGCATGCCCCTAACCCCCAGCAGAGTACTGATTCACCCTTGCTATAAGCCAGGTAGTATTCATGCACTGCCCCAATTAGATTGTCAGTCTCTGTCCACTCCTGCAATCATACTGTCAGATGGATGTCCTTATCTAATCTCTGTGCGAAAACAAGCATTTATAAACTGTCCCTGCAGTCAACTACCAGCAGTGTAAGTATCCAGCCACTATGCATGCATTTGTAGAATGACTCTGGTATTAAGACACGCAGGGCTACAATTGAATGTGCACAATCTATGCAGGCCTCTAACCCCCAGCAGAGTACTGATTCACCCTTGCTATAAGCCAGGTAGTATTCATGCAGTGCCCCAATTAGATTGTCAGTCTCTGTCTACTCCTGCAATCATACTGTCAGAAGGATGTCCTTATCTAAACTCAATTGCAACACAGAGATCAGGTACTAAGACACACCGGGCTACAATCAAATGTGCACCATCTATGCAGGCCTCTAACCCCCAGTAGAGTACTGATTCACCCTTGCTATAAGCCAGGTAGTATTCATGCAGTGCCCCAATTAGATTGTCAGTCTCTGTCTACTCCTGCAATCATACTGTCAGAAGGATGTCCTTATCTAAACTCTGCTGCAACACAGCAGCATTTATAAACTGTCCCTGCATTCAACTACCGGCAGTGTAAGTATCCAGCCACTATGCATGCACTTGCAGAATGACTCTTGTATTAAGACACGCAGTGCTACAATCAATTGTTCACAAACTATGCAGGCCTCTAACCCCTAGCGGAGTACTGATTCACCCTTGCTATAAGCCAGGTAGTATTCATGCAGTGCCCCAATCAGCCTATTAGACTCTGTCCGCTTCTGCAATCATCCTGACAGAATCATGTCCTTATCTAATCTCTGTGCCAAGACACAAGCACTTAAAAACTTATCTTCCTGTCAACTACCAGCACTGTCACTATCTAGTCACTGTCCATATACCTGTAGAATGCCTCAGGCATTAAGAGAGTTACTGCTACAGTGAAATGTGTACAATCTATGCAGGCCTGTAACTCCCAGCTGACTACTGATTCACCCTTCCAATAAGACAAGTAGTATTCATGGAGTACATCAATCAGACTGTCATTCTCTATCCACTCCTGCAATAATGCCCACAGAATCATGTCTTTATCTAAACTCTATGTCAACATAGAAGTACTTAAAAACTCACCTTCCTGTCAACTATCAGCACTCTCATTATCTACTCAGTATCTATAAACCTGTAGAATGCCGTAGGCATTAAGACACATAGTGCTACATTGAAATGCGCGCAATTTATGCAGGCCCCTAACCCCCAGCAGAGTACTGATTCACCCTTGCTATAAGCCAGGTAGTATTCATGCAGTGCCCCAATTAGATTGTCAATCTCTGTCCACTCCTGCAATCAGACTGTCAGAAGGATGTCCTTATCTAAACTCTGTTGCAACACAGAAGCATTTATAAACTGTCCCTGCAGTCAATTACCAGCAGTGTAAGTATCCAGACACTATGCATGCATTTGTAGAATGACTCCGGTATTAAGACACGCAGGGCTACAATCAAATGTGCACAATCTATGCAGGCCTCTAACCCCCAGCAGAGTACTGATTCACCCTTGCTCTAAGCCAGGTAGTATTCTTGGAATGCCCCAATTAGATTGTCAGTCTCTGTCTACTCCTGCAATCATACTGTCAGAAGGAGGTCCTTATCTAAACTCCGTTGCAACACAGAAGCATTTATAAACTGTCCCTGCAGTCAACTACCAGCAGTGTAAGTATCCAGCCACTATGCATGCATTTGTAGAATGACTCACGTACTAAGACACGCAGGGCTACAATCAAATGTGCACAATCTATGCAGGCCTCTAACCCCCAGTAGAGTACTGATTCATACTTGCTATAAGCCAGGTAGTATTCATGCAGTGCCCCAATTAGATTGTCATTCTCTGTCTACTCCTGCAATCATACTGTCAGAAGGATGTCCTTATCTAAACTCTGTTGCAACACAGAAGCATTTACAAACTGTCCCTGCAGTCAACTACCAGCAGTGTAAGTATCCAGCCACTATGCATGCTTTTGTAGAATGACTCGGGTATTAAGACGCACTGCTACAATCAAATGTGCACAATCTATGCAGGCCTCTAACCCCCAGCAGGGTACTGATTCACCCTTGCTATAAGCCAGGTAGTATTCATGCAGTGCCCCAATTAGATTGTCAATCTCTGTCCACTCCTGCAATCAGACTGTCAGAAGGATGTCCTTATCTAAACTCTGTTGCAACACAGAAGCATTTATAAACTGTCCCTGCAGTCAACTACCAGCAGTGTAAGTATCCCGCCACTCTGCATGCATTTGTAGAATGACACAGGTATTAAGGCACGCACTGCTACAATCAAATGTGCAGAAACTATGCAGGCCTCTAACCCCCAGGGGAGTACTAATTCACCCTTGCTATAAGCCAGGTAGTATTCATGCAGTGCCCCAATTAGATTGTCAGTCTCTGTCCAGTCGGAATCATACTGTCAGAATGATCTCCTTATATAATCTCTGTGCCAACAAAGAAGCACTTATAAATTCTCCCCGCAGTCAACTACCAGCAGTGTAAGTATCCAGCCACTCTGCAAGCATTTGTAGAATGACTCCGGTATTAAGACACGCAGTGCTACAATCAAATGTGCAAAATCTATGCAGGCCTCTAACCCCTAGCAGAGTACTGATTCATCTTTGCTATAACACAGGTAGTATTCATGCAGTGTCCCAATTAGATTGTCAGTCTCTGTCTACTCCTGCAATCATACTGTCAGAAGGATGTCCTTATCTAAACTCTGTTGCAACACAGAAACATTTATAAACTGTCCCTGCAGTCAACTACCAGCACTGTAAGTATCCAGCCGCTATGCATGCACCTGCAGAATGACTCTGGTATTAAGACACGCAGTGCTACAATCAAATGTGCACAATCTATGCAGGCCTCTAACCCCCAGCAGAGTACTGATTCCCCCTTGCTATAAGCCAGGTAGTATTCATGCAGTGTCCCAATCAGCCTATCAGACTCTGACCACTTCTGCAATCATCCTGACAGAATCATGTCCTTATCTAATCTCTGTACCAACACACAAGCACTTCAAAACGTATCTTCCTGTCAACTACCAGCACTGTCACTATCTAGTCACTGCCCATACACCTGTAGAATGCCTCAGGCATTAAGGCACTTACTGCTACAGTGAAATGTGTGCAATATATGCAGGCCTGTATCTCCCAGCTGACTACTGATTCACCCTTCCAATAAGCCAAGTAGTATTCATGGAGTACACCTATCAGACTGTCATTCTCTATCCACTCCTGCAATAATGCTCACAGAATCGTGTCTTTATCTAAACTCTATGTCAACACAGAAGCACTTAAAAACTCACCTTCCTGTCAACTATCAGCACTCTCATCTGCTCAGTATCTATACACCTGTAGAATGCCGTAGGCATGAAGACACATAGTGTTACAGTGAAATGTGCGCAATTTATGCAGGCCCCTAACCCCCAGCAGAGTACTGTTCACCCTTGCTATAAGCCAGGTAGTATTCATGCACTGCCCCAATTAGATTGTCAGTCTCTGTCCACTCCCGCAATCATACTGTCAGAAGGATGTCCTTATATAATCTCTGTGCCAACACAAGCATTTATAAACTGTACCTGCAGTCAATTACCAGCAGTGTAAGTATCCAGACACTATGCATGCATTTGTAGAATGACTCCGGTATTAAGCCACGCAGTGCTACAATCAAATGTGCACAATCTATGCGGGCCTCTAACCCCCAGCAGAGTACTGATTCACCCTTGCTATAAGCCAGGTAGTATTCATGCAGTGCCCCAATTAGATTGTCAGTCTCTGTCTACTCCTGCAATCATACTGTCAGAAGGATGTCCTTATCTAAACTCTGTTGCAACACAGAAGCATTTATAAACTGTCCCTGCAGTCAACTACCAGCAGTGTAAGTATCCAGCCACTATGCATGCATTTGTAGAATGACTCGCGTACTAAGACACGCAGGGCTACAATCAAATGTGCACAATCTATGCAGGCCTCTAACCCCCAGTAGAGTACTGATTCATACTTGCTATAAGCCAGGTAGTATTAATGCAGTGCCCCAATTAGATTGTCATTCTCTGTGTACTCCTGCAATCATACTGTCAGAAGGATGTCCTTATCTAAACTCTGTTGCAACACAGAAGCATTTACAAACGGTCCCTGCAGTCAACTACCAGCAGTGTAAGTATCCAGCCACTATGCATGCTTTTGTAGAATGACTCAGGTATTAAGACACGCACTGCTATAATCAAATGTGGACAATCTATGCAGGCCTCTAACCCCCAGGGGAGTACTAATTCACCCTTGCTATAAGTTAGGTAGTATTAATGCAGTGCCCCAATTGTGATTGTCAGTCTCTGTCCAGTCGCAATCATACTGTCAGAAGAATCGCCTTATCTAATCTCTGTGCCAACACAGAAGCACTTATAAAGTCTCTCTGCAGTCAACTACCAGCAGTGTAAGTATCCAGCCACTATGCATGCACTTGCAGAATGACTCAGGTATTAAGACACGCAGAGCTACAATCAAATGTGCACACTCTATGCAGGCCACTAACCCCCAGCAGAGTACTGATTCACTCTTGCTATAAGCCAGGTAGTATTCATGCAGTGTCCCAATCAGCCTATCAAACTCTGTCCACTTCTGCAATCATCCTGACAGAATCATGTCCTTATCTAATCTCTGTGCCAACACACAAGCACTTAAAAACGTATCTTCCTGTCAACTACCAGCACTGTCACTATCTAGTCACCATCCATACACCTGTAGAATGCCTCAGGCATTAAGACACTTACTGTTACAGTGAAATGTGTGGAATCTATGCAGGCCTGTAACTCCCAGTTGACTACTGATTCACCCTTCCAATAAGCCAAGTAGTATTCATGGAGTACACCAATCAGACTGTCATTCTCTATCCACTCCTGCAATAATGCTCACAGAATCATGTCTTTATCTAAACTCTATGTCAACACAGAGGCACTTAAAAACTCACCTTCCTGTCAACTAACTTGGCAAATATACAGACTAGGACCTTTATCAGCCGTGACTGGAAGGGTCTGCTAAAAAGTAAAGAGGAAGGGAAGTCCGATTTCCGTCTAGTTGGGAATTCGATTGATCTCGAGAACGACATCACCACCAACTACGATCTATTCTGTAAAGAGGTAACCAGGCAACTTAACGATATTGCACCACTGAAAGTTACTAGAAAAAGAGGGAAACCCTCTGCGCCCTGGTATGCGGATAAACTGAAAGAACTGAAAATTATCTGTAAAAAGGCGGAGAGGTGCTGGAGAATAAACTATCTAGAACAGGAGAAGCTGACTTGGAGGCAGACAATAGGGCATTATAAGAAGGAGATTAATATCGCCAAAGCAAACTATTTCGCAGATTTAATACTTAATAGCTCCAATAAATCCCGTGATACATTCAGAATAGTTAAAGAGCTGTCTCATCCTGAATGTGCCAACAGTCAAATCAGACCTTCACAAGAGCTATGCGATGGTTTAGCTTCCTACTTTCAGGAGAAAGTCGCAAAAATAATCGAGGATTTGAAGGATGATTCCTTCCCCCCAGTGCAGGGCAACAGTATCATCAGGAACAGAGAGAAGAGCGAAGGAAATATAAGATCCTTCACTCCAAGGGCCACCTTGGAGAACTTCGAAACCCCGACAGAACTAGAATTCGCGAAGACAGCCCTCAATATAACATCAGGATCCCCGCTGGACCCCCTTCCTCATAAAATAATAAAGGAATTTGGGAACGAGTTTTTCCCAGAACTTCGACAGCTGTGCATGCAGTCTTTCAACACAGGCATTGTACCAAAGGATTGGAAACTATCAGTCGTTACCCCCCTGCTGAAAAAATCTAATCTCGACCTAAGCTGCCATAAAAGCTACCGACCCATATCGCTCTTGCCCTACCCAATTAAGATCATGGAACGGCTGGTCAGCAGAGGCCTGGCCCTCTTCCTGGAAACTAATAACATCTTGGAGGAGGAGCAATTCGGCTTTAGACCAGCTCATGGGACCGAGTCAGCCTTGCTGACGGTATTGGATGACCTACGAATGAGGGCGGACAAGGGAGAATCAGCAATTCTAATTCTGCTTGACCTGTCCGCCGCTTTCGATACGGTGAGCCACAACATTCTGCTGACTAGACTGCAGAACATCGGAGTCGGGGGAGCTGCGCTTGGCTGGCTTCACTCCTATCCGACAGACAGATGGCATGCAGTTGCAATTCCTCCGTACCAGTCAGAATTCGCTCCAGTCCCATTCGGGGTCCCACAGGGGTCTGCAATCAGTCCAATACTTTTTAATGTCTACATGCAACCCCTGATGGGCATCATCAAGACTCACGGTATCAGCGTGGTCAACTATGCGGACGACACGCAGCTGATGATCTCCCTGGACGGTACCCAGGCAGACTCTCTCGAAACTTTTCACACCTGTATGCGGGAAATGGCATCATGGCTCAAACAGAATTCTCTGCAATTCAACAGTGATAAAACTGAAATAATGCACTGCAAAGCAGGCAGAATCACCAGAAGTCTACCCTTGGACTTCTGGCCTCTGGAGCCAAGGGAGTCGTTAACACCGGTAAAGTCAGTGAGGAACCTCGGAGTCAGTTTCAATGAAAACCTGAGTCTTGAGACCAACGTCAACAAGCAGGTAGGTAGCTGCTTTGCTCTAATAAGAGGACTGCGTAAGCTGCTGCCTCTTCTACCAACACAGGTTAGAGCCACTATAGTAAGAAGCACCATCCTCAGCCGCCTAGATTACTGTAGCTCTTTGTTACTGGAATCCCCTGCCTACTTGATCTCCAGACTTCAGACCATCCAGGCAGCTGCGGCAAAACTGACAATCTCTCGAGGGCGAAGAGCCTCCACTACCCTCGCCTTGGCAGATCTCCACTGGCTACCTATACACCAGAGGATCCTTTCTAAATCCCTATGTACTGTCTTCAAAGCAGTACATGGGATGGGCCCCCGTCCACTTCAAAATAAATTCAAGTGGTACGAACCCACTCGGTACCTCCGATCCTCCTCTTCCAACCTCATTGATATCCCAAGGACCAGGAAAGCCACCTGTGGTGGCAGAGCCTTCAGCATAGCGGCAGCACATCTGTGGAATAGACTACCCACTGATATCAGGAAAACAGATGAATTGATGGCCTTCCGAAAAAAGGTGAAAACCTGGCTTTTTCCTAAAACTTAACCATCTAGACTCATAAGGTATCCTTCCTGTTCCTCCCTGATGCACAGAGTTCTCAGCTATGTACACAGCGCCAGGATGCCCGTAGGGTTACAGAGCGCTTTATAAATGCTATAAATAAATAAATAAATAACTATCAGCACCCTCATTATCAACTCAGTATCTATACACCTGTAGAATGCCGTAGGCATTAAGACATATAGTGCTACAGTGAAATGTTCGCAATTTATGCAGGCCCCTAACCCCCAGCAGAGTACTGATTCACCCTTGCTATAAGCCAGGTAGTATTCATGCACTGCCCCAATTAGATTGTCAGTCTCTGTCCACTCCTGCAATCATACTGTCAGATGGATGTCCTTATCTAATCTCTGTGCGAACACAAGCATTTATAAACTGTCCCTGCAGTCAACTACCAGCAGTGTAAGTATCCAGTTACTATGCATGCATTTGTAGAATAACTCTGGTATTAAGACACGCAGGGCTACAATCAAATGTGCACAATCTATGCAGGCCTCTAACCCCCAGCAGAGTACTGATTCACCCTTGCTATAAGCCAGGTAGTATTCATGCAGTGCCCCAATTAGATTGTCAGTCTCTGTCTACTCCTGCAATCATACTGTCAGAAGGATGTCCTTATCTAAACTCAATTGCAACACAGAAGCATTTATAAACTGTCCCTGCAGTCAACTACCAGCAGTGTAAGTATCCAGCCACTATGCATGCATTTGTAGAATGACTCAGGTACTAAGACACACCGGGCTACAATCAAATGTGCACAATCTATGCTGGCCTCTATCCCCCAGGGGAGTACTAATTCACCCTTGCTATAAGCCAGGTAGTATTCATGCAGTGCCCCAATTAGATTGTCAGTCTCTGTCCAGTCGCAATCATACTGTCAGAAGGATCTCCTTATCTAATCTTTGTGCCAACAAAGAAGCACTTATAAAGTCTCCCTGCAGTCAACTACCAGCAGTGTAAGTATTCAGCCACTATACATGCACTTGTAGAATGACTCAGGTATTAATACACGCAGTGCTACAATCAAATGTGCAAAATCTATGCAAGCCTCTAACCCCTAGCGGAGTACTGATTCACCCTTGCTATAAGCCAGGTAGTATTCATGTAGTGCCCCAAATATAATGACAGTCTCTGTCTACTCCTGCAATCATACTGTCAGAAGGATGTCCTTATCTAATCTCTGTGCCAACACAGAAGCACTTATAAAGTCTCCCTGCAGTCAACTACCAGCAGTGTAAGTATCCATCCACTATGCATGCACTTGTAGAATGACTCAGGTATGACGAAACGCAGTGCTACAATGAAATGTGCACAATCTATGCAGGCCTCTAACCCCTAGCGTGGTACTGATTCACCCTTGCTATAAGCCAGGTAGTTTTCATGCAGTGCCCAAAATATATTGACAGTCTCTGTCTACTCCTGCAATAATACTGTCAGAAGGATGTCCTCATCTAATCTCTGTGCCAACACAGAAGCACTTAAAAAGTCTCCCTGCAGTCAACTACCAGCAGTGTAAGTATCCAGACACTATGCATGCCTGTAGTAGCACTTGGCAGCTGTTTGTGCACCAGTGCAGGAAGAAGCACAGAGTTGCAACATATTTATGTAAATATGTCACATCCCTGTGCTTCGGAAGTACAGCAGCGCGGTGCAGCTAAAGACCTTGCACTGTAACGCTGCAGTACTTCCTCATAAATCTTCACTTATAAATTCACCATACACTACTAATACATTCTTTCAGTCATTCATACTCTACACATATATTCAACCAAACTTTCACACATTATCATACAAATATAGTTCTTTCTTTAACCAGAGAAGTTAGTTCTGATAAGAACTTTTTTTTTCTTCTTTTTGTCTTTAAAATATCTTCTTTTTTTCTGAACGATTTTATATTTTTTGGGGTGTGTTTAAAAAAAAAAAAAGAATAAAAAAACAGAAAACTTCAGGAATTATTCTGCATTCCAAAAAAACAAAGCAAACAAAAAACTAGCAACGATGGTTCCGTTGCGCAGCAGCACAAACTGCTTCTACATACTGCTCCCCAAAACAAATGAGTTTTTTGCACTTTACGCAGTGCTGCTCTAGGAAAGCAAACTCAGGGCATATGTCTGGTGCAGATGTAGAGGTTGATGTCCCAGAAGTACTTGGAACTGCAGCTGGAGGGTTCCTTTCTGCTCGTCTACACTCCTCCCGAGCCAGATTCACCGGATGGATGGTGTTCAGATGTTTATAAATCGAAGCAGTACCACAGGAATACTTCTTCTCACTACTGCCTCTAGAGAGTACTCTCTCACAAATCCGGCAGGTGACCTTAGTGGCATTCACCTTCTTCTGCCCTGGTGGAAAGGTAAAGAATTTCCACACCACTGATTCGGGCCTTTTAGGACGTTCAGGCTCCGGAAAAATTCTTCTTCTGAAGAATGTTCCTCCTCCTCTTGCTGCTTTCCTGAAGCCATGTTCTTCTTTTTTTTTTAAAACACCCAACAAAATGGTGAAAAAAGGGTTCTTCAAAGCACAGAGATCACTCTCCAAAGATGCTCAAAGAAGAATGATTGAAATGGGTGGGGTCCTTCAATAGTTACAATGGGAGATGTTATGAACCAATCAATTCTTTTTTTTTTAAATTCAAATGGGAGTCGCGCACCCTGCGCTCACGAAGAACCTTCCCGACGTGACTCCGCGAAAATATATTTAAAAATAATATAACTTTATTGCAAATAGAAATATATTATTTTTATGAATACCTCAGATAATCTCTAGCCCTAACATGTATATTAAAGACACATATATATCATTTTAGAACATCAAAAATTTCACGGGAGTCGCAAACCCAGCGCGCCCCACATATGACGTCATGCGGGGCCCGCCACCACACAAGTGTCGCGTACCATAGTGCACATGTGTCGCGAAATAGCGGGAGAAGGAGTCACGCATCAGTCGCATACCTATCGCGCACAACACGTAATATTATACGTATATCACATAACTGGAAAACACGCACCCGTCGCACACCATACGCGGATCCATCCCAACTTTTCCAATATGGCGGCTGTAAAACGCACACCTATTGCGTTAGGTGCGCTTAGGGTGCGCGACTCCAAAATTTCTTTGAAAATAATATAAATATATTAAAATAAAAAAATACAAAAATAATTAAAGTATATTTCAGTTGTAATTTACAAAAAAAAAATTAAACAATTTTCAGAAAAGTATATAATATTGTTTGATAAATAATATATTAACAAATTAACAGTTTAAAAAAATCTTCAAATTGTGTACAAAAAACATAGGTATAAATTAAAAATGAGCATTTAAAAAACCTTTGAAATTCACTGAAAAAACCATAGGTTTCAGACACGTTATAGTTATTAATTAGCATTCAAAAACAACTTTAGAAATTCACTGAAAAAAACTTAGGTTTCAGACACGTTATAGTTAGGAATTAGCATTTAAAAAACCTTAGAAATAAACTGAAAAAACCATAGGTTTTAGGGAAAGTTATAGTAAGTTGGACATTTCACTTGTACAAAACCCATGAAATTCCCCATGCACCCAGTTAATCACCCACTCACACATCTATGTACAGAGTCACACACACCCCACCCACACAAACACTCAGGCACCCATACAGATACTCAGACAACCAATCAGTAACCCATATCGACACTCATGTAGCTATTCGCAAACCCATTCAGCCGCTTAAACACCAACAGACAGACGGATACAGACATTCACACAGTTTAGTCACTTACCCATGCATTCAGTAAGATATGTTTAATCACTCACTTATAGAGGCAGTCACGCACCTACTAAATCATCCATTCAGACACTTATACACCCACTCATTCTTCAATACGCCTTTCCCTATATATATTAAACATATTTAAACTTTACAGAAACACACAGTCACTGGATGATGTCATCAGTGATGTCATCAGTGATGTCATTTGACATGTCATCAGTGATGTCATCAGTGATGTCACTGACCATGTCATGAGTGATGTAATATGTGACGTAATCAGCAGTGCATTGCGGGGGCGCGAGTTATAGTTAGCTGAACTAACTATAACGGGGGAATTTCACGGGTTTTGTACGAGTGAAATGTCCAACTTACTATAACTTTCCCTAAAACCTATGGTTTTTACAGTGAATTTCTAAGGTTTTTTAAATGCTAATTCCTAACTATAACGTGTCTGAAACCTATGGTTTTTTTCAGTGAATATATACATATATAGATATATATATAAAGATAGATAGATAGATAGATAGATAATGATAAATATTTGTTTATAACTTTTATTTTATTTTATTTGTTTTTATTTTTTATGCTCGTAAACTTTTATAATACTTCTTGCAAATGTATTTTTTATGTTTTTTTAGTTTTGTATATTTTATTTGTTTGATCATTTATTTAATGTTTTGCAATTGAATTGTTAATATTTTTTATGTTTCATGTAAAAAGAAAATTTTATATATTGGTATATAATGTCATTTTTATAATAGTAAATTAAAAAATGAAACAAAAAAATGTAATATATATTTTCTTAATTGTGTTACATTATGTATATGAATATATATAAAATACACCTTCCTCCCCTGCAGAAGCAAGAGACGCACCCCCAAGATTGAATTCATCCACTTTATGGCAATCCTTTTCTCATTTGGTAGTCCTGACGCGTTTCGGTCTCACAACCTTGTTCACAGGTAAAGTCATCCCAAAAATGTTTTTCAGCTGTGAGCTGTCAATAACATATGTTTATAAACACTTTTGGCCCCCTAGTGGACGTTCTTGGTGGATTGTTTTCATTGCATAACAAGGCTCATGGCTACCAACAGTTGCGTGCAAATCTTTCTATGGGTTATACTAATATGTTACCTGCTTCCTGAGAACATGGGAACATTTATTTGATGATGAAGGCAATACTTAGCAAATTGCACTTTGACTTTGGCCCACTGATAGACCCCCTTGGTGAGTACTTATGCAATGCGTTCTGGGGCTAGTAATCCTAAACATCCATATTGAAGCCCTTCAGTGGGCAATGTTGATATTTTCTCCATATCCTTATTTTGTGCACGTACTACCAAATGACCAGCAATCCTTGTTTTGATACAGTTCATTAGCAGACTGTCTAAACCCATAAGCATAGTGATCCGTGGTGGCAACCCATGCCTCAAAAATGTTACTCACGCACAAAAAAGAGTCGGACCTCTGTGGCAAATTGGCACTCAGGCCCCGGAGTGCGTTCCTCTGCGACAGAATAAACCCACTAAATATAAAAAACCTCCTCCTTTGCAGAAGCAAGTCACATTTCCAAAGTTGCGTTTATCCACTTTATTGGTTTCACAGTATGGCAATCCTTCGCTCATTTGATAGTGTTTGGTAGTCCTGACACATTTCAGTCTCACAACCTTATTCACAGGTAAAATCATCAAACAAATGTTTTTCAGCTGTGAGCAGTCAGTGGCCTATGTTTATAAACACTTTTGCCCCCCTAAGTGTACCTCTTTAGTGGATTGTTTTCACTGCAAATCAACGCTCAAGGCTCCCAACAGTTGCGTCCAAATCCTTTCATGGGTGTTATATATATGTAAACATACACACAAACATAAATATATATATATGTATATATATATATATATATATATATATATATATATATATTTTTTTTTTTTTTTCATTTATTTTCTTCACTGAAAAACCATAGGTTTCAGGGGCTGGACTTTTCACTCGGACAAAACCATTGAAATTCCCCCGTTATAGTTAGTTCAGCTAACAATAACTCGCGCGCCCGCAATGCACTGCTGATGATGTCACATATTACATCACTGATGGCATGGTCAGTGACATCACTCATGATATCACTGATGACATCTCAAATGACTTCACTGATGACATCATCCAGTGAATGTGTGTTTTTCTGAAAATTACATATGTTTTATATATGTATATCTCAAGGTCGATGGAAGAATAAATGGGTATATAAGTGAAAAATTGATTGCATAACTGACTAAGTGTATCTTAGTGAATACATGGCTTAGTGAGTAATGTTTAAATATGTAAATATCTGTATCAGTCTCTCAGTTTGTGTATAAATGGCTGCATGGGTTGGTGAGTAGCTACATGAGTGTCTATATAGGTTATTAGTTGGTTTTTTGAGTATCAGTATGAGTGTCTGAGTGTCTGTATGGTTCGGTGGGGGGTATTACGTAGTGCATAGGTGCATGAATGAGTGACTCACTGTTTGTATGTGTTGAAGACAGCATGTGTGCAGGACTGTATGGGTGGATGAGTGTGTGCATGAGTGTGTTAGTGAGTGAATGACTGTCTCAATAGTGTCTTTATGAGTAACTACATATGTTTTAAACTAGTATATGTGACTATTGGTGTATATAAGTGAGTATATGTGAGAGTGAGAGATTGAAAGAGTTCCTGTATGAATAAGTATGTGTTTCTATAAGTGATTGTTTAAAAGACTAAGTATGTGTAAGTTTCTGTAGAAGTAAGTGTGGTGGTGTGTGTATAACTGTATATGCAAGTAAATGGATGTTTGATTCTTTATTAGCATGAATGTCTATGTGTGTGAGTAACTCTATAGATGAGTGGCGTTGTGTAACAGGATGTATAGGTGTATGAGTACATATGATGAGTAAGTACATGTATGAGTGACTGTATTGGACTGTTGGTGAATTAGTGGATGTGTATGTGGATCTTAGAATTACTGAATAGGTTGTTGTAACTGATATTAGTATGTCTATTTTTTTGAAAATGTTAGTTTCTATTTTTTAATGTGTGTATCAAAGGTTATATTAGGGGGAGAGGAGGTCTGCCACTCTATCACAAGGATGATGTCATCAGTGATGTCATTTGAGATGTCATCAGTGATGCCATGAGTGATGTCACTGACCATGTCATGAGTGATGTAATATGTGACGTCATCAGCAGTGCATTGCTGGCGCGCGAGTTATAGTTAGCTGAACTAACTTTAACGGGGGAATTTCAATGGTTTTGTACGAGTGAAACGTCCAGCTAACTATAACGCCACTGAAACCTATGGTTTTTTCAGTGAATTTCTAAGGTTTTTTAAATGCTAATTCCTAACTATAACGTGCCTGAAACCTATGGTTTTTTCAGTGAATTTCTAAGGTTTTTTTAAATGCTGATTTCTAACTATGCCTACAGAGATAGGACATGTGAAGAAAGAAGAAAAAACGCACAGAAAGAAAAAAAAGAAATGCAGAAAGAAGCAACAGAAGTCCTCAAAGACAAAGAAAAGTGCAGGAAGAAGGATAACGTGCAGAAATAACAAACAGAAGAGCAGAAAGAAGCCTTGTTGCAAAATCATCCTGTACCCTCAACTTTTTCAAACGGATACTGGTGGTAACTGAGTCTGACTAACCAGTCCTAGAGCCAGTGCTATGTTAAAAGAAACTCAGAATACAGTGAAAACACCTACATACACTAGGGAACACTATGCGTTGGGGTCCCCCTGTGATCAGCATGACCTCCTCTGTAAGCCCCTAGTATATAATAGGGCAGGGGATTAAAACTACCTCTTAAAACGCGCCACAGGGCGTGTTTGCACACGTCACCTCAGGCCCCGTCCCCTCACTTCCCCACTGTGTAAACACACCCTGTGGCCGTTTTAAGTTAGGAGATTAAGTCCCCTTGAATCCTGAGAGTCCCTAGGGTCCAACTAGACCACTAGGTACCTCCAGTAAGCGCCACAGAGCTGCGTTGCAGAGAGATGTAAAAAGGGGCACAGCCTAGACCACCTCTCTACAATGCAGCGCAGTGGCGCTTACTGGAAGCACCTGGTGGGCTAGTTGGGCCCCAGGGTCCCTCAGGATTGAAGGGGAATTATTTCCACAACTTAAAACACGCCACAGGGCTTGTTTGCATACGTTAACTCAGGCCCCGTCCCCTCCCTTCACCACTGTGTAAACACGCCCTGTGGCCGTTTTTAGTTGGGAGATTAAGTTCATTTGAATCCTGAGGGTCCCTAGGGTTCAACTAGCTCACTAGGTACCTCCAGTAAGCGCCACAGAGCTGCGTTGCAGAGAGGTGTAAAAAGTGGCATGGCCTAGACCACCTCTCTGCAACGCAGCGCAGTGGCGCTTACTGGAAGCACCTGGTGGGCTAGTTGGCCCCCAGGGTTCCTCAGGATTAAAAGGGAATTATTTCACCAACTTAAAACGCACCACAGGGCGTGTTTGCACATGTTACCTCAGACCCCATCTCCTCCCTTCCCTACTGTGTAAAAGCGCCCTGTGGCTGTTCTAAGTTGAGAGATTAAATCCCCTTGAATCCTAAGGGTCCCAAGATTCAAACTAGCCCACTAGGTACCATCAGTAAGCGCCACAGAGCTGCGTTGCATAGAGGTGTAAAAAGGGGCGTGGCCTCAGAACACCTGTCTGCAACGCAGCTCCCTTGTGCATACTGGAGATACCTGTTGGGCTAGTTGGCCCTCAGGGACCCTCAGTATTGAAGGGGAATTAATTTCCCAACTTACAACTGGCCAGGGGGCACATTTGCAGAGTGCTGCAAGGAGGGGGCGTGGCCTCCGGCGCGATGCCGGTCTTTTATTTATTTTATTTTTTTAAGAACGAGGGCTGTGTGGCCCCCCTTCTTTTTCTAATTTACTGGCCCTGGGGACCCTATCCCCCAGGGCCGGCACCCTAATTCTTTTTGTTGAAAAAAATTAATTTGGCCCTCCCAAGGCCTTAATCGGCCCCGGGGACCCCAACCCCAGGGTCATGGCCTTTTTAAAAAAAAAAAAATTCTTTAGGAGGGGGCTGCGTTGGCCACTTATGGACCCCATCCCGCGGGGCCGGCCTTTGTTTTTTATAATTTTTTCAAAAATATATTTATAGAAACACCTAGGACATGCTGGACAAACCGTACGTACCTATCACCATGACGATTTGTATGGTATTCATTAAAAGGCGACTATGCATAGAATGAATCCACATGGAATGTATTTACACCGCTAGTTAAGCTCTGACGTGTCTGACGCCCTACCGTGCCTAATCCCGGCGCCCCCACCGGTGGGTACTCTCCAAGTAGACACCCTTGTCGTTTATTTATACAAACATGGGTAGCTATTGACGGGCACATTTAATATACACGCACACCAAGCCATTCAAAGGGGATTCGACAAAAATTCAACCAAACTATGCAAGAAACCCCCCTCACGGTTAATAAAATACACATCCACCGCCGGATGTGTAATACTTTTTATTTTACTCTCTGGAAAGGAGACAAACCTCACTTGAGAGTCACAGTGTGCTCCTGGCTGAGCCCAATGCTGTGTTACAACCACCAGTGCCCGCCGAGTGCCTCACACCTCGGTGTTGTATTCCACCAGCTAGTGCGTATGCTATGACACTCTCTAGCCCATGTGCACTGTAACACCACCCCGTGAATATGTCATGCCACACTTGCCTTCGCACGGGTTATATTGCCCCATCTAACGTGCCTTCCTCGATGCCTATGTTATAACGCACAGCGTTATGCCATACATATTACAATCTGGGATCCATATCTTTGTCACAGTGCACATGCAACGTTACACTCCCCAGCACATATTTTATATTACAACTTTAGAGACAAGTTAGGTTACACAACACTGCCCTGTTCATATTATACTTGAAGGCGCATATCGCATAGCACGCGCTAGTGCCTGTGCTATCTCGCGCTTTCCAATGAATCTGTCATTGCGCACAATGTATTGCATATTATATTTCACACCCCTGTTCATCTTATATCACACTTTTTGGTGCATAGTTTATACCATATACTATATCTAGTTTTCATTTTCAATCGTGCTCTCAGGACTATGTTCTATATAACACTGCGTCCACCCACCCTTTTCACGGGCATTACATTTTGCGATGGGGGTGGAGGGTCAGGGGGTGTTTCTGCCAAGTGAGCCCGGAGTCACAGTCACAAACGTCCTCTTCTTCCTGAATAAAAGTGAGATTATGCTGCATACTTGTTCATATTTTAAGTAGTTCGCACAGACACACATTTTAAAAACAATAAAGTTCCTAATACCCACCTTCTCTGAACAGTTAGCTTGCTGCCCCATCCACCTCCTCCCTATCCTCTGTTGTCTGAATCCATGGACTAGCCTCCTCCCTCCTGCCATGCATGGTCTGATGTGCTGCCACTTCCCTCCATTTAGCATGATGTACCAGTCCACTCCTCCTGCCCTCCATTGCCCAATTCTATGGCCCATCATTGAACTCCTGCTTAGCCTCTGTGCTTAGCTTGCTGCCCCTATTCTCCTTCACCCTACCCTCCGATGTCTTTGTGCATGCCCCTGCTCCTTCCTTTTTGCCCACCATGTTCCATGGACCTGCCACTCCTATCTACTCTGAGTGTTCTGTTGAGCTGCCACTCCCCTTCCACCTGCCTAGCATTGTCAGATGACTGTTACCTGTCCCTGTCACCTCCACCCTGCCTGTCCACATGCAATGCCCCTATCCCCTTCCTCCTGTCCTCCATGGTCCATTTTACTGCCACACCCTTCTGCCCTCCCTGGTCTGTTGTGCTGCAACTGCTCCTCCGGTCTGCCCCGCGCGGTTTGTTGTGAGGCCCCTTCCCCTGAACTCTCTTGTCTGTGCCCAGGTCCTGACCCTCCCTTCTATCCTCCATGGTTCTTTGTGCATGCCCCTGCACCCTCCTTCTTGCCCATCATAGCCATTGTACTGCCACTAACCCTCCCGCTTGCCATGCATGGTCTTCTGTGCTGCCATGGCCCCTCCCACCTTCCCTGTGTGGTCAGCTAGCTGCCCCTGACCCCCTCCCACCTTCCCTCCATGGTCTGTGTGTATGCCATCATAGTCTCCTTGTTGCTCTCCATGGTGTGTCTTGTTTCTAGTGCCCATCCTGCCTGACCTCCATGGTCATCTTGCTGCTCCTGTCCTGCCCCCTTGCCCCAAGCCCTCTGTTTCCATGTGCAGACCCCTATTCCCTCCCTCCTGGCTTGTCTGTTCCATTGTAATGCCGCTGATCCATCCCTCCTGCCCTTTATGGTCTCTTATGCTGCAGCTTTCTCTCCTGTCTGTCCTTTATGGTCAGCTAGCTACCATTGTCTCTTTCCCCTCTGTTCTCTGTTGTCCATGTGCATGGTCCTGTCCCCTCCATATTGCTTTCTATGGATTGTTGTGCTGTACTCCCGTCCCGCATGCGCTGTGTGGTGTATTGTGCTGCTGCAAACCCTGATGCCTGCCCTGTAGGGTCAGTTTGGTGCACCTCTCCATGTCCCTCCTATCTTCTGTTATCCGAGTCCATGTCCCTACCCCAATTCCTCTTGCCTACCATGATCCAATGTACCATACTTGCGAACATTTTGAACTTGGTAAGAGGGAGATTTTGAAAAAAACTGGGGTATTGATTTTCCCCTTTGAGTTACATTGAAAAAGAGGAGATTGTAGATAGGAGACAGATCAAATAAAGCCCATTTGAGCTTAAAAACATTGGACGTTTCCTGGCTGAAACGGGTCTGTCGGCATGTATGGTTGTACAACCACTGCCTCTTCCTTCTGCCCACAATGGTCTATTATATTGCCACAGCCTCTCTTGCCAGTCCTGTATTGTTGTTTTGTTGCTCCTGCCCCCCTTTCTACTGCCCTCCATAGTCTGTTGTGCTGCCACTGCCCTTCCTGCCTGCCCAGTGTGGTCAAATTGTTGCCTCTGCACTCTCCTACCGGCCTTCAATTTTCAGAGTCCGTGCCCCTGGCCTCTGCCTCTTAACAGTAACCCAATGAACAACTAGATTGCTAACATTCTATATTTATTACAAAAGTGTGGAACGCCTGACGTCATCTTGATGTAATCAAAACTGTAATACCTAGAGTATTTCCTTTAGAAATTACATATATGAGAGGGTCTTATTTGCATCAAAATTATGGTTAGTGTTCCAAAAAACTAAAATGAGGACATATTTTCTGAGTTTTCAAATAGCGACTTACCTGATGCGTTTTGAAGCTCCTAATGCTTCTCTTCAGAGGCTTTAACGGAGACGGTGTGTGCAAACGCTGAACCCACTTCGCCATTTTCATATTGCACACCCACCAATGGGAAGCTCGAATGAGACTGTGCATTGTGGGAAATGTGGTCCGGATAGCACACATTGGTGGGTGTATAATATAAAAATGGCGAAGTGGGCCCAGTGTTTACACGCACCGTCTCCGTTAAAGCCTCTGAAGAGAAGCATTAGGAGCTTCAAAACGCGTCAGGTAGTTCCATTACGGAGCGGCTCCTACAAGCGGATCCCCGTCCTTGCCTATCATGAAAAAACTGCTGGTAGAGTGCCACTCACCTGATGGACAATCTTTGGAGCAGAATATATATATAGTATTAAATGTTAGTGAGATTTATTTAACATTATATTATTGGTATATACTAAAATATTAAAGATTTACTACTTTAAACCATATATATTTATATATATATGAACAGGCTTCGCCACAAACAGCTGCTCCATGCAGTAAAAGACGAAAAGCGGACCCAAGGTTCTTTGTGCAATATCAAGTGGCTTTATTTAAGTGCCCAGCAAATCCGCCATTACGCGTTTCGACCCCAACTCGGGTCTTGATCAATATATATTAAGACACAATTTGTTTGTATGTTTTTGATGATATTAGTGTGAAACAATATTTTTTTTCTGATACTTTTGTACTTACCATTATAAGGATGGAGGCCCGGGGGCAGATTTACAATCCCCTTGCACCACTTTTGCGTCAATTTGAACATGGGTATATCACACATAACATAAGTGACAGCTCAGTCTGCTTCCTGGATGTAGAAGTTTATGTTGCCCAGAGTTGTCTTGAGACAAAACTACACCGCAAACCTACTGCAGGAATCACCATACTCCACTGTACAAGTTGCCACCCTAAGCACAGCATATGTAGCAGACCTTATGGGGAAATGCTTAGAATACGAAGAATCTGTAGTAGTGAGAACGATTTGATAATTGCTCAGGAAGAAAGTAAATCACGCTTTTTATCGAGAGGCTATTCTGAGCAGATTGTCAACAAGGCAATACAACATACCAGGGATCTTTCTAGGAATGACCTGCTGTTCTAACCATCACACAGCAAGGTCAAGCAAGTTAATTGCGCAAGGCCAGAAAGTAGTAATCCTAGACTAATCTTAACATATAACAAGTAGAAACATTAGTATTATAAAGAGAAACTGACACTTAGTGTTATGCGACCCTGTGGTGGGGGATAAACTTCCACATACACCTACAATAACTTTTAGGCAGGCCCCATCCACTAGCGATATCCTGGTTAGTAGCAGCCCAGAAGTAAGATCAGGTTCAGGGTGGTTGGCAGGTCGGAAAGGTTTTGTCAGATGCTCCTCCTGTATTACGTGCAAGTTCAGAATCAGTAAAAACATCTTACAATAAGCTCCTTACATGTAAAACGGAATTTGCTATCTATGTGCTGGAGTGCTCTTGTGGACTGCGGTACGTGGGGAGCATGAAACTGCAGGTCCACAAGAGGATTCTCTAGCACCTAAGGGCCATAACGAATTCAGATTCAACCTACCCAGTGGCCTGCTATTTCAGAGAAGTCCATGGCAATAGACGAGGTGGAGATAAACAGGCAATCCTAAGGAGATTAGAAACCAGGTATATTTTGGAGTTTGATAGCAAAAGCCCACAGGGGCTCAATACCACCGAGGATTTGTATACCTGGCTCTAGCAATTCCCTAGCTTTAAGGTTAGACTCCAATGTCCAGTAACGTATCCGATTCAACTCACATGCATTGAGGCATGTATAGTTAAAACATGCCTGTATAGAACCTTCCGTTTCAGTAAAACATTGATTTTATTTAGGCAATCTAACACTTTTTTGCACCAGACACTTTATTTGCAAAACTATGTTCTCCAGAGCATACGTATACGCAAATTAGCACTTTAAACATTTTTAGCACTTTGCACTAATTTTTGCACTTTGCAATTATTAGCAGCTGAGCAAAAGCCCACTACGGCAGTATTTCTCTTGGACACTGTTTTAAGGCTGGTCTTTAATGATTGTAACATTCTTTTAGTATTACAACATGCAAAGATGGACTATATTGCAATTCAGAAGCATTGAGCTTTTTAAGAAGCTATAAGACTGTTTTAACCTATGTGTGGCATATTTAATGAATTTCTACAGGTAATTTATATATGTATTTTGCACATGGTTCTCATAATCATGATCAGCTTTTTTAAACGTGTCAATAAACTGCTTTTTTGTATTGTGACATCGGAACTCAGAACGCTAGTCTGTTTTCAATATTGTTTTTGCACTTTGCACTTTAAATGTGGGAAGGACATGTAGGCGCGTTATGTGATCAAACCCTGCAAAGGCCAAAATGCATCATGGCGGCACAGCGCACAAATCAATAAAACAAAAATTGTACAAAGAAAGTGGAGTCCATACTTGTTCCAGATTGCAGGGAACATCGCTAGAAAAAGGATTGTTGCACATATGTATATATATATATATATATATATATATATATATTCACTGAAAAAACCATGGGTTTCACTCACGTTATAGTTAGGAATTAGCATTTAAAAAACCTTGCAAATTCAATGAAAAAACCATAGGTTTCACATACGTTATAGTTAGCTGGACATTTCACTCGTAAAAAACCATTGAAATTCCCCCGTTATAGTTAGTTCAGCTAACTATAACTCGCGCGCCCGCAATCCACTGCTGATGATGTCACATATTACATCACTCATGACATGGTCAGTGACATCACTCATGACATCACTGATGACATCTCAAATGACATCACTGATGACATCACTGATGACGTCATCCATTGAGTGTGTGTTTCTGAACAATTTTAATATGTTCAATATATATAGGGAAAGGCCTGTTGAAGAATGAGTGGGTGTCCAAGTGTGTAAATGGATTATTTTCTGTGGTGCGTAACATGATTCTATAAGTGAGTCATTAAATGTATCTTACTGCAGACTAGTGACTAAACTGTGTAAATGTTTGTATGTGTCTGTGTGTTGGTGTATAAGTGGTGGCATGGTTTTGTGAATACCTATATACGTGTCTATATGAGTTATTGATTGCTTGTCTCAGTATCTGTATGGGTTCCTGAGTGTTTGTGTGGGTAGGGTGTGTGTGACTCTATGCATAAATGTGTGAGTGGGTGATTCTATGGGTGCATGGTTTTAAGAGTGCATCTGTGATGGACTGTATGGTTGAGTGAGTGTATGTATGGGTGTGTTAGGAATTGAATGTATATCTCAGTTGTACATTTGTGACTAACTACATATGTGAAAGGCAGTATATATGCGTGTGAGTATATAAGTGGGTAGATGTGAGAGTTTGTGATTGTGAGAGTGACTGTATGGATGAGTGTGTGCTTGTATCAATGATTCTATAAGAGCGTTAGAATGTGATACTATTTTTATGAGTAATTGAACTTGAGTGTGTATAACCGCATAGGTGAGTAAATGGGAGTGTGATTATTTGCATGACTGAGTAGGTGTGAGAGTACCTCTATGGATGATTGGTAGTGTGTGAGTGTATATATAGGTGTATAAATGCATATGATAGTTTTGTGTGGAGTGACTGTAAGTATGAGTGACTGTACAGGTGAATGAGTGGAGGTGTATGTAGACCTAAGAGTTAATAAGTGGGTATGTAGTTATTGGTATTGCAGTATGTATGGTTTTGAGAATGGAACTCTTAAATTTTGAGTCGGTGTATTAAAGGTTATATTAGGGTGTGAGAAGATGTAGTAATTTATTACATGGATGACGTCATCAGTGATGTCATCAGTGATGTCATTTGAGATGTCATCAGTGATGTCATGAGTGATGTCACTGACCATGTTATGAGTGATGTAATATGTGACGTCATCAGCAGTGGATTGCGGGCGCGCGAGTTATAGTTAGCTGAACTAACTATAACGGGGGAATTCCAATGGTTTTTTATGAGTGAAATGTCCAGCTAACTATAACGTATGTGAAACCTATGGTTTTTTCATTGAATTTGCAAGGTTTTTTAAATGCTAATTCCTAACTATAACGTGTGTGAAACCCATGGTTTTTTCAGTGAATTTGTATGGTTTTTTAAATGGTAATTCTTAAATTTACCGTGTGTGAAACATTTCGTTTTTTTTTTTTACTTTGCAAGGTTTTTTACATCTTTTTTTGTAACTTTTTTTTCCCTTTAAACACTATGCTAACATTTAATGCATTCTGCAATATATAAAGTTTCACCTTTTTTAAAAAAAAGGTAAGATATAGTTGTTTAACATAGTGAAACTCTTTAACAAACTTTAAAAAAAAAAAAAAAATTCCGTGCGCGTACGGTAAGCTTACCGTAAGCGCACGTTTCGCTTTATGTACGTAATATTTCTACTCTGTTTGCGTATGGTTACGCAATTTGCGTAGGCGTCCGTACTTCCTACGCGACGCGTAAGCGCATGCTTTACACGCGCATGTTACGCGGAAGTGTACGAGCGTGCCTGTAATGTGCATGCGCGCGTGCGCGTGTCTTTCGTACGCGCATGCGTACTTTTACCGTAAGCGCTCCGTAAGCGCTCCGTAAGCGTAACGTACGCGTACGGTTGGTCATGTGATCAAGAAACAACACTTTTGATTGGTTTAAACTACTTTCAGTTCTAGAACCTTCCTACACCACACCCATTCCCCTCATTACTGCTTGTGACCCCTTAGGAGAAGGAGCTGAGTTGTCTTTGAGATACGATGGCAGAACAGCAGTCCTCTTCTGAGAGTGAGCCTGGTAGCAGCATCATCAGAGAGAGAAGGAGGAAACAAAAGACTTCTTTTGTATGGGAATATTTTACCTATCCAGAGGGGCAGTAAAAGGGAAATGCTCCTTTAGTCACCTGCTCACTTTGTGAGCGTGTCTTATCTAGTGGGAATCCAAGGAAGAAGTATTCCTTTGGCAATCACTCTATGGTTAGACACATTAAGGATAAACATCCCAGGACTTATGCTCGACATACTGGAGAAACATCTCCAGTAAGTCACCCGAGCACACCTGCAGAAGCTCAGCTGAGTACATCTTCGGCAGCTCAGCTGAGCCCTTCCTCTGCGGTGGGAGCATCACCCTTTTCTGCTCCTCTGGATATAAACCCTCGTTTTGGGAGGGTTGCAATGAGGTGCACAAGATGTCATGGCCAAATTGTTCATGCGGAGACCAGTGTTTCCCTAATAAACAATAGGATAGACCAGCACATCTGTGGTCCTTGTTAATATTCCCATTCTTTCTTTCCTCTTTCCCTTTATGAACACAACGGTTTTTTTAAGAGCCAACCTTACCTCTTAACTTTTTTAAAATTTTTGTAATCACTTTTATTTTATTTTTTTTAACCGTACGCGCATTTTTTTTTTTATTTTTTTTTTTTAAACAAAAAAATTTTAATCAACCTGCAAGGTCCTTGAGGGACTACTACAGAAATGAGAAAAACATAGAGAAGAGTAGTGAAAAAAGTGAGCATTAAAGTAAATGTGTGATAATTCCAGAAATTTCACACTTACCTGCCAATCAACATAACTTAATTAAAAAAAAGTGATTTATTTAACTTTCTATAAAGAAGTTTATTTTTCATATTTTTCCTTTCTCAATCTGTAAAAAAAGAAAAAAGTATTAATATTTAACAATACATTTTAGAATACAGTGCACATATTTTCATATTTCAACAAACATTTTTTTGCCCTTTTTTTGCTGTTTTCAGAATATATTGCATTTCACTGTAAATCGTAAAAGCAATTGCATTCATCACTTAACAGCGGGCAAAAAAAAAAAACAATCTGAAAGATTGTTTAAAAAAAGCCCAGAATCTCTTCTCACTAAAACATACCGTAATAGAAATGTAACATTTGCAATAAAAATCTCACCTAAGAACAATAACTAATTCCAATAAATATCGTCTGAAAATTCTGTTGCATAAGCATAATCACCAAAATAATTTGTGTCAAAGAAGTCCACAATGCAAATTATTACCTTTCCTTTAGGCCAAATGGTAATTTTTAAAATATTTTTTGATGACATTTCCAATGGTAATCCAATTAAATTGCAATAATGTTTTGTACAGATGTTGCAATTTCTATCTAAAATTTTGGTTTCAGAAAAATTAAATAGGAATTTGCTAAATCAAAAGGCAAACGTTGCTTGAAAACCAATTGAGAATCATTACACAGTGTCCAGCCTTTTTCACATTTAAGAAAAACTGTGTAATGACCAGAAGTTACAATAGGCCCATCATGGAAAATTATTGCAACTGTGACAAAAGTTTTTCCAGAAATTGATAATTGCTGTCCTGTAAATTTCTTTATTAAAGTGTCCAATTTTGTTCCATCACCTCTACAACGTTGCATCATTAAAATTACATACTGTCCATATTTCTTTAAAAGTAAGGTTGAAAACATGTCAGATTTACATTCACAACATTCCATGCTATGATTGGCATCTTTAACTAATTTACTAAAAGTCACTGATTTAGTCTCTGGCAATGTTAAATAGATAAACCTTTCTGAATCAACATTAGAGCTGCATGTGTAGAAACAGTTTTCACAACTATGTTCCCATTTATAACAGAGACCAAACAAATTTTCAATTTCTATCCCTTCATCTTCAAGTACCAAAAGGATGTACATCAAGAATTCCTGTGCATCTTGCTGGACATTTTGAGAAAACTGTGTTCGTCCTGAACATACATCTAATAGATTTCTAATTTCAGTCGCACTTTCTATTTTAGCTTTATCAACACTCAGCTTCTCATAAAGAAGACTTAGCACAGAACAGAATCTTTTTTCATGATTTTCTATTATCTGCTCTTGCAAACTTTCAAGATAAAATACAACATTCAGCACTACATTTGCGTAGCAGTTGACACCAGAGCTATTTTCAAAATGGCAACCAACAACCTCTTCAACATTGTCCTTTTTCTTTTTGCTTACAATCACATGACTCTCTTTTTGTTTCCTCTTCTCTACATCCTCATTACAGATATTCTCAAATCTCCTTTTCCGAGAAACAACACATTTCTCCAACACAGGATACTGACCTAAATGAGGAGCATAGCTTCTTCTTAATCTATTATACTCCTTTACACAATTTGCATCAGCACTAACTTTTGAGTCATCAAAGTCTATCATGAATAAACCAGATAATGTTTTCACTCGTGACAAAGCAACATATGCCATACCTTCTTTGAACACAGTAGATCCAATGTTTACAAATGCACTATCAACGGTTAATCCTTGACACTTGTGAATAGTTACAGCATATGCTAGAGAAAATGGAAACTGCTTCCTACGTACATATAAGTCTTTCACAAGCAAAAAACGAACTGAACAATGACTAATGTCTTTTACCTCTTCAATCTGTTCAAATTTTATTTTTAAAAACTCAATTCCTTCTTTTTTCTGGTAGTTAACAAAACCCACAACTTTACCCATAGCTCCATTTACTAAACCTTTTTCAACATCCAAATTTCTCCTTAAAAATACTCGACAGTTCACGCCAAGATCTAGATTTTTTTCTAATCCAGCTGTTTTCGAAATGTTCTTCTCTAGAGAATCCAATTTATTTTTCAGTTCGCCTGTTAATGTAATAGTAATTCTTTCATGTTGGATTTTGTCCACTGCTTCAATTTTCTTAATCTTTTCCTTTTCCAATTTCAAAAGTTCCTCATTGAATATTGAGCATTCACGTAGTGTTGGCATTAAGCAGATTACAGTATTTTTTTCTGCAATGTTCTTGTATATTTTCTCTGCAACTATTTCTTCACTTGGAAATAAATGATGTAGCAACCGACTCTGTAATGCTTTTCTGCCAACTTCTGTGAGTAGTCCAATTCTGATATCTTTCAGAATACTTCCATATTCTTCATCGTTTGCTTGCCTCATATTGGTAGTGAGTTCTTTGTACTCAAAGAATGACCAAATATTCGCATTACCAATGCTTCCTAATGACTTCTTCGTGTCCTCATGTGTCACAGTATTAAACACTGGTTGTCCTTTAACTGGAGTAAGCTGTAGAAGATCCCCAAAAACTATAACATGTTTTCCACCAAATAACACGTCATAGTCTCTCTTTAGAATTTGCTGCATTCTTAAATGCACAAAGGCAAGCATTAAGTTTGATACCATGCTTACCTCATCAATAATGAGAACTTGCATCTTCTTCAACACTCTTGAAACTTCGAAACATGCTTCGCCAGTTAGCTTGTGATATTCTATTTTGTTCTCATGCTCCACTGGTAACATTAGCAAGCGATGGAGGAGAGTAATTCCTTTAATATTATATGCTGCTAACCCAGTTGGAGCAGTAACAACACAAGATAAAGTTGAATCAGTTTTTTGCTGTAGGTAGCTTCTGGTGACTTTAATTAAGAAACTTTTCCCAGTTCCAGCTTGTCCACTCACATACAACCTAATTGGTTCAAATGATGTGCATGTGCACTCTTTATTTTCATGTAGTAATCCGTGATAAATTTTTTTTCTGACTTCTTCATAAATTTGTTGTTGTTCCAAATCTGGTAAGTCTATTAAATCTTCCTGAGCTTGATTCATAGCCGTTTCCACTTCAGTCATGGCTATTGCAGCTTCATTTTCTAAGATTGGCTGTCCTAGTGGATCTTGACTGAGCGTTCCAGAACTTTGGCTGTCTTGAGAACTGTCTCTAGCTACTTCAGCTGCAATTGTAGCTTCCTGTTCAATTTCTTCGTTTAACATTTGGACATAATTCCTGAAAATACTGCATTCAATGGTATCTTTACATGCATTAAATGAATCCTCATAGCTTTGAAATTCTCCAAGTAGTTCGTCCTCTGAACGCCATGGTTTAAACAGCTGTAAAAGTGCCAAGTAGTAAAATTCCTTTTTGTCAGTAGTGTCACAACTCAGCTTCCTGTGATTAATCAAACTTCCTTTTGTTTGCTTCACCAAACATCCTTCCTCACCAATGACTTTATATTTTCCATTGTTGATGTCTTCTGTGGCTTTCCGTGAAAAAATGTAGTTCTGCAGCACTTCATAGAGACACATGTTCTCAAGATGATGACTTCTTTTTGGGTAATATGTGTCCAACATGTTTGTTTTCAAAATATCTGTACTTTCTGGGCCGTTCTCGGCCAAATATTCAATTTCTCCAACAGATTTCAGTACCCGATTTCGCATTCCTGCAAGGCCTAAACTGACCCAAATTATTATTCTTGATTTCGAGTACAGACTTGCAGATGATAACCTATCTGAACATTTGTAGGATCCAATTTCTTGATGTGATAACATCTTTAAACTGAAACTGTACAGCTTCTTACTGACAGTCTTCTCGTGAGAAATCTCTTCCCACATTTCCTTCAATTCCGTTTTCTCAGATTTAGTGATGTAAGATGGGACATACCGAGCAACAGCAATAAAATTGTCTGCCACATACTGAATATCCATGTTAGCATTCCACATGGATAAAATTACTGGGTTGTAGTCATTTATATATTTTGACTCTTCTTTTCTTCTTAGGTTGTACGTATTTTTGGGAGATTTTCTTGTAATAGTATGTCGCACAGCTGACATAAAACTGTTGACTCTTCCTTTTGAAAGAACAGGTCGTGGAAATCCAAATCGACATTTTGTGTAGAATTTATCTTTGGTCTTGTACTTCCGTCGACAGTATTTTCCACACCGATGACTTTGGAAACGTAAAACTTGCTCTTTTAACTTTTTCTCTTCTGTGCTTTTAGGTATAGCACATGTTGCATATTCTTCAATGAAAGATAACACTGCTTCATCAGCATCTGTTCCAAATTTTGGAGCATCCTTGATCCACAACAGCATATGAATATGAGGAGCACCTCTTGCTTGGTACTCTTTTCTCCAAAAGAAATCCACAACTTCTCCAAGAGGTGGATTTTTTTTTTATTGCAGATGAAGGACATCATAGCCTCAAATCTATGATTGAAATATCTGCAAACATTAACCGGATCCAATGAGCACAGTTCTCCTGCTGTCTTGTATTCGATGTTTTTAATGTTTGAATTTGCCTCTCGTAGAAAATCCAGTAAATCATCCCAAGCGTACTCGGCACAGCTTAGGGTTAGGAACCATGTAGGAGTTCCTAAATTCCGTAACATACATTTCAATTCTCCATGGCGTCGGTACCAATATTCATTCGTCCCACGCTGACAAGCCATCAGATTGATCAATTGTGATTCCAAATGATCATCTCGCTGCTGCACTTTGTTCATAAAATCCTTAGCAGACACATTATGTAGATTTGTTCCACTTTTTAAAATGTGGTTTACTGCATAAGATAGTGCAGACAAGTCACTTTCAAATAACAGATGGAACAAATAAGGAATACTTTGACGAAATCTGGGATCTTCTGCTTATAATCTTGTAGTCCGATACTCAGAAGCAGGAATCTGGACTGGACGTTCATCGTATCGTCCACCTTCTCCTGTAGGAAACAGCTGGGGAAAACAACGAGCTTCCAAGCTCTCCTCCCATACACTCACGGGAGTTCCTTGTGCTTTTTTCATTTGAAACAGATCAATGGTGTTTGCCATTACTTCTTTTGAATGAAGAGGATGTATGCTGAAATGTTCATAAATTTCTTCTTCTTTTGACTTGTCAACTTTTTCAATTTGCCCAGTTGGTGTTTCTGTGTCTCCTAGTACATCTTCTTCATCTTCATCTATATAAATCGATTCATACCATTTATTATTCCTTTTCAAATATAAATTTGCTCTTTGTACTTTCCGTACATCTACCAGTTCCTGCCAAATTTTCTTACTCTTTGTAGGTACACCATTAACCAGAATAACTAATGGTTCAGTTTCTAAAGTATCTGTATCAATAGTTTCCATATTTTTTTTCAAATCCAACGGCAAATAGACAACTCTTCCTTTTAAACCTCTCTGTAAATCTGAAGGAGGTAATTTGCCTGTTTTTAGCTCCATACGTACTATGGTCTGGAACGGATGAACACACTGAATGAGTATAGACTCATACGTATTTAAATCAGAAAGTTCTGCAGGAACTTCAACCAATTCTAAATTATTATGTACAGCTCTAGCTGGCATTTTATTTTCTTCTAACTTGTTGTAACAGCATTTACAAATACGATGATCTTCACCCAAATCAAAACAATTTTCAAGAAATATATATGTTGCAAAATCCTTCCACCTATAATTTTCTTCTTCTTCACTTTTTTTGTAGAGATCAACATTCCTTGTTTGGATTTTATAATGGCTTCTCCGGCAACAAATACAAGTAATATTTGGTCTTTCATTAGAGATGATAGCAAATTTTGTTATTTGATCTTCAAATTTCTTATTTATGGAGGGTTCTACATTCTCTTCCACATTTTCCTCAATAACTGTGTCATTCCCTGCACTTTCTTGTTCCGGACCAAAGTAACTTAACTGAATTTCATCAGTAACCTTCCCAACGTCTGATACAGATCCACGGAACAGAGCCTTATTCAACTCATTTAACTTTAGTGCTGGACTTTTAGCAAAATACAATCTTCTCACAAATTTTCTAATTTCAGTATGATGAACTGCCAGCATCCTAAAATGGTGAAAAACACTTTGACAAACTTTCCTAGATAGACAAGCCAGAGAGTGTCCTTGCAAACCAGTATTCTCTCTCACTCTGCATGGATCTAGTCCTTGAAGCACCTTAATCTTCTGTTTAACACTCTTTTTACTATATTCTCTTAAAAACTCACGTAATTTATCAATAGATTCCTGTCGCAAAGTACAAATACTACTACAATTCCAAGTATACACTGGGGCTTTAGGACGTCTCCCCATAACCTCATCCGCAATCACTTCTTCCTCATTTCTTGGAACCATTTTCTCCTTTTCCATTATACAACCATCTTTTACTTCATATGCTCGTCCAGTGGTGTCAACTGCATGCAGCAAACTATTACTTTGAAGATAACTCTCTTCATTAAAAAATGGTTCAGTACTTGAACTATGCATCCATTCTCCTAAAAACACTTTACAAAAGTTATTTCTTTTCACTACTCTTTTCGTTTTGCTTTGTGACTTCATTACATTGACTATTTTTTCTAATGTACGCATCCTGTTCAAAATTAAAATGAATAGTTTTCTTTTTAATTCTAAAGCCTTAGCTACAATGGCTTCAATATCTTTTTTTCTCTTGTAAAATTGAGCTCTTTTCTTATATTTTTTCACATCCTTTAGCAAATTGGACATCACTCTTCTCTGAAACATTTTCCTACGGATCTCTTTAAATGCTGATTTTCTTCTCAAGTCAATTTTTATAGCTTCTGCTTGTACATTAGCATTTAGTAAATTCTCACTATTCTCCTGTTGTTTTCTACTTGAAACAGTTTTTCCAATGGGGACATTTTTTAAATTTTTCCTTTTTTTGAATATATTTTTAAAGAATTCCTTTGTCTGCTTACCAGAAGACTTTTTCTTTTTCCCAACATGAGCATCTTCAACTAACTTGGGTCCTCCAGTTGTCTTCAAATATACATGTTTTTTTCTGTTGTTTTCGCTGTCTTGATTTTATAGGCATCTTATATTTCCTTCACTGCTCTGCAGCAATACCTGAAAGAAACTAAAAAAAAAACTTTTTGTAATTTAAATATATTACTATATTTGTTATGATCTTTTCTAATCTTATAACACTATCTACCCCTTTCCTACAAGTGAAAAACACAACAAAACCAACACGAATTTAATCTCTAAGAACAATTCCTGTGTGCACACAGACTCTTGGTGTGATTCTAGGCAGAACACGATATTTCATTTGCAATTCAAAAGCACACTTACTTTTTTTTTTTGCAACTGTTAATTACTCTAACAGTCTGACACATTTTATAGTTTAGAGAGGCAGAAAAGAGCACATGTCCAATCAGCTTTTTCAGAGCATGTACATATGTAACCTGGCTGACTGACTACACTCCAGCAAAGATAATGATCCTTGGTGATGTTCAATGCATTAGCGTTCCTCACTCCTACCTAAAACACCACACAGTGCTGATTAGTAAGCATGAGTGTACAGGAAAAACAGCTAGCTCTCTGCTAAGAGTGTGGTTCTGGAGACTGTCTACTGTCAGGTGCAAGAGAGACTTGAATGGACCCTTACATAACTGCATAAACACTGTAAACATGTATGTAAGAATACATGTGTGGTAAGGGTTAATATGAGTTTTTAGCATGTAGCAACTACATGACCCATTGCAAGAGTGAAAGAAAAATCTACCATGTTGATTTCAAATATGTTAGCATTTGCCTCTTATTTGAGAAACTGTTTTGGGCTGAATGCTAACCACCACATTTCCAGAAAACAAGCTTCCCCTTTCATACGAATGCAATTCTAAATGAAGCAGAGTATCACAAAATAGATCTCTGACAACAATTCCTCTGTGCTCACAGACTCATGCTGTGATTCTACGCAGAAAATGAAATTTGCTTGCCAATTTCAAAGCACACTTACTACTGTTTTTTTCTGCAAGTGTTAAGTACTCTAACAGTCTCATACATTTTCATTACAGTTTTCAGAAACAGAAAAGAGCACATGTGCAAACAGCTTTTTGAGACCATGAACATGTGTGACCTTGGTGACTATCTACACTCCAGCAAAAGAAATCAGCCTTAGTGATGTTGAATGTATTAGCGTTACTCACTGCTACCTGAAACACCACTCACTTGTGAATACTCAGCATGATTCTACAGGATAAACTGCTGGGTGTGTGCTAAGAGTCTGCTTATGCAGACTGTGTATTTTCAGTTACAAGAGACATATGCATGGATACATCCAAAAAGAGCCAGAGTGACACGAAATACATCTCTGACAACAATTCCTGTGTACTCACAGACTCATGCTGTGATTCTACGCAGAAAATGAAATTTGCTTGCCAATTTCAAAGCACACTTACTACTGTTTTTTTCTGCAAGTGTTAAGTACTCTAACAGTCTCATACATTTTCATTACAGTTTTCAGAAACAGAAAAGAGCACATGTGCAAACAGCTTTTTGAGACCATGAACATGTGTGACCTTGGTGACTGACTACACTCCAGCAAAAGAAATCAGCCTTAGTAATGTTGAATGTATTAGCGTTACTCACTGCTACCTGAAACACCACTCACTTGTGAATACTAAGCATGATTCTACAGGATAAACTACTGGGTGTGTGCTAAGAGTCTGCTTGTGCAGACTGTGTATTTTCAGTTACAAGAGACATATGTATGGATACTTCCAAAAAGAACCAGAGTGACACGAAATACATCTCTGACAACAATTCCTCTGTGCTCACAGACTCATGCTGTGATTTTAGGCAGAAAATGAAATTTGCTTGCCAATTTCAAAGCACACTGACTACTGTTTTTTTCTGCAAGTGTTAAGTACTCTAACAGTCTCATACATTTTCATTACAGTTTTCAGATACAGAAAACAGCACATGTGCAAACAGCTTTTTAAGACCATGAACATGTGTGACCTTGGTGACTGACTACACTCCAGCAAAAGTAATCAGCCTTAGTGATGTTGAATGTATTAGCGTTACTCACTACTACCTGAAACACCACTCACTTGTGAATACTAAGCATGAGTCTACAGGATAAACTGCTGGGTGTGTAATAAGAGTCTGCTTATGCAGACTGTGTTTTTTCAGTTACAAGAGACATATGCATGGATACATCCAAAAAGAGCCAGAGTGACACGAAATACAACTCTGACAACAATTCCTGTGTGCTCACAGACTCATGCTGTGATTCTAGGCAGAAAATGAAATTTGCTTGCCAATTTCAAAGCACACTTACTACTGTTTTCTGTGATTTTAGGCAGAAAATGAAATTTGCTTGCCAATTTCAAAGCACACTTACTACTGTTTTTTCCTGCAAGTGTTAAGTACTCTAACAGTCGCATACATTTTCATTACAGTTTTCAGATACAGAAAACAGCACATGTGCAAACAGCTTTTTGAGACCATGAACATGTGTGACCTTGGTGACTAACTACACTCCAGCAAAAGTAATCAGCCTTAGTGATGATGAATGTATTAGCGTTACTCACTACTACCTGAAACACCACTCACTTGTGAATACTAAGCATGAGTCTACAGGATAAACTGCTGGGTGTGTGCTAAGAGTCTGCTTATGCAGACCGTGTTTTTTCAGTTACAAGAGACATATGCATGGATACATCCAAAAAGAGCCAGAGTGACACGAAATACATCTCTGACAACAATTCCTGTGTGCTCCCAGACACATGCTGTGATTCTAGGCAGAAAATGAAATTTGCTTGCCAATTTCAAAGCACACTTACTACTGTTTTCTGTGATTTTAGGCAGAAAATGAAATTTGCTTGCCAATTTCAAAGCACACTTACTACTGTTTTTTCCTGCAAGTGTTAAGTACTCTAACAGTCGCATACATTTTCATTACAGTTTTCGGATACAGAAAACAGCACATGTGCAAACAGCTTTTTGAGACCATGAACATGTGTGACCTTGGTGACTGACTACACTCCAGCAAAATAAATCAGCCTTAGTGATGTTGAATGTATTAGCATTACTCACTGCTACCTGAAACACCACTTACTTGTGAATACTAAGCATGATTCTACAGGATAAACTGCTGGGTGTGTGCTAAGAGTCTGCTTATGCAGACTGTGTATTTTCAGTTACAAGAGACATATGCATGGATACTTCCAAAAAGAACCAGAGTGACACGAAATACATCTCTGACAGCAATTCCTCTGTGCTCACAGACTCATGCTGTGATTTTAGGCGGAAAATGAAATTTGCTTGCCAATTTCAAAGCACACTTACTACTGTTTTTTTCTGCAAGTGTTAAGTACTCTAACAGTCTGATACATTTTCATTACAGTTTTCAGAAACAGAAAAGAGCACATGTGCAAACAGCTTTTTGAGACCATGAACATGTGTGACCTTGGTGACTAACTACACTCCAGCAAAAGAAATCAGCCTTAGTGATGTTGAATGTATTAGCGTTACTCACTGCTACCTGAAACACCACTCACTTGTGAATACTCAGCATGATTCTACAGGATAAACTGCTGGGTGTGTGCTAAGAGTCTGCTTATGCAGACTGTGTATTTTCAGTTACAAGAGACATATGCATGGATACATCCAAAAAGAGCCAGAGTGACACAAAATACATCTCTGACAACAATTCCTGTGTGCTCACAGACTCATGCTGTGATTCTAGGCAGAAAATGAAATTTGCTTGCCAATTTCAAAGCACACTTACTAATGTTTTCTGTGATTTTAGGCAGAAAATGAAATTTGCTTGCCAATTTCAAAGCACACTTACTACTGTTTTTTTCTGCAAGTGTTAAGTACTCTAACAGTCGCATACATTTTCATTACAGTTTTCAGATACAGAAAACAGCACATGTGCAAACAGCTTTTTGAGACCATGAACATGTGTGACCTTGGTGACTGACTACACTCCAGCAAAAGAAATCAGCCTTAGTGATGTTGAATGTATTAGCATTACTCACTGCTACCTGAAACACCACTCACTTGTGAATACTAAGCATGATTCCACAGGATAAACTGCTGGGTGTGTGCTAAGAGTCTGCTTATGCAGACTGTGTATTTTCAGTTACAAGAGTCATATGCATGGATACATCCAAAAAGACCCAGAGTGACACGAAATACATCTCTGACAACAATTCCTGTGTGCTCACAGACTCATGCTGTGATTCTTGGCAGAAAATGAAATTTGCTTGCCAATTTCAAAGCACACTTACTACTGTTTTTTTCTGCAAGTGTTAAGTACTCTAACAGTCTGATACATTTTCATTACAGTTTTCAGAAACAGAAAAGAGCACATGTGCAAACAGCTTTTTGAGACCATGAACATGTGTGACCTTGGTGACTAACTACACTCCAGCAAAAGAAATCAGCCTTAGTGATGTTGAATGTATTAGCGTTACTCACTGCTACCTGAAACACCACTCACTTGTGAATACTCAGCATGATTCTACAGGATAAACTGCTGGGTGTGTGCTAAGAGTCTGCTTATGCAGACTGTGTATTTTCAGTTACAAGAGACATATGCATGGATACATCCAAAAAGAGCCAGAGTGACACGAAATACATCTCTGACAACAATTCCTGTGTGCTCACAGACTCATGCTGTGATTCTAGGCAGAAAATGAAATTTGCTTGCCAATTTCAAAGCACACTTACTAATGTTTTCTGTGATTTTAGGCAGAAAATGAAATTTGCTTGCCAATTTCAAAGCACACTTACTACTGTTTTTTTCTGCAAGTGTTAAGTACTCTAACAGTCGCATACATTTTCATTACAGTTTTCAGATACAGAAAACAGCACATGTGCAAACAGCTTTTTGAGACCATGAACATGTGTGACCTTGGTGACTGACTACACTCCAGCAAAAGAAATCAGCCTTAGTGATGTTGAATGTATTAGCATTACTCACTGCTACCTGAAACACCACTCACTTGTGAATACTAAGCATGATTCTACAGGATAAACTACTGGGTGTGTGCTAAGAGTCTGCTTGTGCAGACTGTGTATTTTCAGTTACAAGAGACATATGTATGGATACTTCCAAAAAGAACCAGAGTGACACGAAATACATCTCTGACAACAATTCCTCTGTGCTCACAGACTCATGCTGTGATTTTAGGCAGAAAATGAAATTTGCTTGCCAATTTCAAAGCACACTGACTACTGTTTTTTTCTGCAAGTGTTAAGTACTCTAACAGTCTCATACATTTTCATTACAGTTTTCAGATACAGAAAACAGCACATGTGCAAACAGCTTTTTAAGACCATGAACATGTGTGACCTTGGTGACTGACTACACTCCAGCAAAAGTAATCAGCCTTAGTGATGTTGAATGTATTAGCGTTACTCACTACTACCTGAAACACCACTCACTTGTGAATACTAAGCATGAGTCTACAGGATAAACTGCTGGGTGTGTAATAAGAGTCTGCTTATGCAGACTGTGTTTTTTCAGTTACAAGAGACATATGCATGGATACATCCAAAAAGAGCCAGAGTGACACGAAATACAACTCTGACAACAATTCCTGTGTGCTCACAGACTCATGCTGTGATTCTAGGCAGAAAATGAAATTTGCTTGCCAATTTCAAAGCACACTTACTACTGTTTTCTGTGATTTTAGGCAGAAAATGAAATTTGCTTGCCAATTTCAAAGCACACTTACTACTGTTTTTTCCTGCAAGTGTTAAGTACTCTAACAGTCGCATACATTTTCATTACAGTTTTCAGATACAGAAAACAGCACATGTGCAAACAGCTTTTTGAGACCATGAACATGTGTGACCTTGGTGACTAACTACACTCCAGCAAAAGTAATCAGCCTTAGTGATGATGAATGTATTAGCGTTACTCACTACTACCTGAAACACCACTCACTTGTGAATACTAAGCATGAGTCTACAGGATAAACTGCTGGGTGTGTGCTAAGAGTCTGCTTATGCAGACCGTGTTTTTTCAGTTACAAGAGACATATGCATGGATACATCCAAAAAGAGCCAGAGTGACACGAAATACATCTCTGACAACAATTCCTGTGTGCTCCCAGACACATGCTGTGATTCTAGGCAGAAAATGAAATTTGCTTGCCAATTTCAAAGCACACTTACTACTGTTTTCTGTGATTTTAGGCAGAAAATGAAATTTGCTTGCCAATTTCAAAGCACACTTACTACTGTTTTTTCCTGCAAGTGTTAAGTACTCTAACAGTCGCATACATTTTCATTACAGTTTTCGGATACAGAAAACAGCACATGTGCAAACAGCTTTTTGAGACCATGAACATGTGTGACCTTGGTGACTGACTACACTCCAGCAAAATAAATCAGCCTTAGTGATGTTGAATGTATTAGCATTACTCACTGCTACCTGAAACACCACTTACTTGTGAATACTAAGCATGATTCTACAGGATAAACTGCTGGGTGTGTGCTAAGAGTCTGCTTATGCAGACTGTGTATTTTCAGTTACAAGAGACATATGCATGGATACTTCCAAAAAGAACCAGAGTGACACGAAATACATCTCTGACAGCAATTCCTCTGTGCTCACAGACTCATGCTGTGATTTTAGGCGGAAAATGAAATTTGCTTGCAAATTTCAAAGCACACTTACTACTGTTTTTTTCTGCAAGTGTTAAGTACTCTAACAGTCTGATACATTTTCATTACAGTTTTCAGAAACAGAAAAGAGCACATGTGCAAACAGCTTTTTGAGACCATGAACATGTGTGACCTTGGTGACTAACTACACTCCAGCAAAAGAAATCAGCCTTAGTGATGTTGAATGTATTAGCGTTACTCACTGCTACCTGAAACACCACTCACTTGTGAATACTCAGCATGATTCTACAGGATAAACTGCTGGGTGTGTGCTAAGAGTCTGCTTATGCAGACTGTGTATTTTCAGTTACAAGAGACATATGCATGGATACATCCAAAAAGAGCCAGAGTGACACGAAATACATCTCTGACAACAATTCCTGTGTGCTCACAGACTCATGCTGTGATTCTAGGCAGAAAATGAAATTTGCTTGCCAATTTCAAAGCACACTTACTAATGTTTTCTGTGATTTTAGGCAGAAAATGAAATTTGCTTGCCAATTTCAAAGCACACTTACTACTGTTTTTTTCTGCAAGTGTTAAGTACTCTAACAGTCGCATACATTTTCATTACAGTTTTCAGATACAGAAAACAGCACATGTGCAAACAGCTTTTTGAGACCATGAACATGTGTGACCTTGGTGACTGACTACACTCCAGCAAAAGAAATCAGCCTTAGTGATGTTGAATGTATTAGCATTACTCACTGCTACCTGAAACACCACTCACTTGTGAATACTAAGCATGATTCCACAGGATAAACTGCTGGGTGTGTGCTAAGAGTCTGCTTATGCAGACTGTGTATTTTCAGTTACAAGAGTCATATGCATGGATACATCCAAAAAGACCCAGAGTGACACGAAATACATCTCTGACAACAATTCCTGTGTGCTCACAGACTCATGCTGTGATTCTTGGCAGAAAATGAAATTTGCTTGCCAATTTCAAAGCACACTTACTACTGTTTTTTTCTGCAAGTGTTAAGTACTCTAACAGTCTGATACATTTTCATTACAGTTTTCAGAAACAGAAAAGAGCACATGTGCAAACAGCTTTTTGAGACCATGAACATGTGTGACCTTGGTGACTAACTACACTCCAGCAAAAGAAATCAGCCTTAGTGATTTTGAATGTATTAGCGTTACTCACTGCTACCTGAAACACCACTCACTTGTGAATACTCAGCATGATTCTACAGGATAAACTGCTGGGTGTGTGCTAACAGTCTGCTTATGCAGACTGTGTATTTTCAGTTGCAAGAGACATATTCATGCATGCACCCATAACAGCTTAAACATTGTAGTAATGTATGTAAAAGTACATGTGTGGCAAGGTTTAATTGCTGTTTTGTATATGTATGACCAAGCTCAGCAATTGCATGATTAGAAGCAAAATCTGCGATATCAATTTCAAATGTGTTAGCATTTGCCTCCCATTTGTGTCTTACTGATTTATGCTGAATGGAAACCATCATATTTACAAAAAGAAAGCTGCCCCTTTCCTACAAATGCCATTCTTACAGAACCGGACCATCACTATTGAAATCTCTAACAACAATTCCTGTGTGCACACAGACTCATGGGTTGATTCTAGGCACAAAACAGTATTCCTCAGTGATACCAGTACACCTTAACTTATGGTAAAAACACACTCCATAATATTTAACTAGTTAAAGACAGTTAAATATCTCCCAAACCACAAATGTAAAACATAACTTTTAAAGAAGAATCACAATTTTAATATTTATATCAAAAATCACCACATACATCCCCTCTCAAACTCATAACTCACCTTTAAAATTAGTTAGTTGAGAAAGAAATGTGGCACTCAAACAGCAGACTATCAGAGTCAGAATATCAGAGCTCTACACCTCTCTCCTCTCTCCACAACCAGTAAATGGCAATGTTTCCCTCTCTTTTTTCACACATATACATGTTAATTACAAATCTCAGTGCTTCCCACTTTTTTTCAAATGAAATCACACATTTCTATTGGTTGAAAACTTCAACCCTTTTCCAAATGTACCCTTCCCCCAACTTGACTTCTGCCTGCTACCATAGCAACAGCTCATGGAACACTGCTGTGAGGAGAGAGGTCAGTAGTTCACCACACAATGTTTCAAATCCAAAGAGCAAGAGTGCTTCACCTGTCCAACCTAACAGCAAATCCAAACTAATCTTCTGTGGGAACACAATTTTCTGAACCAATACAAAACATGCTTCTAAAAATGTACACATACAGCCTACTTTTTACTGTAAAAAGATTTGAATCAGCCAATGAGTTCTTTTTATTTAAAAAAAATATGTATGCCTCCATTTTCCAACTGTCTTTCATTTCATATTGCCATTCTACTGAAAGACACCTTCTGAGTGCATCCAGATCTCCTTGAAAGATGTTCACAGTGTGGATTGTAGGTCACAGCTATGTCTTCTGGAGTGAAAAGTATGCAGAAAACAGAGGTATGGTGAGAGACCTTGCTTTGCCAAATGTAGACATTAAATGGATTGGTCAGAGAGGGTTAAAGTGGCACCAATGATTGCCTTTGGTGAAAACCTTTCAACATCTCCCACAGCCTAACCTTATTATTGTGCACTGTGGTGGAAATGACCTAGGCACTTTAACTGGTGTAGGTCTGGAAATGCTTATTAAGGACACCTTTGTACAATTGATGTCGCTTTTTCCTCAATCTGCCTTTGTATATTCTAACATATGCCAAAGGCAAAAGTGGAACTGGTCCAACCAATTTTGTCCGCAGATTGACAAAGCAAGAAAGCACGTCAACAAATCTATTTCTGCTTTCCTCAGAGACTATGGTATGGGTTCTATATACCACAACAACTTGCGTTACAACATGCAAGGCATTTATAGAAGAGACGGTGTACATTTCACTGATGAAGGCAACAGAGTCTTCCTCTTGAACTTTAGACTCTGCATCGGTACTTACTTATAGGTACCAAAAAACACTTCATAAACACAACGGCTCTTTTTAGAGCCCCCTAATATCTTAACACTTAAATTTGTTTTTTTCTTCTATTTTTTTTATTGGTTTTTTTTCTACCGTACGCGTACGGTAAGCTTACCGTACGCGCACCCCGCGATTTAAAAAAAAAAAAATGAAATGTATTTTTCATACTTTTATGACCTTCTTGGACCCCCTGACAAACGCTAGGGGGTCTGCAACTCTCTTCGTTGCCCCCTTTCCACGTTCTCCTCCTTTGTTTATCAGTGTGAGACACACAAAATGGAGGCCGATACTTCCTGATTTCGACCGATTCGAATGTTTACAGTCATGTAACCACCAATCAGAATTGCGCTCGTGCACGGCAGCGTACGCGTACGGTAAGCTTACCGTACGCGCTCGGAGCGTGCCTATAGATATATATATTGATTTAAATGCTATTTTCTCAGCAAATACTGAACACATTTACACCAGACCTACAAAAGGCACATCCCTGAACTGAGGACTACCTCTCTGCCAAATTTCAAGTAATTCTGTTCAGCCGTTCGGGCTGTAGCTTGGACTAAAGGTCCTATGGAAAAATGCATGGGGAAAACACGTTTTGGGACCCCCTTTTTTCTCAGCCCCCGCTTGACTAATCCCCCCGAGACTTTCAGGGTAGGAGCGGAGCGGAGCACCCCACCTATTTTGAAAATTTTGCCAGGATTCGTCAATCGGCGCCAAAGTTATTCAAAATAGAATGTTGCGGATTTCCTATGGAAACACGGTCCTAACTATAACTACCTAATATATATATATATATATATATATATATATATATATATATATATATATATATATATATTCACTGAAAAAAACATAGGTTTCATGCACGTTATAGTTAGGAATTAGCATTTAAAAAACCTTAGAAATTCACTGAAAAAAACATAGGTTTCAGGGGCGTTATAGTTAGCTGGACATTTCCCTCGTACAAAACCCTAGAAATTCCCCTGTTATAGTTAGGTCAGCTAACTATAACTCGCGCCCATTTGAGATGTCATCAGTGATGTCATCAGTGATGTCACTGACTATATCATGAGTGATGTAATATGTGACGTCATCAGCAGTGCATTGCGGGGGTGCGAGTTATAGTTAGCTGAACTAACTATAACAGGGGAATTTCTAGGGTTTTGTACGAGGGAAATATCCAGCTAACTATAACGCCCCTGAAACCTATGGTTTTTTCAGTGAATTTCTAAGGTTTCTTAAATGCTAATTCCTAACTATAACGTGCATGAAACCTATGGTTTTTTCAGTGAATTTCAAAGGTTTTTTAAATGCTAATTCCTATCTATAACTTATCTCTAAAGATATCATGAAAAGCATTCTTTTTTAAAAGTAGGGTGCACATTAGTTTTGTGGAAAAGCATCTTTGTGGTTAAGAAAAAGCAGTTTCAAAGTGGAGTACATATCATAGGATAAAATTTGCTCAGCTCAACCACACCTGCTACTTGCATTTGGAAGGCACTGTTCGAACTTAAAACAATCGTGAAGTTTTAACCTGCACGTGTCGTTAAATGTTCAAGAAAATGTTGCAAAAAAATATTGTTAAGTTTTTAAAAAATTGATGAACTTTTAACCTGCACGTGTTGTAGAATGTTCTAGAAAGTGTGTTGATTAGAATACATTGCACTTCTGACTTCTATGTGTTGTTGAATTTTAAAAAAACGGTTCATATGGAAAATTAAAAAGAAACCAATAGAGAAGTTTTGAAACCTAAAAGAATCAAGGAACTATTCTAATTTATTCTTTACATGTATTTATGTGTGGAGCAACAAAATTATAGACACAACAGCACCAGGAAGAGGAAGAAGCAGGGAGTGGGGGGAGGGGGGGGATGGGCAGAATGACACACATGCACAATTAAGTACAACACACATATAGACTAACAATGGCCAAAATGAAACATGCCAACAAGGAGCACAAGTCACACAACCCCCCAACATCACACCACTGAACAAGCATAGAAGTGAAAACCACGCTGCATTCATATAGGATGTGTACAAAGGCCAGTCGTTAGTGTTGTGGGATGTCTGCGACCGTGGTCATCATGGATGAGATGCCCAGTATGTGGCACATGGTCGAGTTCACTGTGTGTTATGTTGCCAAACAGCTGCTCCTCCCTCCCATGAGCCCCCACACTTTTGTACGGTGTGCTGTTGTATCTTGTACGGCACACCATTGTAATGCCTATTTGCGCATGTCCTGCTACATTCCAACTACACCATCACAGTGCCGTTTGGAGGTGGTGCATGCCACTTTACAACATCGACTGCTGCGGCTCTTGTATCAGGCCACACCAGAACACAGAGACACACTTCCTGTACACGGACATGTCCGAGACACCCCGTTCCCCTTGCCGGATAGGCACACCCCTGCACTGACCTGTGAACCCCAGACCAGCACACGCCAGTTGTGCATGCAGGAGGATGCGTGCGTAGCTACACGTCCAGGCTCACTGCCAACGCTGAGGTGACAGCACTCTGTGATGTTGCAGGGCTCGTGCCTATCATGCTAAGACATTGACCACAGGGACACACTTGCTAAGATGTGGGTTTGGGGGGCATTGGCGGTCCTGGAGTTGTTGAGATGAGTCTTCTGGCCCTCATGGGTATCCCTGTATCATGCTCATTGACTCTATGGCACCTGTAGGTGTTCTGGTGTGGCTCTTGGCTGTATTCCCTTTCATGGTGCAGGTAGTTGTCCTGCTTAACACCAGCAGAAAGCAGGTGTAAAATCCCTGGTGCTAACGTGTCTTATCGCCGGAATTTGTTTCGCATTGCAATTGGTGTGAAAGTTGTGATGTGATTTTTTTCGTGTGCAGAACAATATACGAACTGAGCAGTGTATCTCGTCAAGATCCAGCACCTGACGCACTATTCCCAATCAATTTAAATACAATGAGATTTCTTAATAGATTTTGTGTGTACACTGTAAGTGCAGCCAATACCTCAGTGCAATTCAATACAGGATTTTAGTATTTAGAATAAATCGGAAAGGTGCACCTCGTGTCTTTTTGCACGGGAACGGCTAGTCTCCATTTCATTATCAGCACTTTAACGGAAGTAAAGTTGAGATAAATCTAACACACTATTCGGAAGTTGGTGCAAACTGCAGATATCACCAGTATTCCAGCGATAAGTGCCCCAAAATTTAACACCATGGTGGACTCCATCAAATAACAGTAATAAGAACAAGAAAGAGTCACACAGCAGTTAAGAGAACAACCAAAAATGTTATAATTTTTTTTTCAAACTTTATTTTTTATAATCATAAATATGTAAACGATAAACTATTTTCAAACTTTATTTTTTATTAACATATATATGAACGATAAACTAATAAACAAAATGTATGAACAATAATACAAAACAACAAGGAACACTCTTGTGGGGACCATGGATGTCGACGACAGACCTGGAAAATCAGAAAGTTTGTTAAAAAAAAAACATGCTATTCTCAACAAAATACCACAAGAAACAAATCACAGATAATAAAATGCATACAGCTAACAACATTTTATAAGTTTAACTTACAAAAACTGTAAATGTTGCCACTTTAAAATATTTACTGAATCTGAGGATTTTTTTTTGCAGAAGGCACCATGCCCACAACGTTTTTCTTCAGTGGTGAGGAAATGTTTTACTTTTCCCAAGGGGCAAACAAAGACCAATGCCACCTTGGTCACGTGCAAGATTTGCAAAAGAGTTCTGTCACGAGGGGATCCTAACAAGAAATACTCGTACGGCACGGCAAGTATGATGAAACACCTAAGGACCCTTCATCCGAACAATCTTGCACGAGAAGAGTGCAAACAGATGAGAAACACTCCTATCTGTAAAAAAAAATCACAAATAAATCTATATTAATAACTTTCAAAATTGTACTATTCCATTAATGTAAAAACACATTTTATACAAATACTGACTAAGAAACTATGTCCCTGAACCACAAGTGTGACGATGGTTAAAACACTACATGCATACTCCATACTACTTTGAAGCAGTTCATGCCCTAAAGCCTACCTCACTAAAACTCTACATGCTAACTGACTAAGGGGCATAATAACAAGCCAGGCGATAAAATTATCGCCGCTTTAGCGGCAGAAAACTGCCGCTAAAGCGGCGATAATGAGCTTGATAATATGCTCTATGGAATTCCAATTGAAGCCCATGTTAGACGTCCTTCACATTTAATATGGGTTTCAATTGGAATTCCATAGAGTATATTATCAAGCTCATTATCGCCGTTTTAGCAGGAGTTTTCTGCCGTTAAAGCGGCGATAATTTTATCGCCTGGCTTGTTAATATGACCCTAAATGATTACAGTACTATAAGGAGACACACTGGGTGAGTGACAGGGTGTTTGCTAGAAGATTATGAATACTAACTAGGGAATTGAAGGTGTGAAACACAACTGTGTAGGTGATTAGAGGACTGCATCCATACTGCATAGGCATTTAAAGCAGTCCATGTGCTAAGGCCTGGCTCACTGCATGACTACTTGGGTACTGACTGAATGATTAGAGTACAGCAAGGAGAGTGCCTAGGTGAATTTATCAGTGCTAGGCTTTTCGCACAGGGAATGGATTATTTATTTATTTATTTATTTATTTGCTGGTTTTTATAGCGCTAGAATCGACTCCAACTGGAGTATCTCTGCGCTTCTGGCAAGTTAATCCTTTAGCAAGAGTGAAACAAGCGGGAGTCACTAAATCGCATTTATGAACAACAGGGTTTTAAGTTGTTTCCTAAACATCAAATGTTCAGCGCACGAGCGAATAGCTACAGGGAGGCAATTCCACAACTTGGGTCCCAACACAGATAGGGCCTTATTTCCGTGCCTGGCCTTCTTGGCACGCGGTACTACCAGTAGATGCCCATTGCTGGATCTGAGCATTCTGGAGGGAATGTATGGAATAAATTTCTTTTCCAGGTATAGTGGACCTTGTCTATTTAGGCTCTTATGTATTAGGCAGCAGGTTTTAAATGTTATCCTTTGGCGGATTGAAAGCCAGTGTAATTCCTCTAAAAGTGGCTTTGATGCTGTTCTTGGAGGGGCATTAAGAACAAGGCGAGCCGCAGTGTTTTGTATCACCTGGAGTCTGTTCAACACTCCCTCATTTGCAGAGAGCAACAGGCCGTTGCAATAGTCGATCCGACTCATGACAAGGGCCTGCACCAGAGTCTTCCTGAAGAGGTCCGGCAGTAATGGAAAGACTTTACGTAGTAGGCTGATAGTATGGAAGCATACGCCTACGACATAATTTGTATGTTGTTTTAGTGACAAATCCTGGTCAAGGCGAATCCCCAAGTTTTTAACGATCTGTTTGGGCTCAGGTACTACGCCTAGACCAGGTGGCCACCAGTCTGGAGTTCAGAGTATTTTGGCTTCTCCGAACAACATGACCTCCGTTTTGTTGACGTTACACTGTAAGTAATTAGTAGACATCCAACAAGCTACAGCTTCCATGCCTGCAGAGAAAGAGCTCCTCAATTCCGTGGTAAGAGTCTTAAAAGGGAAGAGGAGCTGCGTGTCATCAGCATATGACACGGGGATGAAGCCAAATTTACGCATCACTCTTGCCAGGGGGGCCACATAGATGTTAAAAAGCGTTGGGCTTAGACAAGAGCCCTGTGGTACCCCTTTCATAACTTTTACCTCCGCTGAGCGATACGTACCCATGGTGACAGTCTGGGTGCGATCGGAAAGGAAGCTTCTCAGCCATGCAAGGGCTTTGTTCTTAATTCCCACGTTCGACAACCGGTTAATAAGAATGTTATGAGACACGGTGTCGAACGCTGCCGATAGATCTAATAAGACTAAGACCACGGAGTAGCCTTTGTCTTGGAGCATATGCAGGTCGTCCATAACAGACAATAGAGTAGACTCAGTGCTGTGTTTTGGCCTGAAACCAGATTGAGAATGGTCAAGGCCACCAGCAGTTTCAATAAAGCTTGAAAGGAGTCTATTAACATACTTTTCTGTAAGTTTTCCCAGAAAAGGTAGCAGTGAGATTGGCCTTAGGTTGGATAATTCGGTCCAAGCAATGGTGGTATTTTTCCTAATAGGCCTAACTAGTGCACGTTTCCATTCTCTGGGGACAGATCCTGTGCTCATAGACAGATTGACGAGTTTTTCGATCGTAGGACATAGTGTATCAAATAGAGTAGGCATTAATCTAGCTGGAATAATATCGTCTGGACTGCCACTTTTAATCTGCTTGGCCAATATAGATAGATCCTCATAAGTAATGGGAGGAAAGGTGTCCAAAGTATGTATATCATTCTTGAATTCTGTGTTTTGGAAGGCAAGAACTGTGTCAGTAGCCATGGCATTATTAGACTCCACAATTTTCTCATAAATTGTATCGATTTTATTGGAGAAAAAAGATGATATTCCATCACAGAGCTGTTGAGACGCCAGTTCGGAGCTTTCACATGCTACAGGTTTAACAAACGATTGGAGCACCTGGTAAAGGACCCTGGGAGAATTCCCTGCCGCCGTAATTTGAGATGTTATATGAATTTTTCTCGCACTACGGATAGCTTTATGATAGATAGATAGTGAGTCCCAATAGTGCTTTCTATCACTCTCCAAATGGGAGGTTCTCCATGTTTTCTCCAGCTTCCTCGCTGCTTCTTTTAATGTTTTAAGGTCTTTAGAGAACCAGATTTCCTGTTTCTTGGCAGGCCGAGATTTGAAACTTTTTATAGGGGCTATATTATCTATGGCTGATCTGGTTGCTGTTTCCAGCTTCTTTAGTGCACTTTCAACATTTTCTGACATAGTAACAGAGGGCTCTATGAAATTACTGGTGAAGACTTCTTTATTAACTTTATGCCACTGCCGTCGGTGACAAGGAAGAGAAATTGGTCTGTGCAGAGTATTATTAGGGTGTGAAGTATAAAATTCAATAATAAAATGATCAGTCCAACTTACTTGAGTGGGAGGAGAACATGTGACTGTAGGAAAATTTGTTACAATCAGATCTAATGTGTGCCCTGCCTGGTGCGTTGGCCCAGAATTCCTTTGGGTTAGCCCAAGTATAGATAGATCATTTAGTACAGACTGTGCCTCTTTGCCGTCTTTCTGATCACTGTGTATGTTAAAATCCCCTACCATTAAAAAGTCCCTGTCAATGCTAATGTGTGGGGCAAGGATCTCAATTAACATATTTGAGAAAATAGTACATGGTCCTGGGGGGCGATATACTAAAGCACCCATCTGTATGTTTTTAGGGGAATAATAGAATTTGAAAACCAATAATTCGATAGCTGGATTGCTCAATTCAGCCAAGATGGTACAATGAATTCCTTGTTTATGGACAATTGCTATCCCTCCTCCTGTTTTACTAGGACGATCCAGCCTAATTATTTTATAGCCCGAGGGAATTGCTAACGTAATCGCTGGAGTAGAATGGGGTTTGAGCCAGGTTTCTGTAAGGAAACAAAAATCCGGTTTACTAGTAGAAATTAGATCCCATACTTCTGACGTGTGTTTGGGAAGAGACCTTATATTACAGAGTAGATTTTTACTTCCAATGAAAGTTTTACTTCTATTCGTGCTAGCGTTAGCAGAGTGGGTGGGAGTAATAGTGTTCTTTTTAGAACAAGTCTCATGAATGAGTATGCCAAACTGAGCTCGACAAAAACGGCAAGAAAATGGGCTGTCTAATTGGAGACACCTTCCCCTCATACACTCTTGTAGCTGACGTTGTTTTCCGCCTATATCATGGAGTACCTGTGCAGAATAGGTCATCCTTGAACTAGGCGAAGGTGGATGGTCCATAATGATAGGCCCCATGGCCCCTGGCCCCGTCCTGTCGCGGACGGGCGCAGACGGGCAGGTCTTTGGCTGGTCTTCGGCGCCGTCAATGGCGCCCCTCTGCGCGCAACCGCTGCGCGCTATGACCTCCGTGGGGCTAAATAGCCCTGTGTGGAGTGTTGTTAGAGCGCTAACCGCTCGACTGTTCCGGGGTTGCTGGGCGTGTCTTGCTCTTGTCTGCCCGCCCTCCGCTCAACGGTATTGGATACCGAGTCGGACCAGGGCGGGCAGGCTGAAACACCGAGCTGAGACAGAATCTGGCCCCCAGAGCCCCTTACAGTGCAGGTACGATCAAATAGGCAGTCAACTTTGATAAAATACAACCCAAGGTGAAAGTGGTTGTAATTAAGCGTGCAAATTAAAATTTACGCCGCAAGTGACTTTAAAATCGTATTAAACTAATCCACAGTAACACACTTCATATGCTGACTGCTCAAGTGCTCCGCTCTAACAAAGGTTTACCTGACGCCAAGCGGAGTCGGGAGACACTGCCACTGTCCTCCCTTACTTGGTACTAAATGGGTCACTAGAGGAGTGCAAAGGCAGTGACAAGATGTTTGCTGGACTGTATGGATACTGACTAGGAAATTGAAAGTGTGAAAGACAAGTGTCTAGGTGGTTAGAAGAGTGCATGCATAGTGGATAGGGGTTTGAAGCAGCCCATGTGCCAAGGCCTGGCTCAGTGCATGAATACATAGGCACTGACTGAATGATTAGAGTACTGTAAAGATAGTATCTTGGTGAATTTATAAGTATTTGAGTTTTCGCACAATGAATGGATTAGTACATGATGCTGAATAGGTCACTAGAAGACTGCAAAGGGAGTGGCAGGGTATTTCCTGGAAGTGTATGGATACTGACTAGGGAATTGAAGGTGTGAAAGACAATTGTGTAGGTGGTTAGAGGACTGCATGCATAGTGGATAGGGGTTTGAAGCAGTCATATACTAAGGCCTGGATCACTGGATGAGTACTTGGGTACTGACTGAATGATTAGAGTACTGCAAGGAGAGTGCCTGGGTGAATTTATTAGGGTTTGGCGCAGTGAATGCATTAGTACATGATGCTGAATGGGTCACTAGAGGAGTGCAACAGAAGTGAATGGAAACTGACTGGGGAATTGAAGGTGTGAAAGACAAGTGTGTAGGTGCTTAGAGGACTGCATGCATAGTGGATAGGGGTTTGAAGAAGTCCATGTGCTAAGACCTGGCTCAGTGCATGAATACTTAGGCAGTGACTGAATCATTAGAGTACTGGAAAGAGAGTGTCTTGGGGAATTTATAAGTGTTTGGGTTTTGGCACAGTGAATGGATTAGTACATGCTGTTGAATGGGTCTCTAGAGGACTGCAAAGGAAGTGACAGGGTGTTTCCTGGAAGTGTATGGATACTGACTAGGGAATTGAAGGTGTAAAAGACAAGTGTATAGTATGTTAGAACACTACATGCATACTGCATAGACATTTGAAGCAATCTATTTGGTACTTAGAAACTGACTAAATAATCAGACTACTTCTAGGGCAGTGCTTAGGTAAAACTTTTAAATTTTCAGTTCTGCCACAGTGAACAGAATAGTACAAGGTACTGCACCTTAGTGTCAAACCCTGACTCATTTTATCAATGCATAAGCAAAGACTAGCTTCTAATGCTACTAAAACTTGACAACATGACAGGTTTTAAAAGAGTTATCTGCTAAAAAATACACAATGTTACCAAATGCTTCTCTCACAGTGCTTCCCAAATGCACACAGACTCACAGTGTGATTCTAGACAACAACCACTATACCTAGGAGTTTACCAAAAATCATTCACTACTGTGGAAGTGGTAAGGGAACTGCACACAATCTTCATATTTCAGGACTGCACTTTTGTGTCACAACCTGACTCATTTAATCAAAGCATAAGAAAAGACTGGCTTCTGATGCTACTAAAACTTGACAACATGACCGGTTTTAAAATAGTTATCTGTCAGCAAATACACGATGTTACCAAATGCTTCTCTCACAATCCTTACCCAAATGCACACAGACTCACAGTGTGATTTTAGACAAGCAACACTATCCCAGGACTTTACCAAAACTCATTCACTAGTCTAGAAGAGTTAATGGTACTGCACACAATCTACATATTTAAGTACAGCACATCAGTGTCAAAGCATGACTCATTTAATCAACGCAAAAGCAAAGACTGGATTCTAATGCTACTAAAACTTCACAACATGACAGTTTTTAAAACAGTTATCTGTCAGCAAATACATGATGTTACCAAATGCTTCTCTCACAGTGATCCCAAATACACACTAACTCACAGTGTGATTCTAGACAAGCACCACTATCCCTAGGAGTTTACCAAAACTCATTCACTACAGTGCAAGTGGTAAGGGAACTACACACAATCTACACATTTCACGACTGAAATTTACTGTCAATGCCTGACTCATTTAATGAAAGCATAAGCCAACATGACAGGTTTTAAAATAGTTATCTGTCAGCAAATACACAATGTTACCAAATGCTTCTCTCACAGTGGTTCCCAAATGCACACAGACTCACAGTGTGATTCTAGACAACAACCACTATACCTAAGCGTTTACCAAAAATCATTCACTACTGTGGAAGTGGTAAGGGAACTGCACACAATCTTCATATTTCGAGACTGCACTTTTGTGTAAAAGCCTGACTCATTTAATCAAAGCATAAGCAAAGAATGGCTTTTAATGCTACTAAAACTTGGCAACATGACCGGTTTTAAAACAGTTATCTGGCAGCAAATACACGATGTTACGAAATGCTTCTCTCACAATCCTTACCCAAATGCACACAGACTCACAGTGTGATTTTAGACAATCAACACTATCCTAGGAGTTTACCAAAACTCATTCACTAGTCTAGAAGAGTTAATGGTACTGAACACAATCTACATATTTAGGTACAGCACATCAGTGTCAAAGCATGACTCATTTAATCAACGCATAAGCAAAGACTGGATTCTAATGCTACTAAAACTTCACAACATGACAGGTTTTAAAAAAGTTATCTGTCAGCAAATACATGATGTCACCAAATGCTTCTCTCACACTGATCCCAAATGCACACTAACTCACACTGTGATTCTAGACAAGCACCGCTATCCCTAGGAGTTTACCAAATCTCATTCACTACAGTGCAAGTGGTAAGGGAACTGCACACAATCTACATATTTCAGGACTGCACTTTTCTGTCAAAGCCTGACTCATTTAATCAAATCATAAGCCATAACTGTCTTCTAATGCTACTAAAACTTCACAACATGACAGGTTAAAACAGTTATCTGTCAGCAAATACACAATGTTACCAAATGCTTCTCTCACAATGGTTCCAAAATGCACACAGACTCACTGTGTGGTTCTAGACAAACAACACTATCCCTTGCACTATACCAAAACACATTTCTTCATCTAGAAGTAGTACTACATTTTAGTATAGAAACATAACATAACTCATTTCACAAATTCATAAACAATGACTGGTTTCTAATTCTACCAAAATATAAAAACAGCACAGTTATCTGTCTGCAAACACATGAAAAACACAAATGCTTATCACAGAATGGTTTCTACATGCACACACACTGTCAATAAGATTGTAGAGAAAAAAAGTACTCCCTACACTTTAGCAGGAGAAATACATTAGTCTGATTAAAATCAAAATAGTCTACATACATCCCCTCACAATTAAATGACTCATCTTTCAAGTTCTTTTGTAGATTAAGAAGTATATCAGTCACTCACCATATTTTCTTTTACAGAATCTCTGCACTGTGCACCTCTCAGCAAAAACAAAGAATGGAAAAGTTTCCCTTTCATTTTCCACACATATACATGTAAACATCAAATCACAATCCTTCACACATAAACTCAAAAGCAAACACACATTTCTATTGGTTAAACATTTCAACCCTTTCCAACTGAAATACATTTCAACCCTTCCCCCAATCTGCCTTCTGCCTGTTACCATAGAAACAGGTCATGAAACACTGCATTGAGCTCACAGGTCACAAGTTCAGCACACAATGTTACTAAACAAGACAGGAAGTGTGCTTGACTTTTCAACATATCAGCTTATCATATATAATGTTCCTTACAATCTGTTTTTGTTAACCAATAAGAATCATACCTTTAAAAAACAGAAATATACACCCTACCTTTCAGTGTAGAAAGTAGTCATACAACCAATGATTTCTTGTCTTTTTAAAAAAAACATTGCCGTGGATCCGCGCACCCAACGCGTGAGAATCCGTGCACCCAACGCGATAGGATGCACGCAACGTGCGCGCATTTCGCCGTTTTTTTTTTTAAAAAGGGAACCCCAGGGGGTCCTTCTGGGACCCCCTAAGCACCTCTAGAGGGTCAGAGTATTTCCACTATGCCCCCTTTATATGTTTTACACACTTATTCCCCTTGCTTCTTCAGCCTCGCTTCTACCGAGGCAGAAAATGGCCGCCAACAGTTCCTGGTTTCGGATGTAGAGTGACACTCAACAGCCAATTAGCATTCAGCGCGCGATCGGGAGGGTGCGCGCTCGCTTCGGGGAGGGTGCGCTTACGGTGCGGGTAGGGTGCGCGGATCCTCCACGGCCATAGATATTTATGTACTTTTAACTCTAATTTTCTCAGGAACTACTGAACGGATTCACACCATAAATGCAAAAGGCACAAGTCTGAACTGAGCACTACCTCTTTGCCAAATTTGGTGTCATTCCGTTCAGCGGTTCGGTCTGTAGCTGCGACAACAGATCCTATGGGAAATTGCATGGGGAAAACGCGTTTTGTGACCCCCCCTTTTTTCTCGGCCCCCGCTTGACGAATCACCACGAAACTTTCAGGGTAGGAGCGGAAAATTTCACGAGGATTCATCAACCGGCGCCAGACTTATTGGGAATAGAATGTTGCGGATTTTCGATGGAAATAGGTCCTAACTATAACTATCTACTGGCGACCGCCAGTAGATAATATATTATCTACTGGCGGTCGCCAGTAGATAGTTATAGTTAGGACCGTGTTTCCATAGGAAATCCACAACATTCTATTTGGAATAACTTTGGCGCCGGTTGACGAATCCTCGCGAAATTTTCAAAATAGGTGGGGCGCTCCGCTCCCACCCTGAAAGTCTCGGGGTGATTCGTCAAGCAGGGGCCGAGAAAAAAGGGGGGTCCCAAAACGCGTTTTCCCCATGCATTTTTCCATAGGACCTTTAGTCGAAGGTACAGCCCGAACGGCTGAACAGAATTACTTGAAATTTGGCAGAGAGGTAGTCCTCAGGTCAGGGAAGTGCCTTTTGCAGGTCTGGTGTCAATCTGTTCAGTAGTTCCTGAGAAAATAGCATTTAAAAGAATATAAATATCTATACGCGCGCACCGTGCGAGCACCCTAACGTGCACAAGCGTTATTCTGATTGGTGGTTACATGTTAGTCAACGTTCGAATCGGTCGAAATCAGAAAGTGTCGGCCGCCATTTTGTTTGTTTTCAGTGCGAGAGTGAAAAAGGAAGGTGGCGAACGTGAAAAGGGGGCAGGGTAGAGAGTTCCTGACCCCCTAGCCTTTGTCAGGGGGTCCCTTAAGGACCCAGAAGGCAGAAAAAAAAATATTATTTTTTTTGTTTTAAAAATCGCGGGGGTTCAGCTAACTATAACTCGCGCGACCGCAATCCACTGCTGATGATGTCACATATTACATCACTCATGACATGCTCAGTGACATCACTCATGACATCACTGATGACACCTCAAATGATATCACTGATGACATCATCCTTTTGGAATCTACATTGAAACGCTCCTTCGTGAATATTGTAAAATTTGTGATTTGGGGTTTGTGACTTAACGGTGAGCCACAAGGAGTTGAGCTTACGGAACTTATAATATTTCTTAATCAGGCTCACTGGTGCTCACAGGTTGTGACCTCCACCGTTGTTTTTTGGTATTTGCATTAGATTAGGGGTCTGAAGCACAGGAGTCTCTTAGATATGGATGACGATAGAGAAAAATTAGCAGCAGAAGTGTTTCAACAGAACAAATCATCTAGAATCACTGATAGGAAAGAATTATCAAACAAAAGTTTGAGGGAGAAATTTCTTAAATTAGAAAAATTGAAAAAATTGGCTGTAACTACATTATTTTTTTAAATCAGAGGATGTTTGATGCTGTAAATTCCATCTAATAGGATGATGTTGGATGATGTAAATTCCATCTAAAATAAATGATCTGAACTTTAAGTGAAGATTTCTACGATTTTTTTTACTTTCTGGACTACAGTATTGGACTGTTAAAAAAAAAATTGGAATCTACATTGAAACGCTCCTTCTTGAATATTGTAAAATTTGTGATTTGGGGTTTGTGGCTTAACGGTGAGCCACAAGGAGTTGAGCGTACGGAACTTATAATATTTCTTAATCAGGCTCACTGGTGCTCACAGGTTGTGACCTCCACCATTGTTTTTGGGTAATTGCATTAGATTAGGGGTCTGAAGCATAGGAGTCTCTTAGATATGGATGACGATAGAGAAAAATTAGCAGCAGAAGTGTTTCAACAGAACAAATCATCTAGAATCACTGATAGAAAAGAAGTATCAAACAATAGTTTGAGAGAGAAATGTCTTAAATTAGAAAAATTGAAAAAATTGGCTGTAACTACATTATTTTTTTAAATCAGAGGATGTTTGATGATGTAAATTCCATCTAATCGGATGATGTTGGATGATGTAAATTCCATCTAAAATAAAGGATCTGAACTTTAAGTGAACATTTCTACGATTTGTGTTTACTTTCTGGACTACAGTATTGGACTGTTAAAAAGTTTTTTTGAATCTACATTGAAACGCTCCTTCTTGAATATTGTAAAATTTGTGATTTGGGGTTTGTGGCTTAACGTTGAGCCACAAGGAGTTGAGCGTACGGAACTCATAATATTTCTTAATCAGGCTCACTGGTGCTCACAGGTTGTGACCTCCACCGTTGATTTTTGGTATTATCATTATTTAAGAGTTTACCCTTCTCACAGATGATGAGAGTTAAAAGAATATCTTCGAAGAAAGAAGCATGTGATGATGCCATCACTAAAATTAGGTTAAGATATTTACACTGAGGCCATTCGGAATCAACTGTGAAGAAGGCTGAAGAACGGATTGGATTAAAAGAACATCAGGAGTAACTTAAAAAACTGCCCAGACACATAAAAAAAATCATTCTACACCGTTGGCAATTGTTACAAACGGAGCCAGAGTTTAGGAATGTTTTCAATGAACGACCAGTATTTGCATACACTTGGACTAGACATATTAAGGAATTGTTGTCAGTAAAGGATGACACCACGAAACTCAAATTTGAAAGGAATGAGACAATGTAAAAATTTCGTTCATTGCAACAATATGATCAGTGGAAAAAATATCACTCATCCAAGAACTGGTGGAATGGAGTGACCTTGAAGCATTCAGCAGATTGTAATTCTTCCAATGTCATATATTGCATTAAATCCCCATGTGGCTTGCTGTATATTGGTAAAACAGAAAGAAAAATGAAAATATGAATTTCCAAACATAAAAGTACTATTCGCAACAAGAACATAAATTCAAATTTAGCAGCCCATTGGATTAATGAACGCCATAACATCGCACAATTACTATTCCTGGTTTTAGAAAGTGAGACGTTTAAACCAGCGTCTTTTTTTATGGGATTAAGAAGTTCAACACAATAATTCCATTTGGCCTTAATGACAAAAGGGAAATGAGCTGTTTTTTATAGATTGTGCTAGGCTCTTTAGTCTGTGTCTCTAGCATCTTGACTCTTGACATATATACATCAGATATTGCGTTTATAGCTCATACTTAGATACATCATGCTTCAATCTAATATGGCCGCTGATTTTGTCTGAAGGTATTCATATTGTGCAATCCTACCCGGGACGCAGCTTAACACATAAAGATTGTTGTAGACTTAAATTGGGCATAATTACGGAGGTAGTATCGTGCTATGTGATCATTATACAGGGGATCAACTAAGAAAGAAAATCAAAGCCAGTTCAAGGAATATCTATTTGGGCCTAGGGAGTAGGTCCCTATTATAAAGAAAAACGAAACTGGAAGAAGGTGAACAGAAAAACATCAAACACCCACTCAAGATATATAAATATATAAATATATATACACCTTTTTTATTTGTTTTTTTATTATTTTTAATTCAGTGATTCATTTAAGTGATTCGTTTTCATTGATACAAAAAACATTCTTAATCTAATAAATACATGTCTGACAATAAAACATACATATGGAAGACATCAATATATGTATAATCATAAAAAACAAAGTTCAAGGCCCCGTAAACACACACTCAGATTCATACATCTACTCATTCAATCTAAATCACATTCATCAATACACATCACAAAATAGACTAAATTATCCTTGGGTATATAGATGGATGTAATCGTTGGTATATCTTCCAACGAAAGCCAGATGGTACTTAAAGAGGAAGAAGGTCGCCAAATCAAGCGCCAACGCGCGTTTCGGTATAGGACCCACTGGGGGATCCCACCTTCATCAGGGCGTGGACCAAGGATAATGGGGGGCAAGAACAAACCTAGGAGTTTAAGGAAATAAACACAAATGAACTAAATATGACAAAAACAAATTCCAACAATAATAGGCGATATAGAACGCATTTTTCTTCAAAGAAAGTGGGCCTTCATGTGATTAATACAAACACAATTTCCAGTTACTGATAAATGCAAATCGTTCACAAAATTATTTGACACGGCCCAATGGGTCCAGAGGTAGCTCAAGCAAACATTTACAAAAAGAGTATCACAAACGTGTGAAAAGGTATAGTAAAACCCAGCACCAAGATGTAAACAGAAGAGATTATAACCGTGACAAGAAGCATCCAATACGTTTATTTAAAAATTAAAGAGATAATGACAAAAGGACAGAAAAGCACCTATATCAAAGTTCCAGATTAGAGGGTGTAAAGATGGAAATATACACCCGTAAGTGATAGCAAGATTAACTATAACTAATACATACTGGGCACAAAAGTCCTTGATAAAACGTGAGTGCCAATAAATCGCACCTAAACTCAAGACGTCGTCAGAAGTCGAACGGACGCATCCCGTCTTCTCTAAACAGGGGAAGTTACATTGGTCATTAAGGACTGTGTAATAAAAGGTGAGCCTTCAGATGGTACAGGCAGGTCACACTGCCTTAACAATTAACTACATAAGCAAGAGCTAAGCTTAACCACCTACTTAGATCGATGAATACGGCGAGTAGAAACAAATAGCCGGAGCTGTGCAGCAGATAACGTCAAGCCAGCGTACGTGGGGAAGCAGGAGTGTATGCTTGAGGATCAAGGATCAGAAATGAAGCAGTAACGATAGGATTGTATGCACAAGCATCTGTGGAGGAAAAAAATAAATAAATATGCTGACATGCTGCTGTCTACAATCTCCGTTAGTCGTAATGTGCCTGAACCAGAAATTTAAAAGATTTAAAAATTGGCCAGACTCAGTCTCAACAGTGTCATACTGATATCCCTCCTAGGGGCAAGATAAGGTGCGAAAAAGCAGTATGTTACAGGCGTCTACCTCACGGGATACAAAAGCAGAAAAACCGCAAACTACTACCCATCAAAACATAAAGTGGTCACGGGAAAGAAAATAGGGCAGCAAAGCGTTTATCCAAGCCTACCTGTAAACTGATCAAAGATTCGAATGTCGCATTCCCTCAGTATCTCACGTACGGCAAAAATGGACGTAGGACGGATTCCTCGCTAAAAGGTCTAACTGTCCCCCCCATTATACAGGGGAAACATTGTTAACTGCACTGTCGTTGCTTTTTGAACTCGGGTATATACTTGTTGCAAAAGATACGGGCTTTGCCTATTGCAACTGAGGTATTTGACTTACTCTAAGATGGCCGAAAGTAGGACACAGAAACATTTGGGATCCTATAGTCCTATTTTCATTTCCACATTAGATAGACACTGAAAACACAAGGTATATAGCCCAAGGTAGACTTCGGCAATAGGGATTCATTACATTGGAGCTGTATGATCGAAATTTGTATGTTGTAGCTGAAAGCAAGTATAGGTATGAGACCGCAAGCTTCTCATTTAGAAAAATGCAGGGAATGACAGATGCTGTGTAGATTATTGATGACCTTGCTTTATGGTTTAGGCGTCTGCAGAGTGCCGTTTTCTTCGTGAAGTCAAGAGTGTTTCCTTTATCCATAAGATCGGCAAGACTGAGCAGGTTGGATAATTTTTTAGGTAAACCTGCAACTGGCTTACAGTGGAGTCTTGTGCAGCTTTAAGAGAGACCCTTTATGGTTGATTCAGACTTAAATACATTTTTATTGTTTCAGGAACTTTGGACCACATTTTTCCATGAGTACCCCTTAATAGTATGGGTATCGTTAATCACATAACGAGGTTCGATTATGGTGAAAACAATCACAAGGGTGCCGATCAGTGCTAAGTGGGCATAGAAGTTGTTTCCACTTAGAAATTAATTGGAAGTTTCACAGGTACGGTGGTTAATTTATCACACTTGATGAGGTTTGAGCTGTGGTGAGTTGTTGTACCTCTAGTTGGTCTTGAGAATAATGTAATAACTATGCTATGATGAATATTTCATTTATCTAATTAGAATTTGTTTTGGGTGGGGGTTTGAACATAGTGGCCCCCAAAGAAGGGACCGTGGGTCCTGAAATGCATAGGGCACCGATTAATGTCTCTTGTGGACCACACAGATGAAGATATTAACAGTGTTTTTCAACAAGTTATATGTTATGTAACTAACACTGGCTAATTTCACTTATTTGATTTTGTCTTAACAGTTCATTATGAAGTTGAGAAACATACATGTATATATGTATTAAACAAACTTTTGATTTTGAAACTGATTTTTATGTTGAACATTTCTCTGTTGAACGCATTTCTGAAAATGAATATGTAATATTGTACCTAATTGTTTACACATGAGGTTAACTACATTACGCAGTGCACACAGGTCATTCGTACAATTGTTGATTGGAATTTGCTTTTCAGTTATAGTTAGGACCTAGTTTCCATAGAAAAAGCATTTTTGGACTTGCTTATAACTTTGACATAGTTTGACCAATCTTCATGAAATTTTACCCAAAAAATTGTCAAAGTAGGTTCTGTGTGTCATGGAAAGTTTGGGGGTGATCCGTGCAGTGGGGACCGAGAATTAGGGGCGCAAAAAAGGGAAGCGTTTGTAATGGTAATTCCCATAGGAACGCATTGTCAAACCTATAACCCGGACTGCTGGACAGAATTACACCAAATTTGACAGAAAGATAGATGTTGTTACGCAGATTGCGCTTTTTTTTATTTGGTGTAAATCTATCTAGTTGTTTTTGAGAGAATTAGGTTGAAAATTATAGCTATATCTCTGGCTGCAGATATTTTGCGACAATTTGGTGATGAATCGCGAATGCGCGGGCCAACGGGAATGATCTGATTGGCTGGACGCAACCTGAACAGAAATTTGCGGCCACCATTTTATCATCCTGGAACAGTTCCCGGGTACTGAGAATTTGTGTGAAAACTAACATAAGGTGTCAGGGTGGAGATACTCTGACCCCATGTTTGAGAAATGGGTATGTTAGTGAAATAAGTGTTTTTTAATCGCATTCCATATTCACGACTACGCCACAAACACCAGCATGACCCACCGTGTACCATTGCGGGGACATTGCAAATATCGTTTTGACGCCATGAATATTGGTGGAAATATGAAAAATATATCAGTGAATCAATAATACACACTGTCATAGAGATGTTTTTTTAGAGTTATTTAGATAGTCAGTTATTTAGTGTGATGGTTAGAATTTTTCATATAGTTAGGATTTTTTAATGTTGTGGTGACTATTGAATACCTGCTTTTGCTTTCCGCTTTCATGTCGTATCTGCGGGGATCATGATTACCGTTGTCATCGCAATCTTCTGCCTCACTGCGAAAACAGCAAATAGGTTTCAGAGATAGTTGTTTAATAAATACACAAGAAAAACATACGTTTGAAATGTAGTAGGGGGTTAAGCGGCTGACAGGGTAAGCTCTAGGCTCCCCCCCAGAGAGGAGGGAGTTAGGCTGGCTGCGGAGGCGGTCAGCCTATTGCAGATGCAGCTTGTGACTGGCTTGTCTAACTCCTGCGTTTCACCTAACTAAAACAGCCACATAATCACGAAAAGGCCACAATAAAGCAAGTTAATAACTGTACACGCAATGTGAAGCGTTTATCAAGAGATCCCACAGCTGCAAAAAATACAAAAAAGCACCACAAGGAGGAAAAAATCACAATCAAAAGAAAATATCACAAGTATTGACTCTCGCCCCTCCAATCATTCAACTCCTTTTCCATCCTCATCTCTGTCTCCTGATAGAACCAGGTACAGAGCCCAATGAGTTAGGAAGATCAAAATGTATCATATCAGAAGCACCAATAAGGACAACCCACCTTTCAAAGAGGTAGCACCTATGGCAACACCTAAGGCAGAAGCTTTGCTCAGTGCAGTGCGCGCAGATCCCCCACCTCCAGGGTGCCAGGACAAACTACAGGACACATCTCATAAAGTAGAAAAATCAATATATCCTCTCTTTCCTGCGGGAGGGTCAAAGGGTATGTTTCACCCGAATCTCCCAATAACTGGCCCCTCACAATCTATATCCATTCAAGATGCTACCTACGATGTGGCAACGGAACAAGGTCCACTTGACGTGCATATACCGGCACCTGCAATAGAACCAATCAGACCAGAGGGAGAAGCGTCACAAATGATCGTCCACCCTTTGCCATCTACTAATATCGGAACTATGCTAAATCAGATCCTACTGAGCTACGTGATACAAAGCTCTCCCATGAATTGGCGCACCAGAAAACCAATGAACAACTGGGGAAACCAAATGAAAACGCCGACCAGCTATTAACTCGTTTGACACATGCCAAGCTCAAGGTATCCTCACTAGAAACAAAACACAGTGATCATGGAAGTAATCTGATCAAACTACAAACAGAACTCGAAGATTTGCAACTCAAACTGGATGAGGTGAAAAATCATGCCAGACGTACCAATCTAAGATTCACTGGTATACCTGAAGATCAGGCAAATCACCAATCCAGTTAATAAACGAATTGATACTTAAGGTAGTTGTACCCGAAAGTGCAAAAGAGATAAGGGATTTGACCATCACTAGGGCTCATCGCGTACCAGCAACTCACCCATCTAAACCGAAATTTCCAAGAACAATCCTTGTAAACCTCGGGTACTACAGAATCAAAGAACAGACTCTATAGCAGGAATTCCAACAAAAATCATTTACCTCCCCTGAGAACTTTTCCTTCAGGATCTACTCGGATATGTCCATTTCTGCAGCGCAAAGACGCAAAGAATTTGTAGGCATGATTGACGATTTCAAGTGCCATAAGGCACCAGCTGAGATACTCCAACAGCCTAGGCTGAAATTTTTATTTAAAGGGAGATAGTACATGTTCCAGTCCGAAGAACAAGCTCATGAGCTATTTCTCACGATGCAGGAGGGGGGTGAAAGAGGAAATAGCAATTAGAATCCAGGTTAATAAGAGGTGCATATATAGATGTAGTAGAAGTGTAGAAGAAAAAATTCTGTATGCTCAAGGTATGGCCTCAACACGCCATCTACGATATGTATGTGGATTTATTTTGGCCAGACTTGACGAAATTTCTGTCCTTTTACTTTTAATTGTATTTGCTGTCATCTCCTGTGGGGCAGGGAAGGTCTCAGTACCATGTCAAGGTACAATAGTAGGGGTAAGGAGGGACACAGGGGTGAGGGATTGAGGGTATGGAGGCAAGGGTCTATGGTAGGCAAGAACTGATTCGAAGGGAGACTAAAGTGAGGGGGACACCGTAGGGTGGGTGGAGGTAAGCAAGAAATGGAAAAAAATGTAAAATGCAATCACAGATCCAATTAAGGGCTATTCTCTTTCCCGTAGGGGTGAAAGCAATCAAATCTATAATAGGATCAAGAGCCAGGAAACAATAACAGGTCCAAATGGTTGAGCAACAGATGCTTCGTATTGTATCACATAATATTAACGAGGGCAACAACGCTACAAAATTAAGAGCCATACTTTAATGGTTAATGGTCAACCAACCTCACATGATCCTATTTCATGAGACGCATTGAAAAAAATATATATCCATACCCAAATGGCCTAAATATATAAAACAGGTCTTTTTGCCTTCAACAGATGCCACTGTCCGGGGGGTCGCAATTCTTATTACCTGTTACTATCAAGGAGAAGCTCTTCAGGTCATGAGTGATCCCCTTGCTAGATGGGTGATGGGAAATCTGAAATTGGGGGAGCAAACATTTCACTTAATTGGCTATTATATAAGATAAAAGCCGGTTCAAGGGAGCGACCCAGATGGACACTAAACAAAACCTTACTAACGGAAGAGGACTGGATCAAAAAGATGCAGATACTTCTTACCGAATTTGCCACTATAAACGTAGGAACAGCCATCCCCTTTATGGTATCAGATTCTTGTAAGACTTTAATCAAAGGAGAGGCAATTTCTCGAAAAGCCAGAATCATCAAAGAGAAAAAAGAATTAGCTAGGCATCTCCTGCATAATTTCTATCAGGCCGACCAAATTAATTTTTTATCCCATTTGGATATAACAGGCTCGTCAAAATATCAGAAACGTTTATGAACATGAGGAAATGATAATTAAAATAACTTGCCTCCAAAATCGGTATGAGGACAGCGAGCACGCTGGCAAATTATTGGCATGGTCGGTAGAGAAAAAAAACTAAATAATGCCAAGGTAAAGTCCATCTTTGATGACGAGACAGGCCAAGAAGTCCATCAGGCTGACGAGATTAATAAGGTCTTTTTATTACATTATGAAAAACTTTATACAGCTTCGATACCCACATCATCAGAGGAAATCGACAAATTCTTGAACACAATTTCATTACCCCGCTTAATTTCCCTGAAGAAAGCCCAGTTGATAACACCAATCTCGGTGATGGAGATTCATGCGGCTGTAAATAATACACCCAGCTGCAAAGCCTGTGGCATCGATGGAATTCCTATTGAATTATACAAAATTTTCTTGCCACAGTTAACACATTTATTGCTCTCTTTATATAATACAATCATGGAAGGTTGCCATATCCCAAAAACATTTGTGGGAGCAGTTATAGTCAGCTATCAAAAAAAGGGGATCGTATCGTCCTATTAGTTTACTAAATAATGACAACAAATTATTCACAAAACTCATGGCAACGAGAATTACTTTAGTCGCTGCAAGTCAGGTTCATAAGGACCAATGTGGCTTTTTACCAAAAAGAGTTCTTAGCAACAATACCATTTTTTTAGTTCAGGTCATTGATTTCTTTTCAAATAGTAATACAAAAGCAGCAATTATTATGATTGATACAGAAAAAGCCATTGATCTGGTTAGATGGAATATTCTTTTTCCGATATTAAAAAAAATCGATTTCCCCCTAGAGTTTGTAGATTTGCTTAAGAAATTATATGGTAAAGCCCACGCGAAAATAGTTATTAGCTCTAACACTGCGGATATAGTTGAGATTCAAATAGGAACCTAGCAATGTTGCCCAATGTTCCCTGTTTTGTTTGCCTTATATATGGAGCCACTAGCGAATCGGATACGTCAGAATCCCTTAATCAAGCCACCAATATTAAGGGCACTCAAATTGAAATTATTTGCAAATGATCTAATCCTTAATCTCGAGGCAGAAACGACAAATATTAAACAAACATTCAACATGATTGAAGCATTTTTCCAACTTAGGAGGGTACAAAATCAATGATAGTAAATCTGAGATTTTATTTTTTAACTGCCATGAGCAGATCCTACCCCAGGCCTACAGACTCAGGTGGCAAAAAATAACCCTGTACGATACTTAGGTATATGGGTTTCACAATATTTTTTTACAGCTCTTTGCACTTAATTACACCACAACACTTAATAAGGTTAGAAATATTTTAAATAGCTGGCATAATTTGCCCTTATCCATAATTGGAAGAGTCGCATTAATAAAAATGATGGTACTACCACTATTTGTTTTTATTTTTTCAAATGTCCTTATCAAAATTTCACATAATTACTTTTTAGAAATAGATCAATTAACACAGATATTTATCTGGGGAGGGAAGAAACCATGGACAAAACTATTAAAACTGCAATTCAGTCCTGAAGAAGATGGTTTAGGGCTCCCACATATTCAAAAATACTTCCAAGCCGCCTTCTTAGACTGGTGTGAACGTGCAACAGCAGCTCACGAACATGGACCCAATTTTTTATCTTCATCAAATGTTATGGGAAAAAAGCATAAATCTAAAACCCTTTATGAAAATTCCTAAGATACCCAAACATTTCAGATGTAAGACGACCCGTATAATTCATTATAGACTTAAGCAATTAAAGGAAGAATATCAATTTACACCCTTACATCCAGAAACTAAACTAATACAATGTAGGGAACTAGGAGCCATAATGGATACACAGACATTGAAAAGATGGAAAAGGTTGGGAATCTAGCACACAAGAGATTTATTAGTATTAGGAGAGATGTAGTCATGGGAAGAAATGAGACAAGATAAAACAGAAGAAGCCTCGACCCTGGTATTTTCCTACCTCCAAATCTCGAGTCTAATTAAAAAGTTATGGCTACCCCCAAGGGCTCATTTCCCGTAACCGTTACATATGCATTATATGTCTAACAAATGTTGGGAATTGGGAACTAGTATCATATTTTTCAACAACAAATTTATGATCAAATAGTTCTGAGAGCCCTTTTAAAAGTACAGGAGACCACAGCATGTCACATAGTAGCAGCACAATGGAAGGGCTACAATAAATGGTCCTTCGATGCCATTCACGGGGCGACTTTTAAAACGTATGGTACTTTTCTCCAAAATGCAATTATACCACAGTACCGAGAAATTGCATAAAATATTCCCAGAAATATCTTCAAGTTTTCCTAGATGCAATTATCAAGGAGGAGACTGGCTTCATATGTGTTTCTCTTGTCCTAAACTAACCGACTACTGGACTAGAGTCTTCCAGTATATCAGTCGGCAACTTAAACATGACACAGACTTCAATCCTATGGCTATTCTGCTCTGGAACCCGAATCCAACATTAAAGGTGCGCCAAAAACAATTTGTTTTTAATGCTTCTTTAATAGATAGATCTTTGATTTTACAAAATTGGAATTCACCAGATTCACCTAAATTTGTACAATGGATAGTTGAAATGAAAAGCATAAAAGAAAGAGAAAAACTATATTCCCTTAGAATAGGGGCCATCCAGAAATTTGCACAAATATGGCAGGTAGACTAAGATTAAACTTCCGTAGATGCTACACACTAACAAAAGGGAAAGAAATGGATACAAACAACTAGCAACACCTAGAATCATTTATTATGCATGCCATTACGGTCGAGTTATTGCACTTTACATATATCTACTAGACACAGACAATTAGCAGTAGCAACAAGAATTTCGAATATATTATGTATATTTCTTTATCAGATTTTTTTTTTAAAACCTTGTGTACTTGGATATAGATGTTCATCCCAAAGCATTCAAGAATTCCATTTTACATTAATATTCACTGCACTTGAATGATGAATTGTCGCCGAGATTTGACTATATCCTTCTTTTTCTATATCATGGATCTGTGATTGATTGAATAAATAAAGTTTTTTTTAAAAAAGAGTTTGAAGTGTACTGTAATAAACCCCTGGGGCCCGGTTCACAAAAGTAATCTGAGACAAAATCCTAACTTTATGACTTTCGGTATTCACAAAGGGCATTTAGGAGTCATAAAGTTAGGACTTTGTCTCAGATTACTTTTGTGAATCAGGCCCCTAGTGTGTAAAATACTGCAATATGTATGTATATATGTGTTTTTCACTGTATGGAAAGGTGCGATCGTTGCGGTTAACGGCATTGTCACGACTCCCTGAATAAGCACACAAATGAAAAATAGGTCTTAAAGATGGGTTTTAAAGAAACCTAGGGCCCCATTATGACACCACGGTAACGATAAACAGGACCGACCACCAGAGGTGTGGCGGTCCCCGCTAAGCTAATTTGGATGCGACTGCCACCCTGGCGGTCGCATCCTGCATCATTTACATTGCGGCGGGCAGTGCTGTGAGCAGCACCCGCCGCAATCTAAAATCTGCATGTTGTGCATTGGCACCTTGTGCGTGACAATGATAGGTACCCCCCAAGTGCAACCACCCACCCCCCCCCAGGGGCCCGCAACAGGCCCCCAAAGTAATTTACCGTTGCCTTTCCATGGCAGAGTCTCCGCCGTGGAAAGGTATACCCATGGCAGGCATCCTAATATGGATGGCGGTGCCTGGAAGGCACCGCCACCATGTTGTGTGCCTTTTCCGCCCGGCCGGCAAACTGACCAGCGGAAAAGCGGCTGACGGACGTTCCGTCCGCCGCGGTATCTCCGCCATAGTAATATGGAAGGGGGTAAATTGTGCTGTGATGGCGTGCGGATCGCCACCACCCGCCACCGTCGGCCGGGTGGTGGCGATCCGCACGACATCATAATGGACCCCTTAGTACCAAAACATGAGTTTAAACATGTTTTTAAAGAAGCATGTAAATAGTAATATGTGTAGCTAAAAGTTTTGAATGGATTTTTTTACTTATTATTTTTGGATGTGCTGGTGGCCGTTGAATGTCTTCTTTTGGTTGCCGTTCTGAAGACGTACCCGCGACCATCGCAACGTCGTCACGAAGATTCTGAAAAACTGAAGAAAACAAATCTTTTTAAAGAAAATTAACATATTTCGGTACTAGTGTGTCTTGTTACAGCGATTCCTGAGAGATACGGGAATGTTGTGTTCTGGGGTGTCTAATCATTGTTTTCTCCAACTGTGAGTAGGAGAGCGAGTGAGACACTATAGTTAGTCGGTCCTGGGTTTGTGGGCACTGAGGTGGTGGGAAGGCTTAGCCCCTATACACCAAGGTCCCATTTTCCTGCATATAGTTCTGTGTATGTGCAGAATCCCTGCAACAAAGTGAAGCTAGCACAAGAACCCTCAAGAGAAATTCTGCACTTAAAACCCACCTCAATTCTAAACATAGCATGTTTAAAGTAATAGGTAACTAATAAATTAAGTTTTGTGTTTTGGTTTGGTACATTGAAGTAAGTGTTTGTAGTTATGTAGGTAGGTTAATTTATAGATTTATACATTTAAAACTGTAACATAACATAAAAACTGTTTTTGTATTATGTGTAAGTCAAAAGTAAACATTGGCTAGAAAAAAAATGAAATATAATTTTCACTTACAGAACAATATCTGCATAATTACAGAGGGTCAGATGTACGAGCATTGGATTTAGCGCCTTGCAATTTGCGACAACTTGCGAGTCGCAAATTGCGATGCACTAAATCCAATGTACAGCAGTGTCAGAGGCAGTGTCAGAGACACTGTTAGCAATTCCCATTGGGGTCGCAAAATGCGAAGTTCATCAATAATTATGAGCCACTCGCAATTTGAGACCCCACTGGGAATGGACAGCCTCACAGGGATGGTGGCCAGCAGACCACCATGTCTGTGACTGCTTTTCAATAAAGTAGTTCTTTTTTTAAATGCAGCCCGTTTTCCTCTAAGGAAAACGGGCTGCGTTTAAAAAAGAAAAAAATGAAACATTTTCGTTTTTTCTTTTAAGGGCAGGTAGTGGTCCCTGGGACTACTGCCTGCCCTTAAAAAATATTTTCCTCTGCATTCACAAAGGGGAAGAGGTCCCCAGGGGACCCCTTCCCATTTGCGAGTGCTTTACCACCCTTCTAAGAAGGGTAGTAAACTGCGACTGTTTTGCGACTGCGTTTGCGGTCGCAAAAGAGTCATACATAGCTGGAGGGCTCACTATTAGGAAGGGACACCCTTGGAACACCACTTCCTAATAGCGACTCGCTATTCCTATTTTGCGAGTTGCAAATCATTTGTGACTCGCAAAATTGGAATAGTACATGGCCAACTAGTTTTTTGTGGTCGCAAAGGGGTCTGAAACCCCTCTGCATCCTCAAAAAACGGTCTTACATCTGGCCCATAATGCCTACAAAAACTCAGAGGAATAAGGAACAGAACCAACTACACTATATATGCATTACTGAGACTCAAAAGGAGCCAACTGAAGAAAATGTGGAGAACGAAAAAAGAGCTATTGGTAAGTGGACAAAGTCATTTCTTAAAACCATATGTGGACATTTTCAAAGATTATTAAATAATGAAAATAAAATTCAAACTATTAGAAAGATTGACAATGGGCAAAATGTATATGACAAGAGCAGGAAAGAATGTAACAAAGATGGACACACCTTGGCCAGGAGACAGAAGCAGTTTAACCCCTTGTGTGCCACGCCCTTTCCCCGCCCTGTGCCGGGCGTTGCATTAGCGGGCGGGGTTCATGACGAGCTGGACTCGTCATGGGCACAGTGTAACCGCGGCCCATGACGAGTCCAGCTCGTCATGGGCACAGAAGGGGTTAAGGAAATCAGAGCCAGGATGTTTTGTCGTAGAGTAGTGATAGATTCGGGGGTCTCTAGTTGGCAGAGGTAGGTACCTTTTCCCAAATAGGGGCCCTTAAGTCTAGTCAGGGTAAGGGGGTACACTCCTAAAATAATCCCTGCTCTCCCCCTTGGTAGCTTGACACGAGCAGACAGGCTTATCTCATAGGCAGTGTGTAAAGCATTTGTGAACACATACAGTAATACAGTGACAACACTACAGATGGACACCACACAGGTTGTATTATAAAAATAAGTATCTTTATATAGATTTAACACAAGACCACAAACGACAAAAATCCACAATACTATACTTGAATGTAGAAATATGGTAGAAATAGCTTAGTTCTCGTTAGATGGTAAATGCGACACTTAGCGTTCAATGTACCTTTGGATGCGTAACGCGATACAAACAAAAGAGTTGCAGGGAAGGTGATGTGTCGGTTCCTAAGACGCAAGAACGGTGATGCGTCTGTTCCTTGCTTCGGGGGAGGTGATGCGTCGGTTCCCTACTGCTGCGTAGTGGACGGTGATGCGTTGGTTCCTTACTCGAGATGAGGTGATGCGTCGGTTCTTCACCGCGAGGGGAGGTGATGCGTCGGTTTCTTACTGCGCTTCTGTGGCAATGCAACTAGCAATGCCGCGATGATGACCCAGTGCAATGAACAAAAATGGACAGACTCTAGTCCATTACGGTCGAGTTATTGCACTTTACATATATCTACTAGACACAGACAATTAGCAGTAGCAACAAGAATTTTGAATATATTATGTATATTTCTTTATCAGATTTTTTTTTTAAAACCTTGTGTACTTGGATATAGATGTTCATCCCAAAGCATTCAAGAATTCCATTTTACATTAATATTCACTGCACTTGAATGATGAATTGTCGCCGAGATTTGACTATATCCTTCTTTTTCTATATCATGGATCTGTGATTGATTGAATAAATAAAGTTTTTTTTTTAAAAAGAGTTTAAAGTGTACTGTAATAAACCCCTGGGGCCCGGTTCACAAAAGTAATCTGAGACAAAATCCTAACTTTATGACTTTCGGTATTCACAAAGGGCATTTAGGAGTCATAAAGTTAGGACTTTGTCTCAGATTACTTTTGTGAATCAGGCCCCTAGTGTGTAAAATACTGCAATATGTATGTATATATGTGTTTTTCACTGTATGGAAAGGTGCGATCGTTGCGGTTAACGGCATTGTCACGACTCCCTGAATAAGCACACAAATGAAAAATAGGTCTTAAAGATGGGTTTTAAAGAAACCTAGGGCCCCATTATGACTCCATGGTAACGATAAACAGGACCGACCGCCAGCGGTGTGGCAGTCCCCGCTAAGTTAATTTGGATGCGACTGCCACCCTGGCGGTCGCATCCTGCATCATTTACATTGCGGCGGGCAGTGCTGTGAGCAGCACCCGCCGCAATCTAAAATTTGCATGTTGTGCATTGGCACCTTGTGCGTGACAATGATAGGTACCCCCCAAGTGCAACCACCCACCCCCCCAGGGGCCCGCAACAGGCCCCCAAAGTCATTTACTGTTGCCTTTCCATGGCAGAGTCTCCGCCGTGGAAAGGCATACCCATGGCAGGCATCCTAATATGGATGGCGGTGCCTGGAAGGCACCGCCACCATGTTGTGTGCCTTTTCCGCCCGGCCGGCAAACTGACCAGCGGAAAAGCGGCTGACGGACGTTCCGTCCGCCGCGGTATCTCCGCCATAGTAATATGGAAGGGGGTAAATTGTGCTGTGATGGCGTGCGGATCGCCACCACCCGCCACCGCCGGCGGGGTGGTGGCGATCCGCACGACATCATAATGGGCCCCTTAGTACCAAAACATGAGTTTAAACATGTTTTTAAAGAAGCATGTAAATAGTAATATGTGTAGCTAAAAGTTTTGAATGGATTTTTTTACTTATTATTTTTGGATGTGCTGGTGGCCGTTGAATGTCTACTTTTGGTTGCCGTTCTCAAGACGTACCCGCGACCATCGCAACGTCGTCACGAAGATTCTGAAAAACTGAAGAAAACAAATATTTTTAAAGAAAATTAACATCTTTCGGTACTAGTGTGTCTTGTTACAGCGATTCCTGAGAGATACGGGAATGTTGTGTTCTGGGGTGTCTAATCATTGTTTTCTCCAACTGTGAGTAGGAGAGCGAGTGAGACACTATAGTTAGTCGGTCCTGGGTTTGTGGGCACTGAGGTGGTGGGAAGGCTTAGCCCCTATACACCAAGGTCCCATTTTCCTGCATATAGTTCTGTGTATGTGCAGAATCCCTGCAACAAAGTGAAGCTAGCACAAGAACCCTCAAGAGAAATTCTGCACTTAAAACCCACCTCAATTCTAAACATAGCATGTTTAAAGTAATAGGTAACTAATAAATTAAGTTTTGTGTTTTGGTTTGGTACATTGAAGTAAGTGTTTGTAGTTATGTAGGTAGGTTAATTTATAGATTTATACATTTAAAACTGTAACATAACATAAAAACTGTTTTTGTATTATGTGTAAGTCAATAGTAAAATAGTTGGTACATTGGCTAGAAAAAAAATGAAATATAGTTTTTACTTACAGAACAATATCTGCATAATTACAGAGGGTCAGATGTACGAGCATTGGATTTAGCGCCTTGCAATTTGCGACAACTTGCGAGTCGCAAATTGCGATGCACTAAATCCAATGTACAGCAGTGTCAGAGGCAGTGTCAGAGACACTGTTAGCAATTCCCATTGGGGTCGCAAAATGCGAAGCTCATCAATATTCATGAGCCACTCGCAATTTGAGACCCCACTGGGAATGGACAGCCTCACAGGGATGGTGGCCAGCAGACCACCATGTCTGTGACTGCTTTTCAATAAAGTAGTTCTTTTTTTAAATGCAGCCCGTTTTCCTCTAAGGAAAACGGGCTGCGTTTAAAAAAGAAAAAAATGAAACATTTTCGTTTTTTCTTTTAAGGGCAGGTAGTGGTCCCTGGGACTACTGCCTGCCCTTAAAAAATATTTTCCTCTGCATTCACAAAGGGGAAGAGGTCCCCAGGGGACCCCTTCCCATTTGCGAGTGCTTTACCACCCTTCTAAGAAGGGAAGTAAACTGCGACTGTTTTGCGACTGCGTTTGCGGTCGCAAAAGAGTCATACATAGCTGGAGGGCTCACTATTAGGAAGGGACACCCTTGGAACACCACTTCCTAATAGCGACTCGCTATTCCTATTTTGCGAGTTGCAAATCATTTGTGACTCGCAAAATTGGAATAGTACATGGCCAACTAGTTTTTTGTGGTCGCAAAGGGGTCTGAAACCCCTCTGCATCCTCAAAAAACGGTCTTACATCTGGCCCATAATGCCTACAAAAACTCAGAGGAATAAGGAACAGAACCAACTAAACTATATATGCATTACTGAGACTCAAAAGGAGCCAACTGAAGAAAATGTGGAGAACGAAAAAAGAGCTATTGGTAAGTGGACAAAGTCATTTCTTAAAACCATATGTGGACATTTTCAAAGATTATTAAATAATGAAAATAAAATTCAAACTATTAGAAAGATTGACAATGGGCAAAATGTATATGACAAGAGCAGGAAAGAATGTAACAAAGATGGACACACCTTGGCCAGGAGACAGAAGCAGTTTAACCCCTTGTGTGCCACGCCCTTTCCCCGCCCTGTGCCGGGCGTTGCATTAGCGGGCGGGGTTCATGACGAGCTGGACTCGTCATGGGCACAGCGTAACCGCGGCCAATGACGAGTCCAGCTCGTCATGGGCACAGAAGGGGTTAAGGAAATCAGAGCCAGAATGTTTTGTAGTAGAGTAGTGATAGATTCGGGGGTCTCTAGTTGGCAGAGGTAGGTACCTTTGCCCAAATAGGGGCCCTTAAGTCTAGTCAGGGTAAGGGGGTACACTCCTAAAATAATCCCTGCTCTCCCCCTTGGTAGCTTGACACGAGCAGACAGGCTTATCTCATAGGCAGTGTGTAAAGCATTTGTGAACACATACAGTAATACAGTGACAACACTACAGATGGACACCACACAGGTTGTATTATAAAAATAAGTATCTTTATATAGATTTAACACAAGACCACAAACGACAAAAATCCACAATACTATACTTGAATGTAGAAATATGGTAGAAATAGCTTAGTTCTCGTTAGATGGTAAATGCGACACAGAGGTGCCGATCATGATCCGGTAAAAACCGGGTACGAACCGTCGGACGGAGCATATTCTCCGTCCGACGCGTACCCGGTCGTCAAAATTTACAAACAAGGAATTACGAATCGCACGGAACACCATTTCCGTACGATTCGTAAAAAAGCCCGACCGAACAAAATAAACCTACCAATGCGATCCGGGAAAGGGCCGACCTGACGTCGGGACGCTCGCAGCCTGCCATTCACGAACCAGGAATCACGATTCGCACCGACGTCATCCCGCACGGTGAATATTTTCCGGCTGCCAAAAACTGCCGGGAAATCACGACGACGCGAACAAGGACCACCAGTACGCGACGGACAGACAGGACGACGCGAACAAGGAGGACCAGTACGCGACAGGACGACGCGATCAAGGAGTACCAGTACGCGACGGACACACAGGACGACGCGATCAAGGAGGACCAGTACACGACGGACACACAGGACGACGCAAACAAGGATGACCCGTACGCGACGGACAGACATGGACCCGAACCTACGTGTCATCCCGGCCCTCATAGCAGTCCACCTCCTCTACAGGTTCCGACGCAGACGCCGCAGAAGGTCAGAACAACTAAGGGAGGGGGGAAAGTGGGGGGGGGTGGGGGTGGCAGGACCAGGGCAGGCCACAAAACCCCCACCAAAGTCACACACCACACATGCCCAGGACATACCTGACACCCATGCCCTGGTCACTACGAGGGGGTGGGGGCGTGTCCAGCTAAGCCAGCGACCGCCACAACGGAAGTCCGTCACCACGCGAACCGGCAACACAACCAGACCGGTACGTCCCGTACCCATGCCTCAAGAGCGTGGCTACGAGACGTACCACGCCCACACCCACGTCACCCCAACAATGGCGGGACGGATCGTACCCACGTGGCAAAGGCCTGGGTACGGCCCGCACAAGCATCACATAGTGTGGGGACGGAGATGTACGGACCCTACCCCCACCCGCGTACGTATGGAGCGTACACCCACCCCACCAGTGTAAGTACGACTCGTACCCTCACCCGCGGACGTACGGACCGCACCCCCACCACACCAGTGTAAGTACGACTCGTACCCTCACCCTCGTATGCATGGAGCCTACCCCCACCCCAACAGTGTAAGTACGACCCGTACCCTCACCCGCGTATGCATGGAGCGTACCCCCACCCCAACCGCGTATGTACGTACCGTACCCCCACTCCAACAGTGTAAGTACGACCCGTACCCTCACCCTCGTATGCATGGAGCGTACCCCCACCCCAACAGTGTAAGTACGACCCGTACCCTCACCCGCGTATGCATGGAGCGTACCCCCACCCCAACCGCGTATGTACGTACCGTACCCCCACCCCAACAGTGTAAGTACGACCCGTACCCTCACCCTCGTATGCATGGAGCGTACCCCCACCCCAACAGTGTAAGTACGACCCATACCCTCACCCTCGTATGCATGGAGCGTACCCCCACCCCAACAGTGTAAGTACGACCCGTACCCTCACCCTCGTATGCATGGAGCGTACCCCCACCCCAACAGTGTAAGTACGACCCGTACCCTCACCCTCGTATGCATGGAGCGTACCCCCACCCCAACAGTGTAAGTACGACCCGTACCCTCACCCGCGTATGCATGGAGCGTACCCCCACCCCAACCGCGTATGTACGTACCGTACCCCCACCCCAACAGTGTAAGTACGACCCGTACCCTCACCCTCGTATGCATGGAGCGTACCCCCACCCCAACAGTGTAAGTACGACCCGTACCCTCACCCTCGTATGCATGGAGCGTACCCCCACCCCAACAGTGTAAGTACGACCCGTACCCTCACCCTCGTATGCATGGAGCGTACCCCCACCCCAACAGTGTAAGTACGACCCGTACCCTCACCCGCGTATGCATGGAGCGTACCCCCACCCCAACCGCGTATGTACGTACCGTACCCTCACCCTCGTATGCATGGAGCGTACCCCCACCCCAACAGTGTAAGTACGACCCGTACCCTCACCCTCGTATGCATGGAGCGTACCCCCATGCCAACAGTGTACGTACGACCCGTACCCTCACCCTCGTATGCATGGAGCGTACCCCCACCCCAACAGTGTAAGTACGACCCGTACCCTCACCCTCGTATGCATGGAGCGTACCCCCACCCCAACAGTGTAAGTACGACCCGTACCCTCACCCGCGTATGCATGGAGCGTACCCCCACCACACCAGTGTAAGTAGACTCGTACCCTCACCTCGAATGCATGGAGCGTACCCCCACCGTGTATGTTCCAAGCATACATATCCAGAAATAGGAGGTGTGTGTGCAGAGTCCTCCCAGCAGTGCCCTGAGACAGGAGGGGTGGGTGTGGAGTCCTCCCAGCAGTGCCCTGAGACAGAAGGGGTGTGTGCCTATCACTCCCAGCAGTGCCCTGAGACAGGAGGGGTGTGTGCAGAGTCCTCCCAGCAGTGCCCAGACGCAGGAGGGGTGTGTGCAGAGTCCTCCCAGCAGTGCCCAGAGACAGGAGGGGTGGGTGCCTATCACTCCCAGCAGTGCCCAGAGACAGGAGGGGTGCAACACATGTGTGTGAGGCTGGAAGTACCCACATGCACACTGCCTACAAGGGAACATGTCCCCTGAACTCATGTCAACAGACTCCACACACAAGTACAGTGATCACCAAGGATGCCACGAATGTTGCAGGTGGAGACATGGCCCTGCATGCATGGCCAAAGTAGAAGGGCTCCGTCACACACACAGCTCATGTAGACACAGCTCTGCGCTAAACATTGGGAACACCCTGCAGGGAAGATATCAGGGTACACAGAGGAAGGAATACACCCTGGGACAATTGCACCATGCAGTAACTGCTTACATGAACAAAGAAAGTTAGCTAACACCTTGTGATGGCACACAGATCCCAGGGTCCCCCCAATGAGCAGCACACTACTACATATCCCACACGCCCAACACATAAACACCACCCAAAACCATGTAGCAGCCCCACCAACACCAATACCAGCATAGCAGTAGTGTTATAATGAAAAAAAATTAAGCTTTATTCAGCATGAGCACAATGTCCGTGGATCGCAGGCAGTTCAATATTCACAAAGCCCATAGGGCAGTCAATGAGTCTCAGCTGGATGGGGGACACAGTGGGATGCGTGTCCCCTACCTTGCCTGCACAGTTACATGCCATCGTCTTCCACAGGGGTGAGGGCATCATGGGGGGGGGGAAGCAACAGGCACCGCAGGGACATCAGGGCAAAGGGGAGGCGGTGTGGGTGCAGGGATGGAGGACTCCACCACAGGGGGTGGGGCAGGGCCAAAGGCGGAGGCCAGGATGGCACTACACACCTTTGCAAGGTCCTCCAGGGATTCCCCTGCACCCGAAGGATCCACAGGCCCCAAGGAGGGGGGGGGTCAGAGGGATGGGTCGCAGCGCCACCGGGGGAGGGTGTAGACAGGGGGGGAGAATCAACCACCCTGACCGAGGACTTCCTTGACCGCTTGCGTGGTGGTGTCACTGTGGGGCTCAGGGACAGAGCGGCCATGAAGGAGTCCTTGGGGGACATGTGGCCAGGAGAGCTGAGGGGAGGGGATTTGGAGGGAGTGGACTGGGTGGAATGCGGACTCCCACTATGGCTGCGTGTCACACGTTTGCCCCCCGACCCAGTGGGTGTGCCTACCTCACCCTGTGTGTGCGTGTCAGGAGGAGTGCGGTGGACCTTCCCTGCTGGTGTGGTGCCTGTGTCTGTTGATGTGGGTGCATGCCGACGTCTGGGTGTCCGTGGGACAGGCATGGGAGTGGGAAGTGTGGATGGGGCAGGGGTAGGTGGGGGGAGGTCGCGCTGCAGGAGACCCACGGCTGCAGTCAGTGTGGAGTCTATGGACCTCAGCAAGTTGCGTTGGTCAGCCTGCGATGAATGAATGCCCTCCAAGTATGCCTCGATGTTGGTGAGGGTTTGGCCGTGGGCATGGAGGACATTAAGGAGCGCAGCCTGACCAACCTGCAGTTGCCGCTGGATGTCCACAGACTCAGCATTGGCGGCAGCAGTGGAGACAGGGGCAGGGGGTGCAATGCCTGGCATGAAGGAGACATGCGGTGACCGGGCACGCTGGGAAGGGACACGAGCAAGTGGGAGGCGGCTGATGGGAACTGAGGGGGCGGTGCGAGGTGTTGTTCCGCTGTCAGCTGCTGGTGCAGCCACCGCCCACTCGGAGACATCCTCCTCGGACCTGTCAGCTTCGTATTCTGACGTGCCAGTCGACAGGTCCTCGGCCGCACTATCCTCCACCTCTGTCCCACTCGATGTGCCAGCCCCGATGTCACGGCTGGCACTGGTGCTCGGTCCCTCCGCCTTGTCTGTGTCCATGTCTCCCTCTGTGTCCCCCGACGATGCTGTGGGCAGGGTGGAGAGACAGAAATTAATCAGACACCTGTACACATCTGTCACATGAGTCCAATCTACATAGGTAACATTGCATAGCCTGAAAAGGAAGATCACTAACATCTACTAAACAAGGTACCGATGTAGGGCATGAAACACACAGTTGGTTGAGCCACCATGCCACTGAAATACCATGGAGAGCATGAGACAATAGCTAAAGACAGGAAACGGAGTCTGACATAGCACCCAGGCCCTGGGGACAATCCAGCACTGCATCTGCACCACACAGCGTTGGCGAAAATACCCATGACCAGGGACCATATCCATGAACTTGAGACACATGCTGCATAGGTAATGCTGAAAACATGCCCAACATGACTTGTGTGTCCAGACAAACATCACACACTGGCCAGACCCAGCAAGTAGAAATCTGGATTTGACATATAGGCTTTGCCCGCCCCAGCCACCCCCTACACGAGGCAAATAGTTGAGACACAGGTGGCACCAACATCTCATAGTCTGGGTGATAAACACAGGGGCAGGCAAAATGCAAGATTGGACGCCAAACAGCCAAGGTGCGCCTGTACAAATAATGAGGTACCAGTGCCCATCCTCAGATGAGTATAACAAGACACACAGGCACTAGCAACTGTGAGTATGAAGAAGGACATTCAGGTCAGGCTGCACAGTGGACACCTGTACAAAAGAGCACGTCTATATACATGGTGCCAGGGGACAATGGCACAGAGCACAACCTACGCTGTAGACACTGAGAGTGTCCACGTTTATGATGACACATATAACACCGATGAAAAGGTGCCCCAGGGGACAGTAGTGGCCACGCAACTCCATGCTCCTGAATGGTAATGACTGCAACACACGCCACCATCCCTGCACTATGCGTATCGCACACTCATGCACATCATGTCACAGGCCACTACATAGGACATGCGCGCTGTAAGGCATGACACATGAGAGACCAACTCCCATGTCTGGAGTCAGCATCAGTGCCAACTGACATGGAACCCACATGCAGTGAACTTGACAGGGCACAGCCAAGGTCCCAAAACCTGTTACACACCACCCCCACACATGATGCTACAGGCATAGTTCTCGTGGACAAAGCGCCAGCCTACATTACCTCGTGAAGGAGTGACTACACACAGCCCAGGGAACACATTGCAAGGAGGGGAAGGGTGGCAGGGGCGCAGCGCTATACTGGGGCAAACTGGATCTGCACAGCACCTTTAAACCCTGGCAGTGAATTCATGCTACTGTTCCCTTACAAATGCCGGTGACACACAACAAACACACATGTACCTACCCCCTTCCGGCTGCTGCTTCGCCTGTAAGCGCCTATCCAAGTCTGGAAAGACCACCGGAAGCACACGCCTGTGGAGGTGGCTCAGACGGCGGCGGCCGCGGTTCTTGTAGCTCTCAGGTGAGTCCCCCAGCAGGACCCGTGCAATCCTCCGCGTCCAGCACCGGATATCCTGCCAGCGTTTCCTCACCTGGGACATGCTCCGCCTCCGACCATCCACACCCCTCACGGCACTGACGGCGGTCAGCCAGATCTGCTCCTTGGCAGTGGCGCCTACCTGTGAGGAAGAACAAGTGACACCACATCAATACACCAGCCACATGTCACAGAGAGACATTTGATAACAAATTAGCTGGTAACAACAAGGCATGTCATGCAGCCAACGCATTGCACCTTTGTCATAGGGACATGATCCTCTGGTGAGGGAAAAAGCAGTACGTGCCATAGTGGGTACACAGGTGGAATGATGGCAATGTCACAATCAATGATCAAGGCTCACACTGTGCATCACACCCACCCCTCCTGTCTCAGGGCACTGCTGGGAGCACTCTGTACCCACCCCTCCTGTCTCAGGGCACTGCTGTGAGGACTCCACACCCACCCCTCCTGTCTCAGGGCACTGCTGGGAGACATCAGGCATCCCCCCCTGGGACCCCCCCAACAGTACATGGCATGTGTGTCACACCAGGACACAATGCCAGAAGTCACATTCACAACATTGGGACAGTCTGTGCCAGTGGCCTATGCACTCACCTGATACCCTGGTCGCCCATACAGCATGGGGTACTGTGGGAGGATCACATCCAGCAATGCCATGTTCTCCTCCAGGGTGAATGGCTGTGACCTCTCCACAGCCCTTGACATGGTTCCAGGGAATCAGTAGCAGCAGCTGGGTCGACGAATTCAAAGATGTGCAGGCAAGTACTCCCTCATGGGACCTGGCTGCCTTATATGTGCCTTTCTGCCCTGTCTCATGCACAGGAGTACAGAGTGATTGGTCACTCACATTTGCATCCTATGTTTCCACCAATCCCTTCAAACCTAGCAGTCTGTGTGTACTCTATCGGTTTCATTCTCCTGCATGATGTCAGCTCCACAAACACATTGCAACAAAGTATTTTAATTCCAACTGACTTCTGCTGTTCACCTTCCAGAAGAAATTCGAATTTTGAACTTGGTCTCCATGACAACCAGCATGCATGTAGGCCTTAATACTTGTCCCTCATGTGTCCCCTATGTAATTTTGAGCTTCACACACAGGTACGGTGCGTTCCGGGGCCCTAGGGCACCCCAAATGCATTGCAACGGCCCGTACACGCGTGACTACGTTCACTATCAGTATGGGTGGCCTCGCGTATGCGTACTCGTAGTGATAGGGAGCGTACAGGCGTGTGTACGGCCCGTACCACTACGAGTACGCATACGCGAGGCCACCCATACTGATAGGGAGCGTACAGGCGTGTGTACGGCCCGTACCACTACGAGTACGCATACGCGAGGCCACCCATACTGATAGGGAGCGTACAGGCGTGTGTACGGCCCGTACCACTATGGGTGGCCTCGCGTATGCGTACTCGTAGTGGTACGGGCCGTACACACGCCTGTACGCTCCCTATCAGTATGGGTGGCCTCGCGTATGCGTACTCGTAGTTTTACGGGCCGTACACACGCCTGTACGCTCCCTATCAGTATGGGTGGCCTCGCGTATGCGTACTCGTAGTGGTACGGGCCGTACACAGGCCTGTACGCTCCCTATCACTACGAGTACGCATACGCGAGGCCACCCATACTGATAGGGAGCGTACAGGCGTGTGTACGGCCCGTACCACTATGGGTGGCCTCGCATATGCGTACTCGTAGTGGTACGGGCCGTACACACGCATGTACGCTCCCTATCAGTATGGGTGGCCTCGCGTATGCGTACTCGTAGTGGTACGGGCCGTACACATGCCTGTACGCTCGCCATCACGATGGGTACACATACGGCAGCACTCCCATAGTGATATGGGAACGTACACCGGCCCTCTTGGCAGCAGTACAGCGGTTTTCACACATCACAGTGGTGACAGGCGGCACACAGGTAGGGATAGGGCGGACATACTTGTCCATGGATGGACATACTTGTCCATTAATTGACATCGAGGCATCGTCTGTGCATCACTACATGTGTGGGGCACAGGTGTGACGGCCTGTGATGTGGAACATTACTCCTGAGGGGAGAAGGCACCAGATGTATGATGAGATGTCTACAGATGTACTGTGTGATGGTGCGATGTGTGCCAGGCATGCCCTTGACTCCTTTGACATGTGTGCATGTCGTACTGCGCACTTGGGGTGAGCGTCACTGGCATGGCACGGACACCAACACACGGAAGTGTCCCCTGATGCCCGGTACAGGGGTTATGACACCTGACATGTCACTACCCACGGTGCACAATGTGACTATGTCATGTATGTGTGGGGGATTCCCATCAGGTTGATGTTGGAGCACCATCAAAAGATGCTGCCGTTGCAGCAACCAACATGTGTCTGTGTGTAGATTGTCATTGCACACTGTTCCGCACACCATGCCACATGTGGTATCGGATGTGAGGTGCACATGTATGCATGGGACACGGAGTAGCGTGACAAGGACATGTCAGCATCCTCACAAGGTAGGTGTGGTGAGTCATGACATGTGCACCTTCATGGCAAGGTGTGTGGGCTGGCCTAGTGTAATGTCATGTGACCTGTGGCTCCAGTGTTCCGCTACCAATCTCTGCAATCGGCATCCTACTGCTGCTGATGTGTGGGCGTATGTCACTCCTGTGTTGCGTCTGGCTGTTCACTTGCACTGGGACACAGCTATTCCCATGGCGTGGCATGGGGAGGTTCTCAATCTCCGTGTGTAGCTGGCTCTTGGAAGGAGTGTCACCTTGCATCCATACGTGTCCTGGCCATGTAGCACATACCTGACTCCCTATGTAGCATGTGTGTATTGACAGATTAACATGTGCTCAGTACACATGAGTTGTTGTCGTAGTGCACTCACTCTTCCTTGTCACTTCCAAATTACTGCAGAGCGCCGCCTCTTGCCCGAAGAATTCCAGACTTGGCTGCCATGCAGGAGAATGACAGCATCCGGCTCTACCGCTTCACCCAACCATTGATTCTGGAGTTGACGGCGAGACTGGCACCACACCTGCAACCGCAGCACAGGTATCCCACGGCACTGACACCCCAGCTGAAGGTAATGGCTGCCCTACATTTTCTTGCCACGGGTACCTTTCAAAATACCATAGCTCACGTTGGTGGCATGTCCCAGAGCACGTTCAGCGGTGTGCTGCATGATTTCTTAGAGGCCATGTTGATTCACCTGGATGACTTCATCAAGTTCCCAACCCCTGAACAGATGACTGAGGTCAAGCGTGGATTCTATGCCCTGGGAGGGATGCCCCATGTCATTGGGTCCATAGATGGGACACATGTAGCTTTGGTACCACCACACGCACGGGAGGTGGCGTACCGCAATCGGAAGCACTACCACTCCATCAATGCCCTTGTGGTGTGTCAGTCCAACATGGTGATTTCACATGTCTGTGCTCGTTTTACAGGATCAGCACACGATGCCTACATCATGAGGCGTAGCGGGATGCCTGATATGATGATGCAGCTGCGCAACGAACGGGCATGTGTTGTTGGTGGGTACAGTCTGTCTGTCCTGTATTCAGTATAGCCTACCAGCACGACCGCTTCACCACTTCTAACGATGACCATGTGCTTTCCATGTAGGGGACGCTGGCTATCCCAACATGCCTTGGCTGCTCACACCTCTCCGCAACCCCATCACGCCGGCCCAGCTCCGCTACAACACCGCCCATGGCCGGACAAGGCGAGTGATAGAGAGGACGTTTGGCATGCTGAAGAGCCGATTCAGGTGCCTCCACAAGACCGGCGGCGCACTCCAATATGCCCCGGCGAAGGTCTGCAAGATCTTCATGGTCTGCTGCATGCTGCACAACATGGCAGTTGAAAGAGCTGTGCCACTCATCCTGGATCAACATGACGAGGACCATCCACCCGTGGAGGACGAAGGGCTTGGCAATGGGGCTAGTGATGTGGAGGATGTGGAGCCGCAAGAGGACATCCGGACTCGGCTCATACGCGTCTTCTTTGCATAGTGGTGAGTACCAGTGTCTGAGTGTGCACGCATTGGTCCCTGTGTGGCATGCGTTGTGATGTGTGTCTCCACCGGCATGTATGGCACGTGAGTCAGAGGTGTGTGTGGGTGTGTCACTGGAGTGATGGTGCCAGTGATGGTTGTACTTCCCCAGTCATAATTGTGACCTAGCATGTTGTCATCCATACATGTGTCGAGTAAATGCACATGCAAGTGGCTGTGCTTTTTGTGGCTGACTTCTTGTGTGTCTCTCATCCCCAGGTACCTGTGCATGCCGTCTGCTGGTTGCATTGTTGTGGCACTGCTATTCCTCATGGACATGACATCGTGGGCTGACTCAGCGTTACAGGCACGGACACGTTTGGAAGTCTCCATGGGGTAAGGGATGCATCTGGGGTGTATTGGGTGTGGCAGTTGTTCACGATGTATGCACACTGCCCCTGTCGATGTTTGGTTCCTCTGCAGCCATGTCGCATCCCCATGGGACACGAAATGCAGCTGTGTACACCTGAATAGATGGTCTGCCTGGTTGACAGTCATCAGTGATGGGATAGGGGATTGTGATGATGGCATCAATGTGTGTGACACTGCCCTCGGACACATTCGGTTAGCATTGGCTTGACATGGTGTGGGACTTCGACATCCGCGTATCTATGGTGTATGGCAGGCTCTCCGTGTGCAGCTGTGGGTATTTAGCTGTTAGCCGACGCTTGTGTGCCAGTTCCATGGCGAACACGCATGTGTGCTGCTGAAGGGGGGTGCCAGTGTTGGACCCACATGTTACTCCACATGATGTGTTCATGTGTACTTCGAGTTGCCTCTGCAATCCCGAATACATGACTAATAAAGGTGTCCCTATGCCTCCAAGGTGCCTCTTCTCAGTCAATGCTGGTGTGTTGCCACGGTGCATCCTGCTTGTCTGGCATGGTATTCCCTGATTGTGGCTATGTGTCAATGTGTCGAGTGGCAAGATGCAAGCTGTGTGTGTGGGCTGAGACTGTGTATTGGGCATGATGTCCATGACTGTGTGGGTATTGTGACATGTGCCATCCCCATGCATCCAACGTTGGCCAGACCCCCATTCTCTGCATCCACCGGACTCAAGCTTGCAGGACATGTTTCTGCCACCTGTCTACACATACCTGGGTGCCCCCCAGGACACTGGACTGGATCCCTGACCTCTGCGCATGACTGTTGCTGTACTCAATGTGTGTGTCAGCACGGTTGTTCGGTAACCCCCTCAGCTGGTTGGGCCCATCACGGGTGTGTATGGTGCTCCATGTCTGTCTTGCCTAATACACTGTGACCCATGTTTCCTGTGCCAGACTCAGGCCCCAGGGTGTGGGTGGTTGAAGACAAAAGATGACTCAGGCATGTTTTGACTTTACAAGACACATGTTAGGTAATAATGCTACCAGCAGGCATCTACTCTTCATAGTGTGATTTATTATTGGGGGGGGGGGGGGGACAACAAAGTGAGTGTCTGTCCGGGAATTTGGAATCCAAAGTTCAGTAGGGGAGTTGGTGTCCTTGCCATTGGAAATCCTCAGAGTCCATGCCACAGTCTTTGTCAACATTGGTCAGCCAGTGACCAGCAGGGCCATGTGGCAGAGAATGTCTCTTGATGCTGTGATGCTGTTGCTCCAGTGGGCCAGGTGCCAGGCCAGGTGTCCTGGGAGATGGTGATGTAGCGCCGACCCTCACGGTCCTTTCCGTGGACGACCCGCCCTCCTGCGGGGAACCTCAGCAGCAGGCCGTGACGACATCTGGGATGCTCCGTCGGATGTTTCCTCCTCCTCCTCCTGATCCCTCCCTGTGGGTGGTGATGTTCTCCGCCTTCTGGCACAGGGAGGGTCGGCCATGTTGTCGGCCATCCGACGGAGTGTAGCGTGAATGCCCTGGAATGCCGTCACTTGCTCAGCCTGTCTGTCCTCCATTCTCCGTTGGTGTACCAGTAGACAGGCATGAAGCTCCGCATGTTGCTGGGCCTGCTGGGTCTTTATCTCATCGAGGCTCCCCTTGATCTCATTGAGGGTGGACACAACCTGGGCCATGCCCGTGGTGTCCTGCTGGTATGAGTCCAGGATGTTACGGACATGGGAAAATACCGGATCCCCAGCCAACTGGTCAGGCTCGCGCCTCCGCCGTCCTCCACTCCCACCACTCCTGCCCACTTGCGCCTGGCCTGCCCTTGTGGGCACATCGGGTCTCCGGGACCCCTGAGGGGTGGCATTGGCGTTGTCGCCTGCCTCCTCTTGGGTGCCCGGGACACCGTGTCCCTCCTGGCCAGCCTGGCTGCATTGTGGTGTTGGGGCAGGGATCCTGGGTGTCTCCTGGGATGTGGCAGGAGAGTGGGTGGTGGTTGGCACAGTTGTACCTGACGCAGGTGCTGCAGGTGGTTGGACACCAGAGGGGCCAGGTCGGTCGGGGTCGTCCACAGAGGGGTGAGAGTGGTCGCTGCCGGTGGGATCGGGCTCCTGCAGATCCGGGTCCTGTGAGTCTTCCCCCCCAGTGTTGGGGGGTGCACCACGACGTTGACCTGTGTGTGAGAGAGACAATGTTAATTTTGGTCCATGCAACATCCATGTTTCATCATTTTCAAAGTTGGCACATTTCCTCTTGGAATTAGGATCTGTCTTGCATTCCACTCACAGTGCACTTGTGCATGGGTTTGTCCCTTGGCCACCACTTTGGCCCCTTTAACTATGTGTGGCACAGTCTTACTTGCTGCGTCAAGTGTGACTGCAGTCAGCAGTGGAGTGGGCAGGTGTTGCGAGCCATGCATTGGCGCCTTCCGTGTAGCACTGTACATGTGCACATGGAGTTGTTCCACACACTTATATGATGCAGGTAGCTGTCATTGTGCTCGTGCACAGGTTGTGACATGGCCCTGTGTTTTGCCATGGAGAAGAGGGGGGGTTCTGGCACGGGCCACCCTTGGCTACATGCACGCAGTCTACCTGCTGACGAGCAGACATTCCCACACACCACACGGCTGATTTGCTCTCCCTGTGTCTCCCTCCCTCTCTGTCCCCCTCTCCCTCCCTCTCTGTCCCCCTCTCCCTCCCTCTGTGTGTCACCCTCTGTCACCTCAGGCCAGCTTCCTGGGCACACACTGTTAGCAGATCTTTGAGTGGCCCTTGGCTTGTTGATGTGAGTTTGTTTCTGATCTCCAGGCACCCATTGGGTGTGATGTGTGTCTGTGCGCTGCTGCTGTGGTGGTGTGTGCTGCCACTCTTTCACAATGTTGGCTGTTCATTAGCTGCTGTCATGTGCAAAACAGTGCCTTCACCCCCATGTGTTGATGCAAGGCGTCCGCCATTTGCTGGCAAGTCATTCCTGTGTGGGTACACACTGTTTGTCTGGCTGTGACCTAGGCCATATGGGCAGAGTGCATTGTTGTCTGCTTCGGAGTCGCACTAGGTGATTTTTGGGGCCCAGCCTCCCGCCATCCGGGTTACCGTGTCATGTGTTGTTGTCTTCTGTGGCCTGTGACTTGACATTGTCCAGCTGGGTGCATGGGGCATGGTGGCAGCAGTGGCATGTGCGTGCTCATGGAGTGTGGTTGAGTCATGCGATGGCTTGGGGTGGTTGCGTGCCTGTTAGTGATTTTGGTTGTGGATGCCGTTCCCCCCATGTTAGGTGCGTTGTTTGTGTACTCACCCGGGTCTCGGAGTCCTTCTAATCCTTCGACTGCCTCCACCGGCAGTATGGCCATCACCCTCTCCTCCCAGGGATGGTAGTGTATGGGTCTGCGGGAGGGCCCTCCTCCGGTGGCGTTGGCCTGGTTGTGTTCCTCCTGCCTCTTGGCTCGGACCCTCCTCCGCAGATCGTACCACCTGTTCTGGCATTCCTGCCTGGTCCTTCTGGTGTCCGCAACAGCATTCACAGCATCGACGATGGTCTGCCACATGGCTGTTTTTGCTGCCAGGCTGGTGTTTCTGACCAATGTTCCAAAGATCTGTGGCTCGACTCTGAGGATTTGATCCACAAGGACCTCCAACTCACGGTTACTGAACTTTGGATTCTTGGTAGTGGGCATGGTGAGGGGTGTGGGTGGGGATGGTGGGGGGGTTGTGTGGATGTTGGGGGGGGTGTGGATGGTTGTGCAGGTGTGTGTGTGAATGTGATGTGGGTGTGTTTGTGAAGGTGGTTGTGTGAAGGTGTGCAAGTGTAAGGTGTGGTGTGGCTTGTAGTATGGTTCTGTGGTGTCTGGCAGCAGTGAGTCTGTTGCAAAGGCTCATGGTTTGTGTGTGTGGGCCCTTTTTATTGGTCCATGGGTGGGTGTGGCAGTGTTTGAAGTTTGGGTGGGTGTGTTATAAGTAGTGGTGGTGTTTTGGGCCTCTGTTTGTCTTTGGCAGTTGCAGGTCAGTGAAGGTGTATTTGTAGTGTTTGTTGGCCATGTTTAGTGGCTTTGTGCCATTCGAATAGTGTCTTCTTGTGTTGTTTTGTTTTGTCCTGGTTGTGTACGTGCGTTTTGAGCGTGTGTACGGTGTGTACATGGGCCATTTGGTTGTACGGTGCTGTCCTTGTGTGTGGGTTGGTACGACTCGTACATGCGGTTGTGATGTTGGGGCCTGGGGTGCACTCCGTACTTAGGAGGTTGTGTTGGGGGTAGGACCGGAACGTACTGGGGTGTACATATACGGTGGTACGACACGTACAGGGGTGGGGGTGGGCCTCGAACGTACTGGGGTGTACATAGACGGTGGTACCACACGTACTGGGGTGGGGGTACGACTCGAACGTACTGGGGTGTACATAGACGGTGGTACGACACGTACTGGGGTGGGGGTAGGACTGGAACGTACTGGGGTGTGGGTACACGATGGTGCGACACGTACAGGGGTGGGGGTAGGACTCGAACGTACTGGGGTGTACATGCACGGTGGTACGACACGTACTGGGGTGGGGGTAGGACTCGAACGTACTGGGATGTACATAGACGGTGGTACGACACGTACTGGGGTGGGGGTAGGACTCAAACGTACAGGGGTGGGGGTAGGACTCGAACGTACTGGGGTGGGGGTAGGACTCGAACGTACTGGGGTGTGGGTACACAGTGGTACGACACGTACAGGGGTGGGGGTACGACTGGAACGTACTGGGGTGGGGGTAGGACTCGAACGTACTGGGGTGTACATAGACGGTGGTACGACACGTACTGGGGTGGGGGTACGACTGGAACGTACTGGGGTGTGGGTACACGATGGTGCGACACGTACAGGGGTGGGGGTAGGACCGGAACGTACTGGGGTGTACATATACGGTGGTACGACACGTACAGGGGTGGGGGTAGGCCTCGAACGTACTGGGGTGTACATAGACGGTGGTACCACACGTACTGGGGTGGGGGTACGACTCGAACGTACTGGGGTGTACATAGACGGTGGTACGACACGTACTGGGGTGGGGGTACGACTGGAACGTACTGGGGTGTGGGTACACGATGGTGCGACACGTACAGGGGTGGGGGTAGGACTCGAACGTACTGGGGTGTACATGCACGGTGGTACGACACGTACTGGGGTGGGGGTAGGACTCGAACGTACTGGGATGTACATAGACGGTGGTACGACACGTACTGGGGTGGGGGTAGGACTCGAACGTACAGGGGTGGGGGTAGGACTCGAACATACTGGGGTGTGGGTACACGGTGGTACGACACGTACAGGGGTGGGGGTACGACTGGAACGTACTGGGGTGGGGGTAGGATTCGAACGTACTGGGGTGTACATAGACGGTGGTACGACACGTACTGGGGTGGGGGTACGACTGGAACGTACTGGGGTGTGGGTACACGATGGTGCGACACGTACAGGGGTGGGGGTAGGACTCGAACGTACTGGGGTGTACATGCACGGTGGTACGACACGTACTGGGGTGGGGGTAGGACTCGAACGTACTGGGATGTACATAGACGGTGGTACGACACGTACTGGGGTGGGGGTAGGACTCGAACGTACAGGGGTGGGGGTAGGACTCGAACGTACTGGGGTGGGGGTAGGACTCGAACGTACTGGGGTGTGGGTACACGGTGGTACGACACGTACAGGGGTGGGGGTACGACTGGAACGTACTGGGGTGGGGGTAGGACTCGAACGTACTGGGGTGGGGGTAGGACTCGAACGTACTGGGGTGTAGGTACACGGGGGTATGACATGTACAGGGGTGGGGGTACGACTGGAACGTACTGGGGTGTGGGTACACGATGGTGCGACACGTACAGGGGTGGGGGTAGGACTCGAACGTACTGGGGTGTACATAGACGGTGGTACGACACGTACAGGGGTGGGGGTAGGACTCGAACGTACTGGGGTGTACCTAGACGGGTGGGGGTGTACATACACGGGGGGTACGTGTCGGACGTACGGGGGCTGGGGGGAGTGTTGGGCGCGTATGCGGGCACATGACTCCATGGTTGCTATAGGAGTTCGGTGCGGACGGTGTTTTTTCCATACGGTTGTAACCTCGGACGCACGGGATGGATCGTGATTCCTCGGTCGGACTTGACTTTTCACGTTTGTAAGGTAAATCGTCCGAGGACGTGTCGGACACATTTTCCGACCCGAGGACGTGTGGGGAATGATTCCCAATGTGGTTCGTATGGACTTTTTACCATGCGAATCGTGATTGCCAGTTCGTACGGCACTTGTCCGATTCGTACGGTAAAAAGACCGGATACGAGTCGCACGGGGTAATTTTTTACCGGATCGTGATCGGCACCTTAGTGTTCAATGTACCTTTGGATGCGTAACGCGATACAAACAAAAGAGTTGCAGGGAAGGTGATGTGTCGGTTCCTAAGACGCAAGAACGGTGATGCGTCTGTTCCTTGCTTCGGGGGAGGTGATGCGTCGGTTCCCTACTGCTGCGTAGTGGACGGTGATGCGTTGGTTCCTTACTCGAGATGAGGTGATGCGTCGGTTCTCCACCGCGAGGGGAGGTGATGCGTCGGTTTCTTACTGCGCTTCTGTGGAAATGCAACTAGCAATGCCGCGATGATGACCCAGTGCAATGAACAAAAATGGACAGACTCTAGTCCATTACGGTCGAGTTATTGCACTTTACATATATCTACTAGACACAGACAATTAGCAGTAGCAACAAGAATTTTGAATATATTATGTATATTTCTTTATCAGATTTTTTTTTTAAAACCTTGTGTACTTGGATATAGATGTTCATCCCAAAGCATTCAAGAATTCCATTTTACATTAATATTCACTGCACTTGAATGATGAATTGTCGCCGAGATTTGACTATATCCTTCTTTTTCTATATCATGGATCTGTGATTGATTGAATAAATAAAGTTTTTTTTAAAAAAGAGTTTGAAGTGTACTGTAACAAACCCCTGGTGCCCGGTTCACAAAAGTAATCTGAGACAAAATCCTAACTTTATGACTTTCGGTATTCACAAAGGGCATTTAGGAGTCATAAAGTTAGGACTTTGTCTCAGATTACTTTTGTGAATCAGGCCCCTAGTGTGTAAAATACTGCAATATGTATGTATATATGTGTTTTTCACTGTATGGAAAGGTGCGATCGTTGCGGTTAACGGCATTGTCACGACTCCCTGAATAAGCACACAAATGAAAAATAGGTCTTAAAGATGGGTTTTAAAGAAACCTAGGGCCCCATTATGACACCACGGTAACGATAAACAGGACCAACCGCCAGAGGTGTGGCGGTCCCCGCTAAGCTAATTTGGATGCGACTGCCACCCTGGCGGTCGCATCCTGCATCATTTACATTGCGGCGGGCAGTGCTGTGAGCAGCACCCGCCGCAATCTAAAATCTGCATGTTGTGCATTGGCACCTTGTGCGTGACAATGATAGGTACCCCCCAAGTGCAACCACCCACCCCCCCAGGGGCCCGCAACAGGCCCCCAAAGTAATTTACCGTTGCCTTTCCATGGCAGAGTCTCCGCCGTGGAAAGGCATACCCATGGCAGGCATCCTAATATGGATGGCGGTGCCTGGAAGGCACCGCCACCATGTTGTGTGCCTTTTCCGCCCGGCCGGCAAACTGACCAGCGGAAAAGCGGCTGACGGACGTTCCGTCCGCCGCGGTATCTCCGCCATAGTAATATGGAAGGGGGTAAATTGTGCTGTGATGGCGTGCGGATCGCCACCACCCGCCACCGCCGGCGGGGTGGTGGCGATCCGCACGACATCATAATGGACCCCTTAGTACCAAAACATGAGTTTAAACATGTTTTTAAAGAAGCATGTAAATAGTAATATGTGTAGCTAAAAGTTTTGAATGGATTTTTTTACTTATTATTTTTGGATGTGCTGGTGGCCGTTGAATGTCTACTTTTGGTTGCCGTTCTCAAGACGTACCCGCGACCATCGCAACGTCGTCACGAAGATTCTGAAAAACTGAAGAAAACAAATCTTTTTAAAGAAAATTAACATATTTCGGTACTAGTGTGTCTTGTTACAGCGATTCCTGAGAGATACGGGAATGTTGTGTTCTGGGGTGTCTAATCATTGTTTTCTCCAACTGTGAGTAGGAGAGCGAGTGAGACACTATAGTTAGTCGGTCCTGGGTTTGTGGGCACTGAGGTGGTGGGAAGGCTTAGCCCCTATACACCAAGGTCCCATTTTCCTGCATATAGTTATGTGTATGTGCAGAATCCCTGCAACAAAGTGAAGCTAGCACAAGAACCCTCAAGAGAAATTCTGCACTTAAAACCCACCTCAATTCTAAACATAGCATGTTTAAAGTAATAGGTAACTAATAAATTAAGTTTTGTGTTTTGGTTTGGTACATTGAAGTAAGTGTTTGTAGTTATGTAGGTAGGTTAATTTATAGATTTATACATTTAAAACTGTAACATAACATAAAAACTGTTTTTGTATTATGTGTAAGTCAATAGTAAAATAGTTGGTACATTGGCTAGAAAAAAAATGAAATATAGTTTTTACTTACAGAACAATATCTGCATAATTACAGAGGGTCAGATGTACGAGCATTGGATTTAGCGCCTTGCAATTTGCGACAACTTGCGATTCGCAAATTGCGATGCACTAAATCCAATGTACAGCAGTGTCAGAGACACTGTTAGCAATTCCCATTGGGGTCGCAAAATGCGAAGCTCATCAATATTCATGAGCCACTCGCAATTTTGAGACCCCACTGGGAATGGACAGCCTCACAGGGGTGGTGGCCAGCAGACCACCATGTCTGTGACTGCTTTTCAATAAAGTAGTTCTTTATTTAAATGCAGCCCGTTTTCCTCTAAGGAAAACGGGCTGCGTTTAAAAAAGAAAAAATGAAACATTTTCGTTTTTTCTTTTAAGGGCAGGTAGTGGTCCCTGGGACTACTGCCTGCCCTTAAAAAATATTTTCCTCTGCATTCACAAAGGGGAAGAGGTCCCCAGGGGACCCCTTCCCATTTGCGAGTGCTTTACCACCCTTCTAAGAAGGGTAGTAAACTGCGACTGTTTTGCGACTGCGTTTGCGGTCGCAAAAGAGTCATACATAGCTGGAGGGCTCACTATTAGGAAGGGACACCCTTGGAACACCACTTCCTAATAGCGACTCGCTATTCCTATTTTGCGAGTTGCAAATCATTTGTGACTCGCAAAATTGGAATAGTACATGGCCAACTAGTTTTTTGTGGTCGCAAAGGGGTCTGAAACCCCTCTGCATCCTCAAAAACGGTCTTACATCTGGCCCATAATGCCTACAAAAACTCAGAGGAATAAGGAACAGAACCAACTACACTATATATGCATTACTGAGACTCAAAAGGAGCCAACTGAAGAAAATGTGGAGAACGAAAAAAGAGCTATTGGTAAGTGGACAAAGTCATTTCTTAAAACCATATGTGGACATTTTCAAAGATTATTAAATAATGAAAATAAAATTCAAACTATTAGAAAGATTGACAATGGGCAAAATGTATATGACAAGAGCAGGAAAGAATGTAACAAAGATGGACACACCTTGGCCAGGAGACAGAAGCAGTTTAACCCCTTGTGTGCCACGCCCTTTCCCCGCCCTGTGCCGGGCGTTGCATTAGCGGGCGGGGTTCATGACGAGCTGGACTCGTCATGGGCACAGCGTAACCGCGGCCCATGACGAGTCCAGCTCGTCATGGGCACAGAAGGGGTTAAGGAAATCAGAGCCAGGATGTTTTGTCGTAGAGTAATGTTAGATTCGGGGGTCTCTAGTTGGCAGAGGTAGGTACCTTTGCCCAAATAGGGGCCCTTAAGTCTAGTCAGGGTAAGGGGGTACACTCCTAAAATAATCCCTGCTCTCCCCCTTGGTAGCTTGACACGAGCAGACAGGCTTATCTCATAGGCAGTGTGTAAAGCATTTGTGAACACATACAGTAATACAGTGACAACACTACAGATGGACACCACACAGGTTGTATTATAAAAATAAGTATCTTTATATAGATTTAACACAAGACCACAAACGACAAAAATCCACAATACTATACTTGAATGTAGAAATATGGTAGAAATAGCTTAGTTCTCGTTAGATGGTAAATGCGACACTTAGCGTTCAATGTACCTTTGGATGCGTAACGCGATACAAACAAAAGAGTTGCAGGGAAGGTGATGTGTCGGTTCCTAAGACACAAGAACGGTGATGCGTCTGTTCCTTGCTTCGGGGGAGGTGATGCGTCGGTTCCCTACTGCTGCGTAGTGGACGGTGATGCGTTGGTTCCTTACTCGAGATGAGGTGATGCGTCGGTTCTCCATCGCGAGGGAAGGTGATGCGTCGGTTTCTTACTGCACTTCTGTGGCAATGCAACTAGCAACGCCGCGATGATGACCCAGTGCAATGAACAAAAATGGACAGACTCTAGTCCATTACGGTCGAGTTATTGCACTTTACATATATCTACTAGACACAGACAATTAGCAGTAGCAACAAGAATTTTGAATATATTATGTATATTTCTTTATCAGATTTTTTTTTAAAAACCTTGTGTACTTGGATATAGATGTTCATCCCAAACCATTCAAGAATTCCATTTTACATTAATATTCACTGCACTTGAATGATGAATTGTCGCCGAGATTTGACTATATCCTTCTTTTTCTATATCATGGATCTGTGATTGATTGAATAAATAAAGTTTTTTTTAAAAAAGAGTTTGAAGTGTACTGTAATAAACCCCTGGGGCACGGTTCACAAAAGTAATCTGAGACAAAATCCTAACTTTATGACTTTCGGTATTCACAAAGGGAATTTAGGAGTCATAAAGTTAGGACTTTGTCTCAGATTTCTTTTGTGAATCAGGCCCCTAGTGTGTAAAATACTGCAATATGTATGTATATATGTGTTTTTCACTGTATGGAAAGGTGCGATCGTTGCGGTTAACGGCATTGTCACGACTCCCTGAATAAGCACACAAATGAAAAATAGGTCTTAAAGATGGGTTTTAAAGAAACCTAGGGCCCCATTATGACACCACGGTAACGATAAACAGGACCGACCACCAGAGGTGTGGCGGTCCCTGCTAAGCTAATTTGGATGCGACTGCCACCCTGGCGGTCGCATCCTGCATCATTTACATTGCGGCGGGCAGTGCTGTGAGCAGCACCCGCCGCAATCTAAAATCTGCATGTTGTGCATTGGCACCTTGTGCGTGACAATGATAGGTACCCCCCAAGTGCAACCACCCACCCCCCCCAGGGGCCCGCAACAGGCCCCCAAAGTCATTTACCATTGCCTTTCCATGGCAGAGTCTCCGCCGTGGAAAGGCATACCCATGGCAGGCATCCTAATATGGATGGCGGTACCTGGAAGGCACCGCCACCATGTTGTGTGCCTTTTCCGCCCGGCCGGCAAACTGACCAGCGGAAAAGCGGCTGACGGACGTTCCGTCCGCCGCGGTATCTCCGCCATAGTAATATGGAAGGGGGTAAATTGTGCTGTGATGGCGTGCGGATCGGCACCACCCGCCACCGCCGGCCGGGTGGTGGCGATCCGCACGACATCATAATGGACCCCTTAGTACCAAAACATGAGTTTAAACATGTTTTTAAAGAAGCATGTGAATAGTAATATGTGTAGCTAAAAGTTTTGAATGGATTTTTTTACTTATTAGTTTTGGATGTGCTGGTGGCCGTTGAATGTCTACTTTTGGTTGCCGTTCTCAAGACGTACCCGCGACCATCGCAACGTCGTCACGAAGATTCTGAAAAACTGAAGAAAACAAATCTTTTAAAGAAAATTAACATATTTCGGTACTAATGTGTCTTGTTACAGTGATTCCTGAGAGATACGGGAATGTTGTGTTCTGGGGTGTCTAATCATTGTTTTCTCCAACTGTGAGTAGGAGAGCGAGTGAGACACTATAGTTAGTCGGTCCTGGGTTTGTGGGCACTGAGGTGGTGGGAAGGCTTAGCCCCTATACACCAAGGTCCCATTTTCCTGCATATAGTTCTGTGTATGTGCAGAATCCCTGCAACAAAGTGAAGCTAGCACAAGAACCCTCAAGAGAAATTCTGCACTTAAAACCCACCTCAATTCTAAACATAGCATGTTTAAAGTAATAGGTAACTAATAAATTAAGTTTTGTGTTTTGGTTTGGTACATTGAAGTAAGTGTTTGTAGTTATGTAGGTAGGTTAATTTATAGATTTATACATTTAAAACTGTAACATAACATAAAAACTGTTTTTGTATTATGTGTAAGTCAATAGTAAAATAGTTGGTACATTGGCTAGAAAAAAAATGAAATATAGTTTTCACTTACAGAACAATATCTGCATAATTACAGAGGGTCAGATGTACGAGCATTGGATTTAGCGCCTTGCAATTTGCGACAACTTGCGAGTCGCAAATTGCGATGCACTAAATCCAATGTACAGCAGTGTCAGAGACACTGTTAGCAATTCTCATTGGGGTCGCAAAATGCGAAGCTCATCAATATTCATGAGCCACTCACAATTTGAGACCCCACTGGGAATGGACAGCCTCACAGGGATGGTGGCCAGCAGACCACCATGTCTGTGACTGCTTTTCAATAAAGTAGTTCTTTTTTTAAATGCAGCCCGTTTTCCTCTAAGGAAAACGGGCTGCGTTTAAAAAAGAAAAAATGAAACATTTTCGTTTTTTCTTTTAAGGGCAGGTAGTGGTCCCTGGGACTACTGCCTGCCCTTAAAAAATATTTTCCTCTGCATTCACAAAGGGGAAGAGGTCCCCAGGGGACCCCTTCCCATTTGCGAGTGCTTTACCACCCTTCTAAGAAGGGTAGTAAACTGCGACTGTTTTGCGACTGCGTTTGCGGTCGCAAAAGAGTCATACATAGCTGGAGTGCTCACTATTAGGAAGGGACACCCTTGGAACACCACTTCCTAATAGCGACTCACTATTCCTATTTTGCGAGTTGCAAATCATTTGTGACTCGCAAAATTGGAATAGTACATGGCCAACTAGTTTTTTGTGGTCGCAAAGGGGTCTGAAACCCCTCTGCATCCTCAAAAACGGTCTTACATCTGGCCCATAATGCCTACAAAAACTCAGAGGAATAAGGAACAGAACCAACTACACTATATATGCATTACTGAGACTCAAAAGGAGCCAACTGAAGAAAATGTGGAGAACGAAAAAAGAGCTATTGGTAAGTGGACAAAGTCATTTCTTAAAACCATATGTGGACATTTTCAAAGATTATTAAATAATGAAAATAAAATTCAAACTATTAGAAAGATTGACAATGGGCAAAATGTATATGACAAGAGCAGGAAAGAATGTAACAAAGATGGACACACCTTGGCCAGGAGACAGAAGCAGTTTAACCCCTTGTGTGCCACGCCCTTTCCCCGCCCTGTGCCGGGCGTTGCATTAGCGGGCGGGGTTCATGACGAGCTGGACTCGTCATGGGCACAGCGTAACCGCGGCCCATGACGAGTCCAGCTCGTCATGGGCACAGAAGGGGTTAAGGAAATCAGAGCCAGGATGTTTTGTCGTAGAGTAATGTTAGATTCGGGGGTCTCTAGTTGGCAGAGGTAGGTACCTTTGCCCAAATAGGGGCCCTTAAGTCTAGTCAGGGTAAGGGGGTACACTCCTAAAATAATCCCTGCTCTCCCCCTTGGTAGCTTGACACGAGCAGACAGGCTTATCTCATAGGCAGTGTGTAAAGCATTTGTGAACACATACAGTAATACAGTGACAACACTACAGATGGACACCACACAGGTTGTATTATAAAAATAAGTATCTTTATATAGATTTAACACAAGACCACAAACGACAAAAATCCACAATACTATACTTGAATGTAGAAATATGGTAGAAATAGCTTAGTTCTCGTTAGATGGTAAATGCGACACTTAGCGTTCAATGTACCTTTGGATGCGTAACGCGATACAAACAAAAGAGTTGCAGGGAAGGTGATGTGTCGGTTCCTAAGACACAAGAACGGTGATGCGTCTGTTCCTTGCTTCGGGGGAGGTGATGCGTCGGTTCCCTACTGCTGCGTAGTGGACGGTGATGCGTTGGTTTCTTACTCGAGATGAGGTGATGCGTCGGTTCTCCATCGCGAGGGAAGGTGATGTGTCGGTTTCTTACTGCACTTCTGTGGCAATGCAACTAGCAACGCCGCGATGATGACCCAGTGCAATGAACAAAAATGGACAGACTCTAGTCCATTACGGTCGAGTTATTGCACTTTACATATATCTACTAGACACAGACAATTAGCAGTAGCAACAAGAATTTTGAATATATTATGTATATTTCTTTATCAGATTTTTTTTTAAAAACCTTGTGTACTTGGATATAGATGTTCATCCCAAAGCATTCAAGAATTCCATTTTACATTAATATTCACTGCACTTGAATGATGAATTGTCGCCGAGATTTGACTATATCCTTCTTTTTCTATATCATGGATCTGTGATTGATTGAATAAATAAAGTTTTTTTTTAAAAAGAGTTTGAAGTGTACTGTAATAAACCCCTGGGGCACGGTTCACAAAAGTAATCTGAGACAAAATCCTAACTTTATGACTTTCGGTATTCACAAAGGGAATTTAGGAGTCATAAAGTTAGGACTTTGTCTCAGATTTCTTTTGTGAATCAGGCCCCTAGTGTGTAAAATACTGCAATATGTATGTATATATGTGTTTTTCACTGTATGGAAAGGTGCGATCGTTGCGGTTAACGGCATTGTCACGACTCCCTGATTAAGCACACAAATGAAAAATAGGTCTTAAAGATGGGTTTTAAAGAAACCTAGGGCCCCATTATGACACCACGGTAACGATAAACAGGACCGACCACCAGAGGTGTGGCGGTCCCTGCTAAGCTAATTTGGATGCGACTGCCACCCTGGCGGTCGCATCCTGCATCATTTACATTGCGGCGGGCAGTGCTGTGAGCAGCACCCGCCGCAATCTAAAATCTGCATGTTGTGCATTGGCACCTTGTGCGTGACAATGATAGGTACCCCCCAAGTGCAACCACCCACCCCCCCCAGGGGCCCGCAACAGGCCCCCAAAGTCATTTACCATTGCCTTTCCATGGCAGAGTCTCCGCCGTGGAAAGGCATACCCATGGCAGGCATCCTAATATGGATGGCGGTACCTGGAAGGCACCGCCACCATGTTGTGTGCCTTTTCCGCCCGGCCGGCAAACTGACCAGCGGAAAAGCGGCTGACGGACGTTCCGTCCGCCGCGGTATCTCCGCCATAGTAATATGGAAGGGGGTAAATTGTGCTGTGATGGCGTGCGGATCGGCACCACCCGCCACCGCCGGCCGGGTGGTGGCGATCCGCACGACATCATAATGGACCCCTTAGTACCAAAACATGAGTTTAAACATGTTTTTAAAGAAGCATGTAAATAGTAATATGTGCAGCTAAAAGTTTTGAATGGATTTTTTTACTTATTATTTTTGGATGTGCTGGTGGCCGTTGAATGTCTACTTTTGGTTGCCGTTCTCAAGACGTACCCGCGACCATCGCAACGTCGTCACGAAGATTCTGAAAAACTGAAGAAAACAAATCTTTTAAAGAAAATTAACATATTTCGGTACTAATGTGTCTTGTTACAGTGATTCCTGAGAGATACGGGAATGTTGTGTTCTGGGGTGTCTAATCATTGTTTTCTCCAACTGTGAGTAGGAGAGCGAGTGAGACACTATAGTTAGTCGGTCCTGGGTTTGTGGGCACTGAGGTGGTGGGAAGGCTTAGCCCCTATACACCAAGGTCCCATTTTCCTGCATATAGTTCTGTGTATGTGCAGAATCCCTGCAACAAAGTGAAGCTAGCACAAGAACCCTCAAGAGAAATTCTGCACTTAAAACCCACCTCAATTCTAAACATAGCATGTTTAAAGTAATAGGTAACTAATAAATTAAGTTTTGTGTTTTGGTTTGGTACATTGAAGTAAGTGTTTGTAGTTATGTAGGTAGGTTAATTTATAGATTTATACATTTAAAACTGTAACATAACATAAAAACTGTTTTTGTATTATGTGTAAGTCAATAGTAAAATAGTTGGTACATTGGCTAGAAAAAAAATGAAATATAGTTTTCACTTACAGAACAATATCTGCATAATTACAGAGGGTCAGATGTACGAGCATTGGATTTAGCGCCTTGCAATTTGCGACAACTTGCGAGTCGCAAATTGCGATGCACTAAATCCAATGTACAGCAGTGTCAGAGACACTGTTAGCAATTCTCATTGGGGTCGCAAAATGCGAAGCTCATCAATATTCATGAGCCACTCACAATTTGAGACCCCACTGGGAATGGACAGCCTCACAGGGATGGTGGCCAGCAGACCACCATGTCTGTGACTGCTTTTCAATAAAGTAGTTCTTTTTTTAAATGCAGCCCGTTTTCCTCTAAGGAAAACGGGCTGCGTTTAAAAAAGAAAAAATGAAACATTTTCGTTTTTTCTTTTAAGGGCAGGTAGTGGTCCCTGGGACTACTGCCTGCCCTTAAAAAATATTTTCCTCTGCATTCACAAAGGGGAAGAGGTCCCCAGGGGACCCCTTCCCATTTGGGAGTGCTTTACCACCCTTCTAAGAAGGGTAGTAAACTGCGACTGTTTTGCGACTGCGTTTGCGGTCGCAAAAGAGTCATACATAGCTGGAGTGCTCACTATTAGGAAGGGACACCCTTGGAACACCACTTCCTAATAGCGACTCACTATTCCTATTTTGCGAGTTGCAAATCATGTGTGACTCGCAAAATTGGAATAGTACATGGCCAACTAGTTTTTTTGGTCGCAAAGGGGTCTGAAACCCCTCTGCATCCTCAAAAAACGGTCTTACATCTGGCCCATAATGCCTACAAAAACTCAGAGGAATAAGGAACAGAACCAACTACACTATATATGCATTACTGAGACTCAAAAGGAGCCAACTGAAGAAAATGTGGAGAACGAAAAAAGAGCAATTGGTAAGTGGACAAAGTCATTTCTTAAAACCATATGTGGACATTTCCAAAGATTATTAAATAATGAAAATAAAATTCAAACTATTAGAAAGATTGACAATGGGCAAAATGTATATGACAAGAGCAGGAAAGAATGTAACAAAGATGGGCACACCTTGGCCAGGAGACAGAAGCAGTTTAACCCCTTGTGTGCCACGCCCTTTCCCCGCCCTGTGCCGGGCGTTGCATTAGCGGGCGGGGTTCATGACGAGCTGGACTCGTCATGGGCACAGCGCAACCGCGGCCCATGACGAGTCCAGCTCGTCATGGGCACAGAAGGGGTTAAGGAAATCAGAGCCAGGATGTTTTGTAGTAGAGTAGTGTTAGATTCGGGGGTCTCTAGTTGGCAGAGGTAGGTACCTTTGCCCAAATAGGGGCCCTTAGTCAGGGTAAGGGGGTACACTCCTAAAATAATCCCTGCTCTCCCCCTTGGTAGCTTGACACGAGCAGACAGGCTTATCTCATAGGCAGTGTGTAAAGCATTTGTGAACACATACAGTAATACAGTGACAACACTACAGATGGACACCACACAGGTTGTATTATAAAAATAAGTATCTTTATATAGATTTAACACAAGACCACAAACGACAAAAATCCACAATACTATACTTGAATGTAGAAATATGGTAGAAATAGCTTAGTTCTCGTTAGATGGTAAATGCGACACTTAGCGTTCAATGTACCTTTGGATGAGTAATGCGATACAAACAAAAGAGTTGCAGGGAAGGTTATGTGTCGGTTCCTAAGACGCAAGAACGGTGATGCGTCTGTTCCTTGCTTCGGGGGAGGTGATGCGTCGGTTCCCTACTGCTGCGTAGTGGACGGTGATGCGTTGGTTCCTTACTCGAGATGAGGTGATGCGTCGGTTCTCCACCGCGAGGGGAGGTGATGCGTCGGTTTCTTACTGCGCTTCTGTGGCAATGCAACTAGCAACACCGCGATGATGACCCAGTGCAATGAACAAAAATGGCGTCTTCTTGATATTGTGACAACGGCGGGGTGATGCGTGCACGCCCAATGGCCGTGCGGCAACTCGGTGAATCTTCTTGAGCCGTGACAGGCCCTGTAAAACGCTTCTCTGGTGATGCGACGGCATCTGCTGCGATGGCGACACTCTTCTCGAGTGATGCAGGGAGCTTCAGCGACGTGATGATGACAGCAGCAGCGGCGGCACGCTTCCTCAGCGATGCGACGAAAGCTGCTGCGGCAGCGACACGCTTCTCCGGTAATGCGACGGCATCTGCTGCGACACTCTTCTCCGGTGATGCAAGGTGCTTCGGTGATGGTAACAGCGGCGGCACGCTTTCTCGGCGCTGCAATGACAACTGCTGCGGCGGCGACACGCTTCCAGCTCCCAGTGACACGCATTCTCTCAGAAGGCCCAGCTCAACAGCAGGCACTTCAGATTCACAGCAAGGGAACTTAGGGGAGATGGTTAGTGAAGTCATGTATCCCTGAGACTTCAGGGAGGCAAGCTCTAGTTCAAGCCCATGGAGATCTTCTTACAAGTTGATGAAAGTAGCACAAAGTCCTTTCTCCTTTTTTTGGCAATCAGGTAACCACTGCAGGCCAATCCTCAAACAGCACCCAGCATAGGGATAGTCTCCTCCTGCAGTCTCTCTCTCTGGTTCCTCTCCTCAGCAAAGGTTCTTCTTGTTTCCCAGAAGTGAGCTAAAGTCTTGGGGTCTTGGGCCCCAGTATTTATACTCATATTCTCTTTGTTCTCTGAAGGCAGAGAGGCCTTTGCCTAGTCCAAACCAGTTCTGGTCAGTCTTGGAGCACTTTGTTTACAGGACTCCTTCGTTCCTTTGACAGTGTGGGCCAGGGACATCAGACGCACCACAGGAGGTGGAGCCAGCATTGTGGAAGGCAGGCACAGCCCTATTCAGGTCCCAGGTGCAACTCCTCCCACCACTCTACATGTAGATCTCTCTATTCAGCCTTGTTCTGACTCACCCTGTCTCCTGGAATCCCCCAGCCCCTGTCACTCACAAACCAGACATGGAATACACAACCTAGCAGAGGCAGGCTTGGACAGTTAGGCAAGAAAATACCTACTTTCTAAAAGTGGTATTTTCAAACACAGAATGTTAAACCAACTTCACTAAAATATGTTTTTTATCATTCTGAGTTCAGGCATACTAAACTTGAATTTCTACCATGTTCCCTGGGTCAGTTAGGATTATAGGATGTTATAATCAAACTGCCCATTCTGGCCTATGATGAACAGGTAGACTTGCAATAGTGAAAAACGAAAATGGCTGTAATTCAATACTAGGACATGCCACACACACCATGGGCATGTCCTACATTTTACTTACAATGCACCCTGCCCTTGGGCCTACCTTAGGGGTGTCTGATATGAAGAGAAGGGAAGGTTTAGGGACTGGCAAGTGGGTGCACTTGGCCAGTCAACATTGCAGTACCAGACTGCACATAGGCTCTGCAATAGCAGGTCTGAGACACACTTTACAGGCTGCTTTGGTGAGTGGCACAACCAGGACTGCAAGCCCACTAGCAGCATTTGATTTACAAGCCCTGGGCACCCATGGTGAACTGTACTAGGGTTGACAAGTAAATCAAATAACCCAATCATGGAGTCACTAATCAATACATGAATTTACAATAGAGAGAGCATATGCACGTTAGCACTGATCAGCAATGTTAAAGTGCCCAGAGTCATAAAACAGACAACAACAGGTCATAAAAAATACAGGAGGAAGGCAAAAAGTTCAGGGATGACCCTGCAAAAAAGGGCCAAGTCCAACAAGTAGTTATAAATATACTGAGAACTATGAAAAAGTATAGAAGAAGGTGAGTCGCTGAAACAGAAAGAATGAGTCGAGGGAGTTGTTGATAAGGCCTTTGATTTGAAGAGGAAGCTTTTTATTTTGATTATATTAGAATGAAGACTTGACAAAATGGTGTTGTGCATGAGGAGACACAACCAGAAAAAAAGATAAGTGAATAGAAGTAACCTTTGTACAGTTTGTAGTGGAGAATACATACATACTTCTAGTACAGAGTCTTTCTTTAATGAAGAAAACTATCTCCAGGATAATAGATTAGTTCATGCTATTGATTACAGAGGACGATGGTATGACATGAAGAATGGCACTCTTATAGCAAAAGAGGTGATAGTACCTACAATTGTAGAACAAGTTATTGGGGAACAGGTACAAGGGAGGCAGAGTCAGGCACCTGCACACAAATGGAAGTCTAGTAGTGTTTGTAGTATTTGACAGCAATCCATTGATTTATTAAGGAATTCCTATGTATCTTTCCAAGGCGAAGTTTAAAACACAAAATAAGTACTTTACAAGGATTGGATCCTTGCAAGATTAGAAAGCATACAAATTTGCAGGGACACTCACTAGCTTGTTTATCAAAGAAAGTGTGCCAAAGATCCTTTCATCATTTCAGGATGTTAGTTGTACATCACTCAACAACGTTGAGCGAACTGTAATTAGGAGGCTGTACTATGTAAAAACTCCTGATTTATGCTTCGGCGCAATGACTAGAGCACTTTTGCATGGTACTGTGGCAGACGTAGAAAAGGTTTGCGGTTATGTGCAGTTTCGTTTCTTTGGTCCTGAGCAGGATTCTAGGGAAATCTCCTGAACGCAGACCAATATGTCCACCGGGGGTGCAACCGCCGCTCTGGGTGGCCCACTCTATGTGTCCGGTCCAGCTTAAGGTCAGTGTCCAACGGGTTTCCCAGTATATGATTAAAGAGCTCTCTCACATATGTGAAGATGTCGCCAGCCTCTTCATTGGTGTTTACCCCCCGGATTCTAATGTTATGGCGACGTGAGCGATTCTCAAGATCCTCCAGGTGGGATTGGGATTGAACGTCCACTTGTTGTCTGCGCCCACCAACACCGCTCACGCCTGCCACCAACAGCCTGGGCCCACGATAGTTCGCGGTGCAACAACACCTCGCTCAAAAGTCCCACGTCACTACACCGAGGGCCTACCGTGCAAAGGTCTACTTCGGCCTCCCCTGGAGCGAGGAAGAGCGTTATGCCGGGCTGCTCTCAGTAGTGCCCCTGCCCGTCTGTGGGGAGCACCCTCGTTGTACAGGCCCCCTGCGCACCCAGGCCACGTCGCAGCGTATACCAGGAGAAGGCGGAGCGCTGTAACCAGCAGCCTGTCGCCAGGGCAGGTCCGCATCTCACGGGACCAGAGTGATGCGCTGAGGGGGGTGTCAGGGCCCCAACACCCATTCAGCAGGTGAGGATACACAACGAGAGTCCGCATGGCAGTCGTAGGCCTCAGGGCACCTCTATAACACAGCGCCAGATGCCATCGTTTTGCGCAGAAGAATGGCAGGATGACACGGCCACCGCCAACCCACCATCAGTGCCTCAAAGTCCAACAGCAGGGGAGATCTGGTCCAACGGGACACACCAAAGCTAGTCAAAGTAGGGTACCTTTCCTCCAGGGCACAGGCCGAAACATGCAGCTGGAGTCTATACATCGGGACCAGTCCGCCGCGTGGGCGGGAGCGGTCTATGTAGCTCAGCCGAGGCCCCAGGGCGAGTCTGGGCTGTAACAGGGAATGAAGGAGCTGATGGGACTCACCGCACCAGCCCCCTTTGGCCGTCCCCTTGAACTGAGGCTGGAAACGTCTCCCACGGGCCTGCTCCACTCTCCGTCAGTCTCAGGGCACGTGTGTGCGGCCGCTGTCCGATCTGATCTCATGCCGGCAAGATGGCGCCCAGTGCTCTGCCACGGCCCGTTGCCACCACCAGTACTCCGCATATAGATCCAATGCGGCGGAAAGGGCCCCAGGCTCCGGCCGCGGCCCCTTGGCAGGCCAGCACTAATCAGTTGCAGGATTCCAGCTACTGCCGCCGCAGTAGCTCCACTGGCCCCCTCGCGTCACAGCTCTGCCGCCCAGACCCGACAGGGGATCAGGGCTACGGAGCACAGCTATCAGGCTCCAGAGCTGCTCCTGGGATGTTGCCAACTGTGCCTGGGTGATTTTAGAGATAGTTGGTCCACCTTCCGTGCTGTACAGGGCCAGAGGCCAGTGCTAGAAATCGGCGGTCGGAGGATAGGCAGCGAGACACGTCTTACCTCGCCGCCATCTTGGCCATGCCCTCGTGTGAGTTTTATAAATTGCTCCAATCTCAATTGCTTCCTCATTATTTAGAAGTGATACACGTGGCCCTCGAGGAGGGAAGACTCCCCCCGGAATGGCGACATGCTGAAATTGGGGTATTCCCCAAACCTGGCCGACCACTCGATCAGCACTCTTTGTATCGCCCTATTTCATTGCTGAATGTGAAGGCCAAATTATTGGTCAAAGCTGTGGTTAATCGTATCCTCCCCAATATGTCGGAACTGGTTCGTCCAGATCAGGCCGGCTTTATGCCCCATCAAGCGACCCGTCACAATATTAGATGGGCAAACAATGCAGTAGCGACGATTGATTAACTGAAGGATCCGGCGGCTTTGTTACTGGCCAACATACGTAGAGCATTTGACTCGCTGGGATGGACCTACTTGTTTACTCTCTTACAGCGCTTAAACGTAGGACCACGACTCATGTCCTATATTAGACTAATATATACTGACCTCTCGGCCTCGGTTAGAGTGGCCGGTGAGATATTGGATCCCTTCTCTATAGGACGCAGCACCCGCAGGGGTGCCCCCTCTCTCCGTATCTATTTGCCTTAGCTATGGAACCACTAGCCTCATGCTTTAAAATAGACACACATGTGAGGGGCTTCGAATGGCCGGGGGGGTTTTCAGATCGGATCGCCCTTTATGAGGACGATGTCCTTTTTTCCTTAATGGATCCACATCGGACGGGACCTCGTATTCGCCGCATTATGCAGATTTTCGGTCAACATTCGGCCTATATATGAACACTAAGAAATCAATTCTGTGGCCCATTCGTGGTGGCTCAGATATGAGCACCTGGACACCGGAAGTAACACTGGCCACAACCAAATTGAAAGGGTTTACACATCGGACACTCAATCCGGGTTGTGGAATAAGAACCTTTCCCCATCTGGACGCGCACACAGACAGAGATGGAGTCTTGGGCGCTTATGCCTCTCTCCATACTGGGTAGATCAGCAATATTCAAAATGGTGTCTCTCCCTCGACTTCTCTACCAGCGCAGAACCACCCTTTTTAGATATCAATCTCCTGGTTCCGGCAGCTCAACTCGGATTGAGCCTCTTTCTGTGGCATGATCAGGCCGCTAGAGTACCACTTAAAACGTGCTTTCAATCAACTTATTGTGGAGGTATATCGACCCCTGATATTCAATCACACCATGCAGTATCCCACCTCTTGGTCTTGAACGACTGGTGGTATGGAATTAGCAATGACTTATGGGAGATGTATTGCCCCACAAACTACTATACACGCCAAAAGAGCTATGTAAACTACCACTGCCACGCGTGTGGTGTTCGAAGTGTGGAAAGAATCAATGCGCAAGATGGAGTAGTGGAGACGATTGACAAGGGAGACCCCCCTTTGGCAGAGGAGCCTTATGCCTCAAGTGTTCACATTAGTAGGGTTTAAACAATTGGACGCCATAGGCATTTCCATGCTGGGAAATGTCATGCATGGTACCACAATGAGATCCTTTCAAGAACTCAGAAATGAATATGTCATGCCGCATACACAATTTTATAAATCTTGCAATTGAAACTTGCCCTACCCCCATATATAACACACTTAGAATCTCTTCCAAATTTTAACCCAATTGAGGCAAAGGTGTTTATGGGAGATTTAGGAGATCGTAAAACTGCAAAGATCCACCAAACATTAGTGATGAACCTCTCCATGACTTTAGATTCACTTCGGGAGAAATGGCAGACGGACTTAGGTCCCCTTGATAGTGAGGATTGGACAGAGGCCCTGGAATCCCCGAGATGTGCTGAACTTGCATCTCGCTGTCAGGGAAGTTGCACCAGATTTTCCACAGAGGCAGAATGATGCTAGATCCCAATGCCCACCTCCCAGAACACACTGCGAAGATGCAGCTGCTCCAGGCAGGGGGAGAGGGGAATGGGACAAAGAAGAGACACTCGTGCGTTCCTGGACTCCTCCTTCTTATTCTTGGTTGGGCTGTTTCTGGAGTACCTAATGCACACTAACACTTCAATCCTTTATCTCTTAATTATCTGACTGTCTCTACTCTTAAATATCTTTGTTACATCCCCTACCCAGGTTTGCTGGTGTTTAGGCTCCTCTTCTGATTCAGTTTGACTAATCACTGGTAGGTGTGATATGACGACCTAATGCACAAAGGAGATACAACTTTGGTTATATGTTCACCTATTCTACACACTCTTTCTTTCTCTAACAGTTCTGCATCTTTTTCCTTCTACCCTTACCATTTGTGTTAGTCTTCCTGCATTTACTTTCCGAATATTTCAGCATGAGAAAACAGCAATGATAATCCATGAGTTGATCTCATTAGTCTTTAGCGAACTATAGTTCTTGTCGTGGCAGTGCAAGGAACTGGAAACACTCAGCTTCTAGAAGGAATAGGAAAACAGAGGTAGGAAAGAGCAGGTAAGTACGCCAGGGGAGGATAGGGAAGAAGCCTGAGTTGTGCTGGTATACTCTTCTGTTAGCGCTTTTAGTACATAAATCCAAAGTCTTGTTTGACTAGTTCTTATTTGTTCGTTTTCGTTCTGCCCGAAGTTCTTGCCCTCCCCAAGCTCGACGATAAGCCTATTGGAGCAGGGAGAGCCTATGAATACCTTATGAAGTCTCCAATCAGCCTTTTGCTCACCAGGAAGTCGGATGCTCGCTTCTCAAGCGGACGCTCGCTTCTCGAGCGAATGCTCGCCTCACAATGCGGATGCTCTGGAAATAATTTCTCTGAAGGGAGAATAGAAGTTACTCTGATAGATTCCCTTATGTGCCTGGGATGTGGTAGTGAGGAAGGCACACTTCTAAATACAACTTGGGGTTGTGCCGTACTGGGCAGGTTTTGAAGGGGGGTTACTCGCTGCTTATCAGAAGTGCTAGGATGGGACACACCTCTCTCTCCTAGGCTTGTTCTATTGCATATTACAGACAAACTTGAGGGAAACATCTACAAAAGACATTTATTATTGTTGGGATTTACCCTTGCAAAAAGAGATATAGGGAGGGCATGGAAAGATCCGGCTCTGCCTAAATTAGGTGCCTGGAGGGCTGGTCTCGACTGGTGTATGAGCCAGGAACAGCCTATTTTTAAAGCACGGGGTGCCCACAGAAGCACTTTAAAATATGGAAAAGATGGGCAGATTTAAAGGGTCTCCTACAAGAACCACACCACCACAACCTGCAGAAGTTGAACTCATATAGAAATATAACGCAGGACAGTAATGTTGTTACACCGTATTATGACATTCATGGAAGGGCTTGATGGGTATGATCAGTGGTTTGCTATTCGATATAAGACACAGTTGTTAATAATGTTAGGGGCTGTCGTTTACAGACCCGAATTGTCTATTTTCTTGTTTTATAAATGCTATATGCAGTCACCTGCTCTGAAACTATTATACTGATTGACTTATACTTTTACTCCATTGTAATATATGGAATTACTTTATCTGATGACTCAATAAAAATGAGTTTTGAAAACAAAAACAGCTGCAAATTTATTAGCAAACCAAAAAATGTTCTGTCTAGGGTAACTAGGTCTTAATGATAACTACACAGCGGTGAATTGGCTCCTGTCCTAAGGGGTATTATATTAAGTCCCTGCCTCCAATATTTTATATCGGAGTGTACTATAGCGGATGTGTTTTGTCACCTTTAGGGTGGTAATAACTTTAGCAGTGTAGTTTATGTATATTAATAGTCTTATTCTTTGGTGGGTGGATCTTTGAGTTTGCACGTTCATCCCTAAACCCTTAAGGAACCCTACCTAAGCCACTTCCATTTAATAGTAGACATTTCCCATTTTACTATCACTCCTTTAGACCCGCTCACACAGAAAGAGGCAGATGGAGAACCTCCATAAGTCGGATTCTTAACAGCATTTTGTAGTATGTTAGTAGTACTATTGAAGTAATGCTAAACATAATACAAAATGAAGTTTGTAGTTTGTGAATAGGCCCTGGAGATTTTCACGAGTAGGTGTGTGAATTTTATTTTATGGTAAGTAATACTACACAGTTTTTAAATTCGGCCTAATGAGTATTACTCATCTACCATTCCCAGCAGGGATACATTTTTTCCTATGCGGTAACTGCCCACTTGTTACACAACATTCCGAGACTTAGCTAAGTTCCAAATATGTCTGACAGTGAAACTAATTTACAATAATGCCATGAAAGAATCAACAAAACACAACTTCCAGGAGAACCTCTCATGTCACACGTGCACCCTATTCATTCAGTAAAAGTTGTGGCAATTTAGGGAATACTTTATATTTTTTTCTTGCTTAAAAGTGGCTCAAATTTATAAAAGAAGTAGAAAATTGTTTCAAACAATAACTTTCAACATCAGAACTCACAACATAACTGCCAAACAAATCCATTTTTACCCAAAACCATGGGGAATCAAAAACTGCTGCAAAACTAGTGCAATGCACAATGTGTGACAAGACCCTCTCTAGAGGGATGAACAAAACATATTCATGTGGGAAGACGTCCATCTTATATTATCTGAAAACCTATCATAGTAAACGTCTCCAACTGGCGATCTACCAGAGGGAAGCAGAAGACCATCCACATCAGTGGCAGCAGCAACAATACCTGGCCAGAAAGTCCCTTCAGAGGTGCACACTACTACAACCGATATGGCACTAGAGTTTTCGAGTATGGCACAGCATGGAATGTAGTATTGTAATAAGTGCTGGTGAGCAGTGTGTTACAGCTATTCACAATGCTGCAAAAAAACATGCATGCACATTTTTTCTCCCCTTTTATTTTTTTCCACATTTCTCAGTGCTCATTTTTGGTCTCGTACCTAGTGTTGCAGTGCGCAACACTGCTCGCGCAGTGTGTGACCTCATGTAGGGGGTCCTGAAAGCTAACCACACGCTCATGCATGTGGTTTTGCTTTCACCGGTTGCAATTGGCTTTAGCGTGTTTTTAAAAAAAAATAAGGCACGCAATTGGGCAAAGGCGGGCGCATGTCCCGCCTTTGCTCCGCCCATTCCCATTGGTGTCTATTACAAGCAGCAGCGCGCATTCCCCTCGATTCCACGCTCCCTCACCCCCGCTCCTCTGTGTTTTAGGGCCTTCCCACTCCCTCCTCGCATTGGGAGCCCTCCCCCACCCTCCGAACAGAAATCAAGCTGTGGGTTTCTCAGTGCACAGCATAGAGCGAATGGGGAGACCTACCCCCCTAACACCAGTACCGCCCCTTCGGCTTACTTCGGCGGCAGTGTGTGCTGGCCTGTTAACTCTTTCAAAAGTAAGCAGTTATATGCAGCATGCTGCAGAGTTAAGTTCGCTGACTTGCTGCTGTTTTCATACCCCTGGACGTTATACCGACTTGGCGGTAAGATTACTGCAATTTAGTTTCCGTTTTAGAGAGGAGGTAGATGTGTGCTTTCGGAGTTGATTCAATTTTTTTTATTTGCAGGCCACGCGCCTTTTAATGACACACACTCGCACGAAGGGTAAAAAAAAAAAAAGCATTGGCGTAGCCAATAGGTCTCGCCTTTGGGACCTTATAAGTGTTTAGTGTCTGGCGAACCCCGAGACTGCACTGGGGCCTTTCTGGAGGAACTGGATTCCTTCGCGGGCGCTTCCGGGTTTAGGGTCAATCTTATAAAATCCACAGCATTGAATCTCTCCCTGCCACCTCAGGTGTGGGCGGACCTTCAGGCCCGGCATCCCCTGCAGTGGTCTGATGACGTTGTTCCCTACTTAGGCATACAGCTGGCACCAACCTTGCAGGCTATGAGGACGGCAAATTACTCCCACCTCCATAAGCAATTCCGCACTGAGCTGCAAGGATGGAAACACTATCCGATCTCATGGCAAGGGTGCATCACGGCTATCAAGATGACAATCCTCCCTAAAATCCTGTACCTCTTTCAGACACTCCCCCTGCAGCTCCCTACGGGCTGGCTGAACAAGGTGCAGTCAAAACTCTCTCTTTTTATCTGGCAAGGGTGCAAACCTAGAATGAAAAAGATAGTCAGCTTTCTCCCACCAAACGAAAGGGGCCTTGGGATTCCAGACCTCACGCTCTATTATAAAGCTGCGCAGCTCCGACATTTGGTCGAATGGGGTCGGGCTGAGTCCGAGAAACACTGGCTCTTTCAGGATCGCGCGGTTGCCGGAACATCTCTTATGAAGAATCCCTTTCGCCGGAAATCACAACGTCCACCCAGCTTATACGCTTCACAGGTGACACGTACTGGGATCAGACCAGCTGCTGCAACGATCTAACGACTTTCCTCTCCCCACTCACACCTCTCTTCAATAACACAGACTTTAGCCCCGGGATGGGCTTGCTATCCTTCCGGCTGTGGAGAGAGGCCGGGTGCTGAGCCTTGGGCCTCCTATTTGACAAAGGGGAAATCATTCCCTTCTCGCAATTCAGAGCCGACTACTGCTTTCCAGAATCCGAACGGCTGCACTACCTACAGGGCTATGGGCAATGCATCCGGATAGCCGAGCACAGGCGACTAGGCTCCTCACCCCCTATGAACGATGACTTATAACACAGTCCTCGGATAAGAAGCTGATTTCTGATTTATACAAGATGCTCTTGTCCCGCTACACCCACACTTACCACGTGGGACGCACACGCTGGGAGAGAGATATTGGCATAGTCTCAGCCCCAAGGAGTGGGAGGGTGCATGTTATACGGCGCGTCACACAGCAACTCACGTAGGCCTCACTGAAACATTTACCAAGCTTGTATATTATTGGTACTATACCCCGGAGAGACTCCACTATGTTGACACTACACAGATCCTGACTGTTGGAGGGGATGTTGGAAGAGGGGCACGCTGGTCCACCTCTTGTGAGAACGCGAACATCTACAGACTTATTGGAAGCAAGTACTCAACAAGGTTGACAAGCACCTTGACACAGAACTCCCCCGGCTTCCTGCATATGTCCTGCTAGGTGTGCCAAATCCGCTCACCTACCATCTGAAATCTAGGAGAGGGAAGCAGATTGCAATAGCACTAGGTACGGCCATCCAGAACATACTGATACACTGGAGATCCCCCCGAATTCCAACGCATACAGGGTGGCTTCAGCGATTATGGCATGTCCTGGGCATGGAAAAGATTTCCCTTACTCTGGCTGGGAAGGGCTCCAGTTTTAGCGGCCTTTGGCAGCCATTTTTAACACTGCTCGCTCAAGATTTCCGGGAGCAGACCTGCCCCAGGTACTTGCGCCTCCTGTGTTTAACTACATCAGATCCCCCTACATATGCCAGGTTGGCTTTATGAAAGACACCTAGTATGGCACAGCGACACATAGTAGGCAGTGGACCGGGGAGGAGGGGGGTGGTTCTCTTTGCGATCTCTTTTTTTTGTTTGCTTTTCTTGCTTGGGAGACAGTTGGGAATGTACTTGTTATATGTTCCTTTTTTGTCATATCAATGCAACTGCTGGTACAAGTGACAGGGCTCTGTGGGGTCCTTATTACTGCACACTTGTTTCTTTTTTTGCATTGCTTAATAAAAGATTTAAACCTAAAACTCACACGGGAAGCCGCTCGGGCCTGGTGCCTTACCGGAGCGCAAGTCAACCAGGGCAGCACTCAGCTCTTCAGCTGTCAGCGGGGCATCAAGATCTGCCCGCGCCATATCTGAAATGGCCTTAGGGGGTAAATCGTCAAGATATTGGTGAATCAAGGGTTCCGGCAGGGCATCATTAGGGGCATAGAGCTCTGCATAGTAAGTCGCAAAGCTAGAAGCACTGTGTGTAGGATCTGTGAGTGTTCAGCTGTCATTGCCGAGAATACCCGGAGAGCCCTCTGGAACAAACAGTGTAGAAGGGAACTTGATTTATCACCCCATTGATAAATTATATTGCCAGAAGCCAGCCAAGCCTGTCTAGCTTCATCACGCAGCGTGTCAGCATAGGTTAGTTACAGAAGAAGTTGGCGGCGAATCTCCCAACTGTCCACACCTCTACAACTCCGCTCCAATTCCAACAGCTGGGCCTTGGTCTGAAGCAATGCCTCTTGGCGTTTCTTCCATTGAGCGGCACAATACGCAATATCCGCCCCCCTAATGGTGGGCTTCATAGCCTCACAAATAATTGCTGTAGAACTCACTGTGCCCAGATTATCAGCAAAATAATCTGTGATTGTCTGACATATGTGCGATTTATATTGCGGGTCCTAGAGATGCCACGGCAACAGGCACCATTGAAAGGGGGGATGAGCCATCCCCAGGCGCAAAGTCAGGACCACTGGAGAGTGATCTGATAAACCCCTAGGTATTATATCTGTAGCAACGATTCGAGAATAGTATGGTATAAATATATATTCGAGCCGGGAGAAAGAATCATGGACTGCTGAATAATATGTATAGCTCTGTGTAGTAGGGTGTAGGTGTCTCCATGTGTCCTTTCATCCCATGTCCCCCACCAGTGTCTGCAGACGAGTATCCCTCAGTGTCTCCGGTGCGGTGCACAGTCTCCACCTATCTTGAGCCACATTCACTATGTCATTCTAGTCCCCATGTATTATAGAGAGGCCTATAGGTATCTCCAGCAGCGTATTCGTCAGGTGCTCGACAAATGAGTCAGAAAGCGGGGGGCGCGTAGATACTGCCCAGCGTTATGGACTCTCCATGTAGTGAGCCAGTCACAATAATATACCAACTGTGTGGGTAAGATCACGTTTTGGCATGTATATATGGAACCCGCCAGTGAATTAGGACTGCCACCCCACGGGAGTCTCTGGTAAACCCTGCATGAAATATTTGAATATAGCCAAAACGGGCGAGACATAGCGCCTTGGTACCCATAAGATGGGTAACTTTGCCGCTGTTTAACAAATCTTCACGAGACTTTTAAAAAAAACAATTCAGTCAACTCAGCTCCTTCCTTGAAAGTGTTTGGATGATCTGTCAAGCTGGGGGCAAAGAAAAAAGGGGGGGTCCTAACATGCATTTTTCCCTTGCAATTTTCTATAGGACAATTGAACAATAATACCATGAAAACGGCTGAACGGAACTTCACCAAATTTGACAGAAAGCTACATCTCAGGGGCCGATTCTGCTTCCGGCCGCAAAACGTACTGACCGACACGGACACGGACCGGAGACCGACCGACACGGACCGGCGCCGTACGACCCATGCTGTATGATGCAACGCGTGTGAATTACAACCGACATGTACGGAATACAAGCCGTACAACCGAGCCGTAGGGAAAATAGTGATCCAGCCGGAAAACCGACTCGAGTTTCATTAACCGTTACAAACCCGGAATGAACCGGACTGACATGTACCCGCGATGTCCGATCCACGCAGTACGATGCAATGCGTGTAAAACCAGACCGACTCGCATGGAGCCCAAGCCGCATGACCGACACGCACAGAAAACCGGGCCCACAAGTAATAGAGATCTCTGCGACCGACGCGTATGGAACACAGAAGATAGTCAGCGTGAACGAGGCGGAGAAGCCCGCACGAGCCAACATCAGCGTCCGTCTCGGTCAGAAGAACGTCTCCCTCATGCCTAGAAAACCCAAATGAAAGAGGAACAAACAAGCAATGACAAAGCCAATAAATATCCCAAAAAAAACTGGGACAAAGACACACCCACAACTGCACCTATATAAAGGACATCAATCACTACCATGATCCTTTGCAAATATGAGACACAGCCAGCAGCAAACACCATCACACAGCAACCACAGACACACTCACAACTCATCCATCACACAACTCACACACCATCAGCACCTCACCAAAAGCACTCACACATACAGATAGCTAAACCAACACTAACCCACCCTCACTTGCACCCTCACACACACATCACTCACCACCACCACCCATCACCATGCCCCCAAAGAAGAATCCAAAGTTCACAGATAGTGAGTTAGAAGTGCTGGTAGACGAGATTATCAGAGTAGAGCCACATTTGTTTGGTACATTGGTCCAAAGGACCCCCATGTCACAGAAAGCCAAGATGTGGGCGAGGATTGTCGACAAGGTAAACGTACAAGCACCAACAAGGCGCACAAAGGACAATATCAAGAACAGGTGGTATGACAAGCGCAGGAGGGTCAAGAAACTCATTGAGAAAGATCATGCCTTGAGTCAGTGCACTGGCGGTGGCCCTCCTGCCAAACCAGTCTACTTCAGGACCTGGGAGGAGAAGGTGCAGGACTTCCTACCACCAGAGAGCGTCCATGGTCTAACAGACATACCAGATCCTGGTGAGTAATCAAACAACATACTCAATATTGTGTGGCAAGGGGACAGTGAAACCATGCACCGCAAGCAAAGCCACAGTAACCAATAGATAATCATCCAAAGATGTGTATGCTAGTCAGACAAACACAATACCTGCCATCTCATAGTGACTTGCAACTGTGTCATGACATGTACCAACCTACAAACAAATAGAGCAAGGCAGTGGCACAAAGCCAAATAAACACTGCCAGACAGTTTGCCACCACAAACACACTACCTCACAGTGCAGCTGACTGACAGGAAGGAATAGTGGGGATGCAGGTGAAGTTAGTGTATCCAAAAGCATGATGGGGTTTGTAGTCACAGATAATTCTCCCCCTCAAAATTGGCCCATCAAGACCTCTCTGAAACATGCCCACATCACAGGGAGTGGAACATAACTGACAGGATGGCTGACACTGGGTCCCGCTGTGGGGAGCACAAGGCCCTGGTAGGAGTTGTGTGCAAATCAGAATCAGGACACCACTGACTGACATCCTGAAAGACAACTTGCACGCCCTCCAATGGAAGCACGTTTCATGGTGGGATGTCTGGCCGGGTGGGAAAGAGGACTGACAGAGCTGACCAAACTTACCAACATGTGGAGACCCCCCCAACACAAACTCCACACAACTCACCGGGTGGAATGCATTGACCCACACCTCAGTGAAATATCAGCAAAAGATACCCCGTACTGGGTGCTGCTGTGTGAAGCACAGGTGCTCTCTTTGGACTTGTAGCCAAACAAACACCAGGATTTCACAGTCAGCCATCTTGCCATTGCTGTCACACTCCCTCACAGGGAAGCAGGGTCAAGAAGGAAGTTTGGGCATGCTGGGAAGGGGGGTGTAGCCAAAAGCATGATGGGAGTTACAGTCACAGACAATCCCCACCCACTCACATGGCCCAGCAAGCTTACACTGAACCATGCTTGCCTCACAGGGAGTGGGAAGGGACTGTCAAGATGTCTGACACTGGGCTCTGTTGTGGGAGCACAAGGCCATGCTGGGAACTGGGCAACAACAAACACCAGGACTTCACAGTCAGCCATCTTGCAATTGCTGTCACACCCCCTTCACAGGGAATCAGAGTCAAGTGAGAGGAAGTATGGGCATGCTGGGAAGGGGGTGTAGCCAAGAGCATGATGGGGGTTGCAGTCACAGACAATCCCCACCCACCCACATGGCCCAGCAAGCTCACACTGAACCATGCTCACCTCACAGGGAGTGGGAAGGGACTGACAAGATGTCTGACACTGGGCCTGAGAAATTATGTGGTTGACAATCACACATATGCACTGACCAAACAAAACCCGGTTGCACACACAGCCATTGCAACCATATGTTCAAAATCATTGTCTGGGGATGCAGTGTCCAGGGGTGCCCCCTGGCTGGGCAGGGGAGGTATGTCTTGCAGATGACAAATGTGGAGAGCCATATATATGGTACATTGCACAAAACACACAGGAACTCACATATACATCATTGACAGGGGACATCTGACAGTGAATGGAATGGACACACCAATATAGCCGACACCATAGCATGGTCTCATTCACACTCGGTGCTGTTGTGAGCTGCATTCCACTCCTACGTCCTGGTGAAACATAGGCATCCTTCACACAACACACCACTCACTGACATAGACATTGTAGACACAAGCTCAAACCTGGACAGCATTGGAGGAGACATGCTACTCACAGCAGCCAAACTGCAACACACACACCACCGGCCCTCACTGTCATGAACATTGAAAAGCCAGAGTGCTACCTTGTCCAATCCATGTCACCATGGAGAACATTGAGAAGTCGAATCACATATGCACGTACAACACTCAGCACCAGACTCATTAACGATGGTGACATCATCACTTGGTTGAAATGAGATGGGAACTAGGAACACTGGGGAAAAACACTCCCTCCCAAGAGATCACAGGCATACCGGACTGTGACTATGTTGTACCGATACACCAATGTGGCACACAAAGACTAGCAAACTCTGCTACCACACATGCCCCAATAGTACAACATATCCCCAGTGGAATAGCACGTATGTCCTTGTTAAATCTCACATGTGTACAGGGATGACACCCCTGTGTCAGCAACGTGATGGCCCTTGAGTAATAATGGTCATGTACAGACAAAGCTATCCATGAGCTGGGCATGCACACACTTCGACATGCACATTGAAATGTTTCTTTTTGGCTGGGCAATGTGCAACAACAATATCAATCTCCGTCCGTGACAAGCCGGAACAAAGCAGTGTACAGGCAGGCTTCCTTTCGTACAGCAGAAAATGTCATGTTTGTGAACCATTGATGCCTGTAGAAACATAACTTACATTGTGTGTCTCTTCCAAACACAGGTGGTGCTGGGGACACAGCACGAAATGAAGAGGATTCCCAGTCCCAGACTCTGGTGGACACTGAGCTCTCTGGTTTGACTCTGTCTCTGTCCTCTTCAGATGACGACGAACAACCTGGCACCTCCGGTGTGAGTCATCATGCAGCAGCATCAACATCTGCACCCCCTGTACCCACGCCTCCAGCATCTGGAAACCGACACTGCACCCCCACCAACATGGACATACCAAGGCCACAGAACACCGACAGCACAGGTACACAGGACCATCCGGAAGTTACAGCCAACACCACCAGCAACACCACCCATGGGGTATCAGTGTCACCTGTGCGTGCCGCCGCTGGTCCTGCCTGTGTGGATAGGGGTTCTGGGAGGGGTGGGAAGCAGAGGGCACGCCTTGCAGAGGGGTCTGGACTGCATGATGACCCCCAACTGGCACCCATCTATGATGCGTACCAGGATAGCACCGGGGGATTTGGCCAGGTAGTGGGGATCCTCAAGGACATACAACAGGAGCAGGCTGCCCACCATGCCCGCATGGAGGAAAGTGGGATGCCCTTACTGCGGTGCATCGGGACATACTCCAATGCCTCAGCACCAATATGTCCACACCTCCCTGTGTGGCCACAACATCTGTTGCCAGACCATCTGCCAGTGCCACAGGGAGGGAGGAGGACTCTGGCGGAGAGTCCCCTGTACCGCAGAGGCCTGCACCTGAGGATCGCCCCCCCCAAGAAGATGAGGGGTCGTCCGAAGAAGGACATGTGAGAGGCAGATGTCCCAGCACATCCCCCAGGGCCTCTAAACCTGTTCTGGACAATGTTCTTTGTGCGCAACCCGTTCACCTTGTCCAATCGCACACTACTCGCCCACATGATATGGAGGGTTCATGTTGGTCCAATGTAGCAGATGGCTGTGGACTTTACTCTGGACATTTTATCTACCAACACTTCCAACTCTAATGTGAACTTTGGACTCAAAACCCAATGTACAGCACCCACCATCCTGTGCACTTTCCTCACACATGTTCGAAAATGAACTCACCAGTTCACCATACTTGCCTCTGTTGTGATTCCAACTTGTCATGTGTCATGGAGATGTCGATCTTCTAAACAACACAGTGCATGCCAAATACTATAACAATGTGACCACCGTTAGGTGAATCATGGTGGTTTATACACATGTGAGGGAGACACACCACTATGGCAACACAACACATACTCACCATGGCCATGTTACTCATCCCACACAATGATGTTGACCTGAAACACATAGGTGTGCACAGACACAACACCTATCCACAGTCAGTGGTAACAAGTCCACAGGTGAGGTAAGCAAATGTCACTCAGATGTGGGAAGACAGACAACACACGTAACAAAGCATAGCACAGGTTCATTACACATCAGCAACATGTTTATTCTAAAATAGTTGCAAGGCAATTGTACGTTACGGTGGACACACGGTCACAGAGTGTCTGAGAATTGAAGTCCAGGGGTGTGTGGCACATCGCTTGATGGCAATTGACTACTCCCACACTGGGGTTGGATTCTGGGTGTTGGGGGTCAGTGTTGACCAAACAACAGGCAAAGTACCCTGGGAAGGACAGACACAAGACACAGTCAAAAGCACAGCAGAACAGGAGAGAAATGCAATACACATGCACAAAACATGTCACAAGAAACCTACACAGAAACAAGTTAGCAGTACTACCCTATTGTGGAGTACAGACCACCTGAATGGACACATCACTGCACGCATCCAGTCAAGTGGCACACAGACACACTCAGAAAGCAACCCAGCAGCCACAACACATTTCAGGCTAACTCCATACATTGACATAACAACCCTGTAAACTCACATTCAGGTGAAGAAGTTGTTGATGAGCTGTGTGCGGACGTCACCCTCATCTTCATCATCACTGGCATCGTGGCCCAGGCTGGGATTCTCCACAGGTTGCGAAGGTTGGTCATCGTCATCCTGGATGAGAGGCACCTTCTTCCGCACTGCCATGTTGTGTAGCATGCAGCATACAAGGATAATTTTGCACACCTTTGCAGGGTCATATGGGAGGGCCCCTCCGGTCTTGTACAGGCAGCGAAAGCAGCTGTTCAGGAGGCCAAATGTCCGCTCAATCACCCTCCTGCTCTGACCTTGTGCCTCATTGTAGCGCATCTCGGCTGGAGTCACAGGGTTCCTGAGGGGTGTCAGCAACCACGGCATGTTGGGGTATCCAAAGTCACCTACACACAAAAAATTGGACAATTAGCTGAGTTTTGTAGGAGTGCAGAATACAACATTGCCAAACACACACAATGGTAAACAGTCAGTACACACCGACATGCCAGGCATGCTGCTCTGGCATCTGTGACATCAGCATTGCAATGCAACTACTCCTCATTATGTAGGCATCATGCGCAGAACCGGTGAACCGTGAACACACATGTGTGATACACATGTCTGCAAGACATACCACCAGAGCATTGATCATGTGGAAATGTTTCCTGTTCCGGTATGCCTGCTCATGTGCCTGTGGTGGTATCAAGGCTACATGTGTACCATCAATAGATCCAATGACGTTCGGCATCCTCCCCAGTGTATAAAAGGCATCCTTTATTTCAGGAAGTTGAGCTAGGCTAGGGAACTTGATGTACAGGTCAAGGAAATGCAACATACCCTCCAAGACATTGCGTAGCACACGAGTAAACATAGTTTGCGACATCCCACCTGCTGTAGCCACAGTGTACTGGAAGGTACCAGTAGCAAAGAAGTGCAGGGCTGCCATCACCTTCACCTCTGCGGTCAGTGCTGTAGGGTATGTCCGGCCAGGTAGCAGATGTGGCGCCAACTGCTCCGCCAGCTCCTCAATCGGTGGCCTGGTAAAGCGGTACCGTCGGATGCAGTAGCGTTCCTGCATGGTTTCAAGGTCTGCGAACGGTCGATGGACAGCTGGTGCCCTGCAGAACAGAGATGCACAAAGGAAGATTGTCGGTTCATCCACCCATGTGGCCATGACCAGGCTCAATATCACATGATACATCATGACATTACACAATGTACTGAGGTGTGTGCTGTTGGGCATGGACACATATGTCACCTACATGACTATCACCTCACATCTCAAATTCGCATGTCCACATAAGTCACATGTACTGCAATGGCCAATCATTTGGCTGTGTCACCCTACCTATGTACTGCTGTGACGTTACAAACACACACCATAGTGACAAGTGAGGCCTGATGTCTCCCAGCCATCACAGATCTTTGACATGCCCATACCCAGGGTCCCTGTATTGCCACATCGACACTGGCATGACATGGCGTATCACGTACACACCACAAGGCAAGCATGAGTCCATCAGGTAGTGGCCACTGTTGTCTCTGCAGGCCCTACATGTACGTCTCTTAGACACACACACACCATCAAGGTTGCTGCATATACCACATGGATGTGGAAACTGTCTCCCATTGGGCACATTTGATCATCCACATCTGAGACACAACATGCACACAGACTATGGGTGCACATCAGAATTGTGGCTACAAGTCTCACTGTGACGTACTTGCCATCACCCCCAGGACTCAGGGTGTATGTGACATGTCCTAAACATATCCAACCTGCAACTGTGTCCATGACTCATGCCCATTACTGTACAGATGCACATCACAGTGGTAATGTGCACAACACACAAAGGATTCTGCCCCCATGAACACATGCACAGCCTGCGAGTGGCTGAACAAAAGTGCCACACAACAAACCAAATGTTGTCCTCCCCCAACACACAGGGAATGCATCCTTACATGCCATGGGACACTGTGTGGCCAATGCTGTAGTGTGGTAGGTATGCACATGTGTCCCTGGCAAGTAATTGTGTTTTGAAGCCGTCAAATAGTCACACCAAAGAGCTCCGACGCGGGTGACAATGCGTACGCATTGCACGGTACATGACCGAGCGTGCATACGCTTTGCCATTGACTGCAGTGAGGTCCGACGTGGGTGACTATCATGCATGCACGTTGGGCAGGCATGTTCCGAAACAGGCGGACGCCTTGGCCATTGAATCGTATGGACACGGGTGCATTTGAATATTCAAAATACGCGTTGTACAGTCATTTGACCAAGCCGGGCGCACCCATTGGCTCTGGACTGTCATGGAGACGGATGCGGATTCAAAACTTGTACGAGTTGTGCGCTGGAAATTCAGTTGGATGCCTACAACATTGTTGCAATTCCTAGGTGTAGGAGAGTAGGATCTGCTTCACATGGGTACCCCCACTTTTTGATGGTGTTTCACTGTTTTTCGACCTTAGTCTGGCTGTGGCCCTGCTAATCAGGACCACAGCCTAGCTGCTTCCTCTCTAAAGTGGTTTCCATGTACATTAGGTACATATCTAATTGGTTTCTGGAGTGCCTTATAAACCCCTAATATATGGTATACTATGTACCTAGGGCATAGGTACCTCAGAGGCCTATCAGGGGCTGCAGCATATATTATGCCACCCCTGGGAAGCACTCCAAAATGGCACCACAGGTCTGCTACTGCAGCCTGGGTAAGGGTGTGCTTGCACCCCTTACTGTGGTATAGGCTACCTATATCACTACCCTATACAGACACATATAAACCTATAAGCCACTCCTATGGCAGACCTTAACAATCCTGAAGGTAGAGTGCTTGGTTTTATGTGAGAGGGTGCCCAAGCATGAGCTGAGCCCCTCTGCAGCTTTTGGAAACACTTCCTTATGGCTGTTCTGTGATACAGCCATACCATATACTCTTAAGTGCATTATAACCTCTGGGTAAATGCTAACTTTGGGATGGCTGCATCAAAACATGTCGTATTTGGTGTCAAACACTTTGGAATACTGCCCCCCCGTCGCCAATTCTGGCAGCGGGGGTAGCATTCCACCCTTCTAGAGGGAGAGACATGTTCACACTGGCTAAACCCGGTAGGACTTTCCTGAACCCTGGCATCACAAAATGGATGCCTTTGCCACAGCCACGGGTCTGGCCTCCTGCTGCAGACCGAAACTCTGGCAGGGGAGGCCTGGACAGTAGGTTTCCTGTTGAAGGGAGGTATGACCACCTCCCCAGACAGGCTGATGTGTATTGGGGCTGGGCGGGAGCACTCTCTGGTGTTTTGAAGTCCTGCACTGGGGGCACGTTTGCTGTCCCTGTGCATAGCCCAGTTCAAACCGGTTGCAGGGGCTACCTGCCCCTGCTCTGGCGCGAAACTGGACAAAAGAAATGGGTGTAAACACCCCTCTTTCCTGGCCCACCCATAGGTGGAGCCTTCGAGTTAGTCCACCCCCTAAACTTAATATAAGTATAGGAATCCAGTCCCTAGTACTTTAGATTACCCGGGACGAAACTATGTAACGTACATCCTGGACCTTCGGCGTTCTATCATGACTAGAAGACTGAAGAGATCTCCCTTGGGGTCAAGGAGTGACTCCCCTGCTTGGCAGGCACCAAAGAAGCAACTGACCAGTCTGCAATTCTGAAGCTCCCGCCAGAAACTGAAGTCTCTGCATCCCCAGAGGTGGATTTCCAGACTTCCCCGAGGCTACTCTGATTCCACAGCAATGCTGAGGCCCGTGGCTATCGTGGGAGACGTGGAACCGTGACCCCTGGACACCATGAACTTTTGCAGCAACAGTACCTTCCTGGTCCTCCTCGAAGTTGTGCATTGGGCTCCAAGTAGACCCAGTCTTGAGCACCTCCTGCACCGAAGATTGTTGGCCTCCCCTTCACGAGTGACCCGTGGGCCAGCTTCAAGTGCGACTGCTTGAGGCTCCTTCACGATCACTAGCCCATTGGCTAGCAGATCCCCACGAAGGCAACTCCTTTTCTGATTGGGCTTTCCTGGTTGCTCCAGATGTGCCCTGACTTACCCTCACTTGGTGAGTTCCTCAGACCTTGCTTGTTTGCACTGCAGTCCTTTCTCTAAATTCCAGTGACTTGCCGTTGCCAAGGCTTGTTGGGTCCATTCTGGTCGCCGACACCGCAGCACTCGACAGACATTGTGGGACAGCTAGAATACGGCTCATGGACTTTGTTGACACCTCCTGGACCTCGTGGCTGAAGAGTCAAGACACCCATCAACTCACCTGAAGCACCCGACATCTGTTGGCATTGGTCCATCCTGCCCTAGGTCACTGGCAAGTGACCCAGACTCTGTCCCATCTGCTTTCAGGTTCCTTACATCCTAGATCCAGGCTTGGATCTCTCCGGACACCTTTCCTCTTCACGGCAGCAGCAGTTCTTTGCAGGCTCCCATCGAAATCGACAACGCGACCCGACACCAAAAGACACCTATGCACCCAGCTTCCCTGGGTGAGGTAACTCGAGTACTCCGGTGCTCACGTGGGTGCTAGCCCTAGGACTTCTTAAGTCCAAAAGAGTTTGGTCCTGACTCGATTAGAAGTGTCCCTAATCTTTAAATTTCCAACCGCAACATTGCCCATAGATGATAACGGGAACCCGCGGTTGTGTATCCACACTGCATACAGTCCCCGTGGGTCCCCTGTGTCACTACCTTGGGTGGTTCCTTGGGGTCCCGGTGATTCTAGAGGCTATAGGCCCAGTGTCTATCCCAGTCGTGGTTCTTATACCACTTTTTTGGTATATGGTTTGGTACGCCCCTAGGGCCCAAACGTGTATTTGTGCTATTACTGATGATTGCTATCTTGTAACTTAAGTACTTCGAACTCCAGTCTCATAAAGAGACTAGAGGGGTGTGTGTTAACCTAAATACATATATTTTAAATATATACCTGGTGTGATTGTCCTTTCGTTTGATCATTCAGGAGATTATAGACTGGTAAAACAAGCTGCTTTACATTCCTTCAAGACTTAGCCTGAAGGCTGCTCTCCATAGCTACCACTAGGATAGCTTTCATATAAGGTTATCTTTAACCATTCACCATAAGGGGTTGTTTGGACTGATACAAGGTGCCCACTAGAACTAGTGGACAGCATATATCAGGCCACCTTCTCACATTGGTGTGCAGCGTGTGGGATTCCAGCTTGCTATTGTTTTACCAGATAATCTTAATTGAATTGATCAACTGAAAATCACTAAAGGTACCTGAGGTACATATAATATCAAGTTTAGCTACAGTAAGTTCTACTGAACTTAGAGTTGTGTGTTAAGGGATAGCACACCCTTTCTACAACTCAAGAGAGTTTAGTAGGCCACACTAGTGTAGGTAGTGCAATACACCACACCATATTAGTAATGTCTAACCAGCCAGGAACCAGTGGGTCCCTACCAGGAACCATTGAGCTCCTTCCCTATAAATATGAGGATCTCACCTTTGCTCAGCTTATGGCCTTATGTTCCATTGGGAAGCTGAAGACAGGCAAAAGTCCACCCACCCAGCATCTCATAAAGATACTAAAACTAGATGATATCACAGGGCCTAGTGGGCCTGCTGATGTAGACAGTATGGGTGGGGCAGCACCTGAGGGTGGGTCTAGGGGTGGAAACTCCCCTGACCCTAACTCTAATGCTGACCAGACTGGTGACAATGACCAGACTCTGGTGAACACAGACCACCAGGATGGGGATGAGGAGGATGACAATAACGCCACTTCCTTTATTCCTCCTGGTAGGCCTGACAACAGGGTTAGAAGGGATAGATCTCTGTCAAGGAGATCTATCCAGTCTAACTCCTCTATAGGAACCTCAGTTTCTTCTCACAGAGGGAGGGAAACCTCCCAGGAGAGGCGAGAGAGACTGCTGTAGTATGAGCAAGACAAGTTCAACCTCAGAAAGCAGCAGATGGCCTTAGATAGGGAAGCCCTGAAGCTCTACAGAGCTGGTAAAAAGGAGGGACTTGAGTCCCTTGGTGGCAGCAATTTCCCTAGAGATAGGGAGAGGTCTTATGATCATAGAAACCTAAGTAAGATTGTCCCTCCCTACCAGAGTGGGGATGACATCCACAAATGGATAACTTCCTTGGAGAGGGCCTGTAAAGTACAGAAGGTCCCTCAAGGTCAGTGGGCAGCAATCATATGGCTCTCCTTTGCAGACAAAGGTAGAGACAAGCTCCTCACTGTAAGAGAAGAGGATGCTGATGACTACAAAGTCTTGAAAAGTGCTCTAATATCTGGGTTTGGCCTAACCACTGAACAATACAGGTTAAAGTTCAACAGCACAACATCAGGACTGGGTTGACTTTGTTGACTGTGCTGCTAAGGCTCTGGAAGGTTGGTTATTGGGCAGTAAAGTGTGTGACTTCCAAGGATTGTATAATCTGATAATGAGGGAGCAGATTCTTAATAACTGTCAAAATCAGCTGTTGCACCAGTACCTGGTAGACTCTGATCTGACCTCTCCCCAAGAATTGGGAAAGAAGGCAGACAAATGGGTCAGAACCAGAGTGAGGCAGAAAGTACAGATCCAAGGTGGTGACACTAAGAAGCAAGATTCCAAAAACTCTGATAAGGGTGGGGACAAGGGTAAAGACCAGAAGTCTTCACAAGGGCCCCAAAAATCTTCTTTGGGTGGGGATTCACAAGCTAACAAAGGGAAAGACCAAAAGAAACCTTGGTGCAAAATCTGCAAACAGAAAACTCACTGGACTAGTGACTGCACCAAGGCCAAAGAAAATACTCCAGCCCCCGCCAATGCCCCTAAGGCACCTGCTCCCCCTAGTGCAGTTACAATTGGTGGTGGGAATACACAGAATAAGGGTGTAGTAGGGTTGCCCCTGGGTTCTGAGATGGACTCTGGCTAAGTCAGAGTACCAGCTCAGGCTGTGCTTGTCAGTGATGGGGGCATGGATATGTCCCCTTTGTGAGCCCCAGTAACCTGGGCAAATACAGACAGCAGCCTTTAATTAATGGAGTGGAAGCTTGGGCATTCAGAGACACAGGAGCAAGTGTCACAATGGTGACAAAAGATCTTGTGGATCCTGGGCAGATTATACTTGGTGAAATGTACCAAGTGACCAATGCTAGCAATGTCAGAACAGACTATTCTCTGGCAGTTGTTAACTTCTCCTGGGTAGGGGTAACTGGCCTTAAGAAGGTTGTGGTAAGTGCAGACCTACTAGTACAGTGCTTGCTTGGCAATGATCTAGAAACTTCAGCTTGGGCTGAAGTGGAGCTCAGGACACATGCATAAATGTTAGGGATCCCTGCACATGTCTTTGCTGTGACCATGTCCCAGGCAAAAATGTCAAAAGCTGGACAGGCCCTGGATTCTGGAATAATGGACCAGGTGCCTCACAAGAGGAGGAGCAGTAGGGTTAAGGCAGAGCCTTCCCACCTGTCTCAGGATACTGATCAGCCTCCTCAGGGAAATGATCTTGAGCCTGAAGAAGGAGCTGTCCCAAAGGAGATTGAACCTGACCAGGTTGAGTTCTTGGGGACAGGGGGCCCTTCCAGGTCTGACCTGAGCCAGGAGCAGAAAACCTGCCCCTCTCTCGAAATCCTCAGACAGCAAGCTGCTGATGAGGCTGCTGGGAATGCTAGTGGCACCCATAAAGTTTATTGGGATGATGGACTCCTATATTCAGAGAGTAGAGACCCCAAGCCTGGTGCATCCAGGAGGTTGGTTATACCTCTGACATTTAGGGGTTTCCTATTGACACTAGCCCGTGATATTCCCCTAGCAGGACACCTAATGCCCTTTGGTTTGAAGAATGCACCTGCCACTTTCCAAAGGTTGGTGAATACACTTCTCACGGGCCTGGAAGCCTTTAGTGCAGCATATCTAGATGTTATTACTGTCTTTAGCTCCACCTGGGAGGATCACCTGGTCCACCTAAGGAATGTTTTGGAGGCCCTGCAAAAAGCAGGCCTAACTATCAAGGCTACTAAGTGCCAGATAGGGCAGAGTCAGGTTGTGTACCTGGGCCACCTTGTAGGGGAAGGCCAGGTTCAACCATTGCAGAGCAAAATCCAGACCATAATGGAATGGACTGCTCCAACTACCCAGACTCAGGTGAGAGCCTTCTTATGCCTGACTGTGTACTATAGGAGATTTGTCAAAGGGTATGGATGAATAGTGACACCCTTGAATGTCTTAACTTCAAAGAAAATGCCCAAAAAGGTTCCGTGGACAGCTAGCTGTCAAAAGGCATTTGATGACCTGAAGCAGGCCATGTGTACTGCTCGCATTCTGCAGAGTCCTGACTACTCCAAGAAGTTCATTGTTCAAACTGATGCAACTGAATTGGGGGTTGGGGCTGTACTGTCACAATTGAATGAAGAAGGTCAGCCTGTAGCTTTCATGAGGAGAAGGCTGACCCCTAGAGAGAAACGTTGGTCAGCCATTGAGAGGGAGGCCTTTGCTGTGGTTAGGGCTCTGAAGAAGTTGAGGCCATACGTGTTTGGTACTCACTTCCTTGTTCAGACACACCATACGCCCCTCTTATGGCTAAAACAAATGAGGGGTGAAAACCCCAAACTGCTTAGGTGGTCCATTTATCTACAGGGGATGGACTTTACAGTGGAACATAGACCTGAGAGTAACCATGCCAATGCAGATGGACTCTCTAGGTATTTCCACTTAGAACATGAAGACTCAACTGGTCAAGGTTAGTTTAATGTCCCTGCGTTTTGGGGGGGGGGGGGGTTGTGTAGGAGAGTAGGTTCTGCTTCACATGGGTACCCCCACTTTTTGCTGGCGTTTCACTGTTTTTCGACCTTAGTCTGGCTGTGGCCCTGCTAATCAGGACCACAGCCTAGCTGCTTCCTCTCTAAAATGGTTTCCATGTACATTAGGTACATATCTAATTGGATTCTGGAGTGCCTTATAAGCCCCTAGTATATAGTATACTATGTACCTAGGGCATAGATACCTCAGAGGCCTACCAGGGTCTGCAGCATATATTTTGCCACCCCTGGGAAGCACTCCAAAATGGTACCACAGGCCTGCTACTGCAGCCTGGGTAAGGGTGTGCTTGCACTCCTTACTGTGGTATAGGCTACCTATATCACTACCCTATACAGACATATATAAACCTATAAGCCACTCCTATGGCAGGCCTTGACAATCCTGAAGGCAGAGTGCTTGGTTTTATGTGAGAGGGTGCCCAAGCATGAGCTGAGCCCCTCTGCAGCTTTCGGAAATACTTCCTTATGGCTGTTCTGTGATACAGCCATACCATATACTTTTAAGTGCATTATAACCTCGCGGTAAATGCTAACTTTGGGATGGCTGCATCAAAACATGTTGTTTTTGGTGTCAACCGCTTTGGAATACTACCCCCCCCCCCATGGAGGGGGTAGCATTCCACCCTTCTAGAGGGAGAGACATGTTCACACTGGCTAAACCCGGTAGGACTTTCCTGAGCCCTGGCATCACAAAATGGATGCATCTGCCACAGACACGGGTCTGGCCTCCTGCTGCAGACCGAAACTCTGGCAGGGGAGGCCTGGACAATAGGTTTCCTGTCGAAGGGAGGTGTGACCACCTCCCCAGGCAGGCTGATGTGTATTGGGGCTGGGCGTGAGCACTCTCTGGTGCTTTGAAGTCCTGCACTGGGGGCACGTTTGCTGTCCCTGTGCATAGCCCAGTTCAAACGGGTTGCAGGTACTACCTGCCCCTGCTCTGGCGTGAAACTGGACAAAGGAAATGGGTGTAACCACCCCTCTTTCCTGGTCCACCCATAGGTGGGGCCTTCGTGTTAGTCCATCCCCTAAACTTACTATAAGTATAGGAATCCAGTCCATAAGACTTTAGATTACCCTGGACGAAACTATGCAACGTACATCCTGGACCTTCGACGTTCTATCATGACTAGAAAACTGAATAGATCTCCCTTGGGGTCAAGGAGTGACTCCCCTGCTTGGCAGGCACCAAAGAAGCAACTGACCGGTCTGCAATTCTGAAGCTCCTGCCGGATGCCAAAGTCTCTGCATCCCCAGAGGTGGATTTCCAGACTTCCCCGAGACTACCCTGAGTCCACAGCAAAGCTGAGGCCCGTGGCTATCGTTGATGATGTGGAACTGTGACCCCTGGACACCGTTAATGTTTTGCAGCAACAGCACCTTCCTGGTCCTCCTTGAAGTTGTGCTATGAGCTCTGAGTAGCCGCAGCCTTGAGCACCTCCTGCACCGAAGATTGTTGGCCTCCCCTCCACGAGTGACCCGTGGGCCAGCTTCAACTGCGGCCGCATGAGGCTCCTTCGCGATCACTAGCCCGTTGGCTAGCAGGTCCCCACGTAGGCAACTCCTTTTCTGATTGGGCTTTCCTGGTTGCTCCAGATGTGCCCTGATTTACCCTTGCTGGGTGAGTCCCTCAGACCTTGCTGGTTTGCACCGCAGTCCTTTCTCTAAATTCCAGTGACTTGCCGTTGCCAAGGCTTGTTGGGTCCATTCTGGTCGCCGACACAACAGCACTCGACAGACTTCATGGGACAGCTCGAATCTGGCTCATGGACTTTGTTGACGCCTCCTGGACCTCGTGGCTGAAGAGTCAAGACACCCATCAACTCACCTGAAGCACCCGACATCTGTGGGCATTGGTCCATCTTGCCGTAGGTCACTGGCAAGTGACCCAGACTCTGTCCCCTCTGCTTTCCGGTTCCTTAAATCCTAGATCCAGGCTTGGATCTCTCCGGACACTTCTCCTCTTCACGGCAGCAGCAGTTCTTTGCAGGCTCCCATTGAAATCGACGACGCAACACGACACCAAAAGACACCTATGCACCCAGCTTCCCTGGGTGAGGTAACTCGAGTACTCCGGTGCTCACGTGGGTACTAGCCCTAGAACTTCTTAAGTCCAAAAGGGTTTGGTCCTGACTCGATTAGAAGTGTCCCTAATCTTTAAATTTCCAACCGCGACATTGCCCATAGAAGATAACGTGCATACAATCCCCGTGGATTCCAAACAAACAGTGGTCCTCAAATGGTTTAAGGAATAAAGGGAATAAATATAGTACAGAATCGAAACTATATTAAGAATGTCCAGCCGGACACCCAGTTTAATTCTTCAATGAAACACAAACAATAGTCAACAGCAAAACATATGTGGGACACAGTCCTGCATCCGTTGGGAAAAAAAGACATATACAAAACAAACAGATATTTCAGGCAAGGCAAAAGAGCTTATTTACAAAATCCAGTGTTTTAAGCTTATTCCATACAGACAATGCACTTTTTTACGTAATGGGTTAATGTGCACGCTGTTTCGATCCTATTACAGGGATACAAGGATCATCATCAGGACGGTAGAATGTACAAGCCTGGTATTGAAAGAAATTGCCTGTAGGGAAATGAGAGGGGAAGTAAGAGTGAAAGAGGGGGAAAAAAGGAAAATTAGAGCTAGGATAAGGCAGCTGCGGTAATTTTACCCACAATTGTGTGCAGTGCACATGCCGCTTGTGAGTGCATGCATATTAGAAAATGTGGCGGTCGTTAAGAAGCCAGCGGGTGAACTAGTGAAGGAGCCGGAAGGTTCTCTGATTCACGGAAGATTGAGGGGGTGGGAAAGGCAAGCATTAGAATGGCGCCGATAAGAGAGTGCTATGAACGGCTGTAAAACCGGGTCTGATGCGGAGATTTGAGCCCCATAAAGTGTGGACGAAGTCTTGCAGGCATTGGGTGGTGACTGCCGGTCAATATGTGGATCACAGCACGGGATGTAGGGTAGCCAATTGGCCCGCTTACCGTAGTGAGGAAAAACGGATTCCAGACGTGTTCGATGTCGGAATAATGGAACTCACGTCTTGTAGTAGAAATTAAGGTCTGACAGGAGGCTCGAGAGTACGGGTGTAACCGTAACGATTGCTGGGGAAGAAGGAAGGCACGTAAGGCAGTGAGCAAGTGAACGGATAGGGGCGCCGAGGCGGAAAAGGCGGGCAGGGAGAGGTACCTGATTCTGGTCGGAACCGGGCAATTCGGATAAGTTGCTCCGATAGGTAATCCGAGAACTGGAAAAAAGTAGGTACGAAGGGAGGTACCTGGCATCCAGAAGAACCGGGCAATTCGGATAGATTGCTCCGATGAATGATCCGTGAAATTGCACTGGAAAGGGGAAAGTGCAAGTTAGTGAATTGGTCAGTGGTGGGTGGACCCGTGAGGGGCGAAGGTTAGAGCGCTTACCGAGATCAAGTGGCGTCCTCAGGTAACGATGAACAAGTGACGAGGAAAAACAGGGAAGCGTGCTCGTATACATGCAGCATGGGCGTGTGGGGCACTAGAGCGTAAAACCGCGCCGCCATGATGGGAGAGGAGAGTAAAGATGGAAAAAAGACTCAACAATAAGGAAGTCTGTTGGTAGGACCCTCCCGAGGGGAGCACATAATGTTGCCTAGACTTTTACCGCCTTGTGGGTTTGTTTTTTCTTTATTTGTTTAAAATGAAACCGCCAATTGCGATGATTGGGCAATGTAGCCGCAGGTGCTATCTTTGATCGGTGGGATTCTTACTGCTTGCCTTTTGTACTTATCCATGTGTCCTCATGGTCTCACTGTACACTAGCGGCCGGCCTTACGGTTGTAGGCCCATACTTGTATATTTATTGAATTGTGTAATAAAGGTTTAAAAAAAAAAAAAAAACAATAAGGAAGTCTTTGAAATCGGAGAAAAGTACATCAGTGAGAAGAACATTTTACATATTGGCAATCATGAGTAAAATCCACAAAATTATATATTATGCGCCAAAGTATGAGAAGGGAGTTAAAACACCACATAATACAAATTACTTCATATCAGTGAGAGAATGGCGTGTGGGGCACTAGAGCGTAAAACCGCACCGCCATGCTGGGGGAAGAAAAAGGATGGAAAAGGGGATAGACAGGGATTCAGCAAAGAAAAGGTCATCAAAATTACGACGAGTTTGGGAAAAAGTACATCAGTAAGAAAAACACATTTTCATTATTGACAGTTAAGGTGTGGATTTAAAACAACCTCTGAAGAACTGTGAAAGAAATTGTCAATGGGGGGAAAAAAGAACCATTCCAGTGAGAATTAGATGAGATTGGTCCAGTCCTCATTGCGGTTCAAACCATACCTGATGCTGTTGGTACGAATGATCATTCTTAGTTCTTCTTTATTTAGGATTTTTGCAATGTCCCCGCCCCTTGGGGGTTGCTTGATGGTCTTGATAATTGTCCACTTGATGTAATCCTCTGTGTGCCCCATTTCAGAAAAATGTTCGACAAGAGGGGCGTTGAGGGTTTTGCAGCGCACTCTACTTCTGTGCTGACCAATGCGTAGTTTCACTTTTTGTGTAGTTTGGCCAATGTAAACTTTGTTACAGGGACAGGAAATCAAATAAATGACGTTGCTGGTGTTACAATTGGAAAAGGAAGTCAGAGTGATAGAAACATTGTTAAATACAAAACTCTTTCCTTCTATAGTCGTGCTGCATACATTACAATTACCACATTTAGCATGACCAATGAGGGGTGCAAGACCCCAGTGAGCGTCCAAGGTCGCCATGGGACGAGTGGGAGGTAGGGCAGCCCTTACTAAATGATCCTTGAGGTTACGGCTCTTTCGGAAGGCAAACAAGGGTCGTTCTATTGAAAGATTACCCGCATTTAACACTGGCCAGTGTTGCAAAATAGATTTGCGAATTTGATTAGAAGCAGGGGAGAAGGTAGTGACGCAAACTATATGGTCGGTATTGGTTTTAGTTCTAGGAGATAGGAGAACTTCCCTTGGGCAATACCATGCTCAGTGACAAGCATTCTCACTGAGTACTTTCATCCCACAAAGTGTGTAGGTACAAAACAATAAACAGGTGTCCTGCAGCTAAAGTGCATTTGTGCAAGCTTAAACTTCCCAGGCATTGTTAACACGTCAGACATGCAGGTTATTTGTCCTTTTCCATGGGTGCCCTACCTGTGTAACTCATTTTCCTTTGTGATGACGAAATGTATTTCCAACTGTGTGCAGCACAAATATGGGGCATGTGTGTTAATGGACCCTTAACTGTGTTATCCTCACAGGTTGATGTCCACCAGAAGCAGGAGATATGGCTGACCATCGCCCGGGCAGTTTGTTCGGTGGGGGTCTACATGTGCCGGATCCGCAACTGCCAGAAGAGGTGGCAGGACCTTCGGGGCTGGACCTGGAGGATCGCAAGAGTCCGGCTGAAGCTGTCACCTCCTCGCAGGAGGGGCAGTCACCGGACCCTGACCCCCCACATGCTCCAGATACTGGCGGTGGTCTTGCCGGACCTGGATAGGCAGTTGAAGGCCAGACAGCAGCAAGGAGGGGGTAAGTCCATGCCTAATCTGTGTACTATGTCTGACATGCTAATTGCAGTCGTTTGGCCTGGTCACACTTCCACATTACGTAGGTCTTGTAGTCCAATAGTCAGGTCCCTCAATTGTGTGATGCACTCTCCTCATCTGATCCGCAGGTGTGGCCCCTACAGTCTGTTGTTGTGTCACTAGGGCACTGTGTCCCTGCAGTCAGCTATGCTTCAGCTTCCGGACAGCATCTGTTCCCGTGACTCTGTTGTGTGTTTCATGGGTGGGTCAATTGTTTAACCAATGCCTGAGGTCTGACATGTGATCTGTGTGTGCCCTTGATATGTGTTCCAATTGCTGGTCTGACTTACCACATGTGGCTGGGGTATTTCAAACAAAACCATGCAGCAGGGGCCTCCAATTTGTGTGCATCAGGAGTATGTATATCAAGTGTGTCACACTTGCTTAGCCACCTGACTACTGTCCAGGGCTAAACACTGTTTCACGTAGACCTGGGCAGTCATGCCTACTCAAGTGCATTTAGAAACACTCTGTAATCCCACTCCTGTGTATCAACTTACAGGTTGTGCTTAGTGACATGTGCCTTCAGGTGTCTGCCTCTGTGTCATTATGGTGTGGCTTCCTGTTACGTACAGCTGGGGTGTTCATGAGTTTGAGGGTCAGCAGGACATCTGAGATGTGACTGTGAGAGACAAGACCTGTGTGACATATAGGTGTGTGATCATTTGACAGCACACAATGGTGTATGCATCTGTGCACTTCAGGCAGCTGTGTTACATGCGCAGCAGATTGTGATATGTTAATGTACAGGGAGTTGTGTTTGCAGATACTCATATGTCTGATTTGCATGAAGTGGGGTCTTCTGGGTCCGGTATATGTTGTTTGCAGGGGATGGGCAAGAGTTTGCTTTACCCCTGAGCTGTGATTTTGACACAGTGCATACGGTTGTTGTCTGGATGCCCTGCCCCTGTGACAGGAGACAGTGTTGACTGACTTTACAGGCATGCCAGTGCCATGGCATTTAACTTGCTATGAGTGAACCTGCATTGTGTTCAAGTGTGCTCCATGCACCCCATTGTGGCATTGACTATCAGGACATGAGGACATCATAGTGTGTGTTACTGGCATGCATCACAAGCATGTGAAATGAGTCTCTGCCCATCCCTTCATACGGACACCTGTACTGAGTCTGTGGCAAGTGATGTGATGTGTGTATAGTGACATACTCCTACATGTTCACTTGCATGTCCAAAAAATGTGTGGGTGGTGCATGTCGGCACATTGGGGTATTAGCATCCAACATGCATCAGCCATATGGGTGCAAGTCCAGGAGGGATATGTGTGCCAAGGTTGATGGTGAGACTGACAATTGTCTTATTCTAAACAGTGTGGGCACTTTGAGCAGTATTCAGCTGATGATGCCAGGCCTTGCCCTGTGATGTGATGTACTCACTGTGGTGTGTGCAGTCAGTGCAGGTGACTGATGTTGTTCTCTTTCTTCCTATTTCTATCCAGATACATCCACGGCCACAGGAGGGGACAGCTCCACGGACCAGGAGGAGCCACAGAGCCTGACTGGGACAGAAGGAGAGGAGTTGGGGGGACCCAGTGGCACGGAGGGCGAGTGGAGCCACAACGAGGAGACCTCAGCACCATCCACCCCAGCTGAGGGCCACAGCAGCTCGGAGGATGACTCCCTTGGGGAGGCGGGTGTCAGCAGCCACCAAACACAAGCTAGTGAGGCTGTCCCCGCCACCGCCCCCACCACCACCATCACCACCCTCCCATCGGCTCCCATCCCAAAGGTCTGTGGAGGCTCCCGTGTTAAGGAGCATGTCTCCTTTGTGCCAGGCACCGCACCCCCTGCCCCTGTGTCCCCTGCTGTCCTGAGTGAGGAGTCTGTGGACTTACTTAGACAGATCCATGTAGGGCAGACATCAATGCCGAGTGTCCTCCATGCACACACCAGTCTGTTGACGCAACTGGTGTCGTTCATGGAGGGCATTTCATCGGGCATGTCTGCCCTACAGAGGACCAATCAGTCAGCGGCCTCCTCCCTGACAGCAGCAGTGTCCCTCCTCCAACAGTCCCGCACCCCTCCTAACCCTGCACCACCCACGATTCCTAGCACCCTACCTGTACCAAGCACACACACCCCTGCACATTTTGCACAAAGCCACAGACACGGGCAGCACACAAACACCCAAACCAAGGTCTAGACGTGCACACAAGCAAGCGCAGGGGACCGATACCACACTCACAGGGGATGGTTTGCAGACACACTCACAGTCATCCACAACCACTCCGCAGTCCTCCGATACCTCTCCCTCCCAGCCCCCTTCCCTTGCCTCACCTGCGACCCCATCTCCACAGAAGCTCTTCCTATGTGACCTTGGCCTCTTCCCCACTGACCCATCAGATCCATCTTACAAGGGGAAGGGGAATGCCCCTCACACCCGGACACCATCCCCCAGGTGCAGTCAGACTGAGGCCCCCACCCACTAGTCCCCCCGGAGCCGGAGGAGCAAGACCCCAGCCCCGCCCCACAGCTCAACGATGAAGTCCTCCATCCCCCAGGCCACCACTCCAGAGGTTCCCCCGCCACACCCTGCCCCGGGTTCCCCCACCCACAGATACGCCATCCCCAAAATGCTGAGGCCCTCCCCCCTACCACTTGCTCTTCCACCCCCGGTCAGACAGTTAGTGCCACTGATGTGGGGACCGTGTCCCCCCTCTGTCCTGCCGACCTCACCTGAACCCCATTCCGCTCCCATGGGGTTAGGCACTGCAGTGGAGTCCACGACCACCCTGTCTGACTTGGGCACTGCAGTGGGGACCCAATCCACTCCATCTGACCTGCCCACTGAAGTTGTGCCGGCACCCACCTGTACTGCTCGATTTTTCCGGCCTTTTCTTGCGATAAAGAATAACTAGTGTGACTTCAGTCTCTTTCCATCCAAGTCTAAGGGTTAGAGTAGTGTATAGAGCCTATTTATTAGGCACTTCGACATGATCCTGTGTCCTTCCCCATAGATTAGGGCTTGCACACATATCCTAGGGGATAGATTCGTTAGTCTTAGGGATAGCCTGCCCTGTAGTGAGGGTATTTCATGGAGCCGTGCTGAATTCAGGCCTGGTAGGCCTCAAACGGGGGAGACTCCATCTTTCTTTCTGCTCCAGCAGCTTGAGATGCTTCTAGGTTAAAGGGGATGTTTTAGTTATGAGGTGTTATTCGCTTGGAGAGAACCGGTTCAGACCGGCCCTTATCGAAGGATTGTATTTTTCTTCATGCCGAAGACGCTACATCAGGCCGGCCGGCTGGGAAAGTGTCCTTGGCACGGGGAGGTACAAGAATTTGGTGGGCGGCAGGTTACGGGCTGGAATTTTCCATGAGAAAATGCACCTCTATATTAGTGAAAGTCTGAGGCAGATACTGGCACTTATTCTTTCAATCCATAGGCGGCACCTAGCCGTTAGCAGAAAAGCTACTACTTATTCCAGGGAAGACAGATGACAAACTTGAGGGCGGAGAAAGACCAAGAGACAGATACTCTTCTAGCAGAATTGCCAGAGAGGAGAGAGTAGCCGATGAGGAAGAGGTCCCAGTGACTCGGAGAAGGGAGCTACGGAGGTGTGATCTCCAGGCGAGCCGAGGCACAGACGAGAAGGGAACCTAGATGACCATTGAGTGCAGGCTACACACGACTAAGGTGATGTCGACCCCTTTCTTATTAGAGTGTACAACCTAATCTTTCACTTTTCTTTACAGGTTATGTGTTACACAGTAATGTTATGTGCTTGCGTATGTGATATATATAATAAAGTCAGTTTGTAGTGAATCAACATGTGCTGCGTGTTCTTGTATAAGAGGGTAGCCTATTCTTCTAGTCAGCTGTGACTTGACATGAACAGATGTTAACCCTGATCAGGTAAGTGGTAACTGAATAAGGGAGAGAGAAGCCCCTCGAACCAGAGAACAGGTTGTGCTCAAACTGGCGGTTCTTGTGTGATCTGATAAATAGTAACACTGATTCCCTTGTTGTATGTTATGGTGATCATAGGATGAACTCGTGCTGAGGCTGCCGTCTGGGTAGGAAGTCCTGGGTCCATCTAGGACCGCGAGGCTGAGGCTGCCGTCTGGGTAGGAAGTCCTGGGTCCATCTAGGACCGCGAGGCTAAGGCTGCCGTCTGGGTAGGAAGTCCTGGGTCCGTTTGGGACCGCGAGGCTAAGGCTGCCGTCTGGGTAGGAAGTCCTGGGTCCGTTTGGGACCGCGAGGCTAAGGCTGCCGTCTGGGTAGGAAGTCCTGGGTCCGTTTGGGACCGCGAGGCTAAGGCTGCCGTCTGGGCAGGAAGTCCTGGGTCCGTTTGGGACCGCGAGGCTAAGGCTGCCGTCTGGGTAGGAAGTCCTGGGTCCGTTTGGGACCGCGAGGCTAAGGCTGCCGTCTGGGTAGGAAGTCCTGGGTCCGTTTGGGACCGCGAGGCTAAGGCTGCCGTCTGGGCAGGAAGTCCTGGGTCCGTTTGGGACCGCGAGGCTAAGGCTGCCGTCTGGGTAGGAAGCCCTGGGTCCGTCTGGGACCGCGAGGCTAAGGCTGCCGTCTGGGTAGGAAGTCCTGGGTCCGTCTGGGACCGCGAGGCCGCCACTTGTATTATAAGAGGTCTTGGTTTATATAGTAGGAATTCCCTGTCCTTAGGTGGTATATATATATGTGGTTACTTATTGTGAATAGGCCCTAGGGAGGGGGTAACGTTCTGGCTGGGTTAGAGAGGCTCTGTTGAGCGGGTTCTATCTGATCCGACAACCCAAGCAGAACATTTGGCGTCACGAACCGTTTTCGAAACCTGTGTGCGTCGTGTTGTCTCGTGTTTGCTTTCGGCGTGTGCGTGGTTTTGTTTGTATATTATTTGTAGTATAATTGTGTGTATAGTTTTTCTTCTTCTTTCTTTTCTTTTTCTTTCTTTTCTTCTTTCTTTTTCACAATGTTTTCTAGAAAGTCAAAATCTACTTTTAAGTTGCCCGTTGATATTCCCGGATGGGATTCAACGCCTTATGAAGCCTTAGCCCGTGAGTGGGCTGATTCTACTGGTTTGAGTGAGAATTGGAATTCCTCTTTGGAGCTGGCGGAGCCGGCTAATGTGATTACTTGTTTACAGAAGGCACCCATCTCGAAGGGTGAGGAGATTCCCATTTTGGGGCGCAGAGGTTGGATTGTTCTGTCTGCGTACAGGATTCTGCATGAGAGGTTGTTGAAGCTACAGATCTCTCTTAAGGATGTTGAAGCGCACTTTGTTGAGATTCAGAATTCTCATACTTTGTTGCGGTGTCAAAATAAGTTGCTTGCTGACAAACTTGAGACTTACCAGACTATTGCCGAGAGGGCGGCTGTGCGAATTGCCCGTTATAAATACAAAAATCGGCGCGGCCGGGTTTCGACGCGAAAGGTGCGTCTGGTCGTGGCGAAAGCCGGACTGGATTGGAATCCTGATGAATGGGATGGTAATATCTGGAATTCGAGTGATTCTTGTTCCTCGGGTGAGGAATCTGTTAAGTGCGAGTCCTCCCGCTCCCGCCATGATTGTAAGCCTGCTTCTCGCACCCCTGATGGTGCACCCCGTGATTGCGCTCGTCCTTCGAGTGGGGTTGATGCTTCTTCCACTGGTTGTTCCTCTACGTGTACTGGTCGAGCTCCTTGTGATGCTCACCCCGCGGTCTCGGTGCATCCAGTTTTTCGTCGGAAATTGCAGCAGTCTCCTGCTGCTCCGCAGGGTATTTCTTTAGACTCTTTAGAGGACTTTACTCAACAGGAAATTAGTGATATTTTGCAGCGATTTCGGCAGCGAGCTGGTGAGACATTACTCACATGGATGGTGCGCCTTTATGAACTGGGCGCTGCTGGCATTATGTTGGATAATGGTGATTGTTTGAAGTTTTGTTCCTTGAGCTCGGATTCTACTGTACAGGATCATTTTCGTAACTATAATGGTGGTGGTCAAATTTCTTTACTTCAATTGGCGACTGAGGGTTGTAATATAAAGTACCCTACTGAGTCTGATTGGCCTGTGAATGACAAACAGTGGTATACTTTGCGCGACGCTGCACAACGTCTCAAAGAAGAGGTGATGAAAACGGCGACTTTTCTAGGTACTGCTGACAGGTTGCTTGATGGTTCGTTGACATCTTCTGTGCGGAATCGTATTATTCGTTCTTCCCCTGTTGCTTATAAGCAGGTCATGATGACTTTATTGATTAATCAAACTGGTAACGTGTTATCTACAGTACTGGAATCGGTACGCCAACTCGGTGAGTTAGGCGAGTGGTTTAAACCTGAACGTCAGTCCCGGCCTGACACTCGTACTCCTGGTGACAATAAACTTACTAGACGTGATATCTTTTCTGGTCTTCTGGCCGATGGTGTGCGGAGGGAGGACATTGACGGTGAGACAACTGCTCGTTTGTGGGAGTTGTTTCGCAAACGTGGCTTGGATCGGAAGGAGGGTGCCCGGCGTGTTCGGATGTCTGAGTGTGATCGCGGTGGTTCTGACGGTAGCAGTGATGACGACCGCCGTGGGCGCTCTGTTCATCGTGATGACCGACGTTATGTACGTGATATGTCCCCCCGTTGAGAGAGAGACAGAGAGAGAGAAGAGGAAAGAGAGAGGGGAAAAAATGATTATATTTACAGCAGACGTAGAGATGATAGGGATCAATCCCCTGAGTTGAGGAGGAGAGAGGATCGTCATAATCTGGCCGATCGAAACCAGCACTGTACTGCAGAAGACACGAATCCATTTCGTACTGGGAATGGATATGAACAGGAGGTACCGATACCTAAGAAGCGTGAGAGTCTTTATCCTGATTTATCCTGGTACACAGAATGCAGTAAACATGACTAGGAAATAGGTCAAGCTCCAGTACACAGATGGGCTCACAGAGATAATAGACCCTATGTAGATATTGAAATTTATTGGAGACATCGTAATATCCAAAGGGCCCGAGCATTGGTAGATACAGGAGCGGAGGCCACTCTTATTCATGGTAAATCAAAGAAGTTTAAAGGTCAGCCTTTTACAATTACCGGATTAGGTGGAAAGGAAACTCCCGCAATTCAAACATTACTTGAAATGAGAATAGGTAGAATTCCTAGAAAAGAATACTCTGTACTAGTGGTGCCTCTCTTGGAATTCATAATTGGAATAGATATTTTGAAAGGAATGACTTTGCATTTAGATGATGGATGTTACCAATTTGGAACTACGCATTATATATCGTCCAGGCCTATACGGGTTGGTCGTTTACGAATGCCCCCCATAACAGTTCCTCAGGCGACAAAAGTGGTTTGTCAGAAGCAGTATCGTATTCCGGGTGGTCATGAGGAGATTAGTACCACTATTCAGGAGTTGGTGGATGCAGGTGTTATAGCCCCAGTTACTTCTGCTTGGAATAATCCTGTTTGGCCTGTACGTAAAAGTGATAATTCTTGGCGTATGACTGTTGATTATCGAGAATTGAACAAACACACACCCTCTTTGACCGTTGCAGTACCGGATGTTATTACCCTAATTGAAAGAATCCAAAAACATCCGGGTACATGGTATGCGTCAATTGATATTGCTAATGCTTTCTTTTCGATTCCGATTGCCCCTGAGTGTCAGGAACAGTTCAGTTTTACGTGGAATGGGCGTCAAATGACGTTTAGGAGTCTTCCTCAGGGCTATGTGCATAGCCCTACTATATGTCACCGGCTGGTGGCAGAGCATTTGGCTGAGGTACCGGTTCATCCACAGGTTCAGATGTGTCATTATATTGATGATGTTTTGATCCAAGGCGAAACACAAGAGGAAGTTCAGACCCAATTGGACAGAGTCATTGGGTGCCTGCGTGAGAAAGGTTGGGAAATCAATCCGGATAAACTACAAGGCCCGTCCCAGGCTGTGAAATTTTTGGGTATTAATTGGCATGAAGGGCACCGTGAAGTGATCCCTCAGGTTAAACAGAAAATTCTTGATTTTGCAGTTCCAAGGAATAAGAAAGAAGCCCAAAGCTTCATTGGTTTATTTGGTTTTTGGCGTCAGCATATTCCTCATTTGAGTCAAATATTGGCCCCCTTGTACCGTGTCACCCGTAAAAAGAATGCGTTTGATTGGGATACACCACAGCAAGATGCGTTCGACCTAGCAAAAGAGGCAATTCAACATGCTTTGGATTTATGGCCCGTACGTGATGGGGAGGTAGATTTAAATGTGTCTGTACAGGGCCTTTATGCGAATTGGAGTTTGTGGCAGAAGCAAGGCAGGAGTAGAGTGCCGTTGGGTTTCTGGACCAAAAAGTTACCTGATGCTAGTGAGCGTTATACACCCTTTGAGAAACAGTTACTTGCATGTTATTGGGCTCTGGTGGATACCGAGCAATTGACTTTGGGACATGATATAGTTTTGCGACCTGAGATTCCTATTATGCAGTGGGTTATGAGTTCGCCAAAAACTCACCGCATTGGACACGCTCAAGAGGCGAGTGTGATTAAATGGAAATGGTATATACAAGACAGGGCACGTGTGGGACAGAAAGGAGTTGCATCTTTACATGAGCAGGTGGCGCGAGCGCCATCGACTGAGACTGAGAGTGTATGTTCCGTACCTTTAGTACAGGAGTCTCCTGTCAAGTGGGGTTGACCCTTTGATGATTTGTCCGCGGAGGACAGGAACCATGTCTGGTTTACGGATGGTTCAGCAAGGTTCATAGGGCCGAAACGGCACTGGAAAGCGGTGTCCTATAATCCGGTCACACAGAAACTGCTGAGCACAACTGGTGAAGGTAAGAGCAGCCAATTTGCTGAATTGTATGCTGTTTATCAAGTCCTGAAACAAGAATTACCCGGCACATGTCATATTTTCACCGACTCTTGGTCTACTGCCAATGGACTGGCAGTTTGGTTACCGACTTGGCATTCCCATAATTGGGAATTGCATTCAAAACAGTTGTGGGGAAAAGAGTTATGGCAAGAGATTTGGGAGATGCTCCCACAGAGTACTGTTACAATCTTCCATGTGGATGCTCACACCCCTATAGATTCTCTTGACAAATATTTTCATAACATTGCAGATGAGAAATCTAAAATTGCTGAGGCAGTGGTGGACAGGCAAGATTCTGATATGGCGGGATTGGCGAAATGGGCCCACCAGAAGGCAGGACATTTTGGAGAGAAAGCCACTAGCAGGTGGGCTGCTGATCGAGGAATTTATATTCCCTTAGATTTGATCAAGAATGTTATTTTACATTGTCCCATTTGTCAGCATATCAGACAGCGCAAAGTGCCCCAAATTGTTAAAGGTCATTTACATCGCGGGAAACTGCCCGCTCAAATTTGGCAAATTGATTACATTGGTCCACTTCCCATGAGCAGGAATTGTCAATATGTTTGCACTATTGTTGATACATACAGTGGCTTGTTGGTAGCCCTTCCCTGTAAGCAAGCTACCCAATTGAATACCATTAAAACATTGGAATTGATTATCATGTATTATGGTTAGCCATTCCAAATTCAATCTGATAATGCATCCCATTTTCGTGGAAGATTGGTACAGGAATTCTGTGTGGAAAACAATATTGACTGGGTGTTCCATGTCCCGTACTATCCACAGGCCTCAGGTCTTGTGGAGAGATTGAATGGTCTGCTGAAGGGGCAGCTGCGTAAACTAACTGATGACAAATATAAGAATTGGCGAGACTTTTTGTCCCAAGCACTATTAATTTTGAATAATCGTCCTTTTCTAAATGCTGAATCTCCACTTATGCGTTTGTTCCCTCCGAATGTTAATGCTCAGCCAAATGAAATCAGAGAGACTGTGATGTACTGGGAGATTACTCCCGGAGCTATGGCTCCATGTAGAGCGACCCCAGGGTCAGCAGGTTTAGACTTGCATGCCATGGATGACACCGTTCTAAAAGGTAAAGATCGGGTCATCATCGCGACCGGTGTTGTTGTTCATATACCACCCGGGAATTTTGGATTAATCGCCCCTAGATCGGGGCTGGCTGTAAAAGGCATTCAGGTACTTGGAGGGGTCATTGACAGCGATTATCAGGGAGAGATTAAGGTGCTCCTGCTAAATAGCAGTGAGGCTGATTTGCTGATCCATCGAACTGACCGAGTGGCTCAATTACTGATAATGCCTGTCTTCAGTGGTGGGATGGTAAAAGGCACTGCCCCAACTTTGCTAACTGTACGAGGCCAGAAAGGTTTTGGCTCCACAGATAACCCTGGGGCCAGGGTTTGGGTGCAGTCGCCTAAGACTCCCCCTGAACAGGCAGAGGTCATCGCCACCGGTCATGATAATACCATTTTAGTTATGAGACCAGGGAAAGATAGCTGGGAAGCGGTCCCGGCTGACAAATGTTACTTACGAGAATGATTAATGCCTGTATTTGATTCTCTTTCAGATCATTCTTTGGACTGTCGCTGCAGGATGTGTCGTCGCAGGACTATTTTCGGGTTGGTTCGACGAGAGAGGAGGACTCCCGTCAACCCCGGATGAGCTACGCGCCCGAGTGTCGCGTTCCTTCGCTGCGTGGGATTCGTCATCGAACTTTTGGACACTACTGGCGAAAAGGGTGACCGATGCCCCTCACTTTTGTTTGACGCCGATGAGATCTGTACATGACATCCTAGCGACCTGTCTGGTTGCTGTCCCTGCTTCACTGGAAACCCTAACTAATATTTTCAACATTTCGAAGGCTCGCCCCAATGTTCTTCTGGGCGATTTTGCCACCCATACGTATTGCCCCTTATGTACTGAACTACCGGACAGGATACCCCCTGTCCAATCCCAAATAGTTACCTATAATATCACACAAGGTGATATATGCTTTTTTCTTACATGTAATCCTAGTGCAATTTCTGAATGTCTACATTTGAAATTGAAAGGTGCTACTTCCTTCACCTTTCATGAGCGAACTTTGTGCTTTCAAAGGACACCGAAAACATGTGCTTCGGTCATGAACAATATGACTTGCAAGAGTTTGGTAGTTACCCCTAGTCATTATCGCACGATGTTGCTACCTGCCGGATGGCTTTTCTCATGTGGTAATACTTCTTGGCCATATGTCCCCGCGAATATTTCTGGTGGCCCCTGTGCTATTACAAGACTCAGCTTACTAATGTTCTCGTCACATCCGAATGCCAATTCTCGTGTGATTCGAGATGCTGTGATGTTACAGGAGGATTGTGACTCATCTTTGCATTTATATTCCAAGTCTGAATACCTTAGCCTGGCTATTTCAATTATTGGTGTTCCTGCTTTGGCGGTTTATAATGCTAAATCTATTGAGAAAATGGCCTGCTGGATGGTAAAATCCATTAATCATACTTCTACAGTCCTATCTGACATGCTGTTAGACGCCCAGGGTGAACGTAGAGCCATCTTGCAAAATAGAGCGGCCATTGATTATCTTTTGCTTAAACATGGACATGACTGCTCTGATTTTGAGGGTCTTTGTTGTTTTAACTTGTCTGATCATACACAATCTATTCGCGCCCACATTGACAGGTTACATGATTTGACGGAGGAAGTTAGAAAACACATTGACCAGGGCTGGTTTGACTGGCTCTTTAATTGGTTACCTGACCTGTATCTGTTACGTCGAATATTAGGAGGTATTCTAATTACCATCGCTGTTTTGATTTCTATTTGTTGCTTTATTCAGTGTATCCCTTCACTACTTCAATTCTGCACACTTGGTACTAGACATAGATCAGTTAGTTTTGTTTCATATTATTCTTCCACCGATGTTAGTTCTGTTTAATGAATGTATAATAGACTGAAGTCAAGGGTGAAATGTACTGCTCGATTTTTCCGGCCTTTTCTTGCGATAAAGAATAACTAGTGTGACTTCAGTCTCTTTCCATCCAAGTCTAAGGGTTAGAGTAGTGTATAGAGCCTATTTATTAGGCACTTCGACATGATCCTGTGCCCTTCCCCATAGATTAGGGCTTGCACACATATCCTAGGGGATAGATTCGTTAGTCTTAGGGATAGCCTGCCCTGTAGTGAGGGTATTTCATGGAGCCGTGCTGAATTCAGGCCTGGTAGGCCTCAAACGGGGGAGACTCCATCTTTCTTTCTGCTCCAGCAGCTTGAGATGCTTCTAGGTTAAAGGGGATGTTTTAGTTATGAGGTGTTATTCGCTTGGAGAGAACCGGTTCAGACCGGCCCTTATCGAAGGATTGTATTTTTCTTCATGCCGAAGACGCTACATCAGGCCGGCCGGCTGGGAAAGTGTCCTTGGCACGGGGAGGTACAAGAATTTGGTGGGCGGCAGGTTACGGGCTGGAATTTTCCATGAGAAAATGCACCTCTATATTAGTGAAAGTCTGAGGCAGATACTGGCACTTATTCTTTCAATCCATAGGCGGCACCTAGCCGTTAGCAGAAAAGCTACTACTTATTCCAGGGAAGACAGATGACAAACTTGAGGGCGGAGAAAGACCAAGAGACAGATACTCTTCTAGCAGAATTGCCAGAGAGGAGAGAGTAGCCGATGAGGAAGAGGTCCCAGTGACTCGGAGAAGGGAGCTACGGAGGTGTGATCTCCAGGCGAGCCGAGGCACAGACGAGAAGGGAACCTAGATGACCATTGAGTGCAGGCTACACACGACTAAGGTGATGTCGACCCCTTTCTTATTAGAGTGTACAACCTAATCTTTCACTTTTCTTTACAGGTTATGTGTTACACAGTAATGTTATGTGCTTGCGTATGTGATATATATAATAAAGTCAGTTTGTAGTGAATCAACATGTGCTGCGTGTTCTTGTATAAGAGGGTAGCCTATTCTTCTAGTCAGCTGTGACTTGACATGAACAGATGTTAACCCTGATCAGGTAAGTGGTAACTGAATAAGGGAGAGAGAAGCCCCTCGAACTAGAGAACAGGTTGTGCTCAAACTGGCGGTTCTTGTGTGATCTGATAAATAGTAACACTGATTCCCTTGTTGTATGTTATGGTGATCATAGGATGAACTCGTGCTGAGGCTGCCGTCTGGGTAGGAAGTCCTGGGTCCATCTAGGACCGCGAGGCTGAGGCTGCCGTCTGGGTAGGAAGTCCTGGGTCCATCTAGGACCGCGAGGCTAAGGCTGCCGTCTGGGTAGGAAGTCCTGGGTCCGTTTGGGACCGCGAGGCTAAGGCTGCCGTCTGGGTAGGAAGTCCTGGGTCCGTTTGGGACCGCGAGGCTAAGGCTGCCGTCTGGGTAGGAAGTCCTGGGTCCGTTTGGGACCGCGAGGCTAAGGCTGCCGTCTGGGCAGGAAGTCCTGGGTCCGTTTGGGACCGCGAGGCTAAGGCTGCCGTCTGGGTAGGAAGTCCTGGGTCCGTTTGGGACCGCGAGGCTAAGGCTGCCGTCTGGGTAGGAAGTCCTGGGTCCGTTTGGGACCGCGAGGCTAAGGCTGCCGTCTGGGCAGGAAGTCCTGGGTCCGTTTGGGACCGCGAGGCTAAGGCTGCCGTCTGGGTAGGAAGCCCTGGGTCCGTCTGGGACCGCGAGGCTAAGGCTGCCATCTGGGTAGGAAGTCCTGGGTCCGTCTGGGACCGCGAGGCCGCCACTTGTATTATAAGAGGTCTTGGTATATATAGTAGGAATTCCCTGTCCTTAGGTGGTATATATATATGTGGTTACTTATTGTGAATAGGCCCTAGGGAGGGGGTAACGTTCTGGCTGGGTTAGAGAGGCTCTGTTGAGCGGGTTCTATCTGATCCGACAACCCAAGCAGAACACCACCCCATCTGGCTTGTGCCCCACAGTTGTGACTGCACCCACCACTTCAGTCAGCTCCACTGCAGTTGCCAATGACTCTCCTGCATCCACCACCCCTTCACTGCCTCCTTCTGCTGCGCCCTGATCCTGTCCCTGTGGTGCCTGGACTGCCCCCATGTATGCCCCTCCGAGGGGATGTCCCCTGTCCTTAGCAGTGCAGGCAAGCAACGTGTGACAGTTGGCACTCAAGTTCACTCCTTGTCATTTGATAATGGACTGGCCATTGGCATTTTGTTTTGAACGGACGTTAAATTTTTCATCTGCTGAATAAAGCTTTTTTCTTTATCCTTGTGATTTAGTTGTACATAGGTTGATGATGTTTACCATGACCTTGCAGTTGTAATGCTGGATTTCCAATGTTGAATACTGAGGTGTTGATGTGAGGTACTCCATGTGGTCCATGAGATATGTATCCTATTCTGATCGATATCCATGTCATCCTTTGCAGCTAACAGTGTCATGATCAACAATTTGTGGACATCTCTTTGAAAATTTCATTTGCATGGTCACATCTGTGGCTTGCACACATGCACATATGATGTGCTTCCCATTGTCCAGTTTGTCTATCTCCCTGACTTTGGGCGCATCGCCACTGGACCTACAGGTGTGGGCATCATTGGTGTAGGAGCAACTGGGTCCTCTGTGCAGCTTGCTGGACATATGGGTTGAGTATGTGCAGGTGACTTAAGGGACACTCTCGTACCCAGGCTGTTGTGACCAGAGTCTTAATTGTGTGGTAACTGATGGCTGACTGACCAAGTGTTCTGCTGACATGACTGAGACGTGCTGGGACTATGTTTGGCACGGCTGAGCTTCCACAGGAGTTGAGTCCCCTCAAGTTAGTGTGTTGTTCCGTGACATTGCCTGGGCCCATGGTGTGTGTTGTGTGAGCATGTGTGTGTGTGTGTCCACATCCCTTTTCATACACAGGCAGTGTTCCCTTGATATGTTCCTGTTGTTTATGCTTGCTGAGTGGTAATGTGTTAATCCCACAACTTTGCCATGGGCTACCAGATGTGTGGGTGCATGACACACTACTCTTAATTGGTGTTTCATCATTGGGATTTGTCAGTTCTGAGTGGTGGTGATGTTGTCAGACACAGATGGAACACAGTCAGGGGTCCCCAAGGCACTTTTTTGTTCGCAATATCATGTAGTTGTCCCTAGGTGGTACCTTTCAGTGACTGAGACAGGTGTATGTGTGTGTGACTGCTCCCACTTGTCCGGTTCAGGGCTGCAATGTTTGCAGGTGTCAGCATGTGTGCCTTGTGGTTCGCCTTGGCTTCTGCATTGTTCTGGGACTGTGGCAGGTATTCTGAAGGTTACGTGAGCTTTGACATCATGGCCATGTACCGCATACTGTGCAGTATGTCCGTCATTCCCCAGGGTTGTAAACTGTTCTTGTGTGATGAGTCTGTGCACCTTAGTTCCTCCCAACATTCCTATGTTTGTCATGGGTGCATGTGCAATGTCACCTGTCCATGTGGGCTTCACAGATGCACATTGGTGCAGTTCAGGGTGTGTGGTGTTGAGGGTGAACTGATGTAAATGTTTGCATGGATGGGCCCCTAGCTCCCGTTTGTCCATGGATGACAGGCCATGCTGAGTGATTTGTGCTTGTGTAGATGTGATGTACGTTTGTGGCACAGGACACATGTCTGGGTTTCACAGTTTGTACGACATCTACCTTTGTCGTCACAGTGGAGGTGTCATGCATGCTTGTGTCACCCCAATGTCTGGTCCCTGGGGGTAGTGCTGTTGTGTGTTATTCTTTTGCTGTGTTAGTTTGTGTTCATTCCAGCTTGTGTCAAATGTGTCTGTTGTGCTCCCTCTCATCTCACTATGCCTGATTGCCCACTAAGGGGGTCCCAATGATGGTTTACTTTTGTATGGCACTATGTCCACATCTGTGTCACTGTGGTTCAGCCCCCCTCATGTGTTGTGTAGTTGCCTGGGGATACTGAGACACACACACACATGTTGTGTCATATGTGCAGTGTGAGGTTGCCTGTTTGTGTTTGTGCATCTGCACCAGTGCATTTGTATTGCTGTTGTGGGCCATTGTCTGGATGTTGTTTTTGTGATTTAGATTTTAGAGACCGGTGGTGATAGGCGCTATATAAGAACCTTATAACATAACATAACATTTACCCTGCTGTCCCTGTGAGTCATATCACATCATTCTGCACATTCATCCTGGTTGTTAGGTCCCATTGCTGGCATGGAATGGGAGTTTGTGACCTGACACCTACAGTCTACACAGGTTGTTTTGATATGTGTGTCTATTTTCGAGATGTATGTATGCTTTGTGATGGTCACTTCTGCTTTTCTGTCATTGTACACTATATGCATTGTCAGCCCCCATAGGTGACGCTTGTCTGCACATGGCCGAGAGTATGTTAGGTTTTCACAGCACTGTTAGCCTCACTACATCTCTGTGGGTATGAGACACAACCACTAGTTTGCCCAAAAGTGTTTCATGTGTTGGGACCAGGAATCATACATGCTGTTTGGCATTTGCAGCTTTGAGCATGATGACACTTACCTTTTAGTCACTGTGATGAGGGGGGTTTTAGACCCCATCACCACAATGCTCAACATTTGCTGCAGTTTGGAACCACACACTTAACTTTTGTTCTACACAGTGAGGGGGTGTCCTTTTTACATTGACACAGTGCTATAGTGATGCTGCCTTGTGTAGGCCACACTCAGTTTTTGGTCACACATGTGATGGTAGTTACATTGTATGTTTGAAGTCATAATCACTGTTGTGGGCATTTGTCACAGACTACACACTGTCATGATGTTAGGGGGGATGTATTTTTCTGACATACCTAATGTTAGTGTATGATGGATGTGTGGTGCATCACCCATCCTATGGGTGGGGGTGGCAGTAGTGATGGGCAACATAAGCCCTATGAGTGGGGGTGGCAGTAGTGATGGGCAACAGGTCCCCTATGAGTGGAGGTGGCAGTAGTGATGGGCAACATAAGCCCTATGAGTGGGGTAGCAGTAGTGATGGGCAACAGGTCCCCTATGAGTGGGGGTGGCAGTAGTGATGGGCAACAGGTCCCCTATGAGTGGGGGTGGCAGGGGTGATGGGCAACATAAGCCCTATGAGTGGGGGTGGCAGTAGTGATGGGCAACAGGTCCCCTATGAGTGGGGGTGGCAGGGGTGATGGGCAACATAAGCCCTATGAGTGGGGGTGGCAGTAATGATGGCCAACATAAGCCCTATGGGTGGGGGTGGCAGTGGTGATGGGCAACATAAGCCCTATGAGTGGGGGTGGCAGTAGTGATGGGCAACAGGTCCCCTGTGAGTGGGGGTGGCAGGGGTGATGGGCAACATAAGCCCTATGAGTGGGGGTGGGAGTAGTGATGGGCAACAGGTCCCCTATGAGTGTGGGTGGCAGGGGTGATGGGCAACATAAGACCTATGAGTCGGGGTGGCAGTAGTGATGGGCAGCATAAGCCCTATGGGTGGGGTGGCAGTAGTGATGGGCAACAAAAGCCCTATGAGTGGGTGGTGGCAGTAGTGATGGGAACCAGGTCCCCTATGGGTGGGGGTGGCAGTAGTGATGGGCAACATAAGCCGTATGAGTGGGGGTGGCAGTAGTGATAGGCAACAGGTCCCCTATGAGTGAGGGTGGCAGGGGTGATGGGCAACATAAGCCCTATGGGTGGGGGTGGCAGTAGTGATGGGCAACAGGTCCTCTATTGGTGGGGGTGGCAGTAGTGATAGTCAACATGAGCCCTATGAGTGGGGGTGGTAGTGGTGATGGCCATGCAACCCCTATGGTGTGCGTGCCATTTTGCAGGTACGTGTCGTTTGTTTGTGTGGTCGGTGTCTGACTTACCGTCTGCGCCGTCCGCGTCTGTTCCTGATCCGGTCATAGATGTAGAGTACTGGTATGACCTTCGCGATGGGATTCATGATGTGTTCATCTCGTACACGCTGCTTGTTGCTCCGTCTCGTACCAGTTGCAAGCTGGTCCGTCTTGTAGCCGTGGATTGAGTTGTGGCGCGAATCGTAGCTGATATGCTTCTTTTCCGGATACTGTGACGTGCCGTACTTGTCGCGTAGGAAGTACGCATCGTACTTGTCAGGGCGGAAACTGCTATGGATACTGCTCGAGGGCGACTCGGTTCGGCGTTAGGAGTTACGGCTCGGACGGAGAATGGAGCTTGAATCACAGCCTACATGTCGGTCGGGTTTTTGGCAGTTATGCGCATCGTACTTCATCAACAGGACGGATCGGCTACAGGTACGTGTCAATCGCAAGGTAAGGCTACGAACAGCTCTCCAAGAGCTGTCCGACCCGGATCGGGATCGACCCCTTAGTAGTTTTTGAGAAAGTAAGGTTAAAAAAATGTTCACATAATTACTCAGTTTAAAAAATAGAGATATGTGATTGGCCAAGAGGGCTCCTTTACCATCCGCCACCTCGTTTCTTCAGGAGCTCATGTCTGATTGGCTGACCAGCAGCCATTTCAGGACTCTGGGACTTGGTCCCCTAGTCTGACTTTTTTTAAAACAATGATATAAGGGGCAGGGTACAGATATCCTGCCCCGCTAGCCCTTGGGGTGATAAACATAAAAAAGTATTTTTTTCCACAATCTTGCAGTTATCCTGTAAGATTGCAGTAAAAAAAATTGCAGTCACAATAAATAGATGACTTCCAGAGTTGGCCAGGGCCTGGGGGTCAGTGATTTGTTTTTTTGGGGGGAGCGGGTTGTGTAACCCCCATTCCTCAAGCCCTATTAGGCCCCAGAGACCCAATCTCCAGAGCCGGTTCTTATTTTTAGGGGAGGGGGCGTGCATTCAGCCCCTCCTTGAACCTTGTGGTGGCACCTTAGAACCTATCACCTCAAGCTGATAAATTAAAGGGATGGACCTGCTGCCCCCCTGGAGGACCGTATCACCCAAGACCAGTGTATTTTCTTCGGGAGGGGTGAGCCTGGGGCCCCCTCCGTAAAAATCGGCTCTGGGACCCATCACCAAGAAATCGATCACTGTGTCCCAGGGACCTCACCCCCTGGGATTCTATAGTTTTCTGCCCTATAGAGTGCAGTCAGGTAGAAATCTATTCTCTGATGGAAATGCTACTCCCACCCAGGCGTGAGCAAAGAAACAGATCAGGCTGCTGCCGTCACCACCGGGGGGCTTGCTCTAAAGCCGGTTGTGGCTGCGGGCCCAGGGATCCCCCAGACGCCCCCAGCAAGGAACACTTTGAGGGCTGCAGAGAGTGCAGCAATACCCCAGCAACATTAAACAAAATTAGGGAAGTCTCCTGGGTCATTAAAATGATGACCTCCAGAGTGTTTACCATATTTTCTTAAATCACACCAAGCTGGAGCTCTATGCTCTTCAGCTGGAGTGCTGAGCCTCTTTGGTGGGTTCTATGACTGCACTTTTATAAGAAAGACTCAAAGACTAGTTGCTGTTTTTTTATAAACTTTTACTAAAGAAGATATTGCAATGTGTGAATTTATAAAAAATACATTTGATTACAATTATTGGTGACTTTTTGCCAGAAATATTAAGTCTACTTTATAAATGTTGATCTGCTGACCCTTTAATGAGGCCAATAAGCCTGCTGACCCATTGACAAAGCCAATAGGTCACCCTTACTTAAAATGATGCCCTTTATATTGTTAGATCACACAGTTAGCTGTGCATGGCTGTGAGGTGGGGTGCAGGGCCAGGCCCTGCGCCCAACCACAGGCTGCGCACGGCCATAGGCCAGATGCAGTGAGAGGTTGGGTGCCAATGGAGAGTTGGGCAAAGGGCTAAAGTCACCCCCTCGCCACACACTGCCGAAAGCCATGCCCAGCGAGAGGTTTGATACCATTGAGGGCCAGGCCCTGTGCCTGACATTGGAAAGCAATACAGAAAAAACCTTGTTGCACTGCATTGCATGACAGAGAGAGGACAGGAATGAGCCATATTTAACATTATCTGGTGAATTCCTGTCCTTTCCCTGTGTTGGTGCATTATGTGCTGCTTGTGCAAATGCAGGCCACCATGTAGCATGGTGCAAGGATGCCTGTGTTGCAGGCAGGATTGCTTTTGTGCAGGAAGGAGCACCTTCCTGCACAAACAAATCTTTTGAGGCGTTTTCCTCTTTCTACAGATGCGGAAGGCATAGCATTTTGAAGCCTTCCCAGGTCTAACAGTCATGGTAAATCTGGGAATGTGCCAGAATCCATGGGTGGATACATGGGCACACCCACGTGGGCACACCCATTCGCCTCCCTGAAGCAGAGTAACACAAGGCAGAAATGTGTGCTGCCTATCATTACTCCAGATTTTAAAAGCATCAAAGGGCCATGCAAGGTGGCCTTGCGTGGCATGGAAAATGTCTTCGAGGTTTTGTGTTGCACTTACATTATCTTGCATGGTGCAAGAGCAAAGGTAGCTTGTCCTTCCAGCTGCCAATGATGTTGCTGCTATTGCCGTCTAGGTCTAGGGATTAGTTATTTGTCTCCTCCTTGAGCAGGAGATTTAAAGTGTGGGTGGAACCGTGACCAATCCAAACATGTGATATCATCTCTCCATCCTTGTCCCAACCCTCCTGCACAGACTTTTGAGACAAGCCAATATGGTGCCATCAAGTTTTCTATGTTAAGAGATCTTCTGAGGGCCTCAGGTCCATCCCGGCTGACATCACTGCCAGATACTTTGCCACCAAAAGAACAAAAGGAAGCTCCTCCTTTGTTAGATTACAGATGTCTGTGCTTATTCATTTGTTCAGTGGGCCTCAGCTGTCCCAAACCAGGTGCAGTGTGACAGCTAATTACCAGATGTAGATTTTCCTCCCAACCCCTTCCTTCTCAGCAACTGAGTCAAGTACTTATAATTGCTCCTTTTGTGTGGGGGAGGGCCTTTGTTCCCTCTGCTGGAGAGCAGAGTAATTACTTTAGCTCATCAGGGGACAAATGGCCTGGAAACTCATTTTGATCTGAGTCAGACAAATATGACAATTCTGGATGACCCTTAAGATGTACACATAGGTTCTTGGGATCTGCATTTTCAAAGTTGGTGTGCATGTTTCACCCCAGGTTGATACCTCACTGGACTGTTTAGGCCTGAGTGGAGAAAAACTGCACTTTAAGGCAGATTTCACCTATGTGTATTTAACAGTGACCCTACAGATAACCAAGTAAAACCTACTGACATATCAATAAATGCTCACTAATGTTAAAAGGCCTACCTCAGGCCAACATATTTTTTTGCAGAGCCCTTTCTGCGCCAGGCTACCTTGCTCAGTTACTGGACTGAACATGGTGGTAGTCTCAAAAGCGCATCCCACACACATGTGCACACATGTTTTATTTTAAAAAGTGGTGGACAGGAAGTCAGGCAGCTGGACGTACGGTGGCCATCAGCTACTAAGAACTGTTTTAAAACAACTGTTCTTTTTCTTAACCAATGTAGGGCAACATTACTGTATTGTTAAATGTATGTACGGTGACAAGTTCCTAATACGATACACTTGGTGATAATGAAGTGGTCACTTTATAGGTGTACCACTATCTAAATCAGTGTGTTAACCGACTTGGGCGGTATTAATATAGAATGCGCCTTGCTGTGTCTATCATCTTTTTAAGTCAAGCCACATGCCCAGATGTCTGATTTTATTGGTGCTTTATTTTCCTAACCAACCTTTCCAGGATGGCTTACACTGTTTTCCGTGCATCACTATCTTAGCTGTTGCTTTCTGTGCTGACACCATAGACTGACAAGAATGATTTATCTTTTATGGCATTTAACTTTCAGCTCCATGTTTAGGCTATTTTTTGGATGGCCGTTATGAACAAATTGCATGAACGATACATTTTGGTACCAGTACATATTTATGTATTCTTCCTGTAACAATATTATTGTATTACTTATGTTTGTATTTTGAGGCATGTTTGCCATGCTTTTGTTGACTACTTTTGTTAAATGGTTTTATGATTTAGTGATTGATGGGTTTTTAACACCTTAGTAGCCCAGTATGTATGTATTAGCCATTCTACTGCGGCGCCTCTGTTCACTTTCTTAGTCCGCCATTGATTTTTTTGCATTAAGACTTTTTTAATGTATGGTGAAAGGTGTCCTTCACTTGTGATCAAGGCTGATGCTGTAACGTGTTGAGGGACCTTTGCTTCCATTTTCGATGAAGAAACCCCAGAGTGAGAGTTATTCTTTCTTGACGACTGTTGTTTAGTTTCAGGAAGAGGGAACAACCTCTTGCGGGGTGCCAGCTGACAAGACCAAGCATAGTTTGACCAAACTGCTCCTGCCCAAAGGGATGCTGTCTCAATCCCCACGTGCATTTTCATGTAGTAATTTATATACATTGTGCCTTCTTAATAGCTGTTGGGAAAAAATCATCGTACCGTGGAAAGTCTAAATCGTTCCTTCCTTCAGTGACCAGAACATCTGTCAGCCTCTGGATGTTCAAAAGGTATCCATGTGCCAGTAACCACACTGTGGTCTTAATCCTGTTATCTATGGCAATGACTAAGTGAAAAGCCAAAATAGGTTGTAACAAAGCCAACATCTTTTGGCTTTTCTCGGTTCTGTCCGCCTGATTGTTTACTGGACCGGTACTGTACTATTTGAAGTTAAACTATTCGTGGACCTCACCCCTCTTTGCCTCATATAACAATTGGAAATTTAATTCAAATGGGAATGTGACATGCACACTCAGCATTTAACTATATGCACAAGAAAAGGTTCTAGCATTAAAGTGCTTATTAAGGCGTTAGCTTGGATTAAATGGGAAAAATGAATAGGCAAAAAGTGTGGCTATCCTATTTCCCCACATTTGTTCTTTTCGAGCACTTTTAATCCATAGCGGAGTATTGCAATGGGTAATGCGGTAAAATCACAACACAGTGAAAGGCATTTGGTAACAGAGTGTCAAGAATCTCTAACGCACCTTAATTCTCATGTTTAATATCCAAGATGTAAAGGTGGGATAAAACTGCACAGTAAGGTTATTAACATTTGTGGCCTTTATTCGTGGATTTAACATCCAATCGTACATGAACCCTCTTGTGGAAAACATTGCACCATTCTAAAGCCCCTCAACTTGGTTGGTGCATTAATATATCTATATATATCTATATATATAACTCCCTACGAGTTACCTTAGCGTTACTCCTCAGCCTTTTAGTCGTACGTATTTGTAATCTGTAACTGGTATTGTAATTATATCTATTTTTTATTTCAAATGTTGCTCTCCCTGCTGCTAGATAATCTGTATTTGATGTCGAAGAGCTATTAGATACATTTAACCTAATGCTCTACGTGCTCCCAAATAGATCTACCTCATTGGGTGGCTTTTTACCTTAAGAGTTTCTTTATTAGCTGCTTGAAAATCTGTATTTTAGCTGGAAATGTTCCAAGATGTTTTTTACTTTATGTGCTATGTACTCCCAAAATTATCTACCTCACTGTGATACTTTTATATTTAATATGGTTCCTTACCCGTTGCCAGACAATCTGAAATTTCCAAATTGATCTTCCGCATTGTGATGCTTTTTATTTCAAATGTTTCCTTGCCCGCTGCTAGGCTACCTGTAGTGTTAACCTAATATGCTATGTGCACCCAAAGTAATTTATCTTATCTTGATGTTTTTGTTTTTTGCCTGCTGCTAGGCTATCTGTATTCTTAACCTAATTATGCTACGTGCACCCAAAGTTATCTATCTCATTTTGATGTTTTTATATTTCAAATGTTTCTTAGCCTGCTGCTAGTCTATCTGTATTTTATTTGGAATTGTGACTAGATATTTTTAACCCATTGCGCTACATGCTCCCAAACTGTTCTACCTCATCTTGATTTTAATTGCCTTGAATGTTTATACGCTCTGTCACCCTAATTAGCTCCATACTATTCACCTCTATCCCACGGACCGGACCGCTAACTTCCCGTGGGAAAAAGATCATTGTGATCCTGCACATCTCCCTGGTCTCCTCGCCATCTTAATCTCTCCCCCCTCGCTCAGGCCTACTCTCCTACTCGCCGGTTATAACAGGGACTCCCCAAGTCGCTCTTACTATTCTTCATTTCCCCACCTTCCTCACTCCCCCTTATCTCCCCACTTCCTAGCCATGCCACCCCCCACACCCTCATCTCTCCTCCTGACCCTGCACACTCTAGACATGGCCCCAACATCCTATACCCCTCCAACCTTTCAAAAAATGGCCAGAAAAACTTCAAGCATAAATTACTTACTCGTCACCCAGGAACCTTAATAGCCGATACTTATCTTAGTCTCACCTCTCCCATTAAATCGAATTACATTTGCTTTACCAAACGCCCCTCTAAATGGAAAAGCAGTTTCCTCCGCCACCTTAAAATCTCTAAATCCACTAACATTCCATATGGCTTTAAACTGTCTATCTCCAATCTTTCCCGGTGAAATTGACATTTCCATCTTCAAAACTGGCAACATCATCATACAAGCCTCAGACCACCACCTCACCCTCTTTGAGAAACACTTTAGTACCTTAACACACCAACTCTCTCTACCTTCTCCATACCCCACCCAGACCTAACTACCCGACGACCTCACCCGGTCCCCTCCCCCACTAGATCTCCCCCTCCCTCCCCTACACACCAACCCAGTACAGACTGTCATGTCTACTCTCCCTCTCACCCATGACCAACCTTCACCTACCCTTCTCACCTCCCCTAACATCACTCCTCCCACCCCTCCCCAACAACTCGTACCTCCTGCCCCACCACTCCCTCTGCTAATCTCTCCCTCCCTGAATGGCTCTCCCTTCTTTCGGAAGTAACCATTCCCATCATCCCCAATCCCCACTCACCACCTTCCTCTGTCCTGAATGACTCTACTACTAACCGTTAACTATACACTCCTAACATCCTGCAAAACAGCCGGATGGGCTTTCCAACTGCAACCCAGGACCTCCTCCCCCTCCACACACTAGACGTCCTCCCAAGACAAGAACGAAACCCACTGCATCCCCCCACACCCTTACAACCGAACCCCCACCTACTCTACTAACACAGACGCTTACAAACCGAGCGAAATCTCTCCATTTTGACCTCTGAACTTTCATGGCTCAGAAAGGACTACAACTCCCTCAAATCCCTGGTTCTCCCTATCTACAAGGACTTCCCCTGTTCCTGTGCCCAAGGCATGCACCTACCCAATAAGTGGAGAACTACACCCTCCTGTTACCGAGCTCGTAGGCCTCTTCGCACTGTGAGCGACTTATCCTCTTCTGACCTCAGTGACCTCTGTAATGCCTACCTTCCCAATCTGTAGGATCCCGAGCTCCCCCCCCAACATGCCAATATTCCTGTGATCTCGGGTATCAACAGAATCCCATCCGCACGCCCTTCCCCCCGACCCCCTGTTCAACTCACTACCATCCAATGCAATCCTACATCAGACAGCCCAAATCCCCTCTCCTGCATGCTGGTAAACTGCTGTGTGGCGGTCCGACACGCAACCGAATTATCCAAAACTATACTCAGCGAAGATATTGACATAGCCTTCCTGACAGAAACCTGGTTCAAGGACCACTCGACGGCTTTTCTGGACCTAATCATCCCACCCGGCTTCTCTATCCTCAGGAAAGATAGGCCAGTTAAAAAAGGTGGCGGTCTAGCCATAATATATAAAAACGTCCTTAATCTCTCACTGCTAAAAGACTCAGACCACCAAACCTTTGAATACCACCTTTAACCACCTCGTCAAAGTGTAGGAAGTTCTGTGATCACTAGCGCCGAGACACCTGTATGGGTATTTGCGCGCTTTAAAAATAGCAAAAAATAAATAAAATAAATAAATACCTTGGTGCTGAACTCGTGATGCAGAGCACGCCCCCATCCGACTGCACAACATCTACCACCCGCCAGGCGAACCGCCTCTCTTTGCCGAAGAACTGTCTGACTTCATCTCACTATCCTCTCTTTCAAACTCCAAAAATCTCTTTCTAGGAGATTTTAACATCCATTGGAACAATGTAGAGGATCCCATAGTCATGCACCTCAATAACCTCCTAGAGATTAACGATCTCAAACAACTATGTCAACATCCAACCCACATCAAAGGAGCAACTCTTGACGCTATCATTTCCGACAACGACCTCACGTCCCTTTCCAGCATCTCCCCCACTGACTGGTCGGACCATCATCTCATTCTTTTTAAGATCGTAACTAATCCCGCTCCCCCAACAAAAATCTCCAAACCCTTAAAATGGACCAGAAACCTTAGTCAAATTACGTCAGACGTACTTGAATCTGAACTCCAAGCCCAACTCCTGCTCACCCCTCTCTCCCACAATGCCAATGAGCTCAGAGAGCATTTTAACAAGACAGTCAATGAGGTGCTGGATCACTTAGCCCGTCCCAAACTAAAAGACGTTCTCTTAGACAGAATGAAAGGACATGGAGACAACATCCCTCTACCTCCCATCTAGCACTCCTCAGATCAGCAAGATCGAAATACAAGAAACACATCTTCAAGGAAAAGGCTAGATTTTTTCGATCACAACTTGATCGTGCCAAAATCAGGCCCAGAGAACTGTTCAATATTGCTAGAAAACAAACATCATCTGCCCCCCCAGAGCTGATTGCCTCCTCTGAGAGATGCGGAGAAATTGCCAAATTCTTCTCTGAGAAAATCACCACAATCGAGCAATCTTTCCTCACTCCCCCTGCCTCGCCTTCTCTTCTACCTGCCGGTGATATCTTTTCAGCCCTCCCACCCATATCGACCCTGGCCTTTCATTCCAACACTCCAACACATAGTCCTGTCTGTACCTCTCCTGATTCCTTCCCCCCATCTTACAGCTGAAAAATAATGCCTCCTGGCAAAATTTCCATCTTGTTACTGAACAGGAAGTCCTCAACATCACCTCCAAACTTAAGCCTTCTTCGCACTCCAAAGATCCTCTTCCCTCCAGCCTCGTCCATGACCTCAAACACATTATCGCCCCTTACTGGACTTCAATCATTAACTCCTCCTTTGCCACGGGGCGTGACCCTGACTCCCTCCAGCTCGGTCAATTCACTCCATCCTCAAAAATCCATCTGCCGACCCGAATGACCCCAACAACTTTCGCCCCATTTCGAACCTCCCACTGCTATCTAAAGTACTGGAAAAATGTGCTCTCCATCAACTCGACAATCACATCTACAATTTAGACCTACTTGACCCGTTGCAATCCGGTTTCAGAAAAGGATGCAGCACGGAAACAGCCATGCTCAAGATTGTTGACAACCTCCACCAGTTCCTTGACAATGGGGAGTCCTGCCTTCTCATTCTCCTTGACCTCTCCGCTGTCTTCGATACAGTTAACCACGCCTCGCTACTTAACTCACTCAAAACCCGTTTTGGCATCAACGGTCTAGCCCTCAAATGGTTCTTCTCCTTTTTCCAACACAGAATACAACAAATCAAATTCAAGGACTGCCTCTCCAACCCTACGCCGGTCTCCCTAGGTGTACCCCAGGGCTCCATTCTCTCTCCCTCCCTCTTCAACCTCTTTATGGAACCCCTTACCCTCATTCTGAAACAAGTAGGAATTAACAACCATCTCTACGCGAACGACACCCAACTGTACTACAAGATCAAATCCCACTCCGATATTATGCACCTTAGCAATGCCCTGAGTATTATCCAATCCTGGTTCTTCTCCAATCACCTCAAACTTAACCCTAATAAAACCGAAATCATTCTCTTCTCACCCAAAAACAACAAGCTCCCCATCCAAGGCTGGCTCTCTGACCTCAATGCCCTGAACTGCTCGCTCTCCTTACCTAACTCAGCAAAATCACTTGGCTTCAATATCGACAACAAACTCACTCTTAACAATCACCTTAAGAACACGGCAAAAGGTGCTCTCTGCACTCTTCGGCATCTTAAAAAACTCAAACCCTTCATTTCTTCTGACGACTTTAAATGGGTTGTCCAATCCCTAGTCCTCTCCAAAATAGACTATGGTAATGCTATCCTCACTGGAATCCCCAAAACACACCTTGCCCCCCTCAGATCTGTGCTCACCTCTGCTGCTAGACTAATCACCGACTGCAAACGCTTTGACCTCATCTCCCCAGCCCTCAAGGCCCTAAACTGGCTACCCGTTGAGGGAAGATCTGCATACAAGACTGCCTGCATTACACACAAAGCCCTCCACCAACACACCCCGCTATATCTCTCCGACAAACTTGAAAAAGCGGGCTGCTCCCGGGAGACGAGAAGCTCAAATGCTCTACTTCTCACCCCCCCCCCTGTCAAATAGGAGCTCCACACAATCCCGCTCCTTCTCGGGAAACACCCCGATCATCTGGAATGCCCTCCCCAGAGACCTGCACTGCAACCCCTCGTACCACAGCTTTAAAAAAGACCTCAAATCCCACCTTCTCTCCAAATACTGGGGTCCGTAATCGCTGCATTCAACCCTTTATTCATCCCCCATTATTTATTCCCCCCTGTCAGTCTTTTTCTGTCTGACTCTTCCCCTCTCTCTCTCCTAGACTTTTTCTCCACTCTATTGCAACCCTCCCTCTTTTTAACCCTTACCTCTAGCTCCTCCTGAATCTCCCCCAAACTCGTTGCTCCCTTCCCCTCTCTTTTGCTCCCTCCCGCCCTATTTCACTCGATTTTTCTTCGCTTCCTCACTTAACAGCCCCTATTTCTCCCTTTCCCCCTTTCCTAATGTGAGCTGTGCTACATGTTTCGGACAAAGGATATATGATCAGCCCTATCCCATTTAACTGCATAAACTAAAGCCTTGTCCCGGGTAAATGACCCTTCTTTAGCTCCCTTGCCTCTTTTATTGTTTCTGTGCTAATCGTCTGCCGTGACATTCTCGTTGTACTCAGGGCCATAACTGTTAGCCTATTTGCTTATTTAAGAAGTGTTTTAATGTGTAATGTCAGTATATTTTTTTGACCCCGCTGATTCTACTGTACCAACTGGAATCTTAATGCTCATGTAAAGCGCTCTGCTACCCCCGGATATTGCAGCGCTATATAAATCTTTTCAAACAAATAAATAAATATATATATTTATATATATATATATATATATATATATAGAGAGAGAGAGAGAGAGAGAGAGAGAGAGAGAGAGAGAGAGAGAGAGGGAGTGAGGGATATTTATTTATTGAGCCAATAGGCAAGGAGAAAAAAACAAAACAAAATGCAGTACATTATAGATGAAGAAAGTCAAGATGGCCCAATAAAGCAATTTAGAATAAAACAACATATCTTGAAAATTCATACAATACAAAATAAGGCGAGAGAGCGGGAAATTAAACGTTTGAACAACATAAGACAGCGTTACAGTAGTTCATTAATGTATATATAAATATACTATTCACAAAAAGTGCTCAAACTCATGGATCTCAAGCAGCTTAGCTGAGACTGCCATTATGATGCCTGCTTTTATTTTAACAGGTCAAAAACCTGTGGCTGAATCAAAAGTGCATCATAAAACATTTTATCTGATGCCATTCCATAGCTGACAAAGCTTATTTTATATTTACAATACAAATCTGAGTCAATTACAGGATTTTAAGAATTCATTTGATTTAACATATTGCCCCAAACACTTTCTCCTAGATTGCGTTTCCTGGGACTCTTGAGGGCATGGACGATAGCCTCGAGATTACAAATTGCAAAGCGTCTAGCTATCCACATTTCAAAGGACGGAGGCTCTCTCTGCAGCCAATGTGAGGCAATACATAACCGGGCCACTACAGTTGCCATGAAGATCAGATACCTTCCTTTTCTCAAAACCCGTTTGGTCAGTGAATCATCCAACAGACCTAGCAGCATCATTAAGGGTGTGATAGTGATTGATGAGCCAATAGTATCAGTCAGGAATAATTACATTCCCCTATTAGCTGCCTTAATTTAGGACACGTGAGAGAGGCTGGCTCAGATTTTGATGTACACTTATGTAAGTGGACACCTTGCACCGATCCAGACAACACTTATGGTGATTTTAGTGGTCTTATACAACCTTAGAAAGCTCTCTAAATGGAAGCTGTGGGGATCAGCCTTCAGGTTTAGACCAGAAGGATTGTAAAGCAAATTGTTTTACCAGAACATAATCTTATAGGTATAGCTTAAGTGAAAAAGAACCACACAGTGTATTTATAAAAATATGTATTTATTATAAGACACTCACTAACACATACAGCTATCTTCTAGCCAGAGATATACACAATGCACACAATACTTTGCAATAGAAACAGGTAAGTAGCACAGAATACACAGTGGCCCCAGGGGGAGACCAAACCATATACTAAAATAGTGGTATGCGAACCTCGACTTGATTCAAGACAAACTCAGAGGATGTAGAAGTGTTGGGGATCCAAGGAACCACCCAAGGTAAGTATTCAGGAGCCCCGCAGAGGTCGTGTGCAGTGTAAAAACTTCTGCAGCCTCTATATTCTCCACCCCTGTTAATACAATTTGCATATTCTGCAAAAGACAGGCCCAATAATTAAATGTACAATTAGGAATTGCCCAGCCCACCCGTTTTTAGGGAAATGTCATGAATTTCATTGCTCTTCTGAGTTTTTCAGGCCCCAAATAAAGTTAGCACAGAGCGATTGCAATTTTTGGAGCTGGACTTTATTGAGCTCCGAGGGAACAAACCTAAAGAAATAAAGTACTTTAGGCAGGATGCTCATTTTTAAGACATTACACCTTCCAACTAGTAAAAGATGCAAGCATTCAATTCAATCAAGCTCTCTTTTAATTTTACCAAGGAGAGGGGACAAGTTGTCGTACTTTAATATTCGGGACCGCGTAGGGGACAGGGCCCTACCCCTGTCTATCTTGGTATTAGCGAACCGCAAATAGTAAATGCGGCATGTACGAGTGCTTTATATATCGTTCTAGCTATGAATGCACCGTGTATACGTTATTCTGCTCCACTACGCGGGTTCCATTTTGGAAGCAGTGGCCATCTTGTCATTGCCCTCACATAGGCTATGATGGAGTTAATACGGGCCTCACAGTATATGGGCTTTCCCTCTGACTTCTCTGTGACCTGGGCAGCTGGCTCTGCTGCCCTGGGTCAAACCGGTCTCACGAGCTCCCCTTCCTCCGTCCACCTGTGATTAGCATCAGGGCTTGACCTGTCATAAAACCCTTTCATTCTACACAATCCCCCGGCTAATCTCTTCCACACCTGCTTGTTCCTGCTTTATGACTTGTTTCCCAAAACAGGAGATGCTCATGTTTATTGGGGGGTCTCTTTACATCAAACGTGGGATCTGAATCTTACTGTGTAAATCATTGTGGGCTGGCCGAACTGGAATGTGGGATGGTCATCATGACTCTGCCTTTTCTTTGTAATGTACACTTGTATATTGCCGTATCATAAAACCTAGGAATGTATGCTTGAGGCAAGGAAAAGCGTATTTAAGATGAAGTCCGTTCCTATGATTTTCAGCAGTCTCCTGAGAACATACACGCTGTTGTACTTCTAGGATACCTGTCATTGGTCTGCAGCCAATAAACGAATCTTTGACTTCACCCAGAAGACTCTGTGTTTCTGTAGGTCCGGAACAGGGTGAACCCAGAAGTCATAGGGTGTGTGCCCCTGCACCGCTGGGACTAAAATACCCAGTACTTCAGTTTGGCGCCCAACTCGGGACGATTTCAGCGGTACCAGTCCAAGCCAGAGGTTCGTGAGGAGCTTCGTGTGGAAATTCCGGAGGAAGGCCGCCACTTCATCGACCCCTGCATGTCGACGTGGTCCGAAAGTCTTTTCTGCGAGGTTCTCCGCGTCCCGACGGCTACGAAGGACTGCTGCCCTGATTAATCGACCTGTTTTGGACCCTTGACGAGTTTGAGAGAGCGAAACAATCGAGAGAGTCTTCTGGTGACGCCATCGATCAGCAATATTCAGTTAAGTATAAGTGGAGCGTCTCCCATTTGTTTTGGTATCCTTCGGGATCATTTGAATTGGTACTTTGGAGTTTGCAAACGCCAAAACCAGAGGACTCGTGTATTCACGAGGCTATCGTATTCGATAATCCTTTGACGTTTGGATCTAGACTAGTGAGCGAAGATGCCTGGTTCTGGACTATTTGGTAGATTATTCTGTTTGGGTTGTGGAAAAGATTTCCAGCTAGAGGAATCATGTCCGGTTCCTCCGGTTGGAACTCCAACTTATGAGCTCTATGTAAAACATGGCGTAGGCCCCATTGCATATAACGAAGTGTGGATCCACTACACCAGGAAAGATGGTGTTTTAAAATGGCCCCAAAATGGTAGTTTTGATACCGATATTTTAGATAATCTGGAAATTAAATTGTTTAAGAAGAAAGCCCGGCCGGCGATGTTTGACTCTTTCCGATTATGGCGAAAGGAAGCCAAACAGAAGGAAATTAAGTTAGCGAAAAAGAATAAGAGAGAGAGAGGTATGTCAGTAATGCAAGCAGCTGTACAATTTAAAGACAATGAAGAGGAGCAAATGAATGAGCAATTGCACAGGCAGCGTAAGTTAGGGATTGACAAATGTTACCCAGCTTTGCCACATTCTAAGCAGGATGAGTCAGAAGAAAAGGAGAAAGATCCCTTGATGTCACATTTGTTGAGTTCGCCACCCCCGTATGCTCAAACTGCCACGGCGCCTCCCCAGCTTGTAAATATGCCGCCTCCAGTGCATATACTGCAAGCCTTGCCGCAACCGCCAGTTGCTTTGCAGCCAGTTCCTATTCCTGTAGCGCAGCCCTCTCAAGCGCCGCCAGTTGTGCTTCCAACTGCCCCCGCACTTCCTGCGACTTTGCCTAATCCAGTAACTGCCTCCCCTAACACTCTTCCTTCCACCACTCCAGTACCTGTCTCTACATCCTCTTTTCTTCCCTCTGTTTTTCCCCCTGTTCTCGCCTCAGCTTCTCCTTCAGCGCGACAGCGCTTAGCTAATGTGGTTACTACATTAATGTCTCCTCTCTTTGGGTCATCTGGTGCAACTCCTGGTGTACAGCGTAAGCAGTTGCGCAGCCAATTGCCTAACCCCGATGAGAAAAAGGTAATAGATCACATGGCGCGTAGATGGATCGTTTTTCCTTCACTTTATGATGTGGAATCAGTTGTCAACACTTTCCATCAATGGGATGCCCCGAAACAGAGATATGTGTTTGAGAAAATGTGCGAAATTCTCTGTGAAGAATTGGAGGATAGTGGTAAAAATCCGAACCCGCAGGAGTTGTGTAGAGTGAGGTTCGATTTTGGAACTGGTATAATTGTGGACCGCGAAGTAGATAAAGCAGTTGCGGTTGTATTGTCCTTTAGGAATGACGATTGCCAACGGTCATTGTTTGAACAAGAGGTCCTTGTGGGGAAGAAGGCAAAAGCGCGACAATACCCTATGAGAGAAGTTCCCCCGGTATGGAAGGAAGCGGTTGCAGCTGTCGGTGGTAACCCCGCTGTGGCAGCGCATTTTCAGCGTGTCTGGGTGCATGTTCCATGGAAGCGCTCTGAGGTGTTAGCGCTTAAACAGTCCTTGCCTGATCCCCGTAAAAACCCAGCAGGTTATTATAAAGAGTTGTCACAGACGGCAGGGTCATGCATTATGAATCTGGCCGACATAGACATGTTGTTTGGTAATGTTGTTCCACACCCTCTATGGGGATCAATTCGTAATGTAGATCACAATGCAGAACTAGGGGATACATGGGTTAACATTGTTGCTGCTGATGCTAGACAAACTGGTGGTGCGAAACCAGAACCTTTAGTAGCTGAATTGCCTGGTAGAATCATCACGTATATGAAGACAATAATGCCTGCGATGCGCGTAAATTGGGACAAGTTATCTGCATGCAAGCAGAAGAAAGATGAGACAGTATCAGACTTCTTTACTAGGTTTGAAGAAACGTTTATTGACCACAGTGGGCAAGATATGAGTACTGAGGGTGGCCAACGGCTGTTTGTGGATAAGTTTGTGCAGAATTTACTTCCTGACCTGTGTAAAAAGTTAAAAGATTCAGAAAGTTCTTGGGCTGTTTCTTCTTCGGCGCAAATACTGGCTACTGCACAGTATTATGAGAATAGAGATAAAGACGAGAAAGATAGAACGGAAAAGAAAACGAAGGAACTGAAAACAAAGGTCCTTTTACAGCAGGCCTATCCGCCACGTGGAGGTGGTAATAATTATAGGCAACCCCAAGGTGTATATCACCAACCCCAACAGTTTCAGACAAACCAGCAAATGAACGGGTATTACCAACCACGTGTCCCTGTAGGTCCCAACCAATGTTCATACTGTAAAGAGGAAGGTCATTTTAAATACAGTTGCCCTAAATTAATGCAGCGGAACGGTAATATGTATGGCGCAAGAGGTAGGGGTGGTCAGCAAGCTCCTAGAGGCAGAGGGCGTGGAAGTGTCCTTCAGAACGCGCGTCCTCTGCCGCCTCAAAGTACCATCAATAGCTTTGATCAGCAAGCTAACGCGACTAGTAATACGGCACAGTATTATAATAATGATTATTATGCAGAGGACGGTGATGCAGAGAATAATGATTACTAGGACAGCCGTAGACAGAGAGAGGGAGTTGTTTCAGTGCCAGTGGATCAGAGTGGACCGTATGTTGAGGTGACTACAGCAAATGTAACGGAGCCTTTTCTGCTAGACACTGGTGCTGCAAAGAGTTCAATCATGCATTCAAAACTCCCTGGCGCACCTTTGTCTGGCGAGATAAATGTTTCAGTAGGTTTTTCTGGCGCCCCAGTTAGGAACCCGATTTCCAGTCCCATGTCACTTTCTGTTGGACCTTGCGAGCTGAAAGCACCCCTGATCCTGACAACAGGTTGTGGTGAGAATTTGCTGGGATTAGATTTGTTGAAAAGATTGCACGCTACACTGTATTGTTCTCCTTCAGGAGTACAACTTACATTAGGCAAGAAAGTGATTTCCCCGATGTACTTGTCTAAAAACACAATGCCACCTGAATTGTCGTCCCTTCCGGATGCCCTTTGGGCTACTGGTCCCAATGATGTGGGCCTCTTGGAAATACCGCCATATGTGGTGACTCTAAAGGCTAATGTCAGACTGCCACGTATTCCCCAGTACAAGATCTCTAATGAAGGGCAGAAAGCATTGTTAGAAATTGTCAGCGATTTGATAAATAAGGATGTGATCGAAGAGACAAGAGGCAATGTTTGCAATAGTCCGATTTTACCTGTCTTAAAACGAACGGATCCCTCACAGCCACCTGTTTACAGATTTGTGATCGATCTCAGAGAGGTTAATAAGATTGTTGTGCCACAGTTTCCGGTTGTCCCCGATATAACTGCCTTGTTAACGATGATTCCAGCCTCTGCTGCATGGTTTTCAGTGATTGATTTAAAGAATGCTTTCTTTAGTATCCCAATTGCAGAAGAGAGCAGAGATATTTTTGGCTTTAGTCTGGGAGGCCGAAGCTTCCGCTTCAAACGCGCTCCCCAGGGCTATTGTGAGAGTCCATCCATATATAGTCAGGCTTTGAAAGCGCAGCTTGATGCACTTGTTTTACCTAGTGGCGCTATCCTGATTCAGTACGTGGACGATTTACTGATCGCCGCGGATACCGAGAAGATCTGTAAAGAAGCCACATTGTCACTGTTGCGCCATTTATCCGCTTTCCATCACAAGGTGTCTCTCTCTAAGCTGCAATATTGTCGACAAGAAGTGACCTACTTAGGTCATCTCTTATCGAAGGAGGGAAGGAAACTGACCCCAGAAAGAATTCAAGCTATTGCACAGTTGAGTGTGCCAAAGACACAGAGAGAAGTGCGTGCTTTCTTGGGCATCACTTCATACTGTAGGCATTGGATCCCTAGTTTTTCCTTATTGGCAAAACCTTTGTTAGCCTTAACATGCAAAGACACACTGAATCCTATCCCATGGTCTGAAGAGTGCCAGAAAAGTTTTGTGGAATTGCGTAATGCATTATGTTCAGCACCTGTGTTGGGTACTCCTGACTACAGTAAGCCTTTTACATTGTATGTTCACGAGAAAGATGGATGTGCGTTGTCAGTGTTAACACAGCCTTTTGGCGACAGACCGCGCCCATGCGCATATTTCTCATCTACCTTGGACCCTGTAGCAAGGGCATTGCCTAGCTGTCTGAGAGCGACAGCTGCTGCAGCGATGTCTATCCGACAATCTGCTGGTTTGGTAATGGACAACACATTGATTGTCATGGTTCCACACGCTGTAGACACATTATTAAATAGGACCAAGACACAACACTTGACTAGTGCACGATTATCGGGCTACGAACTTACACTGTTAGCTAATCACATACACATAAGAAGATGCAATACGCTGAATCCAGCTACATTGTTGCCAATTCCAACAGACTCAGATGAGATTGAGCAACATGACTGTCTGTTCAGAACAGAAGAAGAGACGAAAGGGAGAGTAGATCTAAAAGATACTCCCCTGACTGAGTGTGATGGCACTTTATGGGTAGATGGGTCCTGTTTTAAGCTCCCTAATGGTGACACGACTGCTGCATATGCTATCACGACTTTACACACGGTCGTGGAAACTGCACGAGTGCCACATAATTCGGCCCAAGCAGCAGAATTAATCGCCCTCACGAGAGCATGTGTGTTGTCTGAAGGAATGAGAGTGAACATATACACAGATAGCCAGTACGCCTTTGGCGTGGCTCATAATTTTGGGCGACTGTGGAAGGAGCGTGGGTTCCTGACGTCGCATGGAGCTAAAATTCAGAATGGCAAGTTGGTGAATGATCTCCTTGAGTCACTGACCCTACCGTTGCAAGTTGCGATCATGAAATGCAGTGCGCACAGGAAAGTCACAGATGATGTTGGACGCGGGAATGCGTTTGCTGATGAGACCGCGAAAGAAACAGCACAGAATGTGAAGACTAGAATGTATGTTGCAGGTCCCGCAAGATGGGTTAATGATGTGGGAATGTGTGAGAACACAATAGAGAGTGTGAAGTCGCTTCAAGCTGAAGCCACAGAGGAAGAGTTAAGCAAGTGGAGAGAAAGTGTGGGTAAGTTGGATGAGAATGGTTGTTGGATTGATCTGACAGAACATAGGCGATGGTTGTTGCCTGATGCATATGTGCTTCCAGTGGTTACTATGGCACATGGAATGGCACATATCAGTACGAAAGGTATATGCAAGTTGTTGGCTCCAGTATGGCAGAATGCTGGGATCCCCAAGTGTGCAGAGAATGTGGTCAAGAATTGCATAGTATGCTTGAAGTACAACCCTGGTAGGGGAACCCCAACTCCGGCTGGTCACTTTGCACCCCCATCATGTCCATTTGAAGTTTTGCAGCTGGACTTTATTCACATGGAAAGATGCAACAACCTGAAATATGTATTGGTGGTTGTTTGTGCTTTCTCAAAATGGATAGAGGCTTATCCTCTGAAAGATAACACTGCCCTATCCACAGCCAAAGCCCTTGTGAAGGAGTTTTTCCCTAGGTTTGGGATGCCAAGAATGGTGTGGTGTGATAACGGAAGTGAGTTTGTGGGTAAAGTGATGAAGAATGTATGTGAAGGGCTAGGGATAAAGCAGAAGTTCCACGCTGCAAATCACCCCCAATCAGCTGGACTAGTAGAACGCTACAATGGAGCCTTAAAGCTCAAGCTGGCTAAAATCCAGGCGAGCACCGGTCTTAAATGGCCTGACGCTCTGCCTCTAGCACTCCTGTCCACCAGAATGACCATACACTCACGAGTGGGACTTAGCCCTTATGAGGTCGTCTTTGGCCGCCCGGCTAATGTGTGGGGCGTGCCAAGACCGGCGAAATTTAGCGAAATAGAGCATCCAGTACTGCTCGATTACCTGTATGATTTGACTGTTAAACTGCGTGTTTTGCACCAACAGGTACATGATACTCTTCCCCAAGCCTCTGAACCTCCTGGACACCCTATCAACCCTGGTACGTGGGTCCTGGTCCGAAATTTCCAGCGCAAGAGCAACGACGAGCCTCGCTGGATCGGCCCTCATCTTGTTCTTCTTTCAACAAGATCAGCAGTGCGAGTGAAAGGGAAGAAGCACTGGATTCATGGTACCCACTGCAAAATAGTCCCCTTGCCTCTGCCATATGACCAGTGGGTCAAGGAGGGTATCGCCGACTCAGAGACAGACATTGTACCTCGCTCTGTACCATTCAGTGACGCACGCTTAAGAGGCACAGTTTCAGACCAAGAGAGTGACAATATTCTGCAGGAAGCTGTGCCACCATCGAGTCGACTGGACACCACTGAGCCTGAACTTTTGTTTCAAGACCAAACAGCACCTGGCCGTCTCCGCTATAATTTGAGACCTAGGCCCATGGACAAATAAAGATTTCCTCACTATTTTCCTTTTGACATTTTTGCTCTCCCATCCGAAGGACTTTCTTGATTTTTGTTTTTCGAACCACCATCCGGGTTCTGCCGCAGGGTCGCGGTGCCAAGACTTTGGGGTACAGGCCGAAGACGCTAGGTCGACGGTTCTGGTTGGTCTAGGGCGTTTCCCTGGACTGACAGGCGTACTCTTTAGCAGAAGAAACTCATCCACCGCGAGCGGCCCGAGTAGAGGATGGAGTTTTTTAAGATGGAGAGACCGATTGAGGAAATGAACTTTAACGCAAGGATGTGTAGAATTATGAAAAGTAAATGTTTTGTCTTTTTGTGCCTTTTTACACTGTGTAGTATCATAATGTTTATTATAGGATTTGTGTTTTTCTCCGCTCAAAAGCCCATTGCACCCACTCAACAGCCTATATCTCTTTCTACTGCCTCCTCTCACTCTTTTCACCCTTTGCCTGAGCACGAACAGACCAGACGATCAGAGTTCGTAAATAACTCGTTTATCCAGCTCTTGCACCAGCACCAACTGGTAATGAATACGACCAATTGCTGGGTGTGTGGATTAATGTCACATACTATTAACAAAGGTATTCCCTACCTGGTGCTGCCGTACAGTTACAATGGATCATCATGGGCATTCCAAACCATGTTTCTCTATGCTCTAGATACATACTCCCCTCGCCAACCGCGTTCCATCAGACCTATCACCAATAATAAGGCTTTGATGAAAGGAGTTGCCGATATGAGTAGGGATATCAATGCATACTCACCTATTCCCAAAGAAGAGTTGAGACCTTATGTAGGATGGAACGCGACGGGGTATAGTATTAGTCTGGGTGAAAGACAGCGAAAAATCTCATCTCCAATCTGGGTCGTACCCCACATGGGTCGGTTCTGCTTACAGGGTAATGGTCAGAATCCTAGAGCTCAACTGGGAAGAAGTGACTGTACTGAAACGTACACCTTCCCGTCGCAGTTTTCCCCTGCGTTTTTGGCTGCCAAGGGCACCTATTTTATCTGTCATGACCGAGCATATACATGGCTGCCCCCTGATTTCTCGGGCACATGTTATATTGCGAACTTGCTACCGCCGACATTTACTGCTGCCTCTGACTATCACAAGACCAGAGTTGTGAGAGGTGTGATTAGTAAGGAGGACACTGCCGGTCAGGAAGCAGGAGACTTCTTCTTGGGTTTCCTGCCGTTTTGGGGACCTATGGTCAATAGTAGGAACCTGAGACAGCTGACACGTGTGGTTGAATCCACTATCAATGTAACGGCTGGTGCCCTTAGTAATCTGACAGCTGAGCTCCAAGCGGATCGCCTTATGACTCTGCAGAACCGCATGGTTCTAGACGTTATTCTTGCAGACCGCGGTGGGGTATGCAAGGTCATCCAATCCAGTTGCTGCATTTTCATACCAGATAATGCTCCAACAGTGTATCAAGCCATCTCCAAACTCCATAAAATATCTGAAGCCATACACGTGGATAAGGGAGATTGGTCACTGGTGGGGTGGTTCTGGGAATTGATATCTGCCTGGGGTTGGAAAGTTCTGATGGTCGTTGGAATGATCTTAGCCATTCTTTTCCTGCTCTGCCTGTGTATACAGTGTGCTCCTGCGATATGTGGCCTCTGTACTACCTTATGTGTAAGGAAACCTGTATCGAGGGACGAGCTAAGTAATAGGATGATGCTACAGCAACATCTCCATGACTTCGTGAACATTGACCTAGACTCGGATTAAGATGAGTATAGTGATTGCCTATGTAAGGGCAAAAGGAGGGTCTGTCGTACTTTAATATTCGGGACCGCGTAGGGGACAGGGCCCTACCCCTGTCTATCTTGGTATTAGCGAACCGCAAATAGTAAATGCGGCATGTACGAGTGCTTTATATATCGTTCTAGCTATGAATGCACCGTGTATACGTTATTCTGCTCCACTACGCGGGTTCCATTTTGGAAGCAGTGGCCATCTTGTCATTGCCCTCACATAGGCTATGATGGAGTTAATACGGGCCTCACAGTATATGGGCTTTCCCTCTGACTTCTCTGTGACCTGGGCAGCTGGCTCTGCTGCCCTGGGTCAAACCGGTCTCACGAGCTCCCCTTCCTCCGTCCACCTGTGATTAGCATCAGGGCTTGACCTGTCATAAAACCCTTTCATTCTACACAATCCCCCGGCTAATCTCTTCCACACCTGCTTGTTCCTGCTTTATGACTTGTTTCCCAAAACAGGAGATGCTCATGTTTATTGGGGGGTCTCTTTACATCAAACGTGGGATCTGAATCTTACTGTGTAAATCATTGTGGGCTGGCCGAACTGGAATGTGGGATGGTCATCATGACTCTGCCTTTTCTTTGTAATGTACACTTGTATATTGCTGTATCATAAAACCTAGGAATGTATGCTTGAGGCAAGGAAAAGCGTATTTAAGATGAAGTCCGTTCCTATGATTTTCAGCAGTCTCCTGAGAACATACACGCTGTTGTACTTCTAGGATACCTGTCATTGGTCTGCAGCCAATAAACAAATCTTTGACTTCACCCAGAAGACTCTGTGTTTCTGTAGGTCCGGAACAGGGTGAACCCAGAAGTCATAGGGTGTGTGCCCCTGCACCGCTGGGACTAAAATACCCAGTACTTCAAAGTTTGGTGCTTCCAATTGATCCATACAAGGTCTCATTTTAATCTATAAACATACTACTTACTCAGTAATCCTCGGATCATTGAAGAGGGACTGATTAGTACAAATGATCTGGGTTTTTTCATGTATTTAATTTATAATCTGAGAGTTGCCCAAACTATTGAACCAACCGCTCAGTTTCCAGCACTGTCACTGCCGGTTCTGAAGTAACGATAGCAACATCAACTGCATATGTGCACACCCAGTATTCTTCATGTCTGTGATAAACGGATTTGATAGTAACACTGCGTTCATCATAGTTAAAAAAGAGACAATATACAAAGCAAACAGCAGGGGCGAGCAGGAACAACCCTCTTTTGTGCCCCTGGAGATAGATACGGTATCTGATTCTAGGCCCATTGCACAAATTCTGGCAGAAGGTGTTTTATACATAGCCCTTATTGCTGTTGTAAAGTCTGTTCCAAATCCTTACCAGAGCATTTTTGTCCAGAGAAACTCCCAAGAGTCATGGTCAAACACTTTTTCGCCATCAAATAAAAATAATCCAAGCAGAGCTTGTTGTACATTAGCTAAATCGAGAAGTGTGACAACCCTACTTATATGATTGACCATGCCTCTTCCAGGGATAAAGCCATGTTGCCTATGTGATACGAGAGGAGCAATGACCCTAGCTAAGCGAATAGCCAAAATCTTTGCTTAAAGTTTGTTGTCGCAATTCAGTAAATAAATGGGTCTATATGAACCGGGCAGCGTTGGTGGTTTGTCCCTTTTTCTGAAAATAACAATATTAGCCAAATCCCAGGGTGGTGGAGCCTGGCCCTTCTGTGCCCCCTGGAAAGTTATCAACATATCTTTACATAGTTCCAAGAAAAAAGTTTTATAGAACTCCAAACGGAGCTTATCAGGGCCGGTGGCCTTGCCTGTTGCTAATGAGCCTATAGCTTCCGATAGCTCCTCCAAGGTAATAGGGGTATCAAGGAGGACTCGATCCTCTCTGCTAAGCTCATATATTTTCATTTACTGATCCCTCTGTCTATAATTCTTTATAAAATGCCTTAAACACTGTAAGGATCTCAGGTGGTGTCTCAACTAAACCACCCGAAGAGTCCTTGATACCAGCTATCCCCCTTTCAACCTCTTTAAGCCTTATCCGTCTTGCCAAACATTTGCCTGTTGCTTCACCATGTTCATAGCGTTCCTCTTTGTACAAAAATATTTGTGGGAGATGTCCAATACAAATTAATTTTGGCTTTGCAGAGAGCTACCTCTATTTGTATTCATATAGTCCATGTATCACAATCTTATTCTGCTTCTTTGAAAATAATCAGAAACTGAGAACCTTCCCCCTGATACCTGCCTTTAAGGCATCCCAAAATGTCTCCTTAGCAGCTGTATTGCGATTAATCTGCAGAAATTGTTCTATCCATTATCTGATATGATTAACGAATACTGGATGTAGCAAGAGTTTTCTATCAAAAGAAAAAGACCCAAGAGATTGAATAAATTCCCATCAGTGGGTTATGGTCAGAAGAAACTCTGGCCGATTGCCGACATCCACAACAGCTTCAGCGCCCAACCATCGAACGAACGCACCCCACCGCCACCCTCCGCACCTGGACCGCAGTGACCACCGAAGACACAGCCCGCACGATGAACACCATCCACTCCGGATCTCCGACTGACCCCTGCCCCCACCACGTCTTCAACAAGGCCGACTCCACCATCGCACCCCAACTCCGAGACGTCATCAACACCTCCTTCGACACCGCCACCTTCCCGGAGAGCTGGAAGCATGCCGAGCTCAGCGCCCTACTGAAGAAACCAACAGCGGACCCCACCGACCTCAAAAACTTCCGCCCCATCTCGCTCCTCCCTTTTCCTGCCAAAGTCATAGAGAAGATCGCCAACAGACAGCTTGCCGCCTTCCTCGAGACGAATGGATCCCTCGACCCCTCGCAGTCCGGTTTCAGAGCCAACCACAGCACCGAGACCGCCCTCATCACAGCCACCGACGAAATCCGAGCCCTTCTCGACAACGGGGAAACAGCGGCACTCATCCTCCTGGACCTCTCCGCCGCGTTCGACACTGTCTGCCACCGCACCCTAGTCCAATGCCTCAGCAACACCGGCATCCAAGAGAAGGCATTGAAGTGGATCATCTCGTTCCTCGCTGGAAGAACACAGAGAGTCCGCCTCCTCCCGTTTCGCTCCGAGACCACCGAAGTCATATGCGGCGTCCCGCAAGGATCATCCCTCAGCCCCACCCTCTTCAACATCTACATGAGACCTCTCGCAGCCATCGCACGCCAACACAACCTCAACATCATCTCCTATGCCGACGACACCCAGCTGATCCTCTCCCTCACCAGAGACCCCGACACCGCCAGAACCAGCCTCCACGAAGGGATGAAAGACGTCGCCGAGTGGATGAAGAACAGCCGCTTGAAACTGAACTCAGACAAGACGGACTCCTGGTGGCCCCCAGCCATGGGCACCGCCCCCAAGCCGACAGACCACGCACGCAACCTGGGCTTCATCCTGGACTCCTCCCTCTCGATGACCAGACAAGTCAACGCCGTCTCCTCATGCTTTCACACCCTCTGCATGCTCCGCAAGATCTTCCAATCTTCCGATCGAAACCAGGAAGACGGTCACCCAGGCCCTCGTCACCAGCCGGCTGGACTACGGAAACACCCTCTACGCCGGAACCACGGCCAAGCTACAGAAAAGACTACAACGCATCCAGAACGCCTCCGCCCGACTCATCCTGGACATCCCTCGACGCAGCCACATCTCCGGCCACCTGAGGAACCTGCACTGGCTCCCCGTCAACAAGAGGATCACGTTCAGGCTCCTCACCCACGCACACAAGTCTCTCCACAACCTGGGCCCCAAGTACCTCAACGACCGCCTGACCTTCCACACGCCCACCCGCCAGCTACGGTCCGCTAGCCTCGCCCTCGCCGCCGTACCACGTATCCGAAGAGCCACCGCCGGAGGCAGATCCTTCTCCTACCTGGCGGCCAAGACATGGAACTCCCTCCCCATCCACCTCCGGCTGACCCAGGACCACCTCGCCTTCAGAAGACAACTCAAGACCTGGCTGTTCGAGCAGTAGCGGCCCCCTTCCCCCAAGCGCCTTGAGACCCTTCCGGGTGAGTAGCGCGCTATACAAGTGTTATGATTGATTGATTGATTGATTGATTGATTGATTGATTGATTGATTGATTGATTGATTGGGGATGGTCCCTATCCAACCTCAGCTGCGTGAGTCATAGATATAAAAAAATAATCTAATCTAACCATCTTATTATATGGAAAACAATAAAAGGTGACACCATGGTCTGGGTACCTGCATTTTGTCCAAACATCTATTAGCTCGTGATCGAGTATAAATCACTGAAAAGCTCTAGATACCTTAGGCCTCCTCCCTGTGTACCTGCCCCCCTCCATCCATGTATGTGACCCATCAAATTGGATATAGAAGTCCCCACATAGGACCAGGGGCCTCATCGGCCAAGATCCAAGTTCCACGTTTAGAAAATCCAAAATCTGTGCTTCATCAATATTGGAGCCATATACCGAGCATACTGTTAGTGTAGTTACAGCACACTCCGCAATGGCCCAGCAACCATGCTTATCAACGAGTGTCCTTCCTGCGGCAGAGATAGGATGGTTTGTAAGAATAGCCACACATCGAATTGACATGCTTTGTTGTGTACAAGCTAACACGGTATATCCTAATTCCGATAGTGCTATGCGCTTACTCCATGGAATGTGAGTTTCTTGAATACAGACAATATCAGACTGCATTCACTTTAACTCCAGAGCTACTTGACATCTTTTGTCCCTATTATTAAGACCACAGATATTAACAGAGCATAAACGGAGCCTATGCAACATCATTGCATCTCCACTTGATCAGAGAGCAAACCGTCCCTACTACAAAGCTTAAGATAAGGGATTGAAGACATTCGACCCAGCAAATATATACCTGGTTGCCTATGCTTTTTAATAAAAAAACCCACATAGAGTTGTATTGCTTCCTCCTTTTCACAAAAAGGCTTATTTGTTTCATCTGATACCACCCCCACACCCTGTGACCCCTCCACCCAGCACGCCCCCCCTTATTTCATTGCTTCCTACATCATTCTGTGGAGCCACCCACCCTGAGCCCAACCTTCGAGTCATTAGGACCAGAAAGATCAATTGTGATGTATTACCCCACCAGCCCCTGTCAGACCCCTGTCCCATATAGACCGTAGTGCCTATATAAAATACATAGAGAAAAAGAGAAAAGAAAAAGAAGGAACTAAGCAAAAACAAAAAGACAGAAAACATGATAACAACGTGATAAGTGAATATTCTTACCCACCCGCCAAGCACAAACGTCAATACCTGTGCCCCAGTTTAACCCAGAGGATTATTTTGTAATTGCACTCACAAACGACACATTGTGGAAGTTTTTCTCCCCCCTTCCCCCCACTATAACACGATGGGATTAACTACCATGGGGCTAATTTTTGTAATTTTTGTATGCATTGATGCTCTCTTCCTTATAGAGCGGTGCCTCCTGTCCTGAGCGGATGCCAGGCGAGGCGAGGTACATACCCGAATATTGACGGGTGAGTACTTAACCAACAAAAAATGTTGTTGAAATTTACTTGATGCTTCTACCATTTTGTGTTTACAATACTCACATTTGTATTGTGCTCATGACTGTTAGTACACTGTATCTAGCGTTTTCTGTGTTGGATATTGATAATTTTTAGAAATGATTGACTTTTCTCTTCCATTATAACTAGGTTTCTGATTTCCCCTCCCAAAAATTCCAGGGAAACGGACTAACATAAAAGGTCGTATTGGGATTTCATCCCAACTACTAATTTACATAAGTTTCCTTTGTTCACGTTTTTGCAGTAGCGCTAAAGGTCCTGATGAGAGCTTGAACTTCATAGTCCGATAGCCGAAACATGTAGACCACCACTCTGACAGTCATTTGTTACACTGTCCACGCACTGTTTTTAAAGTGGCATCAAGATAGCACCAGAATAAAATTGTTTGTGTCTTGGTAGCCATTTTTAATAGCACTTTTTCCTTTTATATTCTTGGCACTGCAAACCATCACCCCACTTTTGGTCACCCACGACTGGGACTACCATACAACCGCCACTATTATCCAAGTGGTTGGTTTGTATGGTTTAGTTCAGAGCTCCCAAATGATGAATAGCCACCTTTGTGGGTGATGGGAACTCAACCTCTTTGGGTACACCCCAGATGGTTTTCACTTTTCTGAATATATCAGGTATCCACACATATTATATATTTTTTAGACCCACAGTATTTTTTGGTATAATCCCATCATTTAGACCTCAAATGTCGGCAAAAATTCCTTATCTTTCAATTCAGAAGTTTAAAAAAAGGCCTTTATCCTTATATATAACTTTAAGCTTTGCGGCATTAAGAAGAAACACCTGAGCCCCTTTACTCTGAAACATTGGAATTAATTGCCTGAGTTGCCATCGCTTTTCCACTGTCATCTGACAGTAGTCTGGCCTAACAAAGAAATCACATCCCTTACCAGACCTTTTCCTATCTGGGCATGCCACATCATACAAAGCTTGCAGAACCAGGAAATTATTCAGGCGAATTAACACAGTCCTGGGTTTAGGAGCCATTTGGCCTTGATTGTCATATTGTTTGAATGGAAAACGGTGAGCCCTCTGCACTTCAATGTCCCAAGACCATTGCGTTCACTCATGAAATGCTTCTGCAAAGAATTCAACGATATACTTCCGGGCATCAGAACCTTCAGCTCCCTCTAGAATTCCAAGAACCCTAAGATTGTTTTGTCGCAGACAATTCTCCAAATCAGCCAGTTTCCATTGAGTGTCATCCTTCTGAGATCTCAACATATCTCTTATTGTTTTCTGTGCTCTGAGCTCATCTTCTAGTGTTGAAATTCGAATTTCGACTTCACCTATCCATTCAGCAAATTCTGAGCATGACTTAGCACTGCGACGAATGAAGCTCTGCATTTTGCGGCATGCTGTTAGAGTTCTTTGGTTCTCTGCCCTGGTCTCTTCCCTGTGGGCCATAATGCTTTGGTAGATGACCGTGAATGATAACTCTTCTGCCTGATCTTGAACAATGGGGGGGTTTTCGGTGTTGTCTCTGAGGGTCCCCCCATCAGCACTGAGTGCGGGAGAAAACGAGTAGTCTCATAAGATAGCACCTGCAGCTTCACTTTGTTCCACCGTACCAGATAGACCCTTTTTCCGAACAGTACCTGGCTTAGTGCTTTTAGTGGAAGTCTTTTCTTCATCCAGGTGTAGACTGATTGACTCACTCCATCCACACCTTGGTGAGTCCCCCCCCCCGAGCTCTGCTTACACACGTAAGAGTCCTCATCACTAGAAGAGTTGGATGGGTCCGAAAGGAAGAAGAATTTATCTTCAGAGTCTATCTCATTCCTGGCTTCGAGGCTATCATCTTGTTCAGCCCAGCTCTGATCCTCGTGTCCCCCAGCTCTGGGAATCTTCGAAATCTTAGTAATGACTGACTTTAAAAATGTAGACCTTGCTGTAGCTGAGGCCGGGTGTACCTCTTCCTTTTTCTTCTGCTACTGAGGATCCCCTGGGGGATAGACTGCCCCCTGTACTTCTGCAGGTAAAGCCCCTTCCACAGCCCCTGAGGGCCCTATAACATTACTTAAATTGGCCCTGGTAGGTTCACTCACCTCATTAATCTGTACAGTAGTCTCTGCAGTAGGTAATGCGGGGACCTCAGGCTGCTGCTTCTCATTAAACTCTATTGCGGCATGTCTATTTTCCATTGCAGTCAGCTTTTTAGCTGAGGATTGAGCAGCAAAGAAGGCCATCAGGATGGGTTTTTTCCCAGTACCGTGTAATTTCTCAGGGGTGTCCTCAGGTTTATTCACAGCTTTTACCCCTGTGCACTGTGATCCGCTATTGGTCTTCATTGCAGCTGAGAGAATCGCTGAGCCGCAAGTCTTGGCACCTCTCGCGGTCTTTGGAGGCATGACAGCTTCTCGGGAAGCAGTCCGGCGCCCGGGTGTATCCAAAGTGCAGGAAGAGCTGCGGGAGAAGCACCAGGTGAGTCGGCAGAAAAGAGATAAATAGCGTTGAGAAAGGAGAATATGAGCGGCCCAAATGATGTTAAGTCACTCTGCGGCCATATGACGGGCCATCCATCGGTCAATCGTAATAAAAAGAGACTGAGGGGTCTTAACGGGTGGAGAGCTTTACACATCTGACTGCTCGGCCGCCATCTTTCCTCCTCACTGTTGTGTTCTTCATTAATAAATATTTTGAGTGCTTAAACTGAAGCATAAGGATCTATATAATGGCAGCCTCTATAGTTTTGTTCAAGTTGCAGCACGCCAATCAGAGCATGAGCACCTACGGAGAGGCTCCCACAGGAGCGAGGCAGCCAACACGAAAAAAAGCCCCCTCAGTCAATCAGATCATTACTTTCTAAAGTTGCATGCTTATAGTACTGCTGTCAGAGTTCCGTGAACCCATCTACCCAGATATCTTAACATTTTGCACCTTAATTTTCTCAAAAAATACTGAACAGATTTACAACCACATCGCAAAAAGCACACATTCTGGGTAAAGATATATTTGGTGACGCTTCCAGTGTGCATGTATGTATGTATGTATTTAAGGAAATCAATAGTACATCAGCGTGAAGCATCAGCATCAGTGAAGCGAGGAGGAAGGACGAGCGATGGCAAGAACCCTGTCATGATCCGAGGGCCGACGGCGCGGGTCCGAGACTAGAAACTCCAAGTCCCAGCAGTCCCCGCGGCCACCCGTCGGAAGCAAACATCACGGCACCCCGGTCGCGCATAAAAGGCGCGGCAACATGGTAGGCGGGGCCAATGATTCCCGTCCAAGCTGGCAAATCCCAACGGCCCTGAGCAGACTCCCGCAGCACCCGCCATCCTGACTCCCCGTTCAGCCTGCGACCCGGCGAGAAACTCACGGAAGCAGACTACCCGACGACCCTTCGGAGGTAAGCGTGCCGCGATTTCTCCCTCCGCGCCGCCGGAACCGGCGGGGCTCTCCCAGGCCCATACTGTTCCTAGAGGCCCGGAGCAGCCTCGGAACCGGTTCTCCCAGCGCTCTTCGGCAGATTCCTCAAGCGCCACCTGCACCTCCTGACCTCCTGGCGCTCCTCCGCCCCTGGATTTCCCGGGCGTGAGTGGCAGTGCCACCCGCACCACCAGACCTCTCGGCGCTCCTCCGCCCCAGGATTTCCCGGGCGTGAGTGGCAGCGCCACCCGCACCACCAGACCTCTCGGCGCTCCTCCGCCCAAAGGATCCGGGCGTGAGTGGCAGCACCACCAGCACCTCCTGCACCAACCATAACCGCGGCGACACCGGCGCTCCTCCGCCCCAGGATTTCCCGGGCGTGAGTGGCAGTGCCTGAGACCCCGGACAGCTCCAAGCCATTCCCTTCGCCTCCCCGTGAAGGAACGAGGAGAGCGAGTGAGCGGTGCGCCTGGCCACCACCCGCATCTGTGACATTCCGAGCGGACTTCGAAGGGGGAGTAGGACCCTCTCACTCCTCGTCCCCTCCGTGAGGTAACGGAGCAGGGACTAGCAGAGAGTATCCAATTTGGACTCTTCAGGCACCAGAGACCCCCCCAGCGTCCCCGAGAGGACCCTAACCAATCTTCCGCAGTAGGAAGGAAGGAATACCAGGTAGGGGGAAGAACTAGTTTGGGTGGTGGTGGGGCGGCAAAGAGGAGCCTGTGGCTAAATCCGTCTTCTTGTCTCTTCCAGGTCTCTCTCCCCGCTGTACCTTCCCTTCCTTCCCTCACCCACCTATCTTCTCGTCCGAGGGTATTACACGTACACCGGACAGGGGACGGATGGGCGGGGGACCCACACATAGCATCAACGTTATCCTGAGGAGAAGAATCATTGGGACCGTGACAGAATCATTGGCCCACGAATATATCTCCTCCTGATCTCGTCGGTGCGGAAACATGGCCTCACAAGACGATGTAATGGCCGCATTGACACAAGTTCAGCTAGAACTAGCTGCGTCCAGAGCCGACTCAGTAGCCCTGCATGCTCGTCTAGACCGCATGCAGCGTAATCCCTTTGATGCAGGAATGCCACCCCAGTCAACCACACCGCAGGTCGTAGTTGAAATGCCGGCTCACATCCCCTTGGCCCCCCCGGAGAGGTTCCACGGGGACATCCAGAAAGTTCAGGTTTTCCTAACACAGGTGCAACTACATTTCGACTGCAATCCAAAGCTTTTTCTCACAAACCAGGCCCGAGTAGCATTTCTAATCTCCTACTTAACCGGAGAAGCAGCACAATGGGCGGTCCCCATAGTGCGGCGAGATGACGCCCTCCTATACGATTGGGACTCCTTTCGGCAGGAATTCGAGAAAACATTCGACCGTAGAGCAGACACTTTCTCCGCCGACCGCGATCTTCTGGACCTGCGGCAAACCCCCTCCGATTTCCTGGGGTATGTCAACAGCTTTCGCCGCTTAGTAGCAGAAACCGATTGGCCGGAGACGAAACAGTCCGCGATCTTTTACAGAGGGCTCACGGAAGAGCTGAAAGACGTTATCGCCCAGATCGACCCGCAGCCTCTCACTTGCACGGCCATGATCGAATTGGCTTCCAGGCTCGAATATCGTCTCCGGGAGCGAAAAGGCGAACATAAACGAAAGGACAAGGCTTCCTCGCCGTACGAGCAACCCCGCTTGTCGGAAGCAACGTCGTCCAGGCCCGACCCCATGGAGATAGGGACGGTGAGAGCATCCCTGACCCTTTCGGAGCGGGACCACCGACGAAAACAGGGCCTCTGCCTATACTGCGGGAAGAAGGGCAATTTCTTACGCGAATGCCCGGTGCGCCCGAAGACCGGTAGGCCCCGAACGGGTCAAACAACGGCCAGCCTTGTTGAAGGACCGGCGGAAAACCCCCGGGCTTGAAGGAACGGGAAGGGAAGCCTTCAAGCTGTCAGTACATCCCTTCACTGGAAGCCGACATCACCCAGGAACCAGACCATGTGTTTATCACTGCCCAAGTGACGGTCGACAACAGCCCTCTGGACGTCAGAGCCATGGTTGACTCAGGAGCCACGGGTTGCTTCATGGATATCGAGGAAGCGGAGAGATTGCGAATCCCCCTCCGTCTCAAAGACGTTCCCGAATTGGTGTATGCCGTTGATGGCAAAGAGTTGGAATCCGGTCCCATTCGGCAGGTCACTCCGTCCCTGTGGGTGACGATAGGGAAGGAACACGGAGAGTGGCTCACCCTGAATATTATACAAGCCCCTCGATGCAGGATCATCCTGGGGTTGCCTTGGTTACGGCGGCATGAACCCCACATACATTGGGCGACGAACACGGTTACGTTCGATTCCCCATTCTGCCAGACCCACTGCCGTCACAGAGAAGACCCACTGGGGAAAAAAGACGGAACCGCACACCATGTGGCCACAGCAGCAGAGAAGGAGGTGGTTCTCCCTGACTGTTATGCACTATATACCGGGGTCTTTGATAAGCAAAAAGCCGAAGAGCTGCCACCCCATCGGGACTTCGATTGCCGCATCGATCTGGTCCCAGGAGCCATTGTTCCGTGCAGCAGGGTGTATGCTCTTACCGGTCCTGAAACCTGTCACCTGAAAGAGTACTTAGAGAAGTACTTGAAACTAGGGTTTATACGCCCCTCCAGCTCTCCGGCGGCATCCCCCCTTTTTTTTATCCCTAAGGCCAACGGCGAGCTACGCTGCTGCATCGACTACCGCTCTCTCAATGCGATGACCATCAGGAACCAATACCCTTTGCCGCTCATTCCCGTCCTCTTGGAACAGGTCCGGGGAGCGCGGATCTACACGAAGCTGGATCTCCGAGGGGCGTACCATTTGGTTCGTGTACGCGCGGGGGATGAGTGGAAAACCGCATTCAAAACCCGATTCGGCTTGTTCGAGTACTTGGTGATGCCGTTTGGGCTTTGCAACGCCCCGGCCGCTTTCCAATACTTCCTCAACGAAGTATTGAGGGACTATTTGTACAAATATGTCGTGGTCTATATCGACGATATTCTGATCTTTTCGTCTGATCCCAAGGAACACGTCGGGCACGTACGATCAGTGCTGGGAGCCCTGGAACGAAACCGACTGTTCTGCAAGCTCACAAAATGTGAGTTCCACGTTACCACCGTTGAGTTCCTTGGCATCCTGCTCACCCCTGAAGGACAGATCATGACCGACCGGAAGGTACAGGCCGTGGCCACATGGCCACAACAGACCACAGTGAAGGAAATACAGAGCTTCCTCGGCTTTGCGAACTTTTACCGGAGATTTATTCACCACTTCTCCCAAATGGTAACACCACTCACCAAGTTAACCCGCAAAGGAACCTCCTTCATTTGGTCTCCAGAAGCCCAGTCTGCATTCGAACAGCTCAAGAAAGCGTTTACATCCGCTCCCATCCTACGCCATGCACAGCCGGAGCTACCCTTCCTGGTGGAAGCTGATGCGTCCGACGAAGCGGTGGGAGCGATCCTATCTCAGCGACAGCCGGATACCGGGCTGCTCCATCCGGTGGCCTTTATGTCCAGAAAACTGAGCCCGGCTGAACTCAACTATACCATCTCGGAGAAGGAGCTGCTCGCCATACGTGAAGAACGATGGATTTAACCCAGATCTTTTGACTGGGGGAGAATGTCTGCATTGTCAGCATTCCGTCCATCATTTGTTTGTTGTAACGCTTTTCGCCCTAAGTGGGATGGGTATTCCAAGACGTGGGACCCGTGCTCACTACGCCACTGGAGTAAAGCTATCCTGGCTGATGACGGCTGATAGCCAGAAACCGGTCCTAGGATGCTTGATTCCGGTCCAGGGAAGACATGGCTTGGCAGTTCGGGCTGGACTGTTCCCATGAGGCACAGGGTCAAGACTGATTTGCATATGGCCATGTCTAAACTGGGGTGGCGTAGTGGGCAAAAGAACGATGGATTTAACCCAGATCTTTTGACTGGGGGAGAATGTCTGCATTGTCAGCATTCCGTCCATCATTTGTTTGTTGTAACGCTTTTCGCCCTAAGTGGGATGGGTATTCCCAGACGTGGGACCCGTGCTCACTACGCCACTGGAGTAAAGCTATCCTGGCTGATGACGGCTGATAGCCAGAAACCGGTCCTAGGATGCTTGATTCCGGTCCAGGGAAGACATGGCTTGGCAGTTCGGGCTGGACTGTTCCCATGAGGCACAAGGTCAAGACTGATTTGCATATGGCCATGTCTAAACTGGGGTGGCGTAGTGGGCAAAAGAACGATGGATTTAACCCAGATCTTTTGACTGGGGGAGAATGTCTGCATTGTCAGCATTCCGTCCATCATTTGTTTGTTGTAACGCTTTTCGCCCTAAGTGGGATGGGTATTCCCAGACGTGGGACCCGTGCTCACTACGCCACTGGAGTAAAGCTATCCTGGCTGATGACGGCTGATAGCCAGAAACCGGTCCTAGGATGCTTGATTCCGGTCCAGGGAAGACATGGCTTGGCAGTTCGGGCTGGACTGTTCCCATGAGGCACAGGGTCAAGACTGATTTGCATATGGCCATGTCTAAACTGAGGTGGCGTAGTGGGCAAAAGAACGATGGATTTAACCCAGATCTTTTGACTGGGGGAGAATGTCTGCATTGTCAGCATTCCGTCCATCATTTGTTTGTTGTAACACTTTTCGCCCTAAGTGGGATGGGTATTCCCAGACGTGGGACCCGTGCTCACTACGCCACTGGAGTAAAGCTATCCTGGCTGATGACGGCTGATAGCCAGAAACCGGTCCTAGGATGCTTGATTCCGGTCCAGGGAAGACATGGCTTGGCAGTTCGGGCTGGACTGTTCCCATGAGGCACAGGGTCAAGACTGATTTGCATATGGCCATGTCTAAACTGGGGTGGCGTAGTGGGCAAAAGAACGATGGATTTAACCCAGATCTTTTGACTGGGGGAGAATGTCTGCATTGTCAGCATTCCGTCCATCATTTGTTTGTTGTAACGCTTTTCGCCCTAAGTGGGATGGGTATTCCCAGACGTGGGACCCGTGCTCACTACGCCACTGGAGTAAAGCTATCCTGGCTGATGACGGCTGATAGCCAGAAACCGGTCCTAGGATGCTTGATTCCGGTCCAGGGAAGACATGGCTTGGCAGTTCGGGCTGGACTGTTCCCATGAGGCACAGGGTCAAGACTGATTTGCATATGGCCATGTCTAAACTGGGGTGGCGTAGTGGGCAAAAGAACGATGGATTTAACCCAGATCTTTTGACTGGGGGAGAATGTCTGCATTGTCAGCATTCCGTCCATCATTTGTTTGTTGTAACGTTCTTGGAATGGCGGCACTGGTTGATGGGGGCTCGTCATCAGGTGACCGTGTTCACGGACCATCGCAACCTCCAATTTCTACGGTCCGCCCGCCACCTGTCACCAAGACAAAAGAGATGGATGCTCTTCTTCACGGAGTACCATTTCGTGGTGACATATCGTCCCGGGGCACTGAACAGAAAAGCCGACGCCCTCTCACGCCAAAGTCCTCCGTGTCTCCCTGCGGTGACGCCCGAGCAATCCATTCTCGCTCCAGAACAGGTCATCGGCAGCCTGAAGACCGAATCCTTTATACAGGGGGTAAAGAAAGGAATCCAAACCTTCGTCTGGTCGTCATGGTTACGAAGCCACAAGGAATGGCGGCTGCACCAGGGTCTTCCTGTGTGGGGGTCCCGGGTATTAGTTCCCACACTTCGGCTACGAAAGCTCGTCTTCTCATGGTGCCATGACATACTGTTACGATTTGTAGTAACAATCATGTGCAGAATCATGCACAAATTCTGTTAGAAGACCTTTAATGTAAGGGCCATGTTTAATCATGCTATTATATTTCTTTTGTTCTTAAACTGTTAGCCAAATGCTTATTTGCATGTATTATAACATTCTTTTCCACAGGGTGTTAGCCAATGCTTGTTAGATTTCTTTCATCATGGACTTGCAAGAGTGTGTCATTCTGTATTAGTAACGTGCTCCCCATAAACTCATTAGCATGCTTGTGAAACGTGCTCGCTCTCTTTGCCATGTTGCACGAGGGAGACACGTTTCTGGATAACCGGCAGTTGCAATTCACGTGAAGGAGCAGGCTTTCTAGCACGTGTACTTCGGTCTTCTCCTTGTGCCGACCCCACCCGTTAAACAACTCTATTTAAACCCCAGGCTTCCTTTCCTAAGCGCTTGCGCTCGCTTCAGCCAACACTTACCGGAAAGCAGGAACCCGACGCCTTCATCTTGCTCCAGCTCCCGAGTCACACTGAGTTTCCGGTCCGGTCTGCACAATCATCCCCGTCGTCCTGGAAACAAATAAAGCATCTTCCGGAGCAGCGTGAAAGACTCTCCCTCGCTGCACTCTATGAACTAAAGAAACAAAGCCTGTAACTGAACAGTGAGTAATCGGCAGGAGTTTGAAGAGCAAAAAGTAAGTCTCTGATCCACTCTTCTATTTTAATCACGTTTTCAGCGCTTTTAATCACGTTTTCAGCGCATTTAACAAAAGTTTGGCCAGATTTGCAGGACAATGTGTCAAATCACCAAATAAGGATTCTTTGAACTTAAATAACTTTGCACTTATCTGATTACTGGAAATCTTCATTTGTTGCATCACCATCTCTGCAGACAAGACACTAAGGATAAAAGAGAAAGACAGTATATTGTAAGGGGCAATCATCTTCTAAGAACATTTTGTGAAATAACAGTGTGCTCATACAAAGGTTAACAGCTGACAAGTAAACAGCTGTTCTTTACTTTTGCAGCATTACCATACCATAATAACCAGTAATCAGGTCATCAAAAGTTCCTGAATGTAATCAAGGTATACAGACTATAACTCAACTTAGCGTGCATAATAATAATTGTCGCTCTTACTTATTTCTGCGTTAATGCTTGTCTTTATTGTTTATTTGTTATCATTATTAGAGTTTTTCCGAGGAGAGCAGAGAACAGATAGAAGCCAGCAGAGAGTGGCAGTGTTTTCTCTATTTATTATTTTGTCCCTCTTCCCCCTTCCCTTAAGGGTTTTTGCTGGGTAAACTGTGTAAACAATCAGTTGCGCCCAGGGAAAGTTCTTGGGGGAAGTCGAGAACAAGCTTCACATCTCTCAAGGTGAACGTCCTGCATTTCAGGTGAGTGAAGGTTTAACACATACCCAGCGCGGGGCACATGGGAGGGACAAAGACCCTGGAAAAGGTGTTGAGACAGTTCTGGTGGCCTTCCGTTCGACCTGATGTGTTACTATGGGTGAAAAGATGTGCGGTATGCGCACAGATGAAGGCGGACCATCGACGACAACAAGGACTGCTGATGCCACTTCCTACCCCGATGACTCCCTGGGAACGGATCTCCATAGACTTCGTGGTAGGGCTGCCGAAGGACCAGGGATGTTCCGTCATCATTGTCGTCGTTGACTATCTCACGAAGATGGGACACTTTATCGCCTGCAAGCAAGTCCCCTCAGCAGGGGTGTTGGCATCACTCCTGTTGAGACACGTAGTGCGTCTTCATGGACTCCCGGTGGGGATCGTCTCAGACAGGGGGTCGCAGTTCACCGCCCGGTTCTGGAGGGTGTGGTGTGAACTGCTAGGCATCCATTCCTCCCTTTCCACGAGCTTCCACCCCCAGACGGATGGGCAGACAGAGCGCCTCAACCAAACCCTGAAACAATATTTACGTTGTTACGCAGACAAAGCTGCGGACTCTTGGGTTGATTTGCTCTGGGTGGCCGAGGTGGCGTATAACAACTCACAACACTCCTCAACACACCACACTCCCTTCTTTCTCGCTTCGGGGTTCCACCCCCGGTTTGTTCCCTTCCTTCTCCCCCGGGAGGTGGTGTCCCTTCCTGAGTTACAGGCAAGACTCAGCACCATACGCTCCACTCGCAAAGAGGCCAGGGCTAGCTTACAGATAGCGAAGACACGTTATAAAGCTCAAGCGGACAAACGGCGGAGACCCGCACCGGTGTACCACAAGGGGGAGAAAGTGTGGTTGTCCACCAGGAACATCCGCTTCCGCTATCCCAGCGTTTTCCACCCGAAGTACATAGGGCCATACCCGGTGGTACGACATGTGAACCCGGTGGCGGTGCTACTGCGGTTGCCCCCACATCTGCGCATCCATCCGGTGTTCCACGTGTCGCTGCTCAAACCCTCTCTGTGCCCGGTGAAGAAGCCCCCGGCACCTGTCTGGGTGCGCCACGAACAGGAGTACGTTGTTCGCCGTGTCCTGGATTCTAAGCTGGTGAGGGGCAAGCTCTGGTACCTTTTGGCCTGGAAAGGTTACGGACCCGAGGAGAACTCGTGGGAGCCGGCTGCAGCGGTGCACGCCGCCAGACTGGTGGCGGCCTTCCACCGTCGTTCGCCCTCCAAGCCCGGGGGCTCCGGCGGTCCGGTAGCCGGGGTGAAGAGGGGTGTGCTGTCATGATCCGAGGGCCGACGGCGCGGGTCCGAGACTAGAAACTCCAAGTCCCAGCAGTCCCCGCGGCCACCCGTCGGAAGCAAACATCACGGCACCCCGGTCGCGCATAAAAGGCGCGGCAACATGGTAGGCGGGGCCAATGATTCCCGTCCAAGCTGGCAAATCCCAACGGCCCTGAGCAGACTCCCGCAGCACCCGCCATCCTGACTCCCCGTTCAGCCTGCGACCCGGCGAGAAACTCACGGAAGCAGACTACCCGACGACCCTTCGGAGGTAAGCGTGCCGCGATTTCTCCCTCCGCGCCGCCGGAACCGGCGGGGCTCTCCCAGGCCCATACTTTTCCTAGACGCCCGGAGCAGTCTCGGAACCGGTTCTCCCAGCGCTCTTCGGCAGATTCCTCAAGCGCCACCTGCACCTCCTGACCTCCCGGCGCTCCTCCGCCCCTGGATTTCCCGGGCGTGAGTGGCAGCGTCACCCGCACCACCAGACCTCTCGGCGCTCCTCCGCCCCAGGATTTCCCGGGCGTGAGTGGCAGCGCCACCCGCACCACCAGACCTCTCGGCGCTCCTCCGCCCAAAGGATCCGGGCGTGAGTGGCAGCGCCACCAGCACCTCCTGCACCAACCATAACCGCGGCGACACCGGCGCTCCTCCGCCCCAGGATTTCCCGGGCGTGAGTGGCAGTGCCTGAGAGCCCGGACAGCTCCAAGCCATTCCCTTCGCCTCCCCGTGAAGGAACGAGGAGAGCGAGTGAGCGGTGCGCCTGGCCACCACCCGCATCTGTGACATTCCGAGCGGACTTCGAAGGGGGAGTAGGACCCTCTCACTCCTCGTCCCCTCCGTGAGGTAACGGAGCAGGGACTAGCAGAGAGTATCCAATTTGGACTCTTCAGGCACCAGAGACCCCCCCAGCGTCCCCGAGAGGACCCTAACCAATCTTCCGCAGTAGGAAGGAAGGAATACCAGGTAGGGGGAAGAACTAGTTTGGGTGGTGGTGGGGCGGCAAAGAGGAGCCTGTGGCTAAATCCGTCTTCTTGTCTCTTCCAGGTCTCTCTCCCCGCTGTCCCTTCCCTTCCTTCCCTCACCCACCTATCTTCTCGTCCGAGGGTATTACACGTACACCGGACAGGGGACGGATGGGCGGGGGACCCACACATAGCATCGACGTTATCCTGAGGAGAAGAATCATTGGGACCGTGACAAACCCCAAGGAGCCAGAGGTGGTGTGGAGGCATTGAGGTGCGGTGAGGGGGAGGTAAAGTCAGTCAAATCAACTGAGGAGGTAAGGAAGGGCGGGTGATACATTGCAATGCCCTAAAGACCCTCAGTGATACCCGCCTGCACCTGCTCACTCCTCGCCCGAGCCCCTCCGTGTACAAAGTGCATACCATTCCCGCATTAGGAGGAGGAGAACCCCACCTCTCATCTACATTGTCCTACTACCCTCTGCTCCAGCAACAGGAGGTCGGCCCGGCCCAGACCTGGTCAGGAGCAAGCCCAAACCTGAGAAATACCACATTCTAAATCCGCATTAAAAAGAAGAGCAAGGAAGCCAGCATCCGTCTCCTGAAGCTGAGCTGATATGTTTATAGAACTGAAGTGAACTTGCTCTAAGCAAGGCTGATGACGGGCCGCTGAGCCCAGTCCAACTGAATCAAAAAATACCCAGAAATACCCCAAAAATAAAATAACTGTGGGTAGCGTGGGCTAGGCTCCATGGTAGTAGTTGAGCTCCGAGGTCAGCGTAAGCAGCCTGCCTAGGGCGGGTGCAGCTTGCGCCCAGATAAGATCTCCCCTGTGAGCTGCGCCTGCCCTTCAAGCACAGCAGTTACCAGTGCACCAGTGCACAACCACCCGGAGAGTGGACCCAACAAGGCCCTGCAGCATGCTCATGCCCCTCCTCGGCTACCCACCCGTAAGGGGATGTGGTGGCACTGTCAGGCAGGCATCCTCAACCCTTCAGGGACCACAGATACCTTGAACCCCTTTAGCAGGTTAGCTGTTTGTGCGCAAAGAAGGTAAGGCAATTCAATTTCAGGTGCCCAGACATGGAAAGTCCAGTCACGACCAGTAATACCTGGAGTCTGGCAAGAACAAGGGAGAAGTGTGGAATCTGGGCAATTGAGTCAATCCATCAAAAAGCAGAGAAGGCTTAAACCACACTGAAAATCTCCTGGCTCCGAATTCACAGACCAGGTGGAAATGAGGTGGAGTTCTAGCTTCTTCCCCCCCCCCCCCCCCCACTACTGGGGACACCCTCTTCAAAGGGCATGATCAGGTGATTCTTCCATTTAAAAAAAACAAATATTGACTCAGAGCTAGCTCCAGATGAAGTAGCACTGTGCAATGGGCTAAATTACTCCGGACTTCCCCCCAGCCTAGCCAGCAGACTACCCTGCAGCCTTCATAGCATTATTCAAACATTAAATAATGATGGCTGCTGAGCCAAAAATCCACAGGTCACAATCATGCTCTAGGCTAAGAAGAGGCACACCAACAGAAACATTATCACAACCACACACACCAAAGAAATCTCCCACCAGCAGGATCAGTTGCACCAAAGTGGAGCAGGTAGCCACCAGTCCCATACTTCCAATAACACAACTAGTAAGGGATACCCAACAACAATAGAACCGAAGCAACACAAGATCATGGTAGCTGCCCAAGTCCATCATACTCTAGAGTTGACTCCAGAATGGGCGAGCCCAGTGGCCAGAAAACAACAAGCTAGAGAAATGCCACCAACTATAAATAACACACCCATAATGCCCAGGAGGGAGAGCCTTACCAACCAGGAACAGGGCAAACAGGCAGACCCCTTCCTCTCTAACATAGAGGAACAAATAATGAGACACTCAGGCAAACTCTGTTAATGGGACGTGGATCACCACAATGGACTTCCGTCAAGTTCCGGCCTGATACAGTCACTGGCAACTCATCTGACTTACTAAGGGATTAAGCTAAGCTAAGTCCCAATTAGGAGCATCTGAGAAGGACAAACCCTTCCCATGCTTCCCTATCATTGACAAACTAAGCTCTCTACTAGAGATATTAGGAGCATTAGTGGACACAGTCAAGACCAAGACAACAAGAATTGAGCCACAGTTTAAGGAAACAAGTTTCATCATGGGTGAGTTTCCTAGCTCACCAAACCCTGGTACAGGCACTCCAGAGGGAACTGTGGCCCCTACCCCGTAAGTCGAGATGCAATCACTTGATGCGCCGGACCATATAAACTGCAGGCAGATAGTTTCCACCACAGTTGACAATCATGGGGAGCCCAAGAGGAGAAGGATTTAGCCAGCCGAAGAGCCAGCAGACATAAGAGGGCAACACAAGTACTCCACTATTTTGACAGCCGCTGACCCTCCATTAACATCTAGCCTATCAAGCAGGGCAAAATGAAAGATTAAGAAACAATCAAAGAAACAACATTTACTAAAAAGAACTTCGACGCATAAGCCACCTAAGGGTACCAATGAGTAGGTGGGAATTGATCAAGTAAAATTCTTCCACATCTTTGCCCAACCGACTAAGCCTAAAATCCAGCCACCAGCACCCTACTTACCAAGGCAGGGCACCCTACACCTTCAATTTATAGGAAAGGCAAGGTGAAGTGCCTGTACAGGGAACCCTTGAAGCCTATCGGTTTGATGTCCCCAAATGCAATGATCATATTTATGCATCACTCTGGAGGTGCAGCAGCCGGATCGTGGTTCCCACCTGTAACACAGGGAGGACAGAAGATTAGCCCAGCGGGACTTCTAGGAACACAAAGAGATGTCAAGGATTAAGGCACATAGTCTGACTGGAAGTGCTTAGAAATATTGTTAGTCTACAAACCAGTGGGCACACTCAGATGCCCTTCGAAGGGCCGGGACTCAGTCGAGCCCTTGCGGCCTAGTAGCGAGTGAACTCCCTCGTCCGAAGAAAATATAGACCCACAACTAGATACTATCTTCGGATATGCTCTATTCAGTCACCCGCAAGGGAGCAACCTTAGAGGTTCCACTCTCAACAACAACGTAGCTGAGCTCTCGTGGACCTGGAGAGTGCCCTCTCTCGCCCACTCTGATTATCTTCAGTCCATTATGCAGTTGGTAATAGAGGACAAGACACTCAGAATTAAATTTTATCCCCTGTTACATTCCAAAAGGTCCCCAGGACACTCTCAGTAGAGGAATCTGCTGCTGCTGTACAGCCACATATCCACATCAAAGCACATAAATTCAGATGACCTTGATTGGGTGAGATTTGATCCGCCATTCTTAAATCTTAAACACAAATGGTGAAGTTGCCACGTCAGTATGGAAGAGAAAGGCCCAAAGAAATGCAGGGTGGGTAGAAAAAGACACCTGTGCGGAATGGGGCATTGATCTTCATATACCCTCACCAGTGACATATCCGCATGTTCTCTTAAATCCATACCAAAGACAGACAGCCATGAGTGCCTTGAAGGGTACAACTGGAGGAAGACACGGTTTCGGTTGAAGCTGTGGGATTGAGTGCCCTAACAATCGTATGCACGCATAACCAGAGAGAGATACGTTCTGATATCTCAAATGCTTCACACAGGAAGCTGGGGACGCACAAAATCACTGCCACGTAGAGACTGGGGAATCGCCCCTCGCTCCCTAGAGTTGCTATAGACATTTGCCTACGAGAACAAACACAACTCTCTCAAGACTCAATATGAGCAGAGAAGTTCTGTCCTACCTGGAGACAAATGACATTCTCTGACTTCAGGCGACAACTTCTGTGAGACCTTTACACCGGCACTCAGACGTTTTAAGGAATGGGCAAAGTGGGCTCTGGCCCAGGGCCCCATCCTTTCAGGGGGGCCTCCTGATAGAGCCAACTCTGTTCTGCAGAGACTCTTGCCCTGATGACGTGAAATGATTCTTAAACAAATTGTTTAAATACTGTTTACTTTTAATTTATGTTTAATGTGAATGATGTGTGTGAGTCTCTTACACACATTTTGCAGCGAAATGTTATGTTTGAATTTCATGCAACATCCATAAAAAATTTCTTTTAGATCAAAACAGGACCTCACATGTGAGAAATGGGAGCGAGTCATAGAGTTTATTTGCAGTAATATTGGTGATCTGCTGCTGTGTTACAACATTAAAAAAACGTCACTATCCCTGAATATAAGATGAAAAAGAGTTTAGAATTTGGACGAGTGTGTCTGTGCACTGTCAATAACCTGGTCAAATAGGGTGTGAAAGAGTTAAAATAGGATAATAAATTAAAATCTGTTCAGAACAGGGGCCCCCAAAATATGTTTGGCCCAGGGCCCCCAAAAACCTTAAGATGTCCCTGCCGGCACTACGAACAAGTCTGTTTGGGCGCCCATCGGGGTGCTATCTACTACATCAAGCACTCAAGCAACCTGAGAGCCGCCAGAATGGATCTCGGCTGCACTGCGGCCCAAACAGTTTCCATCAGAGGGCTGAAACTTAACCGGAAAGCTATCAACCGGCTACTGGTCAATTGTTACTTTAACGCCTCCAAAAAAACGAACTGATGATGGCCAAAGAGCTGCTCGATAGCCTTGAGTCACTCATTTTGTAACATCCTTGTCATGAAATGATAATTGTAGGAGACTTCAATACTCGTGGCCTAGGGCACCACATGACAGCTGCACTCGGGTGAAAGTGGGGTGTACCACATAGGAGTTCCTGTCGACCTACAACTGACGTCAGCACAACTGGAGACCGAAGTGAAAGAGAAGAAACAGACTTTCCCTTCGACTTACAAAGGCCAATCGACTATCGATTATATCAGAAAGCGATCATTCATAATTCACTAAAGTGCACATTAAATCTAATATTACTACCTTCGGCGAAGAGCAATAACATTGGCACGTCGACAGGGAAAGAGAGTATGAATTTAGTAAGAAGAATAAAGTCGATATCATTTATATACAGCAAAAGTCAACACCTGGTTAAGCAAACAGGAGCCCACATTAAATCTGACTCACCCAGAAATAGCCCTTCAGAGGTGGGCAAGTCTGATGGGAAACGGGTTCTGACCTACAGCCCAACAATCTGGTGGGGTCGGGAGAATATCATCTCAGTATGATAAAGCAATCATTGCAACAAGAAGAGATGTCGGTAAAGTCCAACAGATTCACAGATAAAAACCTTCAATTATTACAGCGGCGGCGGCATGACAAAAAAGCAGTGTGGGAACAAAAGGAACCAAAAAGAATGGGCCACCATTTTTCACTTGTTGAAGGATTCAAACCGAGCACGCTTCTGGGACTATTTTAACAAACTAAAAAACATCAAAGAATCAAGGGAGAAGGTGTCTCAGAAGTGGAATGGGTTAGGCATTTATCTGAGCTGACAATCTAGCAGTACCCCAGCCAACCAGCCGGCTTGTGGCATTGAACTGTAAGCAAAACCCCAACTCAGTCCCAGCTACTGGGGATTCACCACCCGGTCGACGATGAGAGCTGATTCAGGACATGAACCTGACATTCATTCTGACGAGGCCCATGGTACCTTAGCAGTACCAACAAACAACAAGACCGCTGAGAAAATTATCAGGCACAAGAGAAAAGATGGGTGCCCCAATGGTCTACCTGCAAGCTTGTTCAAATGTGCCCCAACAATTAGATAAGGTTGTTGACTCCACTTTTCAACCTCGCCCTTCAAACAGCAACTGTCCTTGAAGTCTGGAGAGGGTCTTTCCTTTGTCCTATATACAAAATAGGGATCAGACAATTTATTTCAAATTATCTCTTGATCGCACTTCTGGATGTAGAAGCCAAAGCCTACCCCTGAGTCCTGTTGGGACAGGTAGAAGCCTGGGTTCAAGAGAAAGACATCCTCCCGTTTTTTCAATCCGGCTTCAGGGCTGGGGCTTCAACTGTGGATAACATCCTCACATTGTAATTTCTGTGGTATCAAGCCACCAAAAAGAACAGTCTATCTCTCTTCTACTGTTTCATTGATTACATTACAGTGCTACATTTGATAGGGTTGACCAGGCAATCATTTTAAGTAAGCTAGACGCATGGGGTAAGTCCTTAATGTTGCTGAGAGCCGTAATCTCATTATATACCTGGACATTGGTCCGAGTGAAATCCGGGCCCTGCACAGTTACATGTAAAATCAATTCAAATCTTGGCCTAAAGCAGGGCTGGATTTTGGCCCCCTTGCTGTATAATCTGTACACAGCTGATTTAGGAAAATCCTTGGAGTCTGGCTGTCTGGTCCCTCCCAAGTTAGGAAATACCAAACTGCAACTAATTCAATATGTGGACGATATCATGATTATGGATCACACCACAACTGGTAAACAACGGGCATTGAATGCTCTAAACACATTTAACCTGGCCAACCATCTCCAGGTAAATCAGAACAAAACAAAAGTCCTAATATTTGGGAGATACCCTAACAAAACAATACCTCCTGTAGTGTGGTCCGCAAGACAATCAGTACAACAAGGAAGTACAAGTACTTGGGTGTGTAGGTCAGAGAAAACAGTACATCAGCTGTACAAGCGAGAGCTATCAAAAAGAAAGGTGCCGCCATCACGTATGGGATTGGTCAACTGCATTGGCTACTCAGCAGCGCGTCAGCAGCTCCATTCCTAAGAATAATGATGGTGACCTTCCTACCATATGGCCACCACACATACACAGGGGCCCTAGACTCGGCCTTGGAGCAAATACATTACAATGGATATAAAAAACAACTTTCAACAACCGCGATAGGCACGTTTCTCCGGGGTAAGGCTAGAAGTGGGCTTCGTGACTTAAATCATTAGATTGTCAAGCCTCCATGCTGAAATTTTACATCAGGACCACGAAGGCCCTGACAAATTCATTAAAGGTCCACCTAAAATTCATCTTTGAAGTTCAAGGTAATCCTTGGTTCAATGAAGTAAGGAATGCCATGAAGGCCCTTCAGATCAAAGACGCAGCCCTCCAAGCGTGAATGTTCCATATACCGCATAGAAAAACGCAATTAATCAGCAACTAAAGGAGACCTCAAGGGAGCAAGATCTACTATCAGCAAGTAGCTCAGAGCTAGTCTAATCCTTGAATGACACTTACAGAGGGAAGCCACAACCGTATCACCTGGAAGCCATAAACCTGGAAACGTGCAGACAGATATTGCACATGCGATTGCTAGTGCTGCCAATACAATACTTTAATCCAGCCTGTGTGGGTCATGGAGGCAACAAGGATTGCAGTTTATGTAACTATATACATGAATCATGGCTACATCTGCTATACTGCTCCCCCTCTTTAGACCACAAGAGGAGATTATTGATCAAACCAGTCTTTCTGGCCCCAGGGGTGCGCACAAGCCAGCAAGCCTCTTTAATTTGTTACGAGAACATTGCTCCTTGGGCTCTGGCGAGATGCACCAAATTCCTCAAAATACTCAGGCAACAGCACTCCCCATTCCCTGATGCTGATCGCAAGCAAAGGCAAAACTCAATAACAAAATATGTTGCCCTAGTAGGGCCGGGTGAGAGCTGAAGGAAGACTCTGAACCTGAGAGCCACATGTTCCTAAGGCGCCGCAATTAGTCCCAGATGCTATACAGCAAGCCAGGGCAGTGCTTACTGCCTGTCATCCACTTTCGGAGGTAGGTTTGCTAATCTTAGTCTTCAACTGTTCTGTAGTGCACTGAGTGCTCATTTTAATATCACACTGGCTCATTTCACAAGGCACCTTAAATGTTTAACTGATTTGATCTTATTGTGATGATTTTTATTAACTCAACAATGTGTATATATATATATATCTATATATATACACATATATGTGTGTGTATATATGGATATCTTCACTGAATAAACAAAGGTTACATGGACATTGCAGTTAGGGTCAGATTTCCCTTGTACAAGACCATAGAAATTCAGCATTTATAGTTACCTGAGCTAACTATAACTTATGCCCTCGCAATGCACTGCTTATGACCTCACATATTACATCAATCATGACATGGTCAGTGACAGCACTCATGACATCTAAAATGACATCACTCATGACATCATCCAGTAAGTATAAGGGTGATACTATTTCTAATATATATCATCTGAGTGGCTGTGAGAGTGTCTGAATCTGTCTGTGACTGGCTGTCTGAGTGTCTGTATGTGTGTGTGAGAGTGGGTGTGTGACTGGCTGTATAGATGAATAAGTGGGTGTGTGAGTAGCTGTATTGGTGAGTGAGTATGTGTGAGTGGTTGTATACGTGTGTGACTGTGTAAGTGTCTGTTTAGGGGGGTGGGTGTGTGTGTGGATGTATGGTTAACTGATTGACTATGTGAGTGGCCCTATGGGTGGGTGAGTTGGTACATGACTGAGTGCCTGTATGAGTGACTAAGTGAGTGTGCGTGAGTGACTGTATAGGTGGTTGAGTGTCTGTGTGAGTGCCTGTATGGGTGGGCAAGTAGGTATGTGAGTTCCTGTATAGGTAGGTGAGTGTGTGTGTCTGTGTGAGTAGCTGTATCAGTCACTGATTGGCTCTCTGGGTGGGTGAGTGGGTATGTGAGTAGGTATATGAGTGACCGAGTGGCTGTGTGAATGGCTGTATAGGTGAGTGACTGGGTGGGTAAGTGGGTACATGGGTAAGTTAGTGCTTGTTTGAGTGGTTGTGTGGGTTAACCAGTGGGTGTGTAAGTAGTTGTATTGCACCCTATCTGTGTGAGTGAGTGGACATGTGAGTACTTGCATAGATATATGAATGGGTAGGTACATGATTGTAAGGGTGTTTGAATGAGTGTGTGAGTGGCTGTATGGGTGACTGAGTAACTCTGCTACTACTGGTATGGGTGAGTGAGTGGTTGTGTTAGTGGTTGTATGGGTGTGTGACTGGGTGTGTGAGTGGTTGTATGGATCTGTGAGTGAGTGGTTGTGTGAGTGTGTGTGTGATTGGTTATATGGGTGTTTGAGTGGAGGTGTGAGTGGTTCTCTTGATGATTTCATAAGTGATGTCATCAGTGATATCACTGACCATTTCATGAGTGATGTAATATGTAAGGTCATAAGCAGTGCATTGCGGGGTGTAAGTTATAGTTAGCTACGGTAAGCATAACTGCTCAATTTCTATGGTTTTGTATGAGCAAAATGTGAGCCTACGTGTAATGTCCCAGTAACCTTTGTTTTTTTGTGTGAATTTCTATGTTGTTTTAAAACTCTATTTCTTAACTATAACATCCCTGTAACCTTTGGTTTTTCAGTGAATTTTGAAGGTTTTTAAAATTGTATTTCCTAACTGTAACCTGTAGGTCTGTGAGTGGGTGAGTGAGTGGCTGTATAGGTCACTGAGTAGGTGTGTGAGTGGCTATATGGGTCTGCGACTGGGTGTGTGAGTGGTATGTGGGTAAGTGTGTGGGTGTTTAAGTAGCTGTGTGGTGTGTGAGCAGGCTTCTAAGCGGCTGTATGGGTTTGTGAGTGGGTGTGTGAGTGGCTGTATGGTTCTGTGAGTGGATGTGTGAGTGGCTGTATGGTTCTGTACAGCAGTTGGAGAAAGGGGGCAGGGTCTCTGATGAACTCTCAGCAATCCCGCTGTGTGGCACTTATTGGTGGTAACAGTAGGGGTTCTTGGCCCCCAAAGACACTCAGCATCGAATGGGGCTTCATCCCCCAATGAGTAGTGCGGGCATCTAAAGGAACTTCATTCTCCAATGAGCAGTGCGCCAGGAGGTGCGTTTGCAGAGTGGTGGACAAAGGGGTTGGGGTCTCAACGAGCTCTTAGCAATCCTGCTGTGTGGGACTTAATGGAGGTAACAGGAGGGGTTCTTGGCCCCCCAGGTCCCTCTGCATCCAAGTGGACTTTATCCACCAAACAATTGTGCACCAGGAGGCATGTTTGCTTAGTGGTTATGAAAGGAGGAGGGACTTCGACGAGTTCTCAGCAATCCCGCTATGTGGGACTTACTGGAGGTAACAGGAGGGGTTCTTGGCCCCCAAAGACCCTCAGCATCCAAGGGGACTTCATCCCCCAACATGCAGCGGCGGATACAAGGGGACTTCATCCCCCAGTGAGCAGTGCACCAGGAGGTGCATTTGCAGAGTGGTGGACAAAGTAGGAGGGGTCTCTGATGAGCTCCCAGCAATCCCGCTGTATGGCACTTACTGGTGGTAACAAGAGTTATTCTTGTCCCCAATGGACCCTCTGCATCCAAGGGAACTTCATCGATCAACGAGTAGTACATATGGAGGTGTGTTCACAGAGTGGACAAAGGGGGTAGTGCCTCAACAAACTCTCAGCGACCCCGCTGTGTGAGACTTATTGGTGGTAACAGGAGGGGTTCTTGGCCCCCAAGCACCCTCAGCATCCAAGGGGACTCACTCCCCCAAGAAGTAGTGCACGAGGAGGCACGTTTGCAGTGTTTTTTTTACTTTGGTGCACATCGCAACCCGAACCTATGACCTGGAGCACTCGAACTCCTAAAATGTCACGGAAAATACACCAGTGAGTTATGAGAACATCTTTTGCACCAAATACAAGGTGGTCCCCTGTTGAGGACTTATGTGTATCAGAGGTCCCATGGGATAAGCTCTTTCATAGAAATAGATTGAATATGCGTGAGTTAACTGTCTCCAATAAGAACAATTTTATAATAGAGCCCTAAAGAAGTCCATCTGGACGAAACGCGTTGGCTACTATGGTTATTAATTTCAAAAGAAGAAGAATGTGAACAAAAATAAAGAATTTTGCTCAAAATACATTTATCGGAGAAGACAAATTATTGAAATTGTGCTTAGAATACCATGAGTTTGGTGTTGAATATCTATTAATAAGAAACAATACTGTCTATTGAAAAAGAGTGCTCAACCATTATAATTCTTTGGCATGTTTGCAGAGTGTTGGACAAAGGGTAATGGGCCTCGATGAGCTCTCAGCAATCCCGCTATGTAGGACTTACTGGTGGTAATTGGAGGGGTTCTTGGGCCCCCAAGGACACTTAGCATCCAAGAGGACTTCATCCCACAACAAGTAGTGCACTAGGAGGCACGTTTACAGCACTCCCAGTCACAGCCCTCAGCAATCCAGCTGTGTGGGACTTACTGGTAGTAACAGGATGGGTGTTGACTCGGAAGGACCTTCGGCATCCAAGGGGAATTCATCCCCTAACAAGTAGTGCACCAGGAGGCATGTTTGCAGAGTGTTGGGCAAAGGGGAAGGGGCCATGACAAGCTTTTAGCAATTCTTCTGTGTGGCATTTACTAGTGGTAACAGGAGGGTTTCTTGGCCTCCAAGTACCCTCAGCATCCAAGTGGACTTCATCTCCAAGTGAGTAGTGTGCCAGGAGGCGTGTTTGCAGAGTGGTTGAGAAATGGGACGGGCCTTTAATGAGCTCTCAGCAATCCCGCTGTGTGGGAGCTACTGGTGGTAACAGGAGGGGTTCTTGGCCCCCAAGGACCCTCAGCATCGGAGGGGACTTCATCGCCCAATGAGTAGTGCGGGGATCTAAGGGGACTTCATCCCCCAACGGGAAGTGTGCCAGGAGGCACGTTTGCAGAGTGGTGTACAAAGTGGGCAGGGTCTCTGAGCTCTCAGCAATCCTGCAGTGTGGGATTTTCTGGTGGTAATAGGAGGGGTTCTTGGTCCCTTAGGATCCTTAGCATCCAAGGGCCACAGGAGGGAGGCTGTGCTGTATTAAGAAAGCTCCAGGGAGGTGATGATCTCCGGGGCACAAAAGCACCACAGGAGGGGGCCCGCATGCACCCCCTCCATATTTTAAAGCATGCCTTAGGGACCAAGCCCACCCGGGGCCTTAAATAAAACGCTTGTTTTAAGAAAATAATGTTTTACACAAATTCACGAATGTTCATGATTTCCTGGGAGACATTAAATAAAATATGCTTTTTTTCCATGGCGGGATCTGTGGGGGACCCCAGCAACAGGGCTAGGGGTTCAGGGTATTCCTACCTTCCCCCTTTATTTATTTTTACAATTTTATTTGGGGACTCGGCTGAGGCCAAGTCCCAACATGACTGCCAACATTTCCTTGTTGAAGTATTGACAACCAATCAGTTCTCTGCACAAGATCGAGAGTATTTGCTAATTAGTTGCATCCCAAAATATACAAATTTAGATTTTCTTTAATATCTCCAAAACTATTTAATGGATTTACAACAACTAATTAGTAGCGTTCTTTGTGGACCAAGAGCTACCTTTCTGCTAAATTTGATGTAATTCTATCCAGCGGTTTAGGCTGTAACAGTGTTCAAAATCCCTATTGGAATTAACATAGGAAACACACTTGAAGGATCACCCCGAAACTTCCAATGCACAACTAGAATCAGGAGGACACTTTTTAGGGAAAATTTTGGTAAGATTCGTGAAACGGCACCAAAGTTATCGGCAAGTAAAAAGAAATGCTTTTCCCACAGAAAATAGGTCCTAACTATACCTACTGGCGACTGCATATATATAAAACGGAGTGGCAGTTATAGTTAGGGTTACAAGAGATAGTTATCCCTCTGATTTATTACCCTTTATAACTTTGCACCCATTTGACAAATCTGCAGAAAACTTCATAGACTATCCTTCTTTCTATATTGGCGGACGATGTCAAGTTTCACGGTGATTGGTCAAGGGGTACAAAAAAAAGGGGGGCCTCAAAACACATATTACCTAAGAAGTACTGCTATATTAAAAAATAAAATACATAAAAAAACATCATGAACAAATTGAAAAACACTGTAATACACTATATTTCACAAATATAGTGTAGTACAGTGTATTAACAAAGTTTAACATATTTAATTCTGTAAAACAAGGTGTACAGATTGTCACAGAAATACCTAAATAAAAGCCACACAAATACTGCACAACTTTTGGGAATAAAGCAACATCTCTTATAAAAATAGGTACTTACTAGGTACTAGTGCACTACTCTGTAAACTTATTTACAAATATGTAAAAAAATGTAAATTAATTTCACCATATAGTATCACTTTAACAAAGTAGTACTAGGTAGAGAACTACAATTAAACCTGCTGCTTACTTATATCTAAGGCCCTAACACAGAACACAGCCAAAGTGTAGTAAAAAGAATAAGGCTGCCGTTTCATTTTTTTTAAACCCTTACCTACTTAAACACTGGCTTGTAAATGCTATGTACCATGGTGCCCCACAAAGTTACTGCGGTATACCATGGCCCAAAATATAACTTATGTCTAACTGCATTGTATTGTGGTACTGCAAGAAATTGGGTTACTGGTTAAGGGGGCTAAAACCCTTCTCAAGCAGCAACCCCACCTCTTCTCAGGGTGAAGTCACAATCAACCCTAAATTAACCAGTGCTCAACCCTCCGGTAGCTTGGCACATAGTAGTCAGGCTTAACTAGGAAGCAATGTGTAAAGAATTTGGGCGATACTTCAAACAGTAAGACAGTGAAAACCCACCGTAAACGGGATCCCACACACTTTTTAAAAACAGAGTAACTTTTCATAATTAAAACAACTCCAAAACAACAAAAATTCAATCAGTTGAACTGATGATATTCAGTTTTCACTATTTCAGTAAAAATAGTGCCTCAAGGCAGAAAGCGGCAGCTGTGTATATCTGGTCACACTAGACCAGAAGAAAGTCACAAGTTCAGGCCGACTGCGATGCAGCATGGGCCTGCTACAGTGACCCAGTTAGGCCCACTGAACAAAGTACCTTCAATCCTGGTTTGCGGAACGCTGCAAGGATCCAGTGTTGAGGATGCATTGCACAACTGGGCTGATGCAGAAGCTCCTTGGAGCTGCAAGGCTGCAATGCGGAGTCCTGCGCTGTTGCTGAAGCTGCCGTCAGCGAGGGATGCGAGGAGTGCCCGAAGGGTGCATCACGCAGTGGCAGTTCTGATGAGGCGATGGGCTGCGATGCAATGCATGTCTTTGCGTTGCGACAGTTTGATCCCTGCAGCACAGGCGATGCAACAGTTCTACTCATGTTTGTGTGTGCAGCCGAGGAGATGCATCAGTTCTGCTGGATCCACAGTGGCTAGCAGAGAACCTTAGGCCCACTTCCAAGGGTCAAGGACTGTGCTGGCACCACTTCCAAGGGTAGACTTAGAGGTGACAGAGTATAGGTGCAGGAGCAAGGTTGTTGAAAGTCTGTTGTGCACCTGCCACTTCAGTACAGGAGGCCAGCCAACTAACCCTTGGAGTCAGTCTGGGGTTCTGGGTTCAAGATATGCAGGCCCAGTCCGTCTCACCCAGACAAGAAAAAGGGCAGTAAGGAGCAGGTCAGCACAGCAGAACAGCAGTCCTTCGGCGCAGCAGACCAGCAGAGTGCCAGTCCTTTCAGCAACACAGCAGTCCTTCTTCCTGGTAGAGTATCCACAGGGCCAGAAGTGTACTAAATTTCTGGTGTCTGAGGCCCGGTATTTATACCTGGTACCCTTGCTCTGGAAGTAGGGGAAACTTCTGAAAATGTCCATTCAAGTCCCCAGGCATCCTGTGTTCCCTGTCATGGCTCTAGACTAACTACAGGGGGTATGCAGCCCTTTGTGTAGATGCAGGTCACGCCTATTCAAGTGTAGGTTTGGCTGTGCCCAGCTCCTCCCTCCCTTCCTGCCAGTGGTGGTCCATTCAGACCCACCTAACCTCCCTATTGTGTGTGGCCATCTAGGAGGACTACACAAAGCCCAACTTTGTTCTAAACCCAATCATCTGAGATGGGCTACAGGCACTAAACAGCTAAGGCAGGAAAATACCAACTTCCTAAAAGTGGAATTTTCAAAATTGTAATTTAAAATCTGACTTCACCATAAGTTAGGATTTTTCATTGCAATTCTAAAGACACGAAACATGAACTGGTTACCTATTACCTGCTCCCATTTGGAAATTACAGCTTATTAATTGTAATACGGTAACTACAAAACTATCCCATGGGAGATGTAGGCCTTTCAGTAGTGAAAAATGAATGTATGAATGTATTCACTACCAGGACATGTAAAACTTAAAAGTACATGTCCAGCTTTTTTAATACACTGCACCCTACCTTCTGGGCTGTCCAACTCCTACACTAGTGATAACCTATATGGATTAAAAAGGAAGATTTGGGCCTGGCAAAAAGGTTTATGTTGCCTGGTCACTATGGCAGTTTAAACTGCATACACAGGCTGAAATAGTAGGCCTGAGACATTTTTGAAAGAGCTACTTAAGTGGGTGGCACAATCAGTGCTGGAGTCCCACAAGTAGCATTTAATTTATAGACCCGGGGTACATGTAGTACCACTCTACTAGGGACTTATAAGTAAATTAGTTATGCCAATTGGGTATCAGCCAATGTAACTATGTTTTGAGGAGTGAGCACATGCCCTTTAGCACTGGTTAGTAGTGGTAAGGAGCTCAGAGTACTAAGACTAACAAAACAAAATCAGCAAAAATGGAGGAGGAAGGTAAGAGGTTTAGGGGACGACCACCTTAAGGCTGATAGGTCTAACAGGTACCCTTGCATTACGCATGGGGCCACATAGGCAACACAATACTTAAGCCAGATTTACAAAGCAACAGATGGCCACCATGCATGGCCCTGAGTTGATTGGTAAGTCTGAGTAATGGAAGGCAGCACAATTTGCCATAATCTACATTGCTGCTAAATTTCACATACATCCATTCACCATAACATAGTATGCTACTACACTATACAACACTCCACTCTACGGTATTCCAGTATACGCCACTCCAGCGCACATCACACCACTCCAATCAACACCACTCCACTGTGCGCCACTCCGCTATACGCTATTCCATTCTACACCACTCCATTCTACACTGCTCTACTGTAGAGACTCCACCCTACGCCACTCCACTCTACTTTGTTACACTGTATACAACTCTACTGTATGGCACTACAGTCTATGCTGTTACACTGTACATACCTCTACTGTGCACCACTCCTGACTATGACACTCCACTGGATGCTCAAATGTATGCCTGTACAATCTATTCTACAACACTTAACGACAGTTTCCAACAATGTGCAACACAGCATTCCACTCTACTATATGAGAGGCCACTTCATTTTATAACAATTTCCATGACTCTATGCTACACCACCTCAATGTAAGCTACTCCACTCTATGCTAACCCACCATACCCTACTCCACTCTATGCCACTCCAAGGTATACTACCCCGATCTATGCTATTCCAATACAGCCTGGTCTTGAGGCCCTTCTTCAATTTAGGCAGTCATGGAGACTGCCTGAGGTCGAGAGGCAGGGTGTTCCAGATCTTTGCTATGAGGTAGGAGAAGGATCTTCCTCCGACTGGGGTCTTGCAGACGCGTGGGACTGTAGCCAGGGCCATTTGGGCAGAGCGGTCGTCTCTATTGGGCGCGTGGAATGTGAGGCAGTGATTGAGATATGCAGCACCTCTGACCTCTGGTCTGAGATCTGCTCTTCCCCAGCAGCTCCGCTGTGCTGTTCCTCACCACTGACCCTGCTCGCCTCCACCTGGTAGGTGTGCGAACATCACCTGTCCCATTGTTGTCTGGTTTTGTGTCTGCCTGCTTGCCGCTATTTAGGGTTGCCTGCTACTTGTGACTCTTGATTCTTGCCGTTTTTTTCTCAGGTTCTCTTGCCTGTTTCCCCGTGCCCGCTGCTGCTGGCCCTGCAGCCCCTCCCCCCTGCTGGTTCCTGCACCCGCCTCCCAGCTGCACATCCCTATCACCTCCCTATTTAATGGCGGCCACTGTGAGGTCGCGCCGCTGGCGCACCAAAGGTGTGCCAAAGGCAAGCCCGTCTGTGCCTGTCCGCGACCCAACCGCGACCAGCGCCTTGGACCCTGAATCTCCCACCATCCACCTCTACGACTCAGCCACCCTCCTCACACTCAACGCCCAAAGAAACAACAATTGCCAGCAGGCCGCACTGAACAAGACCCACGGCCAATTCTCCTGCCGCCACTGCCACCAGACCTTCACCACGACACTGGCCGCCACCCTAAGATGTTTCCTTCTCAATGTGCGCTTCTTGCACAGACACGCCGTGGAGATCTGGAACCTCCTGGACACCCTCTCACCCGACATCGCCTTCTTTACAGAAATTTGGACCAATGCCTCCTCCGCCCCAGACATCGCCACCGCCATCCCTGAAGAATACAAGATCAAGAGGGAGGACCGCCCCAACCACTCAGTAGGGGGCCTCGCCATCACTCCCAAGAACTCCCTCCACCTCTCCTCCTCCAGCAACACCTTCCCCACTGCTGAACAACTGCAATTCCAGGTACAGACCAGCCCCAATTTGACACTCCAAGGCTCCCTCGCTTACAGAACCCCGGGCCCCTGGGCCCTCGTCGCTGACTCCATCACTAACCTCATCACACCCCACGATATTGCTTCCATGGACTACATACTCATCAATTACCTAAACTTTCACCTCGACAACCAGAGCGACCCCAACTCCACCTCGCCAACATCGGACTGCAAAAACTCTTCACCACACCGACGCACAAGGCAGGACACATCCTCGACCCCATCTTCGCAGGAGGAAACAGCGTCCACTTCAGCCACACCACACTACCCCTGTGGACTGACCACCACAGCGTACACTTCAGCATCGACCAACCCAAGCAGCCAAAACCTGCTCCGCGCCCCTGTGAAGGAACTGGAGCAGAGTCACTGAGGAACAGCTCAACTCCACCCTCAACCACAACACCCCCACCTCTGCAACTGACGCCAACCTCTCAGCCAGAAAATTCCACACATGGATCTCCAACTGCGCAGACAAACTCAACCCTCTACGCAACTCCGACAGACAATGCCCCAGGAAAGCCGTCTGGTTCACCCCAGACCTACAAGAAGCCAGGCGCACAGGCAGACACCTGGAGAAGAACTGGAGAAACAACAAGACACACGAAAACTACACTGCCTACAAGAACGCCATGAAGGAATACCACCAACACATCAGAACCACCAAAAGGACCTTCATCATCAACAAAATCCTCGCTAACTCCAGCAACTGCAAGGAACTATTCAGCGTCATCCAGGAATTCACCAAACCCCCCAGTGAAGCTACGGACATCACCCCTTCCCAGGACCTCTGCAACAAACTCGGATCCTACTTCCACTTGAAGATCAAAAAGCTCATGACAACTTTAACGACCACACACCTGACTCCGCAACCAGCCCACCATCCGGCAACGCCAGCCAGCGCACCGTCTCCTCCTGGTCACTGGTCACCACCACAGAAACCACCTCAACCAGAACTGCTGACCTCCCCCCCTCGATAACTCCAGCAACTGCAAGGAACTATTCAGGGTCATCCAAGAATTCACCAAACCCCCCAGCGAAGCTACGGACATCACCCCTTCCCAGGACCTCTGCGACAAACTCGGATCCTACTTCCACCTGAAGATATGACAACTTTAACGACCACACACCTGACTCCGCAACCAGCCCAACATCCGGCAACGCCAGCCAGTCCACCCTCTCCTGGTCACCGGTCACCACCGCAGAAACCACCTCAACCAGAAAAGGCATCCACTCGGGGGCCCCCACAGAACCCTGCCCACCACACATCTAACACAGAGCTGTCACCGCCATAGCACCAGAATTACAACACACTATCAATGCCACCTTCGAGACCGGCATCTTCCCCGATGACTGGAAATGCGCAGAAGTCAGGCCCCTGCTCAAGGAACCTTCAGCAGATCCAATGGAGCTCAAGAACTACCGCCCCGTTTCGCTCCTCCCCTTCATTGCTAAAGTCACGGAGAAAACTGTCAACGCAGAACTGACAAGATTCATCGAGGACTATGCCATCCTTGACCCTTTGCAATCAGGATTCTCCAGCAACCACAGCACCGAGACGGCCCTACTCGCTGCCACAGATGATATCCGCACCATCCTCGACCAAGGCCACAACGCAGCCCTGATCCCACTCGAACTATCAGCCGCTTTCGACACCATCTCCCACCACACACTCGCTGCCAAACTTCACGAAACCGGCATACAAGGAACTGCCCTCGACTGGATCCGATCATTCCTCACAGGCAGAAGCCAAAGGATCAGACTGCCACCATACCTCTCCGAACCCACGGCAATCAACTGCGGAGTGCCCCAGGGATCATCACTCAGCCCAACCCTCTTCAACATCTACATGGCCCCCTCGCAGTGATCCTCCGACAGCACGTCCTCAGTATAGTATCCTACGCTAATGACACCCAGTTCATCCTCTCCCTAACCAAGGACCCCACCACCACCACCAGACTCAACTTCCAGGAAGGAATGCAGAACGTCGCAGTCTGGATGAGCAACAGCTGCCTGAAGTTCAACTCAGAGAAGACAGAAGTCCTTGTCCTCGTAACCACCACATCGGCATGGAACAACACCTGGTGGCCCACCGCCCTCGACAACCCCCGACCCCCACAGACCACACCAGAAACCTCAGCATCATTCTCGACTCCTCCCTCTCCATGAACAGACAGGTCAACGCCGTCGCCTCCAGCTGCTTCAACACCCTCCGCATCCTCCGTAAGTCCTTCAAATGGATCCCCACAGAGTCAAGGAAGACAGTTACCCACGCACTCATCACCAGCAGACTAGACTATGGAAACACCCTCTACGCCGGCATAAACAAGTCCCTAATCCGCAAGTTCCAGACGATACAGAACACCGCCACCAGACTCGCCCTGGGGATCCCTCGACAAGAGCACATCAGCCAACACCTACGGAACCTCCACTGGCTCCCTGTCGAGAAGAGATTCTCGTTCAAGGTACTCACCCACACCTACAAATGCCTACACAACACCGGACCCCAATACCTCAACGACAGAACCACCTTCCACATACCCAATAGGAACCTCTGATCGCCAACCGTGCCCTCACTGAAACCCAGCGCATCCACAAAGTCAAATCAGGAGGGTAGAGCCTTCTCCCACATCGGCTCCAAAACCTTGAACAAACTCCTGATCAACATCAGACGTGCCCCCTCCCTGAACACCTTCAGGAAATCACTCGAGACCTGGCTCTTTGGCTAAACAGAACTGCTGCCCCCCCCCGCGCCTTGAGACCGTCACGGGTGAGTAGAGCGATTTACAATACTTTTATTGAGTGATTCATTGTGGACTTTGTAGTTGTGTGTGAGGAGCTTGAAAGTGATTCTTTTGTTGACTGGGAGCCGGTGGAGGTCTCATAGGTGGCTGGAGATATGGTTACTAGGCCTGGGCGAAGCACTACGCTACGCTCGCGTAGTTTGCGAAGTTCGCGCTACTTCGCGCTACGCGAACTGCACGTAGCACAGTGCGAACGCGCGTAGCGTAGTGTTGCGTAGTGCTGCGGTCATTTTTTGCTTGCTCGCGGTCCTCAACGTCAAGTTGGCGACCGCGAGCAAGCAAAATGACATCCTGGCGAGACTTTTTCCTTGTTCGCGATCGCGAGCATGGAAAATAAACCTCCCGGCGAGATTCCCAACGCGAGAAGGTCAGGTTTCTCATTGCGAGGGGTCGCGTATGCTCGCGACCGCTCGCGATGAGAAACTACCAGTTCGCGTTGAGAAAGCTGCAGCTCGAGTAAAAATCTACTCGAGCAGCAGAAAACTACAGCTCGCACTGTGCAAGATGCCATTTTCAATGATTGCACAGTGCCGGTTACTTGTCCGCACTGTGCAATCATTGAAAACAACATCTTGCACAGTGCGAACATGTTACTTCGCAGTTCGCGAAGTGCTACGCGTAGCTCGCGTAGTGCGAACTTCACTTTGCGTAGCTTCGCGAAGTGCTACTTCGCGAACTACGCCCACCCTTAATGGTTACAGCAGGGGATGTTGAGGATGAATCTGGTGGAGGCGTTCTGGATGTTATGCAGTTTCTTGAGGAGTTTCGGGGTGATGCCGGCATAGAGTGTGTTGGTGTAGTCAATTCAACTGCTGACGATTGGTGGGTGACCATCTTTCTGGACTCGGTGGAGATCCATTTGAAGATCTGTCCGAGCAGGTATAGCGTGTGGAAGCAGGATGATGACACAGCGTTCTGGCAGTTCATGGTTAGCGAGGAGTCCAGGATGATGCCAAGGTTCCACACGTGGTCTGCGGGTGTGGGACGAGTTCCAAGTGCTGCAGACCACCAGGAGTCATCCCGGGTGGAGCCCATGATGAGGACTTCTGTCTTCTCCGAGTTGAGCTTGATGCAGCTGTTCTTCATCCAGGTGGCAACAGCCTTCATCCTGTAGTGAAAGTTGTTCTTGGCGACTTTGGGTTTGTTGGTGAGGGAGAGAATCAACTCAGTGTCTTCTGCTCAAGAGACAATGTTGAGTCTGTGGTTCCTGACGATGGCTACGAGTGGGTCCATGTAGATGTTGAAAAGCGTGAGGCTCTGGGAGGGGCCCTGAAGTTTTGCGCAGCTGATCTCTGTGGGTTTCGAGAGGAATGGAGGTAGTCTGACTCTCTGTTTTCGGCCGGTGAGGACATCATCTGTGGCGGCCAGGAGGGCGGTTTTGGTACAGTGGTGGCTTCAAAAGCCGGACTGGAGAGGTCCAAGATGTGGTTTATTTCGATGAACACGGAGAGTTGGGCGTTGATGGCCTTCTCGATGACATTTGCAAAAACAAGAATTGATGGACAGAATGCACAACAATCTCATACATTCACCCCAGTACAGAGATCTGGGCCTAAATCCATCGTTATTTTGCTCACCATGCCATTCCAGTTTGAACCAGGCCATATGCAAATCAGTCTTGACCCTGTGCCCTATAGGAACAGTCCAGCCCGAACTGCCAGGCCAGGTCCTTCCTGGACTGGAAACAAGCATCCTAGGACCGGTTTTGGGGTTTTACCCCTCATCAGCCAGCTAGCTTGACTCCAGTGTCATGGATAGCACGGGAAAAAACTAACAAATGAACCGTACCGGTCCTAAAAATATATGTTAGGGCCTACAAAATAGGTACCTGATGAGATACAAAACTGAACTGAAAAGGGAGAGGACAGATTAGATAACATAAGACACCCAACAGAGGTTGTGGATATAAAAATATATATCTCTCATATTTATTTATTTTTATGTTGAATTATTATTTTTCAATTTTTACAAAAATTCAATTGAATTAATACATACAAAAATATTAAACATATATTCAAAACAAATTCATATATAAATATACATACATGTCAAATACATAGTTCAGTGCCCCACACATGAATCAAATTCATACACACATGCAATCAATCCAGACAACATTCAACACAGTAATTCAGGTGGAAAATGGAACAAGCTATCCTTAGGTGCTCCGATGGATGTTATGGAAATGTGTCATCCAGAGAAAGCCAGGAGGTACTCTAGGGAAACAAGGTCGACAATTCAAGCGCCAACGCGCGTTTCGGTATAGGACCCACAAGGGGGCCCCACCTTCATCAGGGCGTAGACCAAGGGTAGTAAGGGGCAAAGAACAACACCTGAAATTAATCAAATAGACATATATAAGCAATCAAACACGAATTTCGCTGTATACCAATGCATGATTTAATAAGACATCAAGGAAAATCAGTCCAGAACAATTCCAGTTAGTAGCAGATAAAAAGCGTACAAGATAAACAAAGCCCAAAAGGTGCTATGGTAGCTAGAACAGAACAAGTCACCCCTGATATGGAAGTGTCAGATAAACGAAGAAGGTGAAACCTAAACATATAATCAAAAAAGGCAAAAAGGAGATACATAGTTATATGTAATAATAATCATCAAAAACAAACTCATAAAAAGAGCAGAAAGAAGAAGCGCCACCACCAATATTCCAAGTCATGTGCGCCTAAAGCAGAAAATTCGCCGGTGAGTAAAAAAGAGAAGGAGATAAACCTAATAAGGTACATACTAAAAGCTAGCTCTTCGACATAGGCGTTGTGACGAAGATATCAATTAGGTGAGGGTCCTGCTGAGTGGATTGGGGAGGTGAACAGTTGTTTGAGTCCGACGGTGGCGAGGTTCTCTAGCAGAATACTGTTGGACACACCACTCCACTCTACAACACGCCGCTCCACTCTATTATACTTCACTTCACTATACGACACACTACAACTCTCCACTGTACACTACGTTACTCCACTCCACTCCACTTGACTCCATTCTATTTAACTCTGCAGTACTCCACTTTACGACATAAGAATCTACGACACTCTCCTTCACTGTACTGTGTGACACTCCACTTTATGGCACTCCAATGACTAACACTCCACACTACGATTTGAAACATGTTTTCATTTAAAAAAAATAAAAACCATTAGCATACATTTAAAAAAACAAGGGTTAAGGATAATTTATAGTTATAAATATCTAATTCTTTCTATACAAACCCAACTTATAATACAAAAACATAACAAATTTAAAAATTATAATTATAACTTCAAATTATAATTTATGCACTACCTTCAAATTACTATGACACGCATTTCCGAACAATTCTGTCACCTCCATTGTCACACTACAATAACTATAATTCACACCTTTTTCATGCATTGGCTATTCCCTTGCATACTACATCACTTATAACATGTGACATCATTTGTCACAACATAGTATATGGTACAGTGGTGTATTACAGTTAGTGTTGTCTGGTTGTTGACCTGAAAAGACTGTGTACGGAGGTGTGCTACTTATAATAATATGAAGGTGGTGGATTAATTGTAAATGAATATGTAACTTTAACTTAAGCATTTCTCAAGTTTATGTAGTTTAGGGTTGGTTTGTATAGGAAAAAAGGTTTTCTAACTATAACCAAGTTTCAACCTTTGCTTTTTAGGTTACAGGGACGTTACAGTTAGGAAATAGAATAAAAAACCTTAGAAATTCTCTGAAAAAACAAAGGTTATAAGGAGGTTAAAGTTAGGCTCAGATTTCACTTGTAAAAAACCAAAGAAATTCAGCAGTTATGGTTAGCTGAGCTAACTATCACTTATGTCCCCGCAATGCACTTACTAAAAGAACCCTCCTACCGAGTTGAAGTGTTGGCAGCCAGTCAGATCTCAGCGTGAGATCAGGAGGGTTTGTGGAGCATTCGTGTCCCTAGATATCCACATTTTAATTTCTTTTCATAACTCTAAAAGTACTGGATGGATTTACACCAGATAACAAAAAGAATTCTTTCTGGACCAAGAGCTACCTTTCTGCCAAATTTGGTGTAATTCTGTCCAGCAGTTCGTGCTGTAGTCGTCTAAAATCTCTATTGGAATTAACATGGGAAACACTTTTTTGATCCCCCTCCTTTTTCTGAGCCCCCTCTTGATGGATCACCCCAAAACTTTCCATGCAAAACTAGAATCACCGGCACACTTTTTTGTGAAAGATTAATGTAGATTCATCAAACGGCGCCAAAGATATAGGCAAGTGAAAAAAAAACTTTTCTTTTGGAAGCATGATCCTAACTATAACTACCTAATGGCAACCACCAGTAGGTAATATATATTTACTAAAAAAAAAAAGGTTTACATGACATTATAGTTAGGAATTGTGATAATATCTTACTTTGCATTAAAAAATGTTGGAAATTCACTGGAAAAAACAATGGTTAAAGTGACGTAACGTGACATTATTGTTAGTTGAAAATGTCAGAAAGAATGTAACGTTTTGTACTAATAAAAACACAGATATTCACTGGTATAACTTGCACCCCAGGCATGTACTGCTTATTACCTCACATATTACATCACTCATGACATGTTCTATGACATCACTGATGACATCTCAAATGTGGATTGCCAGTGAGACAATGCTCTGTATTAGAAGTGCAAATTAGACATTAAAATTTCTGTAAATATATTCTCACCATATACAATTTCTAAAAAGATAAATAATAGCTTACCAGAATCCATTATGAATACAATATTACTGATTTTGATTTATGATCCCAGAAGCCTCTTACGAGAGGACAGCGAGAGCGTAGACACACCTATCAAAGAGATTAGATTAGTTAATATTAATGTCATTGTTATCTGGGGTAAATACCCATCATACGTTTCACTTTTGGGAAAAGCCTATTGAAGTTCATTCATCTGTTGCTGATCCCAACATTTACTAGAAGATTATTGCTGTGCGGAGGATATTGTGTTCAGGAGAGAAATGTCATCCTTTTCAGGGACTGAACAGGAGGCTGGGCCATCTACTGATGAGCCCACTAAACCCAGCAAAGACTCTCTTGTTCGGTATTTTTTCTAAATTCCACATGACATTAAGAAAGTATCATCAAGAATTGTAACATGGAAATTGTTCCAAAAGGAGCTCTCACACGGGAACGAAACAGTGCTCCTGTGGAACCACTGGCCTATGGCGTCATTTACGATCAATGCATCCTGCACAGATTGACTGTGCAGAGATGGAAAGGAGTACTGCAGCTGCATCACCCTCCACTGCAACAAGATCCGGACAATCCTGGAGACTCTGTACCTCCTGAAATGCAAGCCAGTGTGGCAGACCATAACCCTGACTACCTTAATAAGGGTCTCTATTGCAATCTAAGTGATACAACAATATTTCCCTCAGAAATGAGCCATACTGCCAGAGACAACCTGGTGGAGAGCCTTAAATGGCCACCAAGGCAGTAGGTTTTTTCAACAACAAAAAAATCCTCTCCAAGTTTTTAGTTCCTGTTTATGCAAGCATCTTTCACATAAAGATGCATGTTTTATTTTTTACCATGAAAAGTCAAACCCCCCCCCCCCCCCAAAAAACTGTTAAAAAAGCTCTTTTACATCCTCATTACCTGATTGTTTTTATCATAACTTCCTTTTTTTGAGTGGAAGTTAGACTCCCATGGGACTCCTGCTGGAGCACTTTTATGAAAATATCACTTCCCCACCCCCTCTTATAGACGTTGCACTCCAGCAAGAAACTCATTACCTCATGCACCTCATTTACAATTACATGCACAGAAAGGGCCCTCCCTGCTGATACCTATGTCTTTGATACTAGAGGTGCATAGATAGCACTCCATGGAGAAGTAGTGACTTCTATGTGGTAATACTGCTTCAGAGTGATATAGGTACACTTACTAGTCTGTCCAGAGAGATTGACCTCCCTACTCAGACCGTGTCCCAGACAGACACCTCTAGTAGGGTGTGCAGAGGTACTGCCCTCTCTGTTGAGTCATCTCTTTTGGATGATGTATGTGTATAGTAGCATGGAAAGAAGGATTGTCCTCTGGACTAGCACTTGTCCACAAACCATCACATGTCTGTAGCAAGCTTTTGGGAGAGACTGACTTCTTCAGTTATACTTTTTGTGCAGCCTAAGATATTTTCACACTAGAGTGTGAATAATAGAGTGTGTAGAAGGGCTAATATCCCCACTATAACTGTTTCCAAGGGTGTCAGTTGTATACAGTAAGGTGAGAGGATAGAGTGCTCTCCCTAGTGACACTCTTCTACAGTGATGAGTTTGTCTGTTAGTGGGAGCTCTCTCTTATAGAAAGTATACCAGAGAATAACAAATGTCGGTAGTAGAGTGTGATAAATCAGTGCACTCACTGTAGAGATATTTCCCTGGGGCATTGGTTATGTGTAGTAAGCTTTGAGGAGAGAGTGGCGTTTCTCCTTTGATAGGTGACAAGCATGGAGTGTATGATGGAAAGAGAGAGTAGCATTTCCACTGAGATCTCTCACTTAGATGATAGCTATACATAGTACGCTGTAGGGAAATACTGTCTTCTCTGTTGATGCTCCTCCACAGTGCAACAGGTGTGTGTTCTGTTACATTGACAGACAGAGACCTGTCTAGTGATACCTCTCTCCTGGATAACAACTGTGCATACAACAGTATGGAATGGGATTGTTCTCTGTGCTCACACCTGTCTCTTTAATTACAGGTGTAGTGGAGTATGTGGCAGGAGTGGCCTCTCAGCTCAGCTCTGTGTCTTCAACACTAGATGTATACAGTAGGTTATTTTGAAGGACTGACCTATTCCCTAGCACTTCACATTTGAATGAAAAGTGTAGGTAGTAGTATGTGGGCAGAGACAGGCCTCCCTGATGAGGCCTCCATCTTTGATGACAGGTTTACATAGTTGGGTGTGTAAAGAGAGTGCCTTCTGAAACCTCCTCAGCGTGTTGAGTGTACACAGTCAGGTATAAAGAGAGACTGTCCTCTCTCATGAGACTTCAACCCAGGGTTATGGGTGTGGATAGTCGGGTGTACAGAGATACCACAGTTTCTAGATTAGTGTCTGCACTGAGACTGCTCAACAAGGTAAGAGATGACCAAAGACTTTTTCTGTCTGATAACGATGTATTTTAGGTTTTGCTAAGAGCCAAATCTCTAGTGACACTTCTTTACATATTAAGCGCTCTTTGTACAACTTCTAACAGTAACACTAGGCCTTGTGCTATCACATTATCACACAGTTCTGATTTTCTATGGTAGAGTTGCATTACAAACCTCCTCCTCTTCTAACACCTCTATACATGTTAAATATTAGACTTCAATGGGTGTGACAAGGCTTTACTGAGGAGCTCACCAGACAACAAAGACCTTTTCTGAGTGCAAATAGGGTGTACAGCCAGCTCTGTACAAAGTAAAGGGTATCTGTAGAAAGTTTTGGAGAAAGACTAGGCCGTTTATTTTGACATTATAACTGGATGGAGATTCTTTATCATAGAGTTTCATGTTAGACTAGCTCCTTTTTTCGCCTCTTTATAGGGTGAATGCTTGAGTTTTACGACTACATGTCCTTTCTGCTGAGACCTCTATACCGGGTGAAGTCTGTATGTTGAAGACTTTACTGAAAAACTCACACCTCTGCAAAGACCTTTTCTGTCTGTCAATAGGGTGTATGTTTGACTTTATTAAAAGTAGCCTCTGTGTACTAACAACTTTGTATGCAGTAAAGACTATGGGCCATATTCTAAAGGAGCTATCGCAGAGTTAACAGCACTTTATCACAGCCAAAGTTGCGATTAATTTATCACCCCATTCACAAACTGGTGTCAATAGCCCATAACACCAGTTTATCCGAGATAGCAGCCGCAAAAAACATCGCCACAGATAACCCCGGCAACTATCGCTAATGAGATGCAGAGTAGGCATTCCCGTGCAAAAAGCCGCGAAAACACCACTCCACAACATTCTCAACGACCATCCAGATCGGCAATAAGTCCACAAAACATGCGATATGCCATGTTAGCAGCAGGAAACTAACACCTGCTCCGACCTGGTGCAAAGTCGGGCGACAGCCTGCACCACAAAAGGGAGACCAGCCCACAGCCCCACCTGAAGACCAACAGATGCCATGGAGCCACTGATCATGCGGGCCGGACACCCAAGAGGATCACAACACCCACCGCCACTCTCCCCAGGACCACTACCCCCCTCCCCCCCCGGACTCCCACCGCCCCCCCGGACCAACACCGAGGCAGCGCAGGCAAATACAGTGACCCCCTGAAAACGCACCAAGCTCACACACTCAACACCAGGGAATGACAACACACAACACAGGCACAAAAGGACAACCAACATCCCACCTCAGACAAAGCTGCTGGCCGGGCTGCGCCTGTTGGCCCCTGGTACCTACCAACCAACAACTGCCAGAATCGGAGGAGCCCCATCTAAGTCCCACAAACCTGTCCTGGATGCCATCATCAGCTTGGCACCCCAGTACCCATACCTCCGACACACTGCGCAGGAGCAGCTGGAGACCAAGCAAGGCGTTGACGCCATAGCTGTCTTCCCGCACGTTGTGGGTGCAACTGACTGAACACGTGTCCTACTGGTGCCCCTGGCAACACTGCACACGATAACCGCAACATAAAGCACACGCATCCCATCAATGTGCATGCAATAGCAGTCCCCCGGAACATCTCCACAAACACCGACAACAACCACCCAGGCAGTATGCATGACTCCGACATCTCCCGACAGTCCATCAGCAACCAGCACTACCAGGATGGCACCAAAGTAAATGCACTGCTCGTTGGCAAGTACAAATGGAACACAACACACACCTCAACTCCACAGTCATGCAACGCACACCACTGGGAATGCACACGTCACAAACTCACATACAACATGCCAAACAACATGCCCACCAAACAGACACAACAGCACAACTCACTGTGGGAACCTGGGCCAGCCACGTACATGAGCCATCAACGGCATGGCACCTCAGCCACACAATAGCTGAATGTAGGGAAAGGTGGGAACCACGGATGTGCGAAGGAGGCAAGTGACCCATGAATGAGAAGGCACCTATTGCCAAGTGTGGCGTGGATGTGATGGCCAGACTGCAGTATGCAAACAACACACATAACCATGTCGACATACACCGCTGGTGTATGGACTGTGGTGGACAGTGGACGCAATCATGTTACCCTAGCCAGTGGGGAAGATCTCAGAAATGCAGCTTGGTATGTCCCCCAGTAAGCGTGAGTGGAGTGGACTAGCCCGGCGTACGCCAGGCCAGTGTAGGGGTGTGAATAAAAAGCATGTAGCTCTGGGCGTGGTCCTCTTCCGGAATGCCCAATGCCATGAGGCCGACGCCGACGCCGTCGCCATGAGCAGTGTTGCCTGCAAACCTGTGCGCCTACTGCACCCCAGGCCGCTGGTTCCCGAACCCAACTTTCCCGCCCCCCGCACCCAGGCCTCACTGCTCACCCGCCGACACCGGCGTGTGTCGAAGAGGGCCCACCACATGCCCGTGCAAGCTGCAAGCCTGAGGCACGCGAACCTGGCAACCTGCTACAACCATCACGGCCTCCGCGAGCAAGGCCCACAGTACTCCTTTCTCGTTTACGTACACTACCGGCATACACAGCGGACTAGTAGATCACACATTTCGAACTGAGTCTTGATTACACCATGGCAGTGAACATTATTTAAGGCAGAGTTTATGTCACTATACTTCCTTCGATGTGATGCCACCAAGTCTGTGCATGGCATCACAACCGCATGTTTCTGTGGGCCCACGCAGACTACTGGCCTCGGCCTACGCTGCGCTCGAGTAGGTCACACAATTGGAACTGAGCATTAATTTGTCAATGGCAGAGTACATATCATTGCACGCAAGGAGAGGTGTAAGAGGATGACGCGTTGCAGTCCAAAGGGATTAGGATCATCGTTACGGAGGTGATCGAAAACTACTGACAACTGCCCTGGTGTCACTAACTCTGTGCATCGCGACCCAACGACACGTGGCTGTGGGCTACTGCTGACCGCTGCCTCTGGACTACACTGCGGTCAAGTAGGTCACACATTTGGAACTGAGTCTTGATTTAGCAATGGCGGAGTGCATATCATTGTACCGGCATCATCGCAGACTGCATCCCCTCTCAGCCCCAGTGCCACTAAGTCTGTTCCCAGACAGCCATGGACACTTTCTGGTTGGACTTTGGTTGCAGCTGAGTCTATGGACTGGTGGTTGTCATCATCCTCATGTAGCTGATACCTAAATGGTGGTGAAAAGCAGGCTGCAGCATTCCACTCCTCAATTTGCTGCTTACGGATAACATCAGACCTCTGCATCATGCCATGAAGGACACCTTCCACTGTTCCCCTGCAACCCTCCGCCACATTCACCTTCGACATCGACGAGGACCTGCTCAGTCCACGTGGCCCTACCTCAGTGCACTGCAAGTCACTGTCCCGTGGCGGGGTGCATATGCGGTCCGCTGTGCATCCGGAGCCACTAACTCTGTGCTGGTCAGGTCATGGACCCCTTTTTCTGAGATATTGGATGGCCTCTGAGGCGATGGCCTTGGGGTCGTCAACGCCATGTGTCTGTGGCCCTGCGCTGTCCGCTGCCTCCGGCCTCAACTGCGGCTCACCACAGCTCACACATCAAATTGAGTACTGACTGGCCCGGATGTCGCATCACCGCAGGAGGCACCCGCCACCACCGCCAGGACAAACTCCAACCACCAACTGCCAGTGCCGAAACGATCATACTGGCAGACTGGTGCCACTAACTCAGTGCACCATGAATCATCTTCCATTACTGTTTTGGTGATGTGCTGTGGAGAGCTCACGCAGCAATGTCACCTCAGGCAGTGTGGGAGGCCAGGGACGATGATGAGGAAAATGATGCAGGCGTGACACCCCCCCCCCTCCCCCCACTGCAGCTGCATCAGGAATAACCCGAAGGGACACAATCCTAGACATTTTCTTCACATGAGCGCGCTCATCTCTAGGGCCCCAGCCTCAGGGCACTGCAACTCACGGACACTTCTGTTTGCTCATTGTGTGACCTGGGACTTGCTTCGGCTACCTCCATGATGCTCCGCAGTTGTCCCTGTAATGCTGGTGTTGTCTGTTTCCGTATTCATAGTGTTCACTGTTGTATTTGTGCCAGCACCAATAACTCCCTGAGGGCTGGCTTGCACTCACCCCACACACATCCAGCACAGGCGTCACTGTACATGTGACCCTGCCAATAAAGGGTCCGGGCGCATGTGCTCGTAGCCAGTTGCAAAAACTATCTGCGTGTGGCCGTGTGGTCATGATGTGTGCACGAGGGCCCCAGGCCCTAAAACATAACATTGTGCTGTGTACAGCGGACGCAAACCATGTCATCGCTGACAGCGGGTAAGACCTTGGACATGTAGTTTTGTCGTCACCCACTCGATATGGAAGAGGAGTGGACTGGGCCATTGCACAGAGGTCCGGCGTGGGTGTGTGAATGATAATTCCGGGGCTCTGGGCGTGGTTCAGTACAGGACATGTGCAAATGAATGTGTCTCTGTCGCAGTGTGGGTCTCCTTTGTGGGGTGTAGGTGGTCCCTGATGGGACTTCAACACCCCGTATGTGATGTAGTTCTTCTTCCATGTGCTCTGAGCCCACCCGCACCTGTTCGGCCACCTCCTTTTGACATTCTGACACCTGGCATTGTAATGCGATGTGTGCCTCGGTGAAGTGTTGGGAGCCAGACGTGGTGGCGGGTGCTTCCTGCTGTGTGGTCTGTGTAGGGGCTGGGGTCTTCTCTTTGTAGCTTGGCTGCCCTGCTCCTGGGGGTGGATTGCCTGAGATGTCCATGAGCTGTTGTAGGGTGTCGGTGTCGAAGGTGTGGTGGTTGTCTCCAGCATCACTGATGGGTTGTCTGGTCTGACCTGCTGGAGGTGTTGTTTGTCCCTCTGCAATGTGAAAGGGAGATGCATGTTGACATTGTGTTGACATGTATGTTGCCGCATTGTTCTTGTTGATATGTTAGACTGTGTAACAATGTACATTGTGACTGGGTGGTGCTGGCAATTTGGGGGGGAGAGTGGAGATTTTTACTACATAACGGTTGTGAGGTTGTACCAGTGCACATGCATCTCACAGTTCCTTGCTCTGTCAAATGTGATTGGCCTGTTTCTGCGCATGAGCGGACCCAGTTGTGTCCCCTGTTCTGCAGTGTAGGTGTTGCACTTGGTGCCACATTGTCATGGGATGTACTGTGATTGCTATGTGTGTGTGCTGCAGTGTGCCACGGGGATGAGGGACATGATCCTGGGCCGTTGTGGGTGTGCAGTGTGCTTTACTTGATTGTTCATGTGTGCCATTGTGCCCATCTCCCCCCGTCCTCCCAGTCCCTGGTCGTTACTCACACTGTTGTTGTTGTGTCTGGTCCTCTGGAGCTGTGTCCGTACTCCCACCTCCTTGCACCGTCTCCACAATGATGACTGCCCTTCATTTGCTCCTGCTCCTCCTATGGCGCTGGACTCCCACCTCCTGTCGCTGTGCTGCCTTCCTGTTGGCAGCGTCTTTGTGCCTGGTTTAGGTTTTCACGTCATGCCAGCACCTCTTGGCCTCATCCATTGGCCTCCTCGACACTCCGGCTGCATTCCAGGTACTCTGATTGTGGGACAGTTGCTGGGAGTGTTCTGTCACCTCCGTGACGCTCGTCTTGTTTTCCTGCGGACTGCACCCCGTCCTCTTCCTCTTCTCCCTGGCCTTCCCCGACGCCGTTGTACCTTGCTGGTGGTCTGTGGGGCTTGTGGGGTTCGCGTTTGCCTCTTTGCTGGGTCAGGGTGCATCCATGGTGCTGCGCACCTTGGATTGTTTCTAGTGTGTTTTTCTTGTTCTACTTTTATAGTGCATTTTCACGCTGAACGTGTGGGATTTGCAGGCCTGTGGCTGGTTTTCGCAGCTTTTTGTATCGCGCTTGACCTCATCGCAGCTTTTATGGCGTTCGTGTTTCACATTTTGGAAGCCATTTGACGTGTTATCTGGTGACTATCGCATGGTACCGCTGTGTTGTGAATACTTGGTTAACACGGCGTAAATTTCCCATGATAGACTGTGATGTTGTAGGTTGCGTTAAGTTACTTTTGTGATGATTATCACACGTTCTTGAGAATATACCCCTATGTGTAGAAGGTTTTAGAGAAGGCTTTAGAGAAGCACTAGGAGTGGAGATTCTATATAGTAGAGTTCCAGGAGAGTGACTCTTACTATTACAACTCTAAAGGGTGTATGCTTCAGTTTTATGACTACATGGCCTCTCTCCTGAGACTCCCTACCAGGAGAAAGGCAGATGTGAAAGGCTTTACTGAGGAAGTCAACTCACTGCAAATGCATTTTCTGAGTGCAAATAAGGGGTGTGATTCAGTTTCATAACAGCAGGTTTTGTAGTGACAGTCCTGTAAACAATAAAGGGTATGTGTCAGGATTTAGAGACAAACTAGCCCTGTGTTATGACATTGTAACAGGATGCAGGTTATAAATGATAGAGTTTCATATAAAATGTGGTCCTTTTCTTATATCGCTATATAGGGTAAAGGCTTGAGTTGGATTACATGTGCTCCCTGTTGAGACCTCTCTAAAGTGTGATGGCTGGGTGTAAAACACTTTACTAATAAACTCACCCCTCTGCAGAGATATTTTCTCTTTGTCAATAAGGTATATGTTTGGGTCTACTAAAGGTTGCCTCTGTCAGTTCTGACAGCTCTGTACACAGTAAAGGCTATTTGTATAATATTCTGGAGAAACACCAGACCCTGTGTTATCTTATTATAACAGAGTGCAGATTCCTTATGGTAGAGTTAAATGAGATTGGTTCTTAGTCCTACAATCTAAACAGTGTATATGCTTCACTTCTCTCCAGGGCATTTGCTTAGTGTAGTAAGTTCTGAAGAGGGTGTGACCTATTCTCTGAAATCCTCCCCGTCTCTAACAAAAATGCATCATATCATGTAGGGAGAAACTGACATTTCTAATATTAACTGTGTCTTAGAAAACAAATGTCTGTAGTGGAGAGTGATGAGGTGCTGGTATCTCTAGCAACATCTCTTTTTTTAGATGATGAACATATGCACTAAGGTGTAGGTATATATTTCCTTCTCTGTTATGATTCCTCTGCAGAGTGAGGATTGATTGTGTGAAGAAGGCTATGGAAAGAGACTCCAGTGAGACTTCTCCCTTGGATGACGACTCTACATAGTGGAGTACAGAATGGGATTGGCCTTTCTGCTGAAAGTTCCCTCTTTGACAAGTATGTGTAGTAAAGTACATGGGGAGTGTGGCCGCTCTGCTCAGATGTCTCTCTTCAACACTGAATGTGGCGTACAACTGTTTTGTGCACTGACATTTCTCTTTTCACTGACAAGTGTGTGTACTAGTGTGTACATGGAGACAGATATCCCTGCTGAGACCTCTACCCAGGGTCACGGACACGAATAGAAAGCTGAAGAGAGAGACTTCGGGCCTGATTACAAGTTTTGTGCAACGGTGCCAGCTCCACTGCACCAAGCACGTTCAAGGATCACCGACTGTATCACAAGTTAAAATCGTGTTACACAGGTTTAACTCACATACGGTCAGCGGTCTTTTTCCTATCCCATGGCAGTGCCTGGAAAACAGGCACCACAATGGGAATGGCAAAATGTCCCAGCACTACATGGACGGTGACGTCCATGTTGTGCTGGAATTTTGTGGGACTACAAACAGGGTGGCATATGTTGTGCCCCCCTGAATGTATCCCCATGGCGAGAGTGTCATGGGGCCCTGTAGGGCCCCCTTTGTTCCTGGACCGCCAGCCTTTTCATGGCGGGGCTCTGCCATGAAAAGGCTGGCGGTCCAGGAATTCGTAATATGCTGAGCGGGACTGCCCCAGTCCCCGCTCAGCATATTGCGTTGTGGTGCTCCTGCGCCACCACCAGGGAATGACTGTTCCCTGTCACGGCCGGACGTCCACCGCCCCTATGCCTTTAACAGTCATATTAGAAGGACAATGGACCGCCTGCACAAGTCTTGCAGTTTCAAGACCGCCAGACTCGTAATCAGGCCCTTAGCTTTCTGGTGAGAGCTCTGCCCAGGATGACAAGTGTGTGTTTTAGGAAGTGAGGAGGGAGTATCTTGTCTGCTGACACCTCTCTACTGGGTGATAGCAATGTAATCTGGGGTGTGGGTATGGATTGCCTTCTCCACTGACACCTCTACCCAGGATGGTGACCATGCGTAGTAGGTTGTAGTGAGGAAGATGCTTGTCCACTCATACATCTCCCCCAGATGGTAGAAGTCCAGTGTAATATATGGGAAAGGACTCTCTCTCTGCTCAGACCTCTACCCAGAGTAAGAACTTTGTGTAGTAGAGTGTGGGGAGAGACTAGTCTCTCTACTAACAGCCAGCTCTAGTGTGACAAGTGTACACAGTAGGGTGTGGGGAGGGACTAATGTCCCCACTAAGCATTCTCCTCAGGGTGATTGTGTCTAGTAAGTTGTACAAACAGACTTACCTGATCACAGACATTCTCTCTTTGGTCATAGGTGTATATAGTATAGAATGAGGAGGAACTAGCCTATATGCTAAGAGGCTTCTCTTTAATGTCAGCTGTGTATAGTAGACAATAAGGAGAGAGTGGTCTCCCCACTGAGACCTCTGCCTTCAACACTGAATGTATGTAGTAGGATGTGGAAAAGGTGTCATTTCTCCACTGATACTTTTCTTTTGAATGACCACTCTGTGGAGTAGATTGCGTAGAGGAACTTGCCTGACAGTTTTGTCTGATAAGTGTGTGTAGTAGTTTCTATATATGTACTGGTCTCTAAACCAGCACGCCGTCTAACAGTTAACGGTGTTTAGGAAGATACTGAACTTTCTTTTCAGTCTGCTTGCAAGAGTAATGGCTATTACTTCATTACTATCTGTTACACCATCCAGCAACCAGAAATATTAAGAGTTCCATTGAAAAAAAAATGGATCTATTGGAGACTGCAATAAATTATTTTAGTCCTTCTTCTCTAAACATTTTTATTTGTTTATTCTGATCTTACTACTCTCAAATGAAAATAGAGTCGATTTGTTTTCAATCCAGTTTCATATTGATTGCATTGAGCGACTCCTCTTTTATAGCTGTGTCTTCAACCTTATTAGTGTACATGATTAGAACCATATATATTTTTTTTTAGAATCCCTCAACACTCTTCCCTGTCACACAAACCCCGCGAGTATTCAGTGGGAGTGAAACCTCCGGCTTTACTCCCGCGGACCACCTGCAAGTGAGTATTTTGCATTAAATGGTTACATTACCAAAATTCAATCAAAGGAAATGCTTAGGCACCATACACGTTTCCTAAAAAATATAAATAACAACTGTCCAAGAAATATTATAAACAGATTTTTACTAATTTTCATTAAAGATCCCCAAGAGTCTCGCGAGAGGCCTGCTTGAGCATACACACACACCCATGCAAAACATATGATTAATGTCTTAATTATTGCAGGATGTACCCACCTTCCTTTCCTCATTTGGTAAAAGCTTTTGGGTGTAGTCACATCTAGTAATGGACCTAGCATTTTAATTCTGAGTTTATCTGAGAGATTATTTTGGCTGGGCAGAAATATTTATCAATTATGTCTTCTTCAAGTAACACAGATCAGGAGGCAGGACCATCCATTTCATCTGATTTCTCTAACAGACTTTAGTTTGTTGATTTTTTTGGTTCAGGAACTTAAATGTACTACACTGCCTTGTATTGGTTTGCCTCAGGTTGGTGTTCAATGGGTGGTGCGTTGGTGTACCTCTCCATTTATCCATGGACTTTGACGCAAGCCCATATTTACTAAGAGTTCTAGAAATGGGTTTGCACCAAAATGGTGCACCTGCCTGAGGCAGTGCACGTGTGCTGCATTGTGCAGCACACTAACAAAGATGAAAAGGATCACTGACATATTGATGCATGTAATAATAAAACACAAAAACATCAGAAATAAAATATCGCTAAAAAAAATATCGACTTCCTATCAACTAGTAAAACAAATATTGAAAACACAAATATCTTGTTTCAAATATCCATTTTTACCTATATCGAAAATGAAAATATCAGAAACAAAAATATTGTTACCTTTAAATAAAAATATAGCATGTAAAAAATATTGATTCACACAATATTGACTACAATATTATTGCCAAAATAATTAAATAATCAAATAAGTGCATAACAAATTAAAAAAATATAAATTATGTCTAAAAATGTTGTGGCAAAATGTTTATACATTAAATAATTGCATAACATATATAATTATGTTATATATTCTAAAACAACATATATTAAATTAATCTTGAAAATATGTATCTAAAACAATTTAAGAAATGTAAAAAAAACTGTTAAACAATGGAAAATATTAGTTGAATATGTACCACGTACAATAGTATTTAAATATAATTTACAAGTATTTTTATTAATAATGTTTTTTAATTTACTTAACTTTATATTAATGTCTATGTTTAAGATAAAATGCATATGATTACAAATGTAAAATTATACAATAAATAAACTTTGAAAACATCAGTAAAATGAGAAAAATGTGTAACATCTTGATTATACACAAAAATGTCATTACTAATATTATTGGTTATAAACATAAAACTATTTTTTATTACATTTCTAATCATCAACAATACTAATAAAATAACACAAAGGACCTAAATAAGAGTTTGGTGGTCCTATCGCGAAGCGCTATGCCAGCGCTCTGTGGGAGGACCACCAAACCCATAGTGAGACTGCCTGCCGGATTCCAACTGGAATCGAGGTCAGGCGGACGGTGCTGTGGCAGTGTCATAGCAGTGCCTTTCTAAGCCCCAAAGGAGAGCCTTAGAAAGGCCCTGCGTGGGACTGCCGCAGCACGTCCCTGCACAGGAAAAAATGCATCATGTCATGCATTTGTTACAGTGGAGGAACTTGGGGGTGCAATACCAGGAAGGCACACTATATACCTCCCTGGATGCACTCCCAGGGCCAGAGGCAGCAGGGGCCCCTGTAACGGCCCCCTGAGTTGCATCTCAACCGCCCTTTCCATGGCAGACTCAATGCCATGGAAAGGCTAGTGAAAAGGCAACTCGCAATATGCTTTGCAGTGCTGCAGCGGCACCGCAAGCATGTTGCTCTGCCTGACCGCTGTACCACCACTGCGGGATCATGGACCCCTGGCAGTTACAGCAGTCCTGTTGTAGAGGTCCGACCACCACACTCATAATGTGGCGCACGGTGCTGCAGTGTGCCAGTGGCAGAACCACCACAACGGGTTTGGTGGTCTGATGAACCACCAAACTCGTAATTAGGCCCAAAGTATTTCTATTGCATACAAAGAAAGTAAAATATAATATTTCAAGATAACATTTAAAAATCACACTCAAATATAAATCATTTACAAAAATTATTAGACACTAAACATTTACTATTCCCACTCCAATCTAAACCAATTTACGGAAGTTGTTTGACACTAAAAGGGTAACTTTTATTATTCCCACTCCAATATGAACCAATTTGGGGAAGATGTGGAAAACTAAAAGGGTGACACTTACTATCACAACTAGAATCTAAACCATTTTGAGGAAGGCATTGGACACTAGAGGGGTGACATTTAGTATTGCCACTCCAACATATCCATATTGGGGAATAGTGTTTGACACTAAAGGGGTGCCATTTACTATTCCCACTCCAATCTAAACCAAGTTGGGGAAGTAGGAATACCCTAAAGGGGTGACATTTACTATTCCCACTCCAATCTAAACCAATTTGAGGAAAACGTTGGACACTAAAGGGGTGACATACACTATTCCCACTCCAATCTAAAACAATATGGGTGAGGTGTTGGACACTAAAGTGGTACCTTTTACTATTCCCACTACAATCTAAACCAATTTGAGGAACGGTTTGGACACTAAAGGGGGTGGCATTTAATATTCCCACTCCAATCTATCCATATTTGGGGAAGGAGTTGGACACTAGGGGGTGACATTGACTATTTCCACTCCAATCTAAACTAATTTGGGGAAGGTGATGGACACTAAAGGGGTGACATTTACTATTCCCACTCCAACCTAAACCAGTTTGGGGAAGGCATTGGACACAAAAGGGGTAAGTGACATTTTCTATCCCCACTTTAATCTAAACTAATTTGGGGAAGGTGTTGAACTGTAAAGGGGTAGCATTTACTATACCCACTCCAATCTAAGGCTATTTGAAAAAAGTGTTGGTGCCAAAAGAGGTGACGTTTACAATATCAAATTCAATATAAAACATTTTAAACAAGGTAATGCAAATTAAACAATTTAATACACAATCAATACTCCATACTCATACACATTTTTTACTATAAAATTAAGTAAAATGTAATCTAAAAACACACTAACCAAAACTACAAACCTATATATACACATTTAAAACTTAAAATATAGAAATAAATAATTACTATTAATAATTGATATTTTTTTTAAACTTTTTATTACAATCATTCCTAAACTTTAAACCAAAAAATGACAAATGAACTAATATTTCAAAATTAACATTCATAAAATATAAAAATACTTTAATAAAATGTATATGTAAAAAATTTAAAATCCTTATTTAAAATAAAATTCCAATGTTACAACCAAAAACAATTAAAATATTACTACAAATTAAAATAAATGTTTACAAAAATTATAAAAGTTTAAAATTTTAGAAAACAATATTTTAAAGTATTTCACTTTATTAAAGCTGTTGTTATATATTGTAAAATGTTACATTATTTAGTTAAGAAACAAATTAATACCATTAATATATGTCTTAATTAATATTACATTGAAATGTATTAATATTAAGTAACAAAATACATTTCAAAATTCAAAATTATTACTTTGCATATCTTCAATGTTATTAAAATTACATTTAATTTAAAATATACAATTTAAAAAAATCTCCCCATCCTTATCCACTAAAAACCAAATATCCTGCTACTAAAAAATAGTATTAAACAATTATTTACAGACATTAATATAGCTAAAAATACTAATTCTATTGATTTCATAAATATAAAAATCTCACTAAAATCACAACAAAAAAATAATAAAGAGATGCAATGAAACACACTACAATAAATTACATACTACTTCAAAGTTACAAACAAACATACAAAGATATTTTCATCAATATTTTTTACAACAATATTACAAGCAACACTACAAACAATATTTTTACCTTCGATATTCCTGTCAACGATATTTTTGGTATCCTGATAGTCTTGACACAATATTTTTTCCTGATATTCTGTCCAAACACAGAGGAAAAAGCCTCCAAGGATAGATTTTATGCAGGAAGCTACCCACATCCTACAGAAATCTATCCTCACCATAATGCAGACAACCTTGTACTATGGTGCAAGGGTGCCTGCATTGGTACTAAGTAGCCTGACGTGAGCCAGTGTATAGAGAAAGCAGAAATGTGCAATTTCTTTCAAGAGATGGAGCAGTTCTGTTATCTTTAGTAAATGCCACTTCTTTGTAAATGTGAACCTTAGTGACCGGTTTATCAAAAAAGTAGCAAATCTGTACCCACAGGAGTACTCCTTGAATGGATGCAAATGTACTACATTTTAGAATTCACAAACATTGGCAGTAGTACACTTGGACAGCTACACCAGTCTGAGGTTCCAGGCACACTACTAACAATCAAACACCCAAAAGGTGATGGGAGGAATGCTTGCAAATAGTTGAACTGCTGACAAGCCCTAAGGGTAGCATTCCAAACTACTGTTTTTCACCCACTGTGCTACTCTAGACTGAAGGCCTGCTTTAGGATTTATCAGATGGAATACAAGCAGAAAGTGGCAGAGGACTTAACTATCTTTATTACACTAAATTAATTTAGAGATGTCCGATGGACATCTCTAATCGTAGGCAGGAACAGTTGTCATGGCAGTTTCTGTCAATGTAAGAAAAGTTTAAAGGACATCTGCCTCAAACATGATGGCTGACCATCAAACTTTTTCCAAAGTTTTATAATTTTTAAAAAACAAACTCCCAAAGTGTGTTTTGCTTTTGCAGAAATAAAACAAAACGAATGACCCCCCACACCAGTTTTTTCCCATTGTGTCGCGGTCATTCTTTTTTTTTTATTGTCCCTCACTTCAAGATATACCTGGCACTGATATTCAATAAAAAAAACTATCTGAGATTCCAATATAAATAGAGCAGAAAGTCTGATGGCTTACTTCTGATGGTACCTACTTTGTCGGCCGGCAAAAGAAAATTTACAGTGATGAAGCAAATTTTACTCCACCAGACCTTGACTTTGACAGACAGGGTACTCGTCACCATGGCAACAAAGTACCTGTCCGTCAAACTTTATATCAACCCCAGAGACCCACCTAATGTAAATCAGTAGTGAACCAGCTCCTCACCGGCAGAGTCTATCCCAAAACTTGGTCACCTCACATTATCCGTATGGCCCATGCTTCTTTTAGATGGGAAATTTGAGATTCTCCCATCACCCACCCCTGAATCGCACTGACTCACTTGCTTTGAGTTGTTCAAAGAAAACTCCAAACTTTATTAGCTTTAAACTTATTTTTCCATACGAGCATACATGTGGCCAAATAGAAACACATCCAGAAATATACTAGGTTGAAAGCATCTTCGTGAAATTATTGCAGACAACCTTTTTGGGGTATATGACTGTTTTGTGCATTTTAGTAGTTGTTATTCATAGCTGCTAATTGTTTTCTTTTCTGAGGATTTGCTCCTGTAATAATTCAAGCAACAACAATGATTTAAGCATCCAGCTTGTGTTCTAACGCTGCTGGAATATTTATATCCAAAGCGTAGTGTGTCCCTGCAGCTCATGTGTGCTCCAATCCTGACAATGTCCCTTACTGCAGTGGCGCCGAAACAATTATCAGAGTGCGGAATTGTCTAGTGGCATCATATGAGTGCCTTGATGTATTTTCCATGCTGATTAAATATATATATATTACCTACTGGCAGTCGCCAGTAGGTATAGTTACAACCTAGTTTCCATAGGAAAAGCATTTTTTGATTTACTAATAACTTTGGCGTCGTTTGATGAATCTTTGCGAAATTCTCCCAAAAAAAAGTCTATCCAGGTCAGCTCCTATCCTAAAAGTTTGAGGGTGATTCGTCAAGCGGGGGCTGAGAAAAAAGGGGGGTCCCAAAACGGGTTTTCCCAATGTTAATTTCCAGAGGAAATTTGCGACGAGCTACAGCCCGAACTGCTGAACGAAATTACCCCAAATTTGGCAGAAAGGTAGAGTTTGGTTCAGAAAGCAACCTTTTTTTAAATGGTGTACATCCGTTTAGTAGTTTTTGAGAAATTCAAAAAATAAGAGTCAAAAAATCATTTTCCCATAGGAAACTTTGTGCAAGGCGAGAGCCGAAACTACTGAACAGAATTTCCCCAAATTTGGCAAACAGGTAGTGCTTGGGTCAAAAAGCAACCTTTTTTTAAATGGTGTAAATCCGTTCAGTAGTTGCTGACAAATTAGAAAAATAAAAGTTTTGATATAACCAGGAGGAGTCCCGAACACGAGCTTCACTGTGATTGGCTGTCAACACTCCAAATCAGGAAGTGTTGGCAGCCATCTTTTGACTCGGTAGAAGCGAGTCACCAGAAAACAGAGAAACAAAGGTATAAAACAAGAGAAGGGGGCAGGGTAGAAACACCCTGACCCACTAGGCCTGCTCAGGGGGTCCCAGAAGGACTCTCAGGGCCAAAGAAAGCATTTTTTTTTTTTTTTAAATATCGGCGCAATTCGCGCTGGGGTCGCGGATTCCCACGTTTTATTTTAATGAGACCCCGGGGTGGGCTAGGTCCCGGGGGCATTTCTTAAAAAAAAATAGTGGGGGCTCGCTGCGGCTGCGGGGGCCCACTGGGATCCCCGCAGACCCAGGGCTTCACTCATGTTGGGGGGGGGGGGTTTCGCAGCCCCCCTCCTGGAGTCCTCCATGTGCTTATAACTTTGGCGTCGTTTGACGAATCTTTACTACATTTTCCAAAAAGTTTCTCTTTTTTGATCAGCTCCTATCTTAAAAGTTTAGGGGTGTATTGATGACGTACAAGGTTGGTTGTTGATTGAAAGCAAGTTTATTGTGAGATATTTGCACCCACGACCGAAGCCATCCAGCTGCGAAGACATATTACAGGGTGATTGGTCAAGGGGGGGGCTGAGAAAAAAAGGGGGTCCCAAATTTGGCAGGGAGAAAGGTCTTGGTCCAGAAAGCGCGCTTTCGTTGAAATGGTGTAAATCTGTTCAGTAGTTTTTGAGATATTAAAGAAAAAAAAGATATATATATCTGGACGGTGCCTAACTCCCGAGCACGAGCTTGCCTCTGATTGGCTGATAACACTTCAAACCAGGAAGTGTTCTCTGATTGGCTGCTAACACTTCAAAAGAGGAAGTGTTAGCAGCCATCTTGTTCCTCGTATCGAGTGAAAATATAAAAGAAAGGTCCCGGGGGAATTTAATATACCGGAGCTCTGTCTGTGCGAGATACCCCTTTCACGCTGCGTCTCTCTACATCAGCAGGTAACGCACCCTTTTCTCCCATCAACAGCACACCTCCAACAACATTCTTGGGCTCGCAAGTCTCCCTCTGCGACCCACTTGTCGGCTCACAGCTCTTTGGGTGAGAGTTCTTGGGCCCGCTGATGTATCTGTGAAGCCTTGACTGGAAATATATCGCAGGTCTCTCTCTACGAGATTCGCTCTTCACAGTCCCTCTCCCCACATCACTGCTCCGCAGCTATCCCTTTGGAAGCCAATTGCCCTCACCTTTCCCTATACCAGTCTGAGCTGGCTCGCAACTCTCCCTATGCGAACTGATGGGCCGCAGATCTCCCTCTATGAGCCTGCCAGTCAGCTCGCAGTTCTTCATCTACGAGCCAGCCCGCCGGCTCGTAAGTCTCTGAGAACAAATGCAATGGAGGCAACGATCATGCAGGTCGGACATCCAACACTGCTCCGACATCCCCCAGCAGGAGCTCCTTGTCCGCCATCCCCCCTCACCTCCACCCCGACAAACAAATGTGACAGTCACGTTAGGTTGGACAAATAAGAATCTTAGGCATGTATGGATTTACATATAAAACAATTTATTAAAATAAAACAACAACAAAGAAAACTATGTACAGCCATGTCGTGTCATCGCTGGACCATTTGTGAATCACAGCCTGCAAGACAAAAAGAAAGATAAGATGGTGCATCATGCGTCCAGCAAAGGAGAAAAAGAAAGAGAGAAAGTGTGAGAGAGAGGGAGGGAGAGAGAAACAAAGAAAGAGTGTGAGAGAGAGGAAGACAAAGAAAGAGGGAAAGAGTGAGAGAGAGAAAGAGAGAAAGAGTGAGATACAAGGAAGAGAGAAAGAGAGAAACAGTGTGAGAGAGAAGATGAGAGAGAGAGAAAGAGTGAGAGAGAGGAGGGGAGAAAGAGTGAGAAAGAGAGTAAGACAGAGAAAGAGTGAGAGAGAGAAAGAGAGAAAGAGTAAGATACACAGAAAAGAAAGAGAGAGAAACAGTGTGAGAGAGAGGAAGAGAGCGAGAGAAAGAGTTAGAGGAAGAGAAAGAGAGAGGAAGAGACAGAGAAAAAGAGAAAGTGTGAGAGAGATGGAGAGGGAGAGGGAGTGTTGACACTGGAGAAAATCTTCGCAGCTCACCTTTGTGCCACCGGTGTGTCTCCAACCACGTACCGGGACATAGTGCACCCTCAAGTTTAGTCATCTAAAAGATAGTATAGAATTAGTAATTGCAGAGTACATACAACTGCACACGCGTAGTTCTCTGTTTCGGCGCTGCGCACTCAGGCTGCTGCACCCCATCCACTCCCACTAGTCAGAGATGTTATTGCGCTCGTATGCGCCCAGGCTGCTGCACACTATCCACTCCCACCACCCAGAGGTGACTTCCCACTGCAAACAAGCCTCTCTGCTCACCTTCCGCCACTGGCGTGTGATGACGAGGGTCCACCACGTGCCAAAGCAACCTCCTCACCCACTGAGTACACGCGGTGAAGCCAAGCTCACTATTCAGAGTGAGTATTGATTGCAGAATGGCCACGCATCATCGCAGGCCTGCTAGACAAAAAGCAAGAATAGATTGTGCGTCGTGCGTCCATCAAAGGAGAGAGAGAGAGAGAGAGAGAGAAAGAGTGAGAGAGAGAAAAAGCGAGAGAGAGAGAGAGAGAAAGAGTGAGAGGAAGACTGAGAGAAAGAGAGGAAGAGTGAGAGACAGACGAAGAGGAAGAGAGAGAGAAACAGTGAGAGAGAGGAAGAGAGAGAAAGAGAGAAACAGTGTGAGAAAGAGGAAGAGAGAAACAGAGGAAGGAGTGAGAGAGAGAGAGAGAGAAAGAGTGAGAGAGAGGAAAGAGAGAGAAAGAGAGAAAGAGAGAAAGTGTGTGGAGAGAGAGGAAGAGAGAGAGAAAGAGTGTGAGGGAGAGAAAGGAAGAGAGGGATAGTGAGTGTCCACACTGTGGACAAAACCCTCACAGATCAACTTTCCGCCACCGGTGTGTCTCCAACCATGTGACGGGACATAGTGGAGTCCTCAAGCTCCCACATCTGAAACATAGTATAGAATTAGTAATGGCAGAGAATATACGACTGCGCACGCCTACATCGCTGTTCCACATTTGTGCATCCAGGCTGCTGCACATCATCCACTCCTGCCGCCCAGAGGTGTCTGCCAGCCCCTGCGCACCCAGGCCTCACTGCTCACCTTTTCTCGGACAGGGGCATCCTGCATATCATGCAGCCCCGCTCCGCAGGCCACCAGGTCTCACATTTGGTGCTGGGTCTTAAATTTTGCCACGGCAGAGGACATACCAGTGCACCGAGCTTTTCATCGCAGGCTGCACACCCGCTCAGCCCCTTGCGGTGCCACTAACTCTGTGACCAGCGAGGTGACGTCACGTGGCGGTAGGCCTGTGCTGTCTGATGGGCTCAGGCCTACACTGCGGTCCAGCAGGGCACACGAAACCTGAGCTGTCCAGACCGCCGGGACGGGCCATCACCACAGCTTGCACACCCGCTCAGCAGTTACGGTACCTGTACCTCAGTGGAGCTAAAGTCACCGTCACATGCCGGTGTGCCTGTGCTGGCCGCTGTGCATGCGGTGCGAGCAACTCTGAAATGGCATCGAGCACGTGCGCCCAGTCTTTTTTATTTTGAGGGTCACGTGTCCTGTGACACCAGTGCTGGATGGGTGTGGTGTGGGTGTATACTAGCCATGAGGGAGTGGCTGTGGCGTACTGACAACTAGGGTTTGACCAGCAGATCACTGCAATGAAAATCTGGGCCATGTAGCGTTGTTGTCCTTCCATGTAAGCGTAAGTAGAGTGGGATGGCCTGGCATATGCCAGTCCTGCGTGAGGCTATGAAGAATGACTCCGGAGCTATGTGCGTGGCTTCATCGTGAGCTGTATGATGAATCAACTGATTGCCATATTGGTCTAGATCACGCACAATTGGGCTATATTTTTCCCGGTTGTGTGGTAAAATTTTGGTTTGTGCTAGTCGCCAGATTATAAATATATATACAGCGCTCCAGCAAAGTAGTATGTTAAAGTGCTTTAATAGATAAATATTTACTTGGCAGCCTGCTGCAACATCAATTCCAATGCATTCACCGCCTGCTTGACGATATCCCTGCCCCTCCTTCCTTAAAGTAGTAATATTGGGCTACTTTGGGCTACTTTTTGGTTGGCTTTGGGCTAGAGAATGCTTAAAAAATCTGGCAACACCCATGCGAGTGTTCTTGTTGTCGTGCTGCCGTCACCGGGTCACAAGCGTCAATGTGTCACTCTGTGAGCCAGGTCCCACAACATGGCCAACTAGGAAGGTACGGGGAATCACTGACCCTACATTCATCCATAGTTCCACACAAGAAAGATGGTGAACATGACACATCTGTGTGGATGTGAATGTTTATTGCACATTGAGTGGAGTATTGCAGCTGTAGCAATACAGGTCCATGCAAAGCCCACATTTCAGTTTTTGGGACATGGAGGGCAGCCAATTAGAGACAAGCTCGTAGTCGGAGTTAGGCTGCGCCAACATATGTACTTATACAATCACTCCGCCAATCCCCACGCACTTATAAATTCACTATACACTCTCCTTGCAGTACTCTAATCATCCAGTCTCTACGTACGTACTTGTACAATGACCGAGACAAAGTTACATAACCAAAGTTTTCTCCCACTGTCAAAGGTAAGTTGGTTGCATACGCTGTCCAGAGCACAATGAATTGTGGTAGGGCCCAGGGGCAGCATGTTGCATACATAATAAACACACAGACACAGATAGATTTTGGAACTGGGTACGGGCACGTGCGCTTTACTCCTTTTTATTACCAGGGTCACATGTCCAATGACATCTGTGCTGGATGCGTGTGGGGTGAGTGTAAGCCAGCCCTCCGGGAATGGTTGGTGCTGGCAACAAGTACAACAGTAATCATTGGATCAGACACAGAGATTCAATCATAAAGGGTCAATGATTTGTGATGCTCTAAGGTAGGGGCGCCCGATGTGAAATAATACACAAAAGATTCTATCGTAAAGGGTCCATGACTTGTGGTACACTGAGGTAGGGGCACCAGATGTGAAATTATACACAAAATATTATATCATAAAGGGCCCATAAGTTGTGCTGCATTGAGATAGGGGCATTAGAAGCATTCAGCATGTGCGCAGCCAGCGATGGTGCGTGGTCTGGGCGGGCTGCACTGGGAGCAATGTCTCTTGCCGACTGGACTGCGTCATCTGCAATTGCGACTCAATCTGAATTGTGAGCCCTGCAGTCCGCAATGTAGATGGAAGGCAGTAGTCAGCACAGACATCGAGGAATGCGTTTTGTCACTTCCTCTTGACAAAATCCGAGGATATAGAATACAGTTCTGTCTGCAATTAACAAATCATGTCTCAATGTAAATTGTGAGCTCTGCTGACCGCAGTGTAGGTAACAAAAGATGAAATATGTATGGAATACATTGTCGAAATGTGTAGGTTTCGGGGACATTATAGTTAGTTGCCTACTGGACTCTGAAATTAATTAATCAAGACTGAATTCGAACTGTGAGCTTTGCTGGCTGCAGTGTAGACTGCCATTCAGTGTTCCTTTGGACTTGCAAGATGAATTTGGTCATTGTACTAAAGCTATAATTGATATCAAAAAAGTTCTTGAAGCAAGGATACTAAAAAGATATTGTGTAGGTTTCAGGGACGTTGTAGTTAGTTGCCTACTGGACTCTGTAAATAATGAATCAAGACTCAATTTTAATTGTAAGCCGTGCTGACCGCAGTGTAGGCCAGAGGCAGCGGTCATAAAGGGCCCACAGCCCCGTGGTGTTGAGTTGAGCTGCACAGTTAGTGGCATCAGAAGCATTCAGCATGTGCGGAGCCTGCGATGATGCGTGGTCCGGGCGGGCCGCACAGGTAGCAATGTCTTATGTCTAATTAATTCTGCCTTAATAAGGCTATGTGGCAATGACTTGTGGTGCAGTGAGTTAGTAGCACCTGAAGCAACCAGTGTGTGCGCACCCTGTGATGATGCGTGGTCCGGGCAAGCCGCACTGGTAGCAATGTCTTTTGTCTAATGAATTCTGCCTCAGTAAGGCCACGTGGCGGTGACTTGTGGTGCACTGAGTTAGTGGCACTTGAAACACTCAGCGTGTGTGCACCCTGCGATGATGCGTGGTCTGGGCGGGCCGCACTGGTAGCAATGTCTTGTGTCTAATGATTTCTGCCTTAATAAGGCCACGTGGTGTTGACTTGTGGTGCACTGTGTTAGTGGTGCCTTTGGCGCTCAGCGTGTATGCAGCCTGCGATGATGCGTGGTCCAGGCGGGCCACACTGGGAGCAATGTGTCTTGCCTACTGGACTGCATCATCTGCAATCGTGACTCCATCTGAATTGTGACCCCTGCTGTCCGCAGTGTAGATCGAAGGCAGTAGTGTGTACAGACGTAACTCTGAGGTGCTGTGCCACTGTATTCGCAGGGGGCCTGTGTCGAGAAGGCCCGCGGTCATGGCGCCAGCCACATGGCAGGGTGAGGGCCACCGCTCTGGCAGACGCGTTGGCCTTCACACAAGTGAACCACGCCCAGAGCCCCGGACTATTTATTCACACTTCTACGCTGGAGTGGGGTACGTTGGACCAGCCCACTGTGCTTCCGCTTACAGGGGACGACGACACAGGTACATGACCAAGATCTTTTCCACTGCCTGAGGTAACATGGTTGCGTCCACTGTCCACAACACTACAAGCACCTGCAGTATATGTACACATGGAGAAATTTGTGCTCTGCATAGTGAGGTCTGTCCAGCACATCACCGCTACACTTGGTATTGTGTGCATTATCATTGGTGGGTGACTTGCATCCTTCACACATGTTTGGTTGCCACATCTCGCAACATTCATCTATTTTCTGGCTGAGGGGCCATGCCGTTTTTGGAAGGTTCGCTGTCCTGTTGTGTGCTGCCTCAGTGGTAGTAGGTGGGGTGGTCCAGGGGGGAGGTCCTGAGGGTGGTGGCAGTGGGTTTTGTGGCCTTCTTGGGTGTGGGAGGTGCATGATCAGTATCTCTATGACATGAGTTGGTCTTCAGATGTGATTCTGGGCTGGGCTCCCTTTCACACTGTAGGTAGTCGTCCTACTGAACACCAGTAAAAGGTGGATGTCACATTCCTACTGCTAACGCAGCTTATCGCCTGTTTTATTATTGATATTAGCGTTAGATTTTGCTCTCATCTGTGGCGATTTTTTTTGCGGAAGCTATTGCTGGAAAACTGGCGATATTGGCTGTTTTCACCAGGTTGAGAATGGAATGATAATTCAAAATTACTGAAAAAACATAGCTTTAATGAACATTATAATTCGCAATTAGCATTTAAAAAACCTTTGAAATTCACTGAAAAGCCATAGGTTTCAGGGACGTTATAGTTACAAATTAGCATTTAAAAAACCTTTGAAATTCACTGAAAAAACCATAGGTTTCAGGGATGTTATAGTTAGTTGCACATTTCACTCGCACAAAACCATAGAAATTCGGCCGTTATAGTTAGCTGAGCAAACTATAACTCACGCCCCCGCAATTCACTGCTGATGACGTCACATATTACATCATTCATGACTTGGTCAGTGACATCACTGATGACATCTCAAATTACATCACTGATGACATCACTGATTACATCATCCACGTGAAAATCTGGTGCACCTCCTCATACCTTAATAAAACCTTTGATACACCCACTCTAAAATACAGACTACCATTTTCGAAACAATAAAGACACCAATACCAGTTACTAGGTACGCACCCACTGATTCCTAGGTCTGCACACACATCCACTCATTCACCCATATAGTCACTCATACATGCCGTGACTCATCAATACAACACTATTATAGGCACTCATACACCTATACACACACTCACACACCGCGACTAATCCAGAGTTACTCACACATATAGTCAGTCATGCAAAGAATCAACCACACTTCTATTTACTCAGCTATAGTTATACACACACAACCTCACTTATTCATAGTGATACTAACATATACTTATTCTCTTACACAATCACTGATACAAGTACGCACTCATCCATACAGCACTCTCACAATCACTGACTCTCACGTATAGTCATTTATAAACTCCAACTCTCTCATACACTGCATTTTACATATGTAGTTACTTGGACATGTAGCACTGAGATATCCATTCACTCACCAACACACCCATACACACACTCACCTACTAAAAAAAGCTGTTTCCACATGCTGTCTTGAACCCATACACCCAGTGAATAAAGAACTCGCACATCTATGCACAAAGTCACACACCTCCCACCCACAAACACACACACTCAGGCACCCATACAAATACTCAGGCAACCAATCAATAACCCTCATAGACACTCATGTATCTACTCATCAACCAATGCAACAGCTTACACAGCAATAGACAGACTGATACAGACATTCACACAGTTTAGACACTAACACATGAATTCAGTAAGACACATTTAATCACTCACTTATACAGTCAGTTACGCACCTACTAAATCCTTCATCCACACACTTATATACCCACTCATTCTTCAATATACCTTGGTCAATAATTTTATAAAATATATTTAAACTTTACAGAAACACACAGTCACTGGATGGTGTCATCAGTGATGTAATCAGTGATGTCATTTAAGATGTCATCAGTGATGTCATCAGTGATGTCACTGACCATGTCATGAATGATGTAATATGTGACGTCATCAGCAGTGCATTGCGGGAGCCGAATTTCTATGGTTTTGTACGAGTGAAATGTGCAACTAACTATAACGTCCCTGAACCTATGTTTTTTTTTTGTGAATCTCAAAGGTTTTTTGAATGCCAATTTGTAACTATAACGTCCCTGAAACCTATGGTTTTTTCAGTGAATATATACATATATATACATATATATATATATATATATATATATATATATATATATATTGAGGTATTCGTGTTGTGCTTTGTAAAGTAAGAAACCCTTTATTGATGTATGTGTTAGAAAACCTCTGGAATAGTGTTGCCTTCTTTCACCTATACCCGAGCAACAGTATCACCAGTTAAAAGCGCAAAATACCCTAAACATACAGTTGCTAACCTTGCTCAGGGAGGGGGAAAGATGGCGGCCGGAAGCTAACGGTCGCGGCTGAGCTCCCCTGATGCACGCTACCAGGATCCTCATGGAACTCAGCGAGTACCCTCTGATGTAGTTTAGCAGATGATTTCTTAGAATAAGTATTTGTGGGGACCCCCCTACCCCTGTTTTTTTCATTCCCCAGTTTTCCAATTGTTTTTTTTTTTTAAAGAGGAAAACACCTACTGATTTGGAGTTGGCGGCTTTGGTGCTCCGGATGGTGCCTGAGGTCCGAGGTGGTGCAGCGCCCTTGGAGTTCTCGCTGCTGCAGTTTGTCTGCGCAGCGCGAGAGTGGAGGCGGCGTATCTCCGGCTTTCAGTTCCAAGTCTATTTCGGCAGAGCCAGCACCTGCAAACACGGTCCCCGGAGAGGTGAGTGGATGAGCAGGAGAGATCGGGAGAGCCGAAACGAGGTAGGAATACATCTTTCTTTCTGCCTCGAGGCCAATATTTTGGAGCCTTGTCAAGCAGGACCTGCAAGCGGGACTACTGCATGGACTACTTTGGAGGCAGGTAGTAGGGCTTACGTTGGTCAGGTAAGCCTGGAAAAATCAGCTTGGGTCACCCTTCTGCGGGTAGGTTTTCAGAGTTGTATGGATAACGGGGAAAGTAGTCTCCCCTGTAGTGCCTCCTGCAGCGCTATTATTCAGCAGGGCTTTAAGACAACTGTTTGCAGGTACATGCTGCGCAATAGGACCGCGAAATTGGATATAGGCACTGACTTTATTGATCCCACTCGTGCCTCTCACCCAGCTGTTGAAGTAAGGGTCTCTGCTAGACAGGTCAAGAAAAAAGTGATCACGGAGAACATTTCCCCAGCGGGTGGAAAAGGGAATGGGAGGGCTAAGAAAGCCTTGCATCCAAGGTTAGAGTGACTCCATCTTTGAAAACATTCTACGAAGTATTATCCATTCCATCGGATAGGGGGTTAAATAAAAAAATCACTATGGCATCTCCTAGTACACAGATTGCCCACTCCATGAACCCCCTCCCTACCCCAAGAAAAAATCTTGTCCTCTACTCCGTTGTCGTCTGGGGCAGTGAGTGAAGTACGCATTGTGGCTGAGCAACAGGTGGCTATCTGTAGATCTCTCGAACAGATACTTGGCTCTAGAAAATCAAGTGAACTAAGGAAACCAAGAGATTGGGCCGGGAACCTTTCAAGCAACGGTGAAGATGGATCTAGCAGGACCTCAATTTACCAACATTATGGTGAGAGAGATGAATATTACTCCATACATATCATTCATTTTGGAGAGGACTTTTCAGCTAATAAGGTCCTTATATATATGTCTCCTACAGATAGGTAAACTTCCGATGATTTGAAGTGGCCTTTATTTTCCTGTGGAAAAGAATACAAACACGGTGGCTTTTGCGGAACTAATACAGAAATCTGATTATCATTAAGGTAGGCCAACACAACGATCACCTGTTGATTTAAAACAAGCCCTATACAAATAAGGCTTTGGATAACCTTAACCAAAATTTTTTTTTTTTTAAAGATATTTGCTTACACTATAGGTAATATAACTATCAGGCAGAGAATTTGGATTCGGAAAGGTCATCCTCCCATCAAAACTTTATCAATTGAAAAGATGAGGTATGCGGTTTTTGTTTGTTGAACTGTATATACTATATATACTGAATAGCATATAGGGCGATATATTGTGTAATTCAGGCTAAAAAAAATGTGTAACCAAATACAACTTTGGGGTTGATTTGTAGCACCCATGTAGATCTATACTGAAGATACTGTCAATATATAAGAGAACACTGTTTATTTGCACTTTGTTTTAAATGTTCAAATGGTCAAAAAATTGTTTTCCTTTTATTTTAGATTTGAACAAAACGTTTTTTAGTCCTGAAGAAGGTGGAAATATTACCAATAACACCGAAACGCTGTGTCGACTTTTAATTTCTGTTTTTAATGAATTGAATCATTCCCTTATACAAAGGTTATAGAGTGTAACCCATTAGGGGAGGCAAAGATATATGGTTGTAATGTTTTTTTATGATGTGCAATAAATGACTATGTTTTAAGTAATATGCCTTGTTGAGAGCTTTTCTAAGTGCAAACATAATAGACAGTGTTCTTGTCAGATCCTGATACTGTGGAGAATAACAGTCTTTTTTGTATACCCTTATGCTATTCTGATAAGTTGTTTAATAGGGACACTTTGTGTATTTTTACATCTAGCAGTAGCACCATTGCTGTTAGCCTCTGATTTGCCTGGTCTACCTGATATATCCAGCATAGGTCCCCCCAATAATGTGGGGGTAGGGTCATTAGCCGACATATTACTGGCCCTGAAGGAGGATATTGGTAGAAGATTTTCTATCTCTGAAACCAACCAATCTGCAATCCGATCTTCATGTAAGGTATTAGCACAAAAAATCGAAGAGGTTTCTCAGAGAACTGATATTTTGGAATCTGAAATCCCCAAGATGAAGGAAGCGCTACATTGTTCCACAGTGGAAATGGATAAATTAGCCCACCAAAATAGGGACTTGAAAGACGACATAGAGCGTCTTGAAAATCATGCTAGAAAAAATAACTTAAAAATTCTAAATGTTCCAGAGGATATGGAGGGAGGTGACATTAAAAACTTTGTGATCTCTCTCCTAAAGGAAACAATCCTTAAGGACTCCCCAGAACTTGACTTGACTCAGAATATTCAGCGAGTGCACCGGGACCCGTACAAGAGGAATCTTGCAAAATCAAAGGCAAGAATTTTTTTTGTAAACTTCCTTACATATACCCTAAAAGAGAAAATCTTATCCCTGGCGTTGAAAGCAGGTCTTGTTAAATGTAATTCTTTTTCTAGCCCATTTTCTTTATCTATCAGGTCCGATATATCCCATATCACCGCTACGAAACAGTGGGAGTTGGGTAAAAGAATAGCAATCTTAAATACATTGGGGGCCAAGGTACAACTAAGGTTCCCGGCATCAATCTGAATTATGTGGAACAACCACATGTATAATCTACGCCAGATTGAGGAAGTAGATACCCTCATTGGAAAAATAAGGAGTGGAAGTGGGGTATAGCGGGATAAGGGGGTAGGGCACCTACGTAATAATTACTATTACATTTATCTCACTGCGCCTCCTAGAGGGGTCTGGTTCACTATATGCATAATTAATTTTTTCATCTTCTTATGGTTGCGTCAGGGGATCTCGTCCATAGAGCTTATGCTCTGAGGAGTAGGGGGGGTTTCCCAGGGTAGGAAGGCGGGGACACAGGGGCAAGGAAGGGTTGAGGGAGGGTGGGGGAGCACGGGTGGGGGCGCATGGGGAAAAAATCAAAAAAATATCCTCAATCTCAAATGTCTTTTGAAAATTAAGCCTTCTTTAGAATGTCTGAACAAAGTTTTGGTAGGGGGTAGAACTCGCAGCCTTAATGAACGGTAAAATACATTTTATTTCATGGAATGTTAATGGGCTTAGATGCCCACGTAGGCAAAGATTGGTTATGAAGTATCTCGAACAATATACAGCTCAGGTCTCCTTCAAGAGATGCATCTGAGTCTTTTGGAATGTAGGACCATCTTTGGTAATTACCGTTGGGTTGAGCTTTTTTGCTCATCTGAACAAGCAGTTCATAATAAGGGGGTTGCAATTTTAATTAGATCAGGGGCTACAGGCAACATTAAATCAGTCTCCAGATGAGTCAGAGAGATGGATTATAGCACAGATCGAAATAGCTGGGAAGGAGCTAACCATAGTATCATTTTATGGCCCAAATGTCGATGACCCGGCACATATATTTAAAATGCAGGCTAAACTAATAGAAACTACCACCCCAATAATTATTGGCGGTGATTTTAACGTCCTTCTCAATCCCCTATGGGATAGATCTAATCATAGCCACCATGTCGGAGCCCCACACATACGTCGAGCAATGACTAATATGATCCACGATTTGGGGCTAGCCGATGTCTGGAGGGCAAAGAAGGGAGATAAAATAGGTTTGACTTTTTATAGTAAAAAATATGGTCACTCTTCGAGAATTGACTATATTTTAACTGATAAGCATGGTCTAGAGAATGTCCTTGATATCTCTATCCTACCTAGTATTCTCTCCGATCATGCCCCATCTCCGTCTTATATGTAGGAGGAAGGCAAAGCCTTAGTTCTAGATGGACCTTGAAAAGTGCAATGCTCTCCAATGTTGAGATAATTAGTGCACTTAAAGTCTCTACATTGGACTATTTTGCTCTAAATATAGGTTCAACCTCCTTAGACTTCGTCTGGGATGCTTTTAAAGCAAATTTACGTGGTCAGCTTCATAGCCTGATCTGAAATAGGGAAGAGGCACTAGAATTCAAAAACTTGGAAAATGAGATAAGTAAATTGGAAGACGAAAGGGTAAACAGCCCCCAGTTTTCTACTGACAAATTGGCACAAGTTCATAAAGATCTTGAACGCTTACGTCAGGACTACAGGGGAAAACTGGAGTTAAAGGTTAAGGCTCAGTGGTCAGCTCATAATACGCAACATTTTGAATACGGCAAAAAGGCGGGGCCCTCTTAGCTTGGAAGGCTCGGGCAGACCGAGCCAAAAATAACATTAGCGAATTAATCATTGACGAGAGTGGGGCGACTTCAGGTAAATTGGGGGATATGCAAACGTGTCTTCTCTCCCTGTTTTCAGATCTAAACAGAGAAGAGACCACACCAAACTCTGAGAATATCCAAAAGTGGCTACAGCTTAAAGAACTACCTGTTTTAACTGAGGGCAGTCGAGCATCTCTCGAAGCTCCCATAACAGAGTGTGAAATAAAATTATATATCAATAAGATTAAGAATAACAAAGCTGCAGGGACAGGCGCCCTTCCAGGTGAAGTTTATAAAATCCTTCAGAACGAACTGGCTCCAGGGCTGTGTGAACTATTTAATTATATATATAGCCCTGAAGGTAGAGTTCTGAACTCCTGGAAGGAAGCTACGATTGTCCTTATTCTAAAGCCAGGGAAGGATCCTCTTTAAAGCTGACTCATATAGGCCAATCTCCCTGCTTAACGCTGACTATAAGATCTTTATGAGCGTTTTGGCAGGGAGATTGGTCGAGTTAGTCCCGCAGCTGATAAGTATGGACCAAAAGGGTTTTATCCCAGGAAGGTTCATTCAGGAGCAGACCTTACAGCTAATTGGTAGCATAGATCTAGCAGTGGCACGGTCGGAACCCCTGGCTGTGGCGGCATTCGACGCAGCTAAGGCGTTTGACCGTGTCTGTTGGGTCTTCATGTGGGAAATCCTAAAGATAATGGGCTTCGATTCAATCTTTATCCAGACCCTGATTAACTGCTACTAGGGTGCCTCTGCTGTAATCCTGTTAAATGGCCTGTTAACATCAAGTTTTAATATAACAAGGGGTACAAGGCAGGGTTGTCCTATCTCGCCCTTACTTTTCGATCTATATATATAGCCTCTTGCCCCAGCCATTAGACTGGATGAATTAATCACTCCCTTTAGTGTCCATCTATTTAGTAATAAGTTAGCCCTCTATGCGGATGACTTGCTGATGTACACCAATAATCCAATCGAGGTACTCCCTAGAGTGGAAGCACTCTTGGAGGAATTTGGCTCATATTCAGGCTTTCTTGCCAATTCCTCTATGACAGAGGTAATGTGCTGGAACATCGATAGTTGGTCTGGTACAACAAGCAAGGAATTTAGATACCTTGGGATTATCATAATTAAAAACTTAGATGATATCCCTCAGATTAATCTGAAGAAGGTGTCTAAAGAGAGCGATCACCTCTTTTTAAGATGGAAAAACCTGCTTTTGACTATATACGGAAGGGTTAACTTGGTAAAAATGGTCATCTTACCAATATTGACGTATCTGTGTAGTACCATTCCCCTTGATTTCTCAAGTAGGGATATAAGTAAAATCCAAGGCAAGATAGGCAGTTTTATTTGTTCTAATAAATGTGCAAGGCTCTCCTGGAAGAAGTTAAGGCATAAACTACTGAAGGGAGGCCTTGCCCTCACTGATTTGCTTTGGTATTCTTTTTCATTCCAGTTTAAAAACTTTCGGGCGCTACTCACTACTACAGGGGACTCCAATTAGGGGATGATATTGAAGGAAATGACTACCTTTGAGGGCGGAGGAGAGGGCTTCCTTTACAAGTTTGGGGCCCCGAGGTTTTTCAAAAAGGTTCAGCTGAAAGTTCTAAAAGCAGCCTTAAATGTGTGGTATAGGGTCAGGGAAAAATGGGGGATCCGTTACTACTCGGAGTTTGCTCCCATTTGGGATTCCCCTGGGTTACCCGCATGTCTGGAGGATAGCCTTGAGAAGCCTATTAAAAATGCCGGTATTTTGATTTGGTCTGATCTTATCTCCTCAGACGGAGTCCACCCGTGGAAGGTGCTAAGATCCAAAATAGGAAGCTCTTTCTCAAGATTTAAATATCTACAACTGGCCTCCTGGTTTACAGCAGAGAGGGATTTTATCGGTGGAAATTGGGAAATTGAGCTCCGTCTTCAAAATGCAAAACCCATAAAAAAAGAGGTTGGGTTTTGGTATAAAAAGCTTTTGGATGCCGATGTGGTTGATCTTCCTCCACAGTATACGGTCTGGAATCTATCAGCTCTGGACACCACTGCAGTTGATCTATACAAATCTTCGCTCCAAACACTATATAAGTTTGTTAAACCAGCCTCATTAAAAAAGAACCATTTTTATGTTATTAATAGACTATAATACCCCCATGAAAATAGCCAAATTTGCCCCCCTTTCCTCTTCAAAATGTCCAAGATGCGAATTCTCCATGGCTGACGATCTACATATATTTTTTTAATGTGGGAGGTTAAAGGAGTTTTGGCAGAATGTAGAATGCGCACTTAGAGCTATCTTTAAAGTTGAGATCAATCTATATCCTTCCACAGTAATTTTTGGTATTAATAATGTTTTGATGAACTCGCTCTCAGCAACACAATAAGGCTTGTTTTTGTATTTGATTCTTATTGCTCAAAGGGAAATCTGCAAGTTGTGGAAGGATCCATCACCCCCACTGTATGAGAACTGGCTGAGGGTATGGCCCGTTTGGACCTCGGACATTTGAATGAGAATAGTTTTAACATCTGGTCACCGCTAATAGCATGGAGCAGAGAAATTAGACTGATCTAACGTCCCTAGGTCCTATGATTACACCAAGCTTCATACAAAGAAGCTGGCCTCGCAAGGCCTACAGCCAATGCAGTAGCAGAAGCCTGGGGAGCCTAGGTTCGAAGGATGGCTTTTCGCTTGTTTTTGCAGACGCTATATGGTGAGATGAGGACTAAAAAAAAAAAACAACAAAAAAAACGCAAAATACCCTAAACATGCAGTCAGTGAAATGAAGGGTAAACAGAGCTCTCCCTGTGAAAAGAAATAGCAGCGCTTTGTCACACAGAGCTAATTGTCACAAAATAGTTTGTGCTTGAACGCACAATAAATACTTCAGGCCTAAGAAAGGTCTCTCCATTGTTCTTTCCTCTGAACTCTGTTGAGTATTTATGGGGGTGCTGCAGCACCCCGCGCTCCCACATCCCTACTGCCAGCGCCACTGCACTTCTATATTCGTGTCAGACTGTATAACTCTCTCCCCAGCACTTGACTGCACTGAGGGTCACCTCAGCCTCCGAAAAGGGTGGAATCGCTACTTTATCACTTCTAAGAGACAATCTTGATTGATATATTATTCTTCATAACTCTACAACGCAGTGGCTTAAGAATGGTGATTTACATGGGGCTGCTTCAGCTTGGGTATACGTAACTGGATACATTTAATTGTATTCTGAGATTTAGTTTACCTATTCCAGTTTCATATTTCACTCCAAAATCATAACTAACCCAAAATCTCGAATCCATCTTTCTGACCTGATGACACATTCTTTCAGTGCGCCTCAGCGGTTTAATTCCTCAAGTTATTCGAATTCCATATTAAATTTAGAGTTAGGCTTGACTGCTAATCTGGTCTACAAAGTGACATTACATTACTCCTGAAATGGATTGGATTTGAGTGCCAAAAACTAATGGACGTATTTGCCACTCTGTTGTTTTCTTTCTTTAATTAAAGACAGCCCAGTTGGTACGCAGGCTCCTGGGATAGCCCTTCCTATTAAACGATGCTTTTACTGTGAAGAAACTGAGTATTACAGACATACTGTGGTCCTGGGATGTAGCTGGGTCTGCGGACCTTACACAGGTCTTGGGGTCACATATTCACCTTTCTTTAATTTGAACTTTTACTTCTGCTGTTGTGAATTAACGAGGTGGGATACAAAATGTGCTATTATCAATGGAGTCAATCTGATAACTTCACAAGCACTACTGTTTCTTAATTTAGGGATTTGTGCTTACCATGGAGGGATTTCTTTTAATTCCGTCAATGCTTTAATTATTATCAGTCATTTAGAGAATACAAAACTATCAGGTTTCCAACTTGACAACACTACTTTTAGGTTCATATTCAGAAAAAAATGCCAGTCACTAGCGAGTTACCCTTGGATGATGGATTTGTCTTTTCAGAAGAATGTGTTTTAGGAAGGTACAGATCCCTTCAATCTTCAAAAATTATGCCTTTGCTGTATTTCCAGAGATATATTTAGATAGGTAAATATGTGTCATTTTTTCCATCAAGATTCACATGTTGGTTAAATGTGCAGAAGATCTGAGGCATTTAGAAAAATATGAATTATGTGGTGTAAAACCTTTTTGGAAAGAGAAGCACTTACAACTGACCGTGATATAAGGTTGCCCTGACCATAGGGGTGGAACTACTCCTCTGCAAAATATTTATAGCAAGCAAGATGAAATTGAGAGAACTGTGCACTGGATGTCATCGTCTTATGAAAAGAAAACGTGTCTACAATGAGGCTAACTCCATACATGCATGCTATTAAATATTCCCTCCTAGCAGACCGGAATCAGCTTTATAAAAGTTCAAAAGTGAAGGTCTCCCAGGCACAGAGCCAAAAGAACACGACCACAACTCAATTTCTTATTGTGTACCAGCAAATTATGCAAAAATTCTGTAACCTCCTTGAGATATGCTTTTATTCTATGAGTTTTGAAGCTTTTATACTAGTAAGTTTCTGTGTCAAATTTCAGCTCCACATTGCATTGCATAACATTTTATTCCAATGTTGTGGTTGTTTCGTCAGATCTCTTTAGACTAGGCTACACCTAATAAATGCATAAACTTTATGACTGTCTTTTAAAACACTAAATAGTGCGACGTGGGTGGCTCCTCGAGAAGGGTATGTCCTCTTTCAAAGCACCGAACACGTTTGCAAGTAATTGTCCCACTGTCAAAGTCTGGATGCAAACAGTGAAGCTGGCTGTTACTTCTGTTTCCTTCAAAAATCTGTGTAGATGTCTCTATTGTGTTATTTCTTCTCTTCAGAAAGTGATGGTGGCATTAGTTCCTTCCCATACAAGGCAATCATAGATCTTGGCATCATTCAACTGAGTACATTTATAGAATGTGGTAGGTAGCCACAGTTCCAAACAATTCTGTTCTATGCCTCAGTTACATTCTAGTACATTTGCCCTGACTTTATAATGGCAAACATGACTACAAATATCAGATACGGAATTTAAAAAAGATCCAGGAAACTTGAGTGCTCTGAACATACTGGGGCCTATTCATAAATGTAAACCTAATGGCAGAGATCTCCACCTGTGCTTATGCCTAAATATCCTCCTAGTTCACACTCAGCACCTCAGGTGGACAGTTACACCAGCAATAAGAGTGTGTGTCTCTACTTCCTTCCATGGGGGGCTGGGACATACATGAGTGAAAAATACACTAGTGACGTCACTACTCGTGACTTTATAGGCATATTTTAGGCATTTACCAATAATCGTAGTTCTACATAGAATACGCAGAGCCCAAGGAAGCACGTGATCTACCCACTCCATGTTTTGAGGATGATTTAGCTACTGGGCCACATCCCCTATATATATATCATGCTGAGATAAAACTGCTTAGAGTCTTTTTGGCCGATTCACAAAGCTAATCTGAGACCAAAGTCTAACTTTACGACTTTTGGTATTCACAGAAGTCATTTACGAGTCGTGTCTTTACGGCCGCAGTCGAGCCGGAATCTCCGCACACGGGCCGTACTCTCGGGCTTGGGCCATACTCTCTGGTTCGCGCCGTACTCTCCGGCCGGAAGAAGTGTAATCAATGGGCCAGAATGCATTTACAGCTCAAGCCAGAGAGTACGGCCCGGGTGCGGAGAGTACGGCCCGGGTGTGGGGATTTGGCCTGACTGCGGACGTAAAGATCCAACTCGTAAATAACCTCTGTGAATACCAAAAGGTGTAAATGACTTCTGTAAATACCAAAAGTCATAAAGTTAGACTTTTGTTTCAGATTACCTTTGTGAATCTGCCCCTTTGTACGTCTCCATTGTGTTAGATGTGTGATACGATTGCCATTTTGCTCCACTATACTGTTTTCCTGATTTATATTTTCAGAAATCTTCTTAACCATGTCATTGAAAGGGTAAAATGTAATTTAAATTAGAACATCATTTCAATTTTTGCAGTCTCGCTGCAGACAGCTAGGGTAAAGACCTACAGGCCTGGCTTTAGCTCTGGTGGCGCCCGGTGCGACAATCATTTTTGGTGCCCCTACGCCCCATGACCACCTCCTCAGATTCTCTCACTACCACCAGGCAGAAGTGCCCCTCATCTCTCTAATCATAAGATATTGCTAAAAACAGTGCCCCTCCACCCCCCGAGGTCAGCGCCCCCTCCACAGGTTAGCGCCCAGTGCAGCCACACCAGTCGCACTGCCCTAAAGCCGGCCCTGATGCCCCCATACTTTAATGTACAGTTAGAATGGACTTTAAATCTGTCTTTGCTCATGACCAGATAGAGGTCTCTCTTTTCTATCTCAAATCCATGCTCCTTAGACAACGGTTTTCCTCCCCATTCGTGTGCTTGCTCTGTTTCTAGAGTATTTCTGCTCATAGTATTCCCTCTTTACCCTGATTTCTGATTGGAGTTGTATTTTTCAAATGTTGAAGTGAAGGAACATTTTTTTTTGCTGTTGGCTTCACATGAGAGCACTCCACTCTCCTGGCTCTCTCCTCCCCTCTCTCAACCCCCCACCCTCTGACTCATCCGAGTATCTCCTGCCTCCTGCTCCTGCTTTATGTATTCCTCACCCAGTCTCTTCTCCTGCTCCCCCTTGCCTCTAACTCTGTTCTGGGGCAGGCAGCTTCACAGTAGTAATGGGGCGTGCAAATCCCGATTTGCACTACAACGCGCATATCCATTGTTTTGTAATTTATAATCTAAAAAGCGCCATCAGCAGAAGCCGCATGGCCTGACAGGCAACATGGTAAATGTGCCCCTGTTCAGCTCCAGCCGACATCCCCATCAATCTAATATTATCCTAATGCAATCAACAGCTTAAAAATGAATTGTACAACCCTGATCATAGCTTGCGTCATTGTATGCCTTTTCGGTGCCGCACTGAGCCTCAGAGATCATTACCGCCAGCAAGGCCGAGGTGGCGACTTCATGGGCTTATCTGGGACGGACGGACGGTTTGGCAATCCCAGACGAAGTCCGGCATGATACGAGTATCTTGGTGGGGACGGACCCCGCTTGCATGTCTCGCACCCCCATACCTACTCTGGAGAGATGACTAGGGATGGAGGTATGGCAGATGTCAAGTGTTGATTATTGGTGCCTGAGACAAACAGGTGAGGGCTACCTGCAGACGTGAAGCATGGGCACTTAAAGACCCAGAAATTATGGTCGGCCCATTGGACTGTACTGACAGTGAAGAAAATGAGTGGCCACAAAACGGGATTCAGAGACAGGTTAAACACAAGAAAATTCAATAAAAGGGGACAACACCGCGCTATGCAACTCACCCTGGAGACCAGCAACCAGGGTATGTGGTCAACACTGGATGAATACTGGGGTCACTATGAGAACCCGTGAACAGAGTGATAGGAGGGCGGCCCACAATGGGCGCTCCCGCAGACCAAGATAGAACCACAAGCATGTCATCTCCGTGCGCAACCCCCTCTTCCTTCTTTTTTCTTCTCCTTCTTTTCTCTTCTCTCACTTACATTCACTCCTATAGTAGGACATTGGAAAGGGGAACATCCGAACATGTAAACCACTTACCAGTACCGTTGTCAGGCACAGCCAGGTTTGGGATGTTACCCCGAGATGGGAAAGCGATGGGAAATGTAAGTGTAAAATTTCTTAATAAAATACTTTGAAAGAAAAAAGAAAAAGGGGAAAATACTACAACTGGGAAAAAGATGTGTGCCCGGTAAAAGCCTGGCTAAGCTGAAGGGAGGAGGAGGCCAGATGGATGTGGAAGATAGCCTTGATGGAAAAAGAGCACAGCTGTCGACTGACCGAGGCGGCTCACGGTGTTCGATGACTGCTGTAAGGTTATATATGAGAGATGATGTGAGGAGAGTTGGAAACAAAAACCTTTCAAGAGAAATTGAATATCTTTGACTCTTGCTGGAGAAGCCCTGGCATCGTTAGAAGAGGTTAAAATACTCAAAGAGGTAACAGAGGCGATTCAACAGGTGCAACTGGGGGTATCCCTGTGTGGAAAGGGTTCCTTGTGGAGCTGCTCAAGTGGATGTAGCCTCATTCTTTAATATGTTCCTAGAGGCTCAGGTGATTGGGGAATTATAGAGGGACCTTAGGCATGCCCAAACCCAGAGAAGAACATCCCTCATATCATGCAGTATCACTCCTCAATGAGGTCACCAAAATGATGGCTAAAATACTCACTACTAGATTAAGGGAGATCATAGGAGTCCTCATCCCCAGGGATCAGTCGGGATTAATACCTCATTAGTCTTATCAGACTAAATCACCGCAGACTCCAAAATTGGCTCAATAAATCAAACACTTCAAAGGAACCTCTAACGATTTTTTCTATAGGCAAATGAGAGGACATTTAATTTGATCAATTGGCAATATTTCGCCCTAGTGCTGATGCGCTTGGGCCCATTTTCCAGAAATTTGTGAGTTTACTACATCTGGCTCCGGGGTCCACCGTTAGGGTAAAATGGGTGCTCTCATCTGAATTAAACCTGAGATGAGGTATGAGGTAGGGATGTTCAAACACCCCAATTTTGTTCACCTTAAGTACAGAACTGCTGGCATGTTGAGTTAGATTCTCAGCACAGATCACTGGATTCCATTCTGAGAATGAGACAGAGCACAAACTCTCACGATACACCGATGATGTCTTACTTAATGCATCAAGTCCCCTGGATTTGACCCCCACAATAGACTCTCTGTTCCAGACCTTGGAAAGCTACTCTTGATACCAAATAAAGTGAACCAAATTCACCATGTTCATTATTCATAACTGTATTGTAGAGGTTGCATCCGCGCCATGTTAAGATGGATTCTAGTACTCAATGCTGCTGTCCCTGTCAGGCTGTCTTTAAAATTATCACCCTGCCCAAAATTCTCTTTGTACTGCCAAATATACCTCATGTGATGTTACAGTCTATTTTTCAATGCTTAGAGGGAGATTTCTATTCCTTATTGGCATCCAGAGAACAGCGCTGAGAGCCCATTACTGACAGTATATGCTGGGTGAATAGCACGACCCAACATAAGAGCGTGCTACTGGGCATCCAACTCCAAGTGTTGGATGGCTGAGTATACGCCTGATTGATGACTGCAATAGTGTTGGATAGACTGGCAATGGACGATGTCTCATACCTCCACTAAACATACACAGAGGGAGTGGATCACAGACTATCCCTTGTGGTGACTCAAACAGTGCAGAAAGCCTGGAGCAAGGCTATTCTGACCATGTATCAGAAGGGGAAGGTCACTAAAACAGTGAGAGCCATAATGGAGGGGTAGGGTGGGCTTAATATTTTTACCCAATTGTAAGAGAATATTTCACAGCCCCAGAAATATCAATCAACACCGTTATGTCAAACCCTGGCATCATGGTTAGTAGACTTGCCTGAGGTGACGGACATAACCCCACTGAAAACCAGGGCATTGATGGGAGAAATGAGGGTGGACTCATCAATTTACATACTGTAACATACCCAACTCTTTGAATAGAAACATACCTTATTTGGAAAAGGATTTAGGGCCTCAGGAAGACATACACTGGAAAGCAGTATTTATGCACCATGGGAAGTGGCAATAAACTTAAGAGCGCACCTTTTCCAAATGAAATTATTACACAGGGCCTACAATAATAGACCAAGTTACATAACATGGGACTGGCTGAGACAGCTATTTGTATAAAGTGTAGAACCAAGGAGGACACATTCTTGCACACTATGGCCCTGATTACAAGCCAGGTGCAGGAGAATTATGTAATGAAATTCGACTCCGTCTGATTTTTAAGTCGATCAATTATAACACATCAGTTTTTCTGGGAGTGAAAGAACCGGACTCAGAATTACCGACCAGGAAAGTTGCAAAAGGTGTTGGCTGCGGCAGAAGTAAGCTTTATTCCACATTTTGTTTCTGACCAGAAAAAACACCTCACGCTCAAAGCCGGTGTTAATGTATGCGTTAAACTCTACCACAATGTTTCCTCTGTTTGGTTTACCACTGGAAATATCAGTCCAACATGGTAATTACCAATTTGTGGTGTTTAACTTGTAATTGCATGGGACAAGGTTGGATTTACTGCACCATAATGATACAATTGCAGGAGATTTTACCGTGCTCCCTGTACCATGTAATTCTAAATCACCTCTATGTGGTCTGTGAGGTCATCCTAAAATGCTGGAGAGCTATAAGAAGTGAGTTATCCAGAATTCAGGATAGTGAGAAGCTAAACACTGTCCAATGTGTTATTCTGGAAATTCCAGATGATATTGACCTCCCTAGACATAGGTCCTGCTTTGCTCCATGGAGTTTATGATTACGAAAAGAGATATTGCCCAAGAATGGGGTAACCAACACTGCCCTACAGAAATGAAAGGGAAAATGTAAATGGACCTAGGTATGGAGGCCTGAGTGCGCAATCTACAAATACAGAAGGCGGCCTCAGAAAATTGGGAAAGTCTGGGGCTGATGGAGAGCCCATTATGGCCTTGAAGACATGGACACTCCCACTCTGGGCATGGGTGGTGATGAAGATTGTGATGGAAATCAATCTGGCAGAGAGGGCAAATATAGGATACCAGACCATCCCCATAAGACATATTCTTATTGGTGAATATTGTTTTAGGCTTACTTAGTCTTGTTCTGCTGAGAGTAAACACACATGGGTTCTGAGGGTTACTGTGTCATCTTTTTTCGTTTTGATTATGGAAGATGGAGCAAATTTTTTTTTAAAAGAAACTGATATCGGCCATCATGGAACAGTTAATTAAAATATAAAGTATAACAAACAAAAAATCCAAGATGGCTGTTGTTTTTCAGCATGCATTCGCGTACATAGGAGCTGTCTTGGACAAAAATAATTCGAAGCTGTATGGACACAATACCAGTCATCTTGAAGTTGTGTTAGAAATGGGATTCCTGGTTGGCTGAGGTATTCACCCTGGCCCCACTCTAATCAGGTCACGCTAGATACATAATAAAAGAGAACTTGTGCTCACCTTCTGGTAGCTTGGTACAGAGCAATCAGGCTTATCTAAAGAAGCAATGTGGAAAGTATTTGTGCAACACACACATTCACACACACATACAGTAACACAATAAATACACCACAAAAAGACTCCACACAGGATTAGGAAAATAGATTATTATATTATAAACAAAAACAAAACCAAAACAACAAACATCCAATGAATAGAAGTTTGAGATGGTGAATTTTAAAGAAATAAATTCAGTAAAGCCCTTGGAAGCATGTAGCGCTAAAAAGGTTACTTCAGGTCGGGCTGGACAGATGCAAAGTCAAATTTTGTGCCAACCTCGTGGCTACAGGACCCACACAGGTGCTAGTGCACAAAGTACCTTTCCTGGTCGCAAGCAACAAAATGTGTTGATCACCTCCACGCAGAGAAGTGAATGCATCGGTTCCAATTCACGCAGTCTGTTGATGCATCAAAGTCAAGCCTCAAAGTCAGGACCTCTAATTGGCGCTGCATTGTCGTCAAGCCTCGCAGCTGGGTTGAGGCGTTGAAGTTGAGCTTTGCAATCGGGAACTCGGATTAGTGCTGGATCGTCTTCAAACCTCGCAGTCAGGTCCATCATCGCCGTTGAGCCACACAGGGCTCTGTGGATCGGCATTGCATTGGCATCCAAGGGCACTGCCTCAATGTTGATCAGCATTGTGCGGACAATGCATCAATATTGTAGCAATACAGCTGCAGAGTCAACTTCTGAGGCCCAAAACTAGATAGGCCATGTCAGGGAAGGGTTGGACACACAGATGGCAGAGTCCAGGAGCACCAGCAAGATTGATAGAAGTCTTTTGTGTCCTTGAGGCTTCAGAAAATAAGAGGCAATCCCTTGGAGATCACTTGGAGGGAAGGTAGAGTCCAGCTCTCCTTCAGCAAAGTCAGAGAGAAGCAGGCAGCAGGGCAACAAACAAAAAAGCAGACTTTCTGGATCAGCAATCCAGTTGAGTCATTTAGGCAGCAGAGCAGTTTTTAAGGCGCAGCTTCAGTTACAAGTCCAATAGTGTCTGATTTTAGGCGGTCAGAGACCCAGTACTTATATCCAAAAGTGCCTTTGATGTGGGGGTGACTTTCAAAGCAGCTCTCTGAAATGCACAAATATCCCATTCAACCCAGTCCTGTCTGCCAGGCTATCTGTTGGGGGTAATCAGTCATTTGTGTGGGTACAGGACACTGCCTGCACAAGTCAATCAATCAATCAATCAGCATTTGTATAGGCCAGCAGTGTCTTCCCTAGGGGTATCTGGGCACTATCGGTGAGACGTCTCAGTCAAAGAGCCAGGTCTTAAGTTTCTTCCTGAAGTCCTCCAGGCAGGGTACTGTTCAAAGAGGGAGGGGTAGGTTGTTCCAGGTCTTGGCAGCAATGTAAGAGAAGGAGCTGCCCCTCCTGTGACGGATGTGGGGGCTAGTGACGGGAAGCTCAGGTCTCATGCGAGTAGGTGTAAGTTCAGTCATTGCTTGATGTAGGCCGGTCCTTTATCTGGTCAGATCGCTGTTGAAGATGATTCCTGGGTTACATGCATGGTCTGTAGGTGCAGATGTTTGTCCGAGTTTTGCTGGTCACCAGCTGTGGTCCCATATGTTTGTGTTCCTCCTGAAGATCAGTACTTCTGTCTTGTCGGAGTTGTCTCTCATTCAGTTGGCTACGTTGGTCATGGCGTGGCAGATGTTGATTCTGGTGGAGGAGGGTCTTTGGTGAGCGAGAGTATGAGTTAAGTGTCCTCTGGGTAGGAAATTATGTTGAGGCTGTGGGATCTGACAATGTCTGTGAGGGGGGTCATGTAGGTGGGGCTGAGGGCTGATCCTTGGGTCACGTCGCATAAGATATCGTTGGGTTCAGAGGTGAAGGGAGGCAGCCAGATGCCATGTATGCATCGTGTGAGGAAAGAGGCAATCCACCTAAAGGGCACTTTGCTGAATGCCGATGTGGTGGTCTGTTTATGAGAGTGTGGTGAGAAACAATGTCGAAAGGAGCAGCGAAGTGAAGTGTTAGCCCACTCGCTTCCATCCTGCCACGGCAAGCCATCAGAATGCAAATGTATGTAGATGGAAACTCCGACATACCTACCCTTCCTGTTGTGTGGCTGTCTATAGGGAATGCACATAGTGTAGCTGTAACCCACCCCAGGGCACATATTGGAGACAGGCAAGGTACAGAGAGCAGTAAAAGCAGAGAAAAACGCACTTTCTAAAAGTGGCATTTCTGAAACAGTAATGTTAAATTAAACTTAACCAATGAGGAGGATTTATCTTTACCCTCGCAAACATATGAAACATGAAAAAGCTACTCCTCTATGATCAGGAATTACAGCTTAATAGTCTATTAAGGATTTCCCGATGCTAGTTTATGAGAGGAGTAGGCCTCACAGTAGTGAAAAATGAAATAAGACTGTATGTCACTACTATGACATGTAAAACATCACAGCATATGTCCTATCTTTCCTTGCACCCTGCCATTAGGGCTACATTGAGCTTACCTTAGGGGTGACATCTGTGTAATAAAAAGGGAATTTAAAGCCTGGCAAGTAGTTTTAAATGCAAAGTCGAAGTGCCAGTAAACTGCGAACACAGGCACAGCAATGGCAGGTCTGAAACAGGTTCGAGAGGATACTCCTGTGGGTGGCACAATCACTTCTGCAGCCCACAAGGAGCATTTAAAGTACAGGCCATAAGTACATGGTATACCACTTTATGAGGGATTTACCAGTGCCACAAATATGCCAATAAGGTCTACTCCAATGTCATCATGTTTAGGGGAGAGGCACATGCACTTTAGCATTGTTTAGCATGGGTAAAGTGCTAAGAGTCCTAAGGCCAACACAAGGAATCATCAAAAACAGGAGGTAAAAGGCATATAGGGCCATTTCCCAACACAACCCCCCTCAAGCTTAAAGCTAGAATAGACTAATCAATATCTTGATTGCCCTCCCTGCTTAGGGCAATAGATCATGGACAATGGCCCACTACTGCAGGGGTACTTGCCAGTTCTATGCCTCTCTGAACCCAGTTGGATTCCTCTATCTATTCTCCCTGGGGCCACTGAGCGAACCCATGGGAATTACTTCTTCTTATCAGTGGGTCCCATCTGTGCCACACCTAACTTTAATTTGCCCACAGATGCATCCCAGTAGGTAGACAGTACCACCATGGCAAACAAAGTAATATGGCGCATTCCACCCCTTGGGTCTGACTTCTGTCCCCAACCAAGGAAAATTCTGTCTATGAGGACAGCAACCAACAGAGGCCACTGATAACTGTCAGTGTCAAGAGGCAGGCCACAGGCCAGCCAGGCCATTCTCAGAGTAGGAGGCAATAGCCCCAGGTGCCTTATATCCGTTCTCTACTCCGTCTCCTTCCAGTTCAGGGGTGGTATTATGCAACTGGTCCTCCAACCCAGATTCTGGATCCTTGGGCTGAACACGAGTCAGGGGTGGGTGGCTCCTCCCCCAACCCCTTCATCTGGGGTTCTCTACCATCCATTTGGGAGTGGTATTCCCAGAAAACTGAACTGTCAAGGTGCTTGTGGTGGCCATCCCTCCCACCTCTCCTAACACTGGGGCAACTCATTCCCCAGAATGCAGTCAATGGGCATCTGGGGACTAACTATGTCCTTTCTTTGGGCCACCTCCCCACCCCACTCTAGGGCCACCAGTGCCATAGGGTGGAAAAAGTCCTGCCCATGGACTGGAGTCACTCTACAGACCATGCCACGGTACTGCTCTGGGGAGACTAGATCGTCTACATGGTCCTGCTAGCCCCAGTATCCCTCAGAGCAGTGGGTGACTCCATTACCTCCCACCTGGTGGAAGTGATGACTCTCACTCTCAAGCATCACCAGCTCACCCTCTGAGTCAATCTCCCAACTGAGGGTGATTAATGCATGGTCTATGACCTGCCCGGGGGACTACCTTCCCCAAAGGCTAATTTGACCACCCCTGTAGGGTTCCCACTAGTGGGTGGTTTCTTTGGACAGACAGAGTACAACAGCGGGGTTGGAAATGGGACGCCCGGGGACACCACCCACCAGAAGCTCCCTCCCTCTTCTGAGAAGGGACAAGGAACCCTTTCCTACCCCCTTAACCTGGGACCTGTCTGAGTATCTCTGGACCTCCCCATCACTCTTTTGTAAGGAACTTGAACCACCATTCTTGGGGGTCACCCCCAGGAACCTTTATGGACACTCTGGTGTTGACCCAGAGGTCAGCCTCCTCAGCAAGTTTCCTGGAGTCAGTAAGCTTGCCATCAACCAGGTGTTGGTACAGCTCTGAAAAGTATCAAGAATGTGCTCCTTTGAAAACAAGTTGTACAACCCTTTGTTGATCGAAGTAGAATTTCCTTGCAAAACAAGAACAGTTTGTTTAATTAAATAGTTCTGCCGGGAGAACAGTTACAGGCACTAGATCTGAGGACTGTCTCAATTTAAATCGAGTTTGTGGTCTCTTTATATACGATATTACAACAAGCAATAAAAGTTTCCAGTGTGCTATATAGGGCGAGGAATGTTGGTTGATACCTTTAGAGTCATACATTGATGGTCAATCGTTACTATAGTCTTGACCTGTGTGGACACAGGGTGGCCAGTGGGGAATGTATCCAGATGTCAGGAATGGGGAGCGCGTGATCACTACATGTGCTAGGCCCTGATTGGCTATGTGATCCTAACTCATGTGACATCCGACTTTATGGTGTTTTAGGAGCGCACGTACCCTCTCCAGTCATGCGTGCTTTATTGAGGCACTCCACCCTGACTATTGTAATGTTGCTGCGCCTATCTGTGGAATTGATCAAGAGTTTCCTGTCAAAGTGTTTGCCTGACAGTTATGCACCCTCCCACCTGTGACCCATCAATCATAAATCCCGGGCCTAGGTCGCAGGGCCTGCATGACTACATAGTTGCATGACAAGGTGGACTTGGAGTTCAGAACGGGTGATTCTACTAATAAGGACGATAGTTCGATCAACAGATACATCAATATCCATATTAACACCTTCATAATCATTAACTTTGCTGCCCATCACCCAGCCCTTCAGTGAGTTACCAGAATAGTTCCAAGAAATCCACTTATGTTTGTGTAGAGAGTTTGTGACTGGTCCTGAACCATTGCCTCTACTTATTAGGGTCAGTCCAAACTTGCTGGCTGAAATGGCCTTCGTAGCAGTGTAGCTGGTCTGGTCCCCCACCTCTAATGTAAGGAGTGTGTCTCTCCCCACTGTAGGCATGTATTGCCAAAGACTACCCGCCCCTCCAAACTCCTCTGGGTCCCTACGCACTTTCAAAGCCCATGCTCTTAAGGATTTCTGAAGCTCTGCCTTCTTGGCACTACCCTTATGGAACATCCCTCCCTCCTGGCAGGACCCCTTGATCTAAGCCACTGTTTATGCCTCTAGATTGGCCGGCTCAAATTCCTTATTGTCAGGTAAGACCACAGTCATTGCAGAGAAAATTGGACATGGGCAAACAGACTTTGGAAAAATCAAAATATGTCTGCTCAGGAAGAACTGAAAAAGGCTTGGATTAGTTGAAGTATAGAGTTGTAATGAATAATGAGTTAGTATATGGTATTGCACAAACACAAGTCCTATCCTCACTGCTGATCACAAATGTTCGAAATGGGATTTCTGGTTAGCTGAGGTATGCACCCAGGCCAGGCAGGAACCACAACTCTAGTCAAGAAAAGCTAGACACACACTCACACACTAAAAGATAGCCTGTGCTCACCCTCTGGTAGCTTGGCACAGAGCAGTCAGGCTTATCTAAAGAGGCAATTTGTAAAGTATTTGTGCAACACACACACAATAAATACATCAGAAAAGGACTACACATAGGTTTAGGAAAATTGATTTTTATATTTTAAACAAAACAAGACCACAACGTGAAAAATCCAATGTATAAAAGTTAAGACATTTAATTTTAAAGGAAAAAATTGAGTACATCTCTTAAGAAGCATGTGGCGCTAAAAACTTTATTTTAGGTCACGCCAGACCGAGGCAAAGTCAAAGTCTGGGCCATCCTCACGGAAGCACTGGCTGGCTATTGGACCCACGCAGGCTCCGGTGAACAAAGTACTTTTCCTGGTCGCAAGCGACAAAATGCGTCGATCTCCTCCATGCAGTGAAGGTAATGCGTTGGTTCCGATTAATGCAGTCCCGTTGATGCATTGAAGTCAAGCTTTGTGGTCAGGACCTCAGATAGGCGCTGCATCGTCACTGAACCATCGGGCTGATGCATCAAAGTTGAGCCTCGCAGTCAAGATCTCGATCGGCGCTGAGTCATCATCGAACCTCGCAGTCATCTCCCACTTTGCCGTTGAGGCATGCAGGCCTGACTCTGAATTGGCACTGCGTCAGCGGCGAAGGGCACTGCATCAGTTCCGATTGGCGCAGTGCTGACGATTCATCTAATTTTTAGCAAAATAACTGCTGAACCCATCTGAGGCCCAAAACTGGAGAGGGCACCTCAGGTAAGGGTAGGACTCACAGATGGCAGAGTTTGCAAGAAGTCTTTTGTGTACCTGAGACTTCAGAAAACAGGAGGCAAGTCAGCAAGCCCTTAGAGATCACTTGGAGGGAAGGTCGAGTCAAGATCTCCTTCAGCAAAGTCAGAGAGCAGCAAGCAGCAGGGTAACAAACAGAAAAGCAAGCATTCCAGATCAGCAGTCCAGTTGAGTTATTTAAGCAGCACAGCAGTTCTTCTGCCAGAGCTTCATTTAAAAGTACAGTAGTGCCTGATTTTAGTGGGTCCGACACCCGATACTTGCACCCAAAAGTGCTTGTGATGTGGGGGGGTGACTTCAAAGCAGCTGCCTGAAGTGCAGAAGTATTCCTTTCAACTCAGTCCTGTCTGACAGCTATCTATGGGAGGTAATCAGTCCTTTGAGTGGAGTCAGGACACTGCTTATTCAAGTGAATTTTTAGCCCCTTCCCGGCCATCCTGCCCAGGCAAGGCAATCACAATGCAGATGTATGTAGATGGGTACTCAGAACCACATATCCTCCCTGTGTTGCGGCTGCCTAGTGGGAATGCAAAAAGTGTAGCTGTCACCCACCCCAGAAATATATTTGAGATAGGCTGACTGAGCAGTAAGTGCAAAGAAATGTCCAAAGATATGTACCTCTGACGAAGGGAAATAATGTGCCCGAAATGCATTGGGTTAAACATTTGATATTCAGATATGGAACTGGGACTCCAACATGCTGTATTTAAGGCGATTGAGCATGGTGCATGCATTTGAAAAGTGGGTGTAACTGGTTTCACCATATATACAACATAGAAATAAAATGGGAATCTTGTGAAGAAATTCAGCGTGAATTTGATTAAATCGATTGTTATCATCACTACATGGTGGCAGCTTCCAAGACTGATATTATAAATCAGCAACCTCTTGCTTTAAAATATAGCGCTCCAAGGACGAAGCGTATTCCGGGACGGCTCCCTTAAATATTGACAAACTCGTGAATTTGAATCAAATTGTTGTGCGGGACATACATTATTTTTTGCAGTCACTTTTTAAAAGTGCCATTTCTAAAAAAGTAATGTTAAATCCAGCTTCACCAATGAGTAGGATTTATCATTACTCTTCCAAACATATGAAACATGAAAAAGCTACTAATTTCTGATCAGGAATTACAGCTTAAAATTCTTTTAAGGAATACTCAATGCTAGCCTATGCGAGGAGTAGGCCTCACAGTAGTGAAAAAAGTCATATGCTGTTTGGCATTACCAGGACATGCAAAACACGTTGCACCTTTTATTTACACAGCAACCTTCCCTTAGGGCTACCTATGGCCTACCTTAGAGGTGACTTGTGTGTAATAAAAGGGGAGTTTTAAGCCTGGCAAGTAGTTTTAAAAGCCAAGCCGAAGTGGCAGTAAACTGCACACATAGGCACTACAATGGCAAGCCTGAGACAGGTTTGAAAGGCTACTCCTGTGGGATGTCACAATCAGTGCTGCAGTGCACTAGTAGCATTTGAAGTACAAGCCCTGGGTATGTTGTATACGACATTACAAGGGACTTACCAGTACAACAAATATGCCAATCAGGTAAGCACCAATGTCATCATGTTTAGGGGAGAAGCACATGCACTTTAGCAGTGGTTAGCATTGGTAAAGTGCTCCAAGTCCTAAGGCCAACAAAAAGAGATGGCCACAGGCATGTCTCTCTCTGTGCCTCTGCATCACTCTTGCTCTTGCCTTCTCCTTGCTTTTTTGCCGCTTTTTCAGTGCCTTCTCCTTGTTTTTCCCTCATTTTCACTGCTTTTCTCTTGCTTTTTCCCGTTTTTTGAGTGCATTGTCCTTGCCTTTCCCTCATTTTCTCGGCTTTCCCATAGCTTTTTCCCTGTTTTTTGATTGGCTTCTCCTTGCTTTCTCCTCATTTTCATTGCTTTCTGCTTGTTTTTCCCTCATTGCCGCTCTTGCCTTCTGCATTTTTCCAGCCTCCGCCTAGCCATTACACAAAATAACGTAACATTACATGTATATTTGTAAAGTGCACTTTCACCCAGACGGGTCTCTTGACGCTGGATAACAGATGTTTATTGTTACCCAACTCAATGGTACTCAGTTTACTGACCTCAGAGGGATGAAAGGCTGAGTGGACCCGCGGGGATTTGAACCTGTGGCCATGAGATCAAACACAGGCCCCTACAGTGGACGCATTAGTCCACTGTGCCACCAGCCCCGCCCACCACCTCCAGTGCCCCTTTCTCCTCACAGGACCTACTTAATGGATGCCACAGGGCAACCTCAGTGAGAAGGCCCCAGGCCCAGCTCTCCCCCCGTGCTGCTGCTTCGCTCTTGCTCTTGTCCTCTCCTTTCTTTTCCCCCTGATTGTTGGATGCCTTCTTCTTTCTTTCCCCTTGTTTTCAGTGCTTTCTCCTTGTTTCTCCCCCCGATTTTTGAGTGACTTCTCTTTATATTCTGTTCATTTTCATTGCTTTCACCTTGTTGTTTCTCCCATGTTTTGAATACCTTCTCCTTGCTTTTCCCTCTTTCAAATGAACATTTTTTAAAAAGCAATATAGCAACTCCAGCGCCTTGAGACCCTCAAGGGTTTTGGATTTGTCTTTAATGCTACAGATGATCATGGGTTTATTTGATGTACTTTGATCTCTTCAGTTACCTCTGCCTCATTTGGAGTCTGATGTGTGTTTTCACCCTACAGATACAGCATTTTACCATGTCCAATTGGTGGTTTCTGGCATTCTGGAAATCTGTTCTACTGTTGTATTTAGTTTTGCTGCACTTGTTAGTACTTCTTGGCCCGTTGCTTGTACACTGTGACCTTTCAGGATTAGGTATTTTTCTACATTAACTATAATTAAGAATGTCACTAGCCATAAATGGTTTATCATTATTTTTTTTTAATTCAAATTAAGCTAGTTTACTATTATTTTAATGTATGTATTTTTGTAAACTTGTTAAATTGATTGGTCATTATTTTCGAGATATTTGGGTTTGCCCTTGTACTCCTTGACACGCTGTCCTGATGATGGTTTAATGTATTTAGGAACCTGAAGACTGGAACGTTGATGCCTATTCTGCATAACATTTGAAAAACATTGAAAGAGCCCAGTTCACATAAGTCTACAACTTTTCGGTGGGACACTACAGTAGATTTGAATGGAATTCCAAACACAGTCTCCTGGACTACATTAATTCGGTCTATAAACTTTTTTTTATGGATATATGTTACTGTTTGCTATTGGTACACCCATGCTTGAATTGCCGAAGAAGGAAAATATAGAAAGCTTGATTAACTATTCAATTTTGTATTATGGAATGAACTGTTAAAATATGTATTTCTATTGCATCAAAAAATGAATATGCTGGTCTATAATACTGCTCTGGAAGAGGTCCGATTTCCCAGATTCTTACCTTGTGAATGATTTGAATATTATGAATGAATGATTCCTTGTGGAGCACATTTGTGTTGATTGCCCCAATAGAAATATCAGAGACCCAGAAGGACTTTAAACCATGCAGCCAAGTGAAAAACGAGGACCAGATTCTGCAAACAATTCTTTCCACAGTTAGGCAAATTATTGGCTGTCCTTTTAACACAAACTTGGAGCCTTGCCCCAACCTAATACAGAAACCCGGAAACAACCCGGACGGATTTGCCTGCTACAGGCCAACTTCCCTGTTGATTCCGGTAGCAAAAATGTTATCAAGATATTGACCAACCAGCTTGAAGCACTCATGCTCCATCTGATAGAACCATATCTACTGTGCTTTACTAAGCATAGACGCATGGCACGTAACACACCTGATGGAAAAGGTTGGTAAAAAGAAAGGTCCAGCACTACTAGTTCTTGTTAGGCCTGGGTGGTGAACTTCACGCCGTTCGCTGAGTTTTCTGCACTTTGCACTCCGCGGAGCTTGTGGATTGTAGAAAACTCCGCTTCACGATGTGCAGCGGAGTTTTTTCCCCGCTCGCGATTTCGCGAGCATGAACAGTAAATTCGCGAGCGCGAGCTGCTGCTCAGGCAGAACTTCTACCCGAGCAGCAGGAATACCAGCACAAACTGCAGTTTGCACTGCACTCTGCCACTCGCAGAACTTTGCGGAGTTTTTTTGTAACTTCGCAGAGTTCCGGGTAGCAAAACTCTGCGAACTACGCCCAGGCCTTGTTCTTGTCCCTTGATGCTGAAACAGCCTTTGACCAGGTTAGCAGCACTTTCTTGAGGTGATCATTGACAAACTTCATTTCTGGAAGAGGGTGAAAAGCTGGTTTGTGGCGGGCACCCACAGCATCATTACAAGTGAATGGACAGAGATCTCTTTTTACCCCTTTTACAAGGGCTCAAGGCAGGAAATTCAACTCTCCCCTCTGTTCTTTGCTCTCCTTGCTGAACTGATCCAAATCAGATCCTGAAAAGACATCAGGGGTACCACTTTTGTTGGGAGAGAAGCTCAAAGTGTGCTTGTGTGTAGACGATGGTCTGCTGTAGCTGACAGGCCTGCAGTGGTCTCTTCCAACGATCGTGAGGGTGCTGAACCAATATGAAGTGGCCTTGGGTTTAAGGTTAACAAACAAAAGTCAGCTATCCTCAACATGTCTGTCTCCCGCAGATGCATGTGAGCTGCAATGGCCATTCCTGCTTCAGTGAAAGGAACGATCGATTTGCTACCTGTGCCTGAACCTCACCAGTAGGTTGGAAACATGGAGATGAGCTAACTGGCCGAACCTCCTCAAGGAAATACTGGAAGATTCTATACGTGTCTTATTTAAGACACGTTAATATCCTTAAAAATAATATACTCCTAAGGGTCCTCTAACCCATCCAGTCTCTCCTGGTAAGCATTCCTGCGATAGGCATAAAATGAGTTACACAGCAGAATGATTAACTTAGTAAAGGGAAGACGGTGACCGCTAACTTCAAATCAAACAAACATTGATGGTGCCAAGGAGCAGGGGAGACGGGATAAGTAAAAATAAATAAAAATAAAATAAAACCACTTACCTTGCACTTGCTGCATCGGCATGGCAGGAGTGCGGCTAGCGCAAGGTAAGCAGTTCTATTTATTTGTTTATTTAATTTTACCTATCCTGTCGTCTGTAGACTTCCTCCCACCCACCACCCCACTGCTCATACCTGTGCCGGCCGCCACTGCGCCTATTGCACTTTGGTTCCATAAATTCCATAAATAAATTCTAACCTGCATTTCTCCATCATTTGCCCTTAAATCGTTAACAGACATTAAAACGAGTTGCAGACCACACAATGCATAGCTTCCACACACATTAAGAGATATATCTTCAACTGTCCAAAGAAATGTGCACCAATTCACGGTACTACCCACCCAAAAGCAGCAAGTAACTTCTAACACGTACTCGGGAGTGCTATTGCAACGGTTGATTGTACTATACAAAAACGATGCCACCATATCACCTGCTGTGCAAGTTTGATGCAACCCATTTGCTAAACCGCTGCAAGTTAACGATACATACCAGCTTAGCTCCTTTCTTGCGGCCAAGCGGCAAGGCAAAGTGGGCCTCATACTACTGCCTGTAAGGAGTGCTGTCGATCAGGACGATGCAGTTTTTCACCAGGGTCTTCGTTCGAACCAGTTCATTGTTGGAGGCATTGTAGACAACATCAATGATCCTAGTCTTGTGGGTGCAGTCTTCCGTGAAATACAGAACAAGTTAGACCAATGAGCCCCAGTATTTTAATGCTTGTAGAGCAGACTAACCGCAAGATCATACAATAAAGCCGTAGTTTAACCACAAGCATTTCACTGAAGTTCAGTACAGTGACTATGCAGATTCAGACAAGTAATGCATGACATCACTCTTCAGCAAGTGATATATTTACAACAGCTCCTAGCTTCCCATCAACAGCATGGATCGCTCAAAACAATCCAAGTCTTTCGTACGAGACCATTCATACTTCCAAAGCAACATCTAAAATAACAAGCATTGGCCGCACGCCCGAGACGCCATATGTGGTGGTGGTGGGGGAGAAGCGGGAGTTGTGTGCGCGCGGCCAAAGCTTGGAAAACAAGCATTGGCCGCGCGGGCGGAAAAAGTGAAACCTCCAGATGGCGCCTCGGGCGCTGAAAGCTGCCGGCAGCGCACGTGCACGTGAACGCAAGCACTAGGCCGTGTGGCAGCACTTTCAAAACCCGTACACTAAATGTCTCGGCCAGACCAGCGCATGCGCTGGATCAGGCGAGACCTAAAAAGGAGAGGGTAGGCACCTGTTGCATCTTGAGCAAATTGCATGTATGTGACAATGGAATGAAAATACTTTACTGATTCAAAGTGCCCCAAGATCTAATTTGTTGTATCACATTATAACCAAATAGAAATAGTTTGTAGTTAAATGAGTGCCAACGGTACCTAACGACACCAGTTAACTACTGACTTGGTTAAGAACCCTTAGATTTCTTTGTATCATTTACTTTGAAATCTTACCGGGTTTTAGAAACAGTGTTTCTGGTACAAAAACCTAGGGAGCTAACCAGCAATACGCTCATTAACTTTGCTTTTAAAATGTACTCATTTCTGCCTAATGTAAATGGCCAAATATTCCTTAAAAATAAGCCTTTTTAAGGTCAGGTTTAACTACAAAACTCACTGATGGAAAACCCCAATTCCTGTAAAACGTTATCTTAATCCTCCGCCTTAAAATACACCCAGGTTGCTTGTGCAAAGGTGCTTTTCAATTGCATCCAGTTTTACCCAATGTGCTGCCAATGGCGCATTTGCCAGCCGGTTCCGAAGCATTCTTTGATGAAGAGACCTGGCAGCCTCACTGCCTATAAAGCTTATCCAGTTCCATGTTACTTTTATAGCGTGCTCTAATATGCCACTGATTTGTCCAAGTAATCGTTCGTAGAGACCCCTCCAATTACCCTCTGAAGTTGATTTTACATGTCATCCTGTCTACATGAGTTATACTGAGCAGCGGAGTACATTTTTGTTTTTTCTTGACACTTGTGGGAGCTGATGTCTTTTCAGGAGCTGCCATCGCCTACACTAAAATAGGTGCACAACGCTATTAAGTTTTAAGCAAAGATATCAGAACAACGTGCCCTAAAATGCTACATTTCCCACTACATTTCTCCCAATAATCCTCTCATAGAGCCCCCGTTTCTCCTTGTGTCTTTGCTTCTAAGCTCATGCATACACGTCCACTTCCTCAGCCAAACCGCATCCTATCACAGCCCAATCAGTTAGAAATCCGTGGGTGAGCCCTGCCGTCAGGGTGGGCCTGGGCGCTGTCAGGAGGGGTCAGAGGGTCAGTCCATGTTGTTTGAGGGCAGTAGAGGACCTGAGAGCATCCTGAGGGGTTCTGATGATGGAGACTGCTGGTGCCTGAGCACCGTCTGAAGCATGCCTCATTTTGTCTCTGAACTGGGGGAGGGTCGGGGCAGGAGGGTTTGAGGCTAGCTATGCATGGCTGAGTTATACTTTGGGACAGGGTAGGTGGAGAAACTATGAGGGCAGGATTAGTGTCTCTGAGCACTTGCTGAGGAAACGTGAAAGTCACATAAAGCCCTTGAATGCAAGCTACGAGTAGCTGAGGGCCTAGGGTGCTCCTCAGTGGCCAGGCTGCATCGCTACTACCCACGATGTAACAGGTTTGTGTGGGATATAAGTTTACTTGTTCTGTTTGAGAGAAAGCTTTGGGGAGAGGAAGGCGTTTGTGTGTGCATGTATGTGTCTGTGTGTCTGTTGCTTGTCCTGAACACGCAGTTGAATACAGTTTTCATCTAACGTTTGGGGAGTGTGTTTTGTGGTATGAATATCATGTTTCTTCTGCTGTCCTTAAATCTGGCCCCAAAGACACCGTTAGTGTTCACTGGTCATTCTGCATTAAACATTTGAGCAGTTTATGACGCTTGAATGGCCCAAAATATTTTTCGCTCAAAGGGCGTTGAACTCAAAAACGTTTTGAAGAGTTTGAGTTATTTAACAATAATCTTCATCACACCGAGCCGAACAATTCTCAGCAATGTGGACTCACAACTGAATAAAGCAGAGTGGCATAGGCGCTACAGACTCACAAGCCATATTTTGAAATAAAGTAATAAACGTTTTTGAACTGTTCTAACCCCATGCTTCGTTCACCACTGGCGTCAAGCCCGCGCACACTAGTTACGTAAAAAGGGGATCTTCAAAAAAGTAAGCATTACAAAACGCTTTTTAAATTATGACGTTCACGGTGTTTTCCCCGCCATTAAATGGCATGTGAAACTCTGAGATGTATACTTTGTAGTTGCTTGAGAGATGAAGTTTAGGCCGTGGGAAGCTATCTGGGAGTAAGACAACGATGACTCACTAGAAATTAGCATTTGCATGTTTATATGTAAGTTAAATGCGCATTGCAAGGTCAATCGTGAAGTTTTACTACATTAAAATCAGTGCTGGAACAGAACGTTTCCTTTAAAACAGTCACTTCACTTGCAATCGACTGCCCAAAGCAAGAATATCTAGCTTTGGACCTGGCCCTCTTCAGGGTCACCTCCCAAACTTTTTGCCTTCCTGTTTTGCTGAAGCCCATTTCATTGGCTTTTAGGGTTTTACCACTGCTAACCAGTGTTAAGTGCTTGTGCTCTCTCTTCTCAACATGGAAAATTTGGCTTACACACAATTGGCCTATTTAATTTTTCTGTAAGTCCCTAGTAAAGTGGTCCCGTGCTCTCCATGCCACTGGAATCAAGCTATCCTGGCTGATGAGGGGTGAAACCCCGAAACCGGTCCTAGGATGCTTGTTTCCAGTCTAGGGAGAACCTGGCCTAGCAGTTCGGCCTGGACTGTTCCCATAGGGCGCAGGGTCAAGACTGATTTGCATATCGCTGGGTCTAAACTGGAATGGCATGGTGAGCAAAAAAACAATGGATTTAGGCCCATATCTCTGCACTGTAGTGAATGTATGACATTGTTCGGCATTCTGTCCATCAATTGTTCTTTCTTGCATTTGTCACCCTGAGTTGGACGGGTATGCCCAGACTTGCGTCCCGTACTCTCCATGCCACTGGAATCAAGCTATCCTGCCGGATGAGGGGGTGAAACCCTGAAACCGGTCCTAGGATATTTGTTTCCAGTCAAGGGAGGACCTGGCAGCTCGGCCTGGACTGTTCCCATGGGGCACAGGGTCAAGACTGATTGGCATATGGCAGGGTCCAAACTGGAAAAGCCTGGTGAGCAAAAAACTATGGATTTAGGCCAACATCTCTGCACTGGGGTGAATGTATGACATTGTTCTGCATTCTGTCCATCAATTGTTCTTTTTGCATTTGTTACCCAGACTGGGATGGGATGGGTATGCCCAGACGTGGGTCCCGTGCTCTCCATGCCACTGGAATCAAGCTATCCTAGCTGATGAGGTGTAAGAACCCAAAACCGGCCCTAGGATGCTTGTTTCCAATCCAGGGAGGACCTGGCATGGCAGTTCGGCCTGGACTGTTTCCATTGGGCTCAGGGTCAAGACTGATTTGCATATGGATGTGTCCAAACTGGAAAGGCATGGTGAGCAAAAAAAACGATGGATTTAGGCCCAGATCTCTGCACTGGGGTGAATGTATGACATTGTTCTGCATTCTGTCCATCAAATGTTCTTTTTGCATTTGTCACCCCGAGTGGTACGGGTATGCCCAGACGTGGGTCCCGTGCTCTCCATGCCACTAGAATCAAGCTATCCTGGCTGATGAAGGGTGAAACCCCCAAACTGGTCCTAGAATACTTGTTTCCAGTCCAGGGAGGACCTGGCCTGGAAGTTCAGCCTGAACTGTTCCTAATGGGCGCAGGGTCAAGACTGATTTGCATATGGCTGGGTCCAAATTGGAAAGGCATGGTGAGCAAAAAAAACGATGGATTTAGGCCCAGATCTCTGCACTGGGGTGAATGTATGACATTGTTCTGCATTCTGTCTATCAAATGTTCTTTTTGCATTTGTCACCCCGAGTGGTATGGGTATGCCCAGATGTGGGTCCTGTGCTCTCCATGCCACTAGAATCAAGCTATCCTGGCTGATGAAGGGTGAAACCCCCAAACTGGTCCTAGAATACTTGTTTCCAGTCCAGGGAGGACCTGGCCTGGAAGTTCAGCCTGAACTGTTCCTAATGGGCGCAGGGTCAAGGCTGATTTGCATATGGCTGGGTCCAAATTGGAAAGGCATGGTGAGCAAAACAAGGATGGATTTAGGCCCAGATCTCCGCCCTGGGATCAATGTATGACATTGTTCTGCATTCTGTCCCTCAATTGTTCTTTTTGCTTTTGGAAAGGTAGCATTTTCTCTTCCAACCATTTGCTGCCTGCAGACTGTTTCCTGGGTCACTGATGAACGTTACGCTCCGCGTTGCTGCACTGTCTATCTGCTAATTATTTTCATTCTTGCTGTTAATGATCGTTTTTAAATACTATTGGGGCACTTTTAAAAAATGTTTACAATTAATTCTGTAAAATTACTTTTAGTTGTGAAATACTGTGTGTTCTTATACTACGGGGGCAAAAGTGTATTGCTATGTTACATTGTGGAGGGGCTTTTAAAAAACAAAGGGGGAATCGATCCTATCGTAGTCCAGCTTCCGGACCATCACCGCTTTCCTTTTGACTGCGCGGTCTAGTTGTTTTTTCAAGCTGGCATTATTTAAACGCGACGCTGCGCGAGCCCTGAAACTGATGAACGTTACGCTCCGCGTTGCTGCACTGTCTTGCTGTTCATTATTTTCATTCTTGCTGCTAATGTTCGTTTTTAAATACTATTGAGGCACTTTTAAAAAAAAAATTACAATTAATTCCGTTAAATTACTTTTAGTTGTGAAATACTGTGTGTTCTTATTCTACGGGGGGAAAAGTGTATTGCTATGTTACATTGTGGTGGGGCTTTTTAAAAACAAAGGGGGAATTGATCCTATCGTGGTCCAGCTTCTGGACCGTCACCGCCTTCCTTTTGACGGCGCGTCTAGTTGTTTTTTCAAGCTGGCCTTATTTTAACGCGACGCTGCGCGAGCGAGCCGCTGGCACGACGAAGGCGCGCCTAAGGCAAGCCCGTCTGCGCCCGTCCATGTCCCGGAGGCGGCCAGGGCAGGACAGGCTGCCGAATTACTTGTGAAACAGCGTGCCACTATCAAATACAGCACGCAGGGTCTTCACGACATCCGCAGGTATGCATTGTGCCGTCCTCACCACCACGCTCCTGATAGTGAGTTGGTTTCGGGGTGTAGAGATTGCAGTTGGATGCCACAACTTGTTCTGGAGTCATCTAGGGATACTCTTTCTCCCACACTGCAAAGGTCAGAGCAGGAATATAATGATAATCATTTAAAGATGGTCCTGCTAAACACGCGTTCCATGAGGAAACATGAGTTTCAGATCTATGACGTGTTAGCTGACCTTAACCCTGATGTAATTTTCTTGACTGAAACATGGCTCACCGAAGCCTCTAACCCTACTATTGCTAACGCTATTCCTCCGGGGTATTTGATTATGAGGAAAGATCGCCCTTCAGGTAGGGGCGGCGGTCTAGCTATTATTTTTAAAAGTTCTTTTAGCTGTACCTCTTAAGCACTACCTGATTTAGATGGTGCAGAAAGTCTGGGTTTTCTCCTGAATGTTTCAGCCCATCAAACGATCGCGGGGGTTTGATTTACCGGCCCCCTGGCCCGGCCAATAAATTTCTTGCATCCATAGGTCAGGTGTCTGCTTTCATTGCGGCTAACCATAGCCAGTGTCTCGTTTTGGGCGATTTTAATATCCATATGGACAAGGCACAGGACTCTGATACTATACAACTGTATGATTCCCTGGATATTCTCAACCTTATCCCATACCTCAAACAAGCCACTCATGAAAAAGGACATACTCTAGATCAAGTGTTCTCCTCTTTGAAGATCGTATCCAAGGCTCCACTTGCCTTAACGTGGTAAGATCAATACTTAATAAAGTTTAACATCAGGAAAGAGTTAAATAAAGCAGGGCCTATGGGTAAATCTCTCTCCTGGAGTAGTTTTAGACCTTTTCATCTGATGTCACCTGAGGCAATACAGAGTGCCTTACGCCTGTGTCCACCCCTGCTGAGTGGTCAGCCCGAACGGGATGTATTAACCCAGGAAAGCTGGTTAAATCAGCAGGCTCAGATTCTGCCCCCCCCCCCCAAGATGAAGGTAGAAAAACTCACTAGAGTTTCAGCTCCATGGTTTACTACTACCTTAAAAACCAGTAAAAGCGCCTGCAAACACCTGGAACGGATATGGCGTAGACATTATAGTCCCTCAGATAAAGCCACTTATAGCCAAGCCCTAAAGGATTACTATAAGAAAGTGCAAAAGGAGAAAAGATCGTTCCTGACGACAAAAATCGAACAGGCGGCCAACAAGAGTAGGGAACTCTTCACGATTGTGAAAGGTTTCTCTTCTCCTTCCTCCATCAGATGCCCGTTCACTCCTTCCAGTAACTGGACTAAGCGGATGGCTAGTTTTTTCCATGGTAAAATTCTGGACATTCAAAATTCTTTTAAGACTAAACCTTGTGAAGAAAAGACACCTGACTACAGGCGAGATGTATGACTTTTGCGATTCCCTATTATTAGCCCAAATCAGTCCCTTTCCCTCATGAAAAGTTTTAAATCTGGCTCGCCCTCAGATCCTTGTCCCGCCAAAAATCTATCAGCTATTGCAGAAGTGATTAACCCCACTGTGAATACTATTTTAAATTCTCTTCTGCAGGAGGGCCTTATGCCTCAAGCCTGGGAAGGTGCTAAAATTTTACCCCTCTTAAAAAAACCTAAGGCCGACCCCGATGATGTTAGCAATTATAGGCCGATTTCTCTGCTACCCTTCTTCTCTAAAGTGTTGGAGAAATTTGTAAATGAAGTTATTACAAACTTTTCTGAGGCGAATAACCTTTTCCACCCTAGCCAATCAGGCTTTACAGCCAACTTCAGCACAGAAACTGCCCTGCTGGAGATGGCCGAGACTGTCAAAACTACGCTGGATAGGGGCAGTAGCACAGTTCTGGAGTTGCTCGATCTCTCAGCAGTCTTCGATACCGTCCCTCACAAACTTTTATTGCAAAGGCTGGAGAGGGGCGGGTTTGGAGGCCTGATTCTGAAATGGATGAGATCCTTTCTCAGTAATCGTTCCCAAATTGTGTGGACACCCCCTTTTTCAGCTGAAATTCCTGCTTTGAATGTGGGGGTTCCGCAGGGATCTATCCTTAGCCCTACTCTATTTAATTTGTACATTGCCCCCCTCACCCTTCTCTCTGAAAAACAAGGAGCCAAAATAGTGTCATATGCGGACGACACTCAGTTGTTGTTCACCAGTGAGAAGGGTTCGGAGTTTGATAGGGAATGTATAAAAAACTGCCTTGGGGAGATTTTTACATGGTTTAATGATAACCAGTTAAAATGTAACTCCGATAAATCGGAGATTATCTTCTTTGGCTCCCAAACCCATGAAGCTTGGCTTTCCTGGTGGCCACAGGATATGTCTCCCCCGCTTTCAGAAGTGACAATTGTGAAGAACCTGGGGGTCAAATTGGACTCTGCTCTCTCTATGAAGACGCAAGTCCAATCTGTCGCTGGCACCTGTTTTGGGATTTTGAAGATGTTGAAAAATTTTCTTCCACTTCTCCCAGTATCACATCGTAAAACAGTGGTTCAGGCTCTGGTGTTGTCAAGACTCGATTATGTTAATTCTCTGTACTTGAGTCTTCCCGAGTATTTACTGAGTCGGCTACAAATCATCCAGAATGTGGCCGCCAGGGCTATTTTTTTAACCCCTTCAGTGCCCATGACGAGCTGGACTCGTCATGGGGTGCGGTGGCGCTGTGCCCATGACGAGTCCAGCTCGTCATGAACTCCGCCCGCTAATAAAAAGCGCGGCACTGGGCGGGGAAAGGGGCGGGCATGCAAGGGGTTAACTAAGCCCAGAACGCATACCTCTCATCTGTTGTCTTCACTCCACTGGCTCCCAGTGAAAAAAATAATTTATTTTAAGGCTCTGGTTTTGGTTTTTAAGGCCCTCCATGGGATAGGGGCCCCGTACTTACAGGAAATACTTCAGCCGTTTACGCCTCAATGTTTTTTAAGATCCTCCTCCCAGTCCCTGACTTTAATCCCAAAATTCAGGCTTAAGCGGGTTGGAGGAAGATCATTTCAGGTCATGGCTTCTCGTCTCTGGAATGGCCTCCCCATCTCACTACGTCAAAATTCTAATCTTTTGACCTTCAGACGAAACCTGAAGACGTGGCTTTTTCAGCTTTACTTTTCCTCCTTTTTCCCTCTAGGGCGGCGACTTGGGCCGTCTTTTCGTTTTGGTTGGTTGTCTGTGGTCTCCTGTAGCGCCGGGACACTCTTTGGAGTAGCCGTGCACTGTACAAATCTCGAATAACATAACATAACATTACTAGGAGTAGTTGACCTTTCTGTATGCCTCCCAGGAAGCCACATAATAGAGGGCCTAGATGTTGGCAGGAAGGCCCATCTAAAACATGATGGCGGGGGGGATGAACTGAGCACAGCCCTACTTGCGCCTCAGAGACATTGTCTCATCTCACACACAAAGAAATTCACACTAGCCTATTGTGACTGGAGACAGACTACAACCAGGGCAGGGAGGCAGAAAATTCCAAACACCTCTGTGGTGGTAAAACTCCAGAAGCTTCTCACATTTGTAAGCTAACACCAGGTATAGAAATAAGACCCTCAGACCCACTCTTCAGTACACTCCTGGACTCAGGGACATTACATAAGAAGGACAGCCCTGCTGACAGATGACTGCCCTGCTGCCTGAGGCCTACCCTGCTGTCTTAGAAGGACGACAGAACCTGCTCCCTTCCTTCCAGGCTATCTGAGTGACTCCAAGGGCTAGTTATGCGGACTGCTGTCCTGAGCATACAACCAGCCCCAGGATCTCCCTGCAACAGCCAAGCTGACCTGCTGCACTGGACATGTCTTGATCTGCAACAGGACCTGCCTGAACCTTACTGGCTTCTGCTGGAGTAAGATCCTGATCCCCAAGAGGTGCCTCCCCGGTCCTAGAACCCGTGTGTGGCATCAGTTGAGTCCCTCCTAGAATAAAAGGAAAAATCCTGAAGTTTTGGGCTCTTCATGACAGAGAACAGGCTCATTCACCCCAAGATCTTGCCATCCCGACCGACCGCCAGTGCGATTCTCATAAGAACACGACTCTTCAAGTTAGAGCGACTGGCGGCGGCAACGTGAGATCTGCACTTCACATTTCAGCAATAACAACCTGCGGTGACCGCCAACACGAATCTTCGGCAACGACCGCCCGCAATGCCTGACAGGATCTTCACATTACAGGAACCCTCCCTAATCCTGTAAGAAAGGCTAGAAAATTAGAAGTTGTAGTGGATGACAAAATCCCTTTTGGTGAGCAGGTAAATGCAGTCATCTTGTCCTCATTTTACATCTTGAGGGGGATAAAAAAAATACTCCCCTACATTCATGCGGAAGCACAAAAAACGCTTGTAACAGCCCTGGTCCATTCAAAGATGGACTATTGTGATGGCCTGTATTTAAACATGCAGCAATAACATCTGAATAAACTTCAAACCATACAAAATGCTGCTGCCCGACTGCTTTTAGGGATCCCAAAATGCAAATCTGTTTATCGAGCCATTTATAACTTGCACTAGCTCTCAATCAGGCAACAAATCAGATTTAAGGCTCTGTGCACTGCCTACAAAGCATTACACAATGCTTGTCCTGATTACTTGAAACAGAACTTCAAGTGGTATGCGCCAAGTAGAAATCTGCACTCCTCTGGAGCCAAGAAAGTTTAGTTCCCAGGTTTAAACGTGCTAACTTGGGTGAAAGAAGCTTTGTGACACAAGCACTGCCAAAGCATGGAACCTCCTACCCCACAAAGTTCATGTAATGTGTGCACTAAAATTACACATATATGCATTTTAATGTCGTTCTTGCTCATACTTACATCTTATTTATTTGACTGATTTACTGAATATTACATGTAATGAGAATCTAATGCATTAAAATTTTATAATCATTGGTGTTTAACTGGGAAAATGTATATTAAATGTGTACCATTGCATTAACACTTTAAAATGAATTATGTAGGCCTGTTTTCACCATCCTGCATAAATGCTGATTTCATTGTCTGCTAACTCGACATTTCTTGCAGGTATTCACATACATTGTTAGTTGTTGAATAGATACAATACAGTACTCTAGATAGAGAGAAAAAGCCTGAGAAAAAGACCTTGACAAATGTACATGAAGAGCCAGAGTACTAACTAAAAAGCCTATTCAGCAATGTGTCGAACTTGCTCGGTGTGAGAAACTGATGTCGTTCCCATGTCCAGCGTGTGACTACCTTTTGATGTAATCATTTACTACCTGAGAACTGGATTGAGACAATGGACCCCTTATGATGCGTACAAAGGGGGTGTTGCTAACTTTAAGTGCTATAATATAGTGTTAACTCTATATAGATTCTGAGTTTCCCTTCCAGCACTCTTAGGGGTTACTCTTTTGGAGCCTTCCAGACCCCTTTCTGCAGACCCTGAACCAGATTGAGGATTAGACCTCAATGTCTATCTGATCCCTTCCTAAGTATGGCTTAGGCTAACACTTCCTGACCCATAGAAGACTTTTGCCCGGGCTTCTGCGATGCTGAAACCTTCTAAACGTATTTTACGTTCTTGATTCTGATTCCTGTATGAAATTTCCTAATTTTTTAGACTCTTTAGGTTAATTGAATCATCCTCTTAGCTTTGATTTGTGTGTTTATATGCATAGACAGCAAAACCTGTGACTTTTCTCTCAGGATCAGTTGCTTTTATTAATATTCTGTAAACCAGTGACTGAATTTCTTGTCGGCTTGATACTGGTCCCCTAAACTTCTTCAGGAGGTTTGGTTTGCCATTCTGTAGCTTTGTAGCATAGTGTTAGGGGTTGTTTATTTGAACCTGATTTAAAATTTATAAAAAAATCTTCTTATCTCAAGTTAATGATTCCTGGTCATCATTGTGTAGCCAAATGGGTTGCACTGTGTTGGAAGTGGGGGTCCTAGTCACTCACCGCCGCCACCCAAATGCTGGAGGCGGGAGTCCCTGTCCCACACCGCTGTTGCCAGGTGCAAAATCCAGACCCCTCTTTTCAACTTTAGGCTAAGTAAGGACACCGTCTGAGATAGCCCTGCTCCCCCCCTTAGTAGCTTGGCACGAGCAGCCGGGCTAATCTTCAAGACACGAGCGTACAGTATGTGCAACCACACTCACAGCAACCCACTGATGTCACCACAAATAGACTCCACATAAGTTTTTATAAAACGAGTACAATCTTTATACAAGAAGATATACGATATGACCACACATATAATAATGGGTATTATTCCTTTCGGTGGATTGGTAGGTTCTAATCCCAAACACCGCTTCTAACCAACAGTCACGTTTACTTCTAACCGTTCCCAAAATGTTAGGCAGGTCGTATTGCTAGAATCACTCACATTGCAACAGAAAAGAAATACTGCAACGCATAATGATATTACCCCGTACTGTGCACTAGAGAAACAATGTCATATGTAACACCACAATCATGTACTTTGCAACAGAAGGAATAATGCAAAGCGTATCACTACCAGCATGCCCTGTGCAAGGAAGAAACAAAGCAATGCGTCACGCTACAATCATATACTTGTGCAATTGAAAAACAATGCAATGTGCCACGTTACAATCATGTACTCTGCAAGGGAAAAATAACACAGTGCGTGGCACACGCAGCATGTAGTTTGTCAGGCACAAATTAAATCAGGCGTTATACGACAGTTCGATATTTGTTAGCAGCAGTGATGCAAAGTGCAATACGACAGTTTAGGTGCTCCGTTAACAGTTCCCCCCAATCAAAGATAACATAAAAGTACCGCTTCTCAGTCCGGCCCCTGTACTGTCCCTCCTAGGCCAACACGGACCTAGATCTGAGCCGAAGCAACAGGTTTGCACAGCTGACAGAAGCAAGAGGCCGGGAGTGTGTCCCTCTGGGCCCGCACCCCACCCCAGGTGGTGATCCACGTTACCTGGGGGGGCGCAACCCCACTCTCCTCTCCTCCTTCAGCAACTTGGGCCTTGATCCAGAACTCCGTCAGATGGGCACGGCGGGCTCGGGCCAGCGGCTCAGCTCCTCCGGGGCTGCCCAGCTCCTCCGGGCCTGCCGGTCCAGGCCGCAACTGCATCACTCCGAGTGCCAGATGATCTGGCCCGATGAACTGGCCCTCCTTCCGCCGGTCTCAGTAGACACCGAGACCCGCCCTCAGCACTGTGGAGACCTACTTCAATTTCGGTGCACACACCACCCAGGCACTCCTCACCAGCGCCGGTGGTTGCACCGCAACACAGACTCTGTAAAACCGGAATCTCACCTGTTCTCTCGGTCCACACTATGACCAGGCGCTCTTCACCAATGCCTCAGTTTGCACCACGATACGCACCATGTGCGTCTGAGTCTCACCTCTTCTCCCGGTCCACACTATGACCAGGCGCTCCTCACCAACACCTCAGCTTGCACCACGACACACATCCTACGCGTCGAGTCTCACCTCTTCTCCCGGTGCACATGATGACCAGGCGCTCTTCACCAACGCCTCAGCTTGCACCACAACACGCACCATGCGCGTTCGAGACTCACTTCTTTGCTCGTTGCACACCACGACCAGACGCTCCTCACCAATGCCCTGGCTGCTCCACGACACGCACCAGGCGCGTCCGAGTTTCACTTCCTTGCTCGGTGCACACAACGACCAGGCGCTCCTCACCAATGCTCTGGCTGCACCACGACATGCTCCTTGCCCGTCTGCGACTCAGTTTACTCCCGTGTGCCCACAATCACAAGGCACGACTTCTGAGGGTCTCAAGCTGCAAAAGCACGCGCACACCGCATTGCTTGGGACGTCTCCGGAAACTTTTATGTTCCTGTGTTTCCAAACAGGGAGCCAGCTCACCTCAGGTCCTTGGGGTTCAGGACCCTGCACAAAGCACAGTCCTGTTCAAGAAGGGGGGGGACACCACCCACTGAAATGTCCCTTCTACAAACTGCAGGCCAGCCCCAGATCATGAAGCAAGGGTCAGTCCTATCCAGCAGTCTCTTCAGCAACTCCTTCCTTGGCAGAGGTTCGTCTTGATCACGAAAGAGGCCAAAGCCTTTGCAGACTCGACCTGTCCATTTCGCCATTCAAAACTACACCAAATTCCAGGGGTTTCAGTTCTCTTAGTTATACCCGTTCATGTCTTTGAAGTTCTTTGTGCTCAGGGGTCCCTGACCCCTCCCTAAATCAGTTCTGGGTATCTCCCACCCAGTGTCACCTTTCTCCCTTTGATACTGGGGGCCTGGATCCTTAATCACACAGCTGGAGATGGGTCAATTGGTTTATAGCACCAGCCGAGGCCTTTTCACCTCCCGGGCTTCTCCTCCCCCTACTCTCCAGATGATTTGATTTGATTTGATTCTGAAATTTATATAGCGCGCAATTGGATAGAAAGGTCTGTCGGAGGACTAAATGGTAAGTACATGGGCCCAGAAACATTGTAGCAAATACGATAGCATATTGGATGGTTTTCCACTGACGTGAGGGAGTTAGGGTGTCCCATATATAAATTCCCCAAGCCCAGTTTACACTCCAAAAGCCCATGGTTCAGTTGAAGGAGGAGTGTGAGTATTAATATGGTTGCGTGGTGCAATTGCTTATACTTAGATTGCAGATGCAGTGTTTTGAAATGGCTGTGTGATGTTATGCAGAGACGATTTAAGTTGATTTGTGAATGTGGAGCTTGATGCAGAGAAGTTAAAGTGGTTATCGAGTTTGTTGCTGCCTAGGATCCCGGGATAAGAGACGTAAAGTCATGTTACAGTGTAGAAGACAATGGGTGTAGTTATCTGCTGTGTTGTGGTACTGATCGTGACACGTTATCGACAGCATTTTTGAGATAGGGACTATATCTTTGCATGAGGGTGATATGTGGTTGCTATAGTTGATCTCAGAGCACAGAGAATAACTGTATCAATCCAAGTGAGATCCCGCTGGTCAATGTTTCACTTGAAGTGAATGGTAGGATAGTGTGAGGAATACCCTCTACACACCATGACACCCGAGAAATGTATGATGGCGGCCGCGACACGGCAAACAGGAAGTCAGGTTAGCAGTCTAGTAGACCAACCGGACTTTCCTAACGAGCCATCAATCAGAGCCAACTCGGGCGGAGCTATGGGGGATATGAAGGCAGAGCAGGGAATACCAGAAAGTGCAGCAGCGAAAGAAGAAGACACGAACGCGGAGAAGGAGACGAACACCGAAGGAGCAAACGAGGAAGAGGCGGAGAAAGAGACGGTATCTGGGGACAAACAGCACCCAAACCAGGAGAAGCAGTACACCGACGGCCGCTCCAGGAGCAACGCGCTTGAGTCCAGCCCTCCAACGGTTGGAGAAGAAGCTGGGACTCCCTCCCCCACGGCCCAGGAGGGTCGTGGGTTAAGGCAAGTACCCGAGGCTGGGTTCTTTTCTCTGCGGGGCTAGTGGGTAGGAGTCAAGGCTCACAACCCCTTCCTACACTAAGCCTCCCCCTTGCACTTAGGCACAGCACGACAGGGACACCGGTGAAGGGTGCACTTCCCCCCCTAATGTTTTTTGTAAACCTCAGATCAGAGATCTGATTCAAGTTTTCTTTCTCTTCTGTTGTTTCTCTCTACCACGCCCCTGTGACGTCCACTGACAAGCCACAATCTCCCATCACCTCCCGAGGACGCCCAGTGATACCAGGCAACATCTCTGTAACAAGAGAAGAAAAGAACCCCAACAGGACTTGAACTGAGCTTTACCCTATACATTAACCTATGCCCCAATTAAGCCCTGTATCCGGACCAGGAGGACATTAAGCAGGACGCTATCGTTTATTTTTTGTTTGTATTACTTATATCTCCTTAAAATAAAACAAAATCCTCCTCATAGGAGACCGCAAGAAAGAACTCTCCCCAGTGTGTTTTTTTTTTTAAACATAACACTGAGTGGCCCGCCCCTACCAGTAACGATCTTACAGTGGTGTCAGAAGTGGGATCGGGTGTCAGGTAAACATGACACAACCCCTTACGATGGAAGAAATGATGACCCAATTAGCCGAAGGGCAGCGCCATCTACAGCTAGTGTTTGAAGAACAGACGAAAATGGCACAACGGGAACTCGAAGCCTTTCAGACTGCCTTAAAAGAGCAGGCTGCCCTTATGTCCGCTAACTAGCAGGTCCAGGACACAGCCATTTTACGTCTCACTGATGCCACAATAAGAGCCCGAGTACACCCCAACGTCCCCAGTACTGTCTTGCAGAAATATCAAGAAGGGGACGACCCAGATTTTTTTGGGGGGGGAATTTTGAGAGGGTGGCGTCCACAGCTGGATGGCCCCCGGAAAGATGGGGACAATACATTGCTCCTTTACTTTGTGGCGAACTGCAAGCGGCCTTTCAGGCCGCCAATCCTGCCGGAACCACCCCCTATACCGAGGTGAAGCGGGCCATCCTAGAAAGGTTAGGATGTGACCCTGAATATTACCGTGCCCGCTTTCGGAAGGAAAAATGGGTGTCCGGAGACAATCCGAGGGCTCTATACTATAGGATCAGAGATCTGGGGAATCGTTGGCTCCAACCGTCCACTGCAACAATGGACGACGTGACAGAGAAAGTCTATTTGGAACAATACTTAGAGGCCCTCCCTCCTCAGACTAGGTCATGGATCAAACACCCCCATCTTACAGTAACAGTCGCCGTTGACCTGGCGTGTGCCTACCACAGGTCCCCCGATTTTAAAACACAACCTCAACAACCCTCCCCAAACCTCTTGCGCCCCCACACGAAAACAGCTACAGACAGTTGTCCTATTTCCACCCCCTTGAGGCAGATATCCAGACCACCTATAGGATCACAACCATTACAGGGAACTCAGCCATTACAGGGACCACAGTGTTTCCACTGCGCAGAGTGGGGACACATAGCCTGAAACTGCCCTTCTCGACCCCCTTCTCAGGAACCCATGGACGTAGGTTACACTCGAGGTCGCATTTACAAGGCGGGAGACCCTCCACAGAGATACCAGAAACGAATACTAGTAAACGGGAAAGCAGTCGTGGCTTTCTTGGATACAGGGTGCCACCACACGGTGGTCAGTGAGGAACTGTTGCCTAAGACCCAACCTGTAGGGAAGGAATACGTACAGGTCATGTGCGTACATGGGGAAAAGAAGTTATAAGCTTTGGTAGAGGCATTATTAACGATAGACGGGGAACCGCTTCTCCGAAAAGTAGGGGTAATACCCTCCCTTCCCGAATCAGTGCTCTTAGGGACCGACTTGCCCCGTTTTCACGAGTATCTATCATCCCTTTCTCCCCCTTCGGCCGTAGCAGGGTGGCTAGGAAATGCCCCGTTTTCACAGACCCCAATAGAGGGAGGCCCATATAAAAGACCCAAGACACGTAGGGAAAAAAGGGCAGAAAGACTGAAATTCCGCCAGGCCTGTGATATGTTGTCCGCCCCCGTTCTTGTCTCCCCAGAAGAACCCCAGGTACCAAGCCAAAACTTCCGAGCCGCCCAGAGGGATGACGCCGCCTTGCAGCACACCTGGAATCAAGCACAGGAAGATGACCCGAGGAAGGCAGGCCCCATTTTTTGTGTAAAAAAAGGCTTATTGTATCGGGTAACAAGAGAAAAAGGGCACACCAAGGAACAGTTGTTGGTACCCCGGCCCTTCCGTGAATATATATTGAATCTTGCACACAACCAGGCAGGGGGTGGTCACTACGGGAAAGAACACTCCATAAAATATCTGCTCCATAAGTTTTAATGGCCTGGGGTATACCAGGAGGTAGCGAAATATTGCGCATCTTGTACCCAATGCCAGTTGTCTAACAACCATGTCCTCCCTCGGGCCCCCCTACAACCACTACCAATTATCGATATCCCGTTCCGACGGGTAGGCATGGACATTGTGGGGCCACTACCTCCTTCAGCGCGGGGCTACCAATATATACTAGTCCTAGTGGATTACACTACAAGATACCCTAACCAGTACAACCACCACGGCCATCGCCCAGGCTATGTTCTCCTTCTTCTCCCGTGTAGGATTTCCCCAAGAACTCTTAAACGATCAGGGTACCCCCTTTATGTCCCAACTAATGAAGCAGATCTGTACTTTGTTCGGGATTGAGCAGATCTGAACAGCTGTATACCATCCGCAAACCGACGGCTTGGTCGAGAGATATAACAAAACAATAAAAACTATGTTAAGGAAAACCATAGAAAAGACGGGGAGGACTGGGATCGGCAACTGCCCCTAGTGTTATTCGCTATCAGGACCCATGAGCAGAAGTCTACGGGGTTCTCCCCTTACGAATTGCTCTTCAGGCAACCACCCCGTACTCTTCTGGACATGGCCGTCGAACAATGGGTTGAAGAAGAAGACGAGAGCAGACCGTTATTACAGTATAGCACGACACTGAGGGATACATTAATATCCCTGTGGGAAAAAGTCCACACAAATATGGAGAAAGCCCAGGCACAGCAAAAACGCTCCTATAACAAAAACACAAAAATATGGGAATTTAACGTCGGAGACCACGTCCTCATATTACTACCGACCACCGATAAGAAGCTGTTGGCCACATGGCAAGGGCCATACAAAATCCTGGCTAAAATAACTCCTGTATCCTATCGAATGGCTGTCCCCCACAAAGCACAGACAGCACAAACCTATCACGTTAACCTATTAAAAGCTTGGGAAGGACCCCTACCGTCTATACCAGGTAAAAGCTCCCCCATACATCACATCTCCCTGGGTGGACACCTTGATATCCCTCCAGTCCCTTTGCACCTTGACCAGGCAGAACCCGTTCACCTAGGTCCCCAACTCACGGAAGAACAAAAACAACAGCTATTGACATTGTGTTCTTCCTTTTCGGACGTCATATCAGGTAAACCAGGACATACAGACCTGGTCGAACACCACATAGACACAGCAAACGCAAAACCAATCAGGCTAAGACCATATCGGATACCCGCTGCCAGAAGACAGGCTGTAAACCAAGAGATACAAGCAATGCTGACAGCAGATATCATTGAGCCCTCCCACAGTGCTTGGTCCTCCCCAATGGTGCTGGTCCCCAAACCCAATGGGAGTATTAGGTTTTGTATGGATTTTCGGCAATTAAACTCTTTCTCAAAGTTCGACGCCTACCCCATGCCCCGAGTGGACGAACTTATAGATCGTCTAGGAGATGCCAGAGTGATGTCTACAATCGACCTCACCAAAGGATATTGGCAGATTTCTATGTCCCTTGATTCCTGAGAAAAGACCGCCTTCTCTACCCCTTTCAGACTGTTCCACTTCAAAGTTCTCCCCTTTGAGCTACATGAAGCCCCGGCAACGTTCCAAAGGCTAATGGACATATTTCTGCGTGAAAATCACACCTACGCTGTAGCATACCTAGATGATATCGTTGTCCATAGCCCCGATTGGGAGACGCACCTTGTACATCTACGTAACATCCTACAGACACTGAAGAAGGCGGGTCTTACCTTTAATACCAAGAAAACTACCCTTGGTACCGACAATATTCGTTACCTCGGGTATGACATCCAAGCCGAACAAATCAGGCCACAGATAGATAAGTTAGAGGCTTTAAACAATATACCCCATCCCACCACAAAGAAAGAGGTCCGTTCCTTCCTTGGGCTCATAGGTTATTACCGCCGGTTCATACCTCACTTTGCAGCCCTTGCAAGCCCCCTCACAGACCTTCTCACGATAACCATGTCCGGGAAACCCCTCCACTGGTCATCCGCACAAGAGCATAGTTTTACACAACTCAAAAAGGCCATAAGTAACGCACCTGTACTCGAATGCCCCAACTATCAAAATACCTTCGTGCTTCAAACAGATGCCTCAGGTAGGGGTCTAGGAGCGGTTCTCTCCCAACCTGACAAAGATGGGTTTCTCCGCCCTATCCTGTACCTGAGCCGCAAGCTATTCCTAGAGAAACCCGTTATGCCACGATAGAACAGGAATGCTTAGCCATTAAATGGGCCATCGAAGCCCTCTAGTACTATCTGTTAGGACGACAGATCCTGTTATTGACTGATCACGCCCCATTGACTTGGCTCTCTCAAAACAAAGACTCCAACCCTAAAATTCTCCGTTGGTTCCTTACCTTACAGCCCTTTTCTTTCCGGACCATGCACGCCCCAGGGCGACTACAGACGAACGTTGACTTCCTCTCCCGACATCCAGCATCAGAATGGCCCACACGTCCATTCCAGGAGGGGAGGTATTGTGAGGAGTACCCTCTACACACCGTGACACCCAAGAAATGTATGATGGCGGCCGCGACACGGCAAACAGGAAGTCAGGTTAGCAGTCTAGTAGACCAACCGGACTTTCCTAACGAGCCACCAATCAGAGCCAACTTGGGCGGAGCTATGGGGGATATGAAGGCGGAGCAGGGAATACCAGGAAGTGCAGCAGCGAAAGAAGAAGACACGAACACGGAGAAGGAGACGAACATCGAAGGAACAAACGAGGAAGAGGCGGAGAGGGAGACGGTATCCGGGGACGAACAGCACCCAAACCAGGAGAAGCAGTACACCGATAGCCACTCCAGGAGCAACGCGCTTGAGTCCAGCCCTCCAACGGTTGGAGAAGAAGCTGGGACTCCCTCCCCCACGGCCCAGGTGGGTCGTGGGTTAAGGCAAGTACCCGAGGCTGAGTTCTTTTCTCTGCGGGGCTGGTGGGCAGGAGTCAAGGCTCACAACCCCTTCCTACACTAAGCCTCCCCCTTGCACTTAGGCACAGCACGACAGGGACACCAGTGAAGGGTGCACTTCCCCCCCCAATGTTTTTTGTAAACCTCAGGTCAGAGATCTGATTCAAGTTTTCTTTCTCTTCTGTTGTTTCTCTCTACCACGCCCCTGTGACGTCCACTGACAAGCCACAATCTCCCATCACCTCCCAAGGACGCCCAGTGATACCAGGCAACATCTCTGTAACAAGAGAAGAAAAGAACCCCAACAGGACTTGAACTGAGCTTTACCCTATACATTAACCTATGCCCCAATTAAGCCCTGTATCCGGACCAGGAGGACATTAAGCAGGACGCTATCGTTTATTTTTTGTTTGTATTACTTATATCTCCTTAAAATAAAACAAAATCCTCCTCATACGAGACCGCAAGAAAGAACTCTCCCCAGTGTGTTTTTTTTTTACATAACACTGAGTGGCCCGCCCCTACCAGTAACGATCTTACAGTGGTGTCAGAAGTGGGATCGGGTGTCAGGTAAACATGACACAACCCCTTACGATGGAAGAAATGATGACCCAATTAGCCGAAGGGCAGCGCCATCTTCAGCTAGTGTTTGAAGAACAGACGAAAATGGCACAACGGGAACTCGAAGCCTTTCAGACTGCCTTAAAAGAGCAGGCTGCCCTTATGTCCGCTAACTAGCAGGTCCAGGACACAGCCATTTTACGTCTCACTGATGCCACAATAAGAGCCCGAGTACACCCCAACGTCCCCAGTACTGTCTTGCAGAAATATCAAGAAGGGGACGACCCAGATTTTTTGGGGGGGAATTTTGAGAGGGTGGCGTCCACAGCTGGATGGCCCCCGGAAAGATGGGGACAATACATTGCTCCTTTACTTTCTGGCGAACTGCAAGCGGCCTTTCAGGCCGCCAATCCTGCCGGAACCACCCCCTATACCGAGGTGAAGCGGGCCATCCTAGAAAGGTTAGGATGTGACCCCGAATATTACCGTGCCCGCTTTCGGAAGGAAAAATGGGTGTCCGGAGACAATCCGAGGGCTCTATACTATAGGATCAGAGATCTGGGGAATCGTTGGCTCCAACCGTCCACTGCAACAATGGACGACGTGACAGAGAAAGTCTATTTGGAACAATACTTAGAGGCCCTCCCTCCTCAGACTAGGTCATGGATCAAACACCCCCATCTTACAGTAACAGTCGCCGTTGACCTGGCGTGTGCCTACCACAGGTCCCCCGATTTTAAAACACAACCTCAACAACCCTCCCCAAACCTCTTGCGTCCCCACACGAAAACAGCTACAGATAGTTGTCCCATTTCCACCCCCTTGAGGCAGATATCCAGACCACCTATAGGATCACAACCATTACAGGGAACTCAGCCATTACAGGGACCACAGAGTTTCCACTGCGCAGAGTGGGGACACATAGCCTGAAACTGCCCTTCTCGACCCCCTTCTCAGGAACCCATGGACGTAGGTTACAGTCGAGGTCGCATTTACAAGGCGGGAGACCCTCCACAGAGATACCAGAAACGAATACTAGTAAATGGGAAAGCAGTCGTGGCTTTCTTGGATACAGGGTGCCACCACACGGTGGTCAGTGAGGAACTGTTGCCTAAGACCCAACCTGTAGGGAAGGAATACGTACAGGTCATGTGCGTACATGGGGAAAAGAAGTTATAAGCTTTGGTAGAGGCATTATTAACGATAGACGGGGAACCGCTTCTCCGAAAAGTAGGGGTAATACCCTCCCTTCCCGAATCAGTGCTCTTAGGGACCGACTTGCCCCGTTTTCACGAGTATCTATCATCCCTTTCTCCCCCTTCGGCCGTAGCAGGGTGGCTAGGAAATGCCCCGTTTTCACAGACTCCAATAGAGGGAGGCCCATATAAAAGACCCAAGACACGTAGGAAAAAAGGGCAGAAAGACTGAAATTCCGCCAGGCCTGTGATATGTTGTCCGCCCCCGTTCTTGTCTCCCCAGAAGAACCCCAGGTACCAAGCCAAAACTTCCGAGCCGCCCAGAGGGATGACGCCGCCTTGCAGCACACCTGGAATCAAGCACAGGAAGATGACCCGGGGAAGGCAGGCCCCATTTTTTGTGTAAAAAAAGGCTTATTGTATCGGGTAACAAGAGAAAAAGGGCACACCAAGGAACAGTTGTTAGTACCCGGCCCTTCCGTGAATATATATTGAATCTTGCACACAACCAGGCAGGGGGTGGTCACTACGGGAAAGAACACTCCATAAAATATCTGCTCCATAAGTTTTAATGGCCTGGGGTATACCAGGAGGTAGCGAAATATTGCGCATCTTGTACCCGATGCCAGTTGTCTAACAACCATGTCCTCCCTCGGGCCCCCCTACAACCACTACCAATTATCGATATCCCATTCCGACGGGTAGGCATGGACATTGTGGGGCCACTACCTCCTTCAGCGCGGGGCTACCAATATATACTAGTCCTAGTGGATTACACTACAAGATACCCAGAGGCAATACCCCTAACCAGTACAACCACCACGGCCATCGCCCAGGCTATGTTCTCCTTCTTCTCCCATGTAGGATTTCCCCAAGAACTCTTAAACGATCAGGGTACCCCCTTTATGTCCCAACTAATGAAGCAGATCTGTACTTTGTTCGGGATTGAGCAGATCTGAACAGCTGTATACCATCCGCAAACCGACGGCTTGGTCGAGAGATATAACAAAACAATAAAAACTATGTTAAGGAAAACCATAGAAAAGACGGGGAGGACTGGGATCGGCAACTGCCCCTAGTGTTATTCGCTATCAGGACCCATGAGCAGAAGTCTACGGGGTTCTCCCCTTACGAATTGCTCTTCAGGCAACCACCCCGTACTCTTCTGGACATGGCCGTCGAACAATGGGTTGAAGAAGAAGACGAGAGCAGACCGTTATTACAGTATAGCACGACACTGAGGGATACCTTAATATCCCTGTGGGAAAAAGTCCACACAAATATGGAGAAAGCCCAGGCACAGCAAAAACGCTCCTATAACAAAAACACAAAAATATGGGAATTTAACGTCGGAGACCACGTCCTCATATTACTACCGACCACCGATAAGAAGCTGTTGGCCACATGGCAAGGGCCATACAAAATCCTGGCTAAAATAACTCCTGTATCCTATCGAATGGCTGTCCCCCACAAAGCACAGACAGCACAAACCTATCACGTTAACCTATTAAAAGCTTGGGAAGGACCCCTACCGTCTATACCAGGTAAAAGCTCCCCCATACATCACATCTCCCTGGGTGGACACCTTGATATCCCTCCAGTCCCTTTGCACCTTGACCAGGCAGAACCCGTTCACCTAGGTCCCCAACTCACGGAAGAACAAAAACAACAGCTATTGACCTTGTGTTCTTCCTTTTCGGACGTCATATCAGGTAAACCAGGACATACAGACCTGGTCGAACACCACATAGACACAGCAAACGCAAAACCAATCAGGCTAAGACCATATCGGATACCCGCTGCCAGAAGACAGGCTGTAAACCAAGAGATACAAGCAATGCTGACAGCAGATATCATTGAGCCCTCCCACAGTGCTTGGTCCTCCCCAATGGTGCTGGTCCCCAAACCCGATGGGAGTATTAGGTTTTGTATGGATTTTCGGCAATTAAACTCTTTCTCAAAGTTCGACGCCTACCCCATGCCCAGAGTGGACGAACTTATAGATCGTCTAGGAGATGCCAGAGTGATGTCTACAATCGACCTCACCAAAGGATATTGGCAGATTTCTATGTCCCTTGATTCCCGAGAAAAGACCGCCTTCTCTACCCCTTTCAGACTGTTCCACTTCAAAGTTCTCCCCTTTGGGCTACATGGAGCCCCGGCAACGTTCCAAAGGCTAATGGACATATTTCTGCGTGAAAATCACACCTATGCTGTAGCATACCTAGATGATATCGTTGTCCATAGCCCCGATTGGGAGACGCACCTTGTACATCTACGTAACATCCTACAGACACTGAAGAAGGCGGGTCTTACCTTTAATACCAAGAAAACTACCCTTGGTACCGACAATATTCGTTACCTCGGGTATGACATCCAAGCCGAACAAATCAGGCCACAGATAGCTAAGTTAGAGGCTATAAACAATATACCCCATCCCACCACAAAGAAAGAGGTCCGTTCCTTCCTTGGGCTCATAGGTTATTACCGCCGGTTCATACCTCACTTTGCAGCCCTTGCAAGCCCCCTCACAGACCTTCTCACGATAACCATGTCCGGGAAACCCCTCCACTGGTCATCCGCACAAGAGCATAGTTTTACACAACTCAAAAAGGCCATAAGTAACGCACCTGTACTCGAATGCCCCAACTATCAAAATACCTTCGTGCTTCAAACAGATGCCTCAGGTAGGGGTCTAGGAGCGGTTCTCTCCCAACCTGACAAAGATGGGTTTCTCCGCCCTATCCTGTACCTGAGCCGCAAGCTATTCCTAGAGAAACCTGTTATGCCACGATAGAACAGGAATGCTTAGCCATTAAATGGGCCATCGAAGCCCTCTAGTACTATCTGTTAGGACGACAGTTCCTGTTATTGACTGATCACGCCCCATTGACTTGGCTCTCTCAAAACAAAGACTCCAACCCTAAAATTCTCCGTTGGTTCCTTACCTTACAGCCCTTTTCTTTCCGGACCATGCACGCCCCAGGGCGACTACAGACGAACGTTGACTTCCTCTCCCGACATCCACCATCAGAATGGCCCACACGTCCATTCCAGGAGGGGAGGTATTGTGAGGAGTACCCTCTACACACCGTGACACCCAAGAAATGTATGATGGCGGCCGCGACACGGCAAACAGGAAGTCAGGTTAGCAGTCTAGTAGACCAACCGGACTTTCCTAACGAGCCACCAATCAGAGCCAACTTGGGCGGAGCTATGGGGGATATGAAGGCGGAGCGGGGAATACCAGGAAGTGCAGCAGCGAAAGAAGAAGACACGAACACGGAGAAGGAGACGAACATCGAAGGAACAAACGAGGAAGAGGCAGAGAGGGAGACGGTATCCGGGGACGAACAGCACCCAAACCAGGAGAAGCAGTACACCGATAGCCACTCCAGGAGCAAAGCGCTTGAGTCCAGCCCTCCAACAGTTGGAGAAGAAGCTGGGACTCCCTCCCCCACGGCCCAGGTGGGTCGTGGGTTAAGGCAAGTACCCGAGGCTGGGTTCTTTTCTCTGCGGGGCTGGTGGGCAGGAGTCAAGGCTCACAACCCCTTCCTACACTAAGCCTCCCCCTTGCACTTAGGCACAGCACGACAGGGACACCAGTGAAGGGTGCACTTCCCCCCCCAATGTTTTTTGTAAACCTCAGGTCAGAGATCTGATTCTTGTTTTCTTTCTCTTCTGTTGTTTCTCTCTACCACGCCCCCGTGACGTCCACTGACAAGCCACAGTCTCCCGTCACCTCCCGAGGACACCCAGTGATAACAGACAACATCTCTGTAACAAGAGAAGAAAAGAACCCCAATAGGACTTGAACTGAGCTTTACCCTATACATTACCATATGCCCCAATTCAGCCCTGTATCCGGACCAGGAGGACATTAAGCAGGACGCTATCGTTTTTTTTTGTTTGTATTACTTATATCACCTTAAAATAAAACAAAATCCTCCTCATAGGAGACCGCAAGAAAGAACTCTCCCCAGTGTGTTTTTTTTTTACATAACACTGAGTGGCCCGCCCCTACCAATAACGATCCTACAGATAGGTCGGAAAGTATTGTCAGGGCCGGCTTTAGAGCTGGTGGTACCCGGTGCGAAAATCATTTTTGGCGCCCCCACACCTCATGATTGCTTCCTCTGATTCTTTCAGTGCCACTGGGCAAAAGTGCCCCTCATCTTTCCAATCATAAGTTACTGCTAAACAGAGCTTCCCCCCTGAGGTCAGCGCCCTCTCCACCGGTCAGCACCCAGTGCGGCTGCACCAGTCGCACTGCCCTTAAGCCGGCCCGGAGTATTGTTCCGAGTTGCCTTTTGTGTGTATGAATAATCTTTCATTTCTTTAGTGGAGCAGACAAGGTTATTTCTTGAAGTTGCTTGTATTGTTTTGCATACATTTCTTAGAGAATGCACTTGTGGAAAGTGGAAAGGAGGGAGAGCTGCTGCAAGGAGTGAGATTGACGTCACTCTGTGCTACGCTGGTATAGGTCATTTGGTGTAAAGCCGCGCAGGTATTGGTTGAATATGTCATAGAGAGCAGCGCTTGGGATTGGTTGTGATCGCAAAGCAAAGACTTGTTAGTGAAAATCATTTCCTGGTTTCAACGAAAGTCATTTGTGAATACTGCATATATTGATTGAAAATGAAATTCTTTAAAGCATTACTTAGCTTAGTGAGGGGAGATGTGACTGTGCCTGTTAGAAAGGGAGATGAAGCACGTCCCGAAGGTATGCCTGGTCGAACTATGGCAGAAGATGTGGGTTTTCACAAATGTGTTTGGCTCGCACAATGGCATAGGATCACTGAGAAAGATGGTCCTTTGATATTTCCTCATTATGGGACATTCAATTTGAGAATTATTGAACATTTAAGGAGGACACAATATGAAATGAAGCTGCCTCCTAGACCTTCATTTCCCTTACTCACTTTGCCACTGGATTCAAGCTGGCCTGGCTAAAGAGGGGTGTTACTCCGAAACAGGTCCCAAGATGCTTGTTTCCAATTCGGGGAAGACCTGGCTTGGCAGTTCAGGCTGGACTGTTCCCATGAGGCACAAGTGAAAACTGATTTGCATATAGCAGGGTCTGAACTGAGGTGGCGACGTGAACTACAGAACGATGATTGATTCAACCCAGATCTGTGACTGGGGGTGAGTGTTTGGAAAGTTTCAGCACTCCGTCCATCATCTCTTTCTGTTTGCTTTGTTTGCCCTAAGTTGGCAGGGTATGCCCAGACATGGGTCCCATGCTGGTGGAGCAAGTAATGTACTTTTGAGCGAAACCTTTGATGTGCCCACGGCACCAGTATATTTGAATCCTAATCAAATGGGGTAGAATTTAGGAATGACAGCCCCTTCAACTTCACATGCTCTTAATGGTCCAAATGCTCTGACTTTTCCTGTCACAATTGGTCCTGTATTTCCTTTGGATAAGCCTGGAGCAGCAGGAAATAATACACATACTTTGGCTGTTCCTACTGGAATGAATGCTGTAACTAACACTTCAGTGGCCTCGGCAATGAGACCCATCCCTCAGACTCCTATGGTCCCAACACATGGAAATACCCCATGTGCTGCGAGTGCAGGCCCTACATTGAACCAGACAGGGTTTGATCTGACAAGGAGATTTCCTCAGAGATCATCACCCCTTTTCTTGCCCAACACAAATGCATGATAAATGAAGTTTCTCTAGTACAGAAGTGCCTATGGGAATGCCAACTTTTGACATGTCCCTTTTGCATTCCCTGCCTGGTATGAGTAGCGGTACCTATAGTGGAGAGACAATCCAGAATACTTCAGCAGAACCACCAGGTCTTACTGCCCGAGAACGTGATAACTGGTTTAGAGGTATAGACACCCCGTCAAGAAGTGAGAATCCTGGAACGAATGCTCAGGCCCCAGAAAGGGAAAGGGCAAAGGAAGTGGCCAAATTGAAAGTAGAATTAGAAGAAATGATAATTCGGACTCTTGATTTGCCATTACTGCCTATCAGGAGTATTAACTATTATGCCTTTGTAAATACAATAGAAGATGTGCAGGGTAGGCTCAAACATATGGGATTGAGATACAGATTTCCAAGGCTTTACTGAAAAGTTACAGGATGAGCTTTAGTGACAGAGACCTTGCAAACTGCGTCAACCAGTAATGAAATTACAGATCAAGGAATTCATTGCATATGTTAAACCATGGAGTGAATTAAATACATGGGAAGATATATGGTCAAAGAAAAAGGAACCAAAGAAAGTCAGGATGCAGATGACTCCATCTAGGACAGAGGAAGAAGATGAGGGTATACACATGTTTCCCATAAGAGAAGTGTCTGGTGGAGGGCATGACCATGTACAATGGAGCAGAACTGACCTTGCATCATTCACAAATGATTTTCTGAAATTGAAAGAGAACCCAGTGGAATGGTGCAGACAAACTGATCCTGATTTTTGTAAAAATATCAAACGTTTTATGGACTTAATTGGATACTTCGTTTGAAATTGTGATTCCAGGTGATTTGTGGGTTGAATGGAAAGTTTTTGTGGATTGGCCTGAGGTGGAGCTAATGAGACATCCTAAATCATATGCTTCGTTCCCACTGGTAATGAAAAAGTACAACCAGGTGATTACATTTCTGAAATTGAAAATCTCTCCTAAAGAGATCGATTGGGTCAAGATTGACAGAACAACCAAAGGATCCAAAGAGTATTACACGCTTACTATGAAAGACTTTTAAACAATTCAGTGGGACAGAGACTATTGAGGCGAAGGATATGGGACATTTTGTTTACATGTTTGTATATGGAATGAAGCCAGATGTTTGTTTCATGATTCAGCAGCATTTGATTTGGTGTAAGTGTAAGCCTATTGACAACATTTTGAGATATGCAAACTATTGCAGTGATGAATTGGAAATGAAGCACAAGAAATTGAAGGAGAAATGAATGATAGCGAAGATGAAAGTTGCATAGCAAGGTCAGTAGCCACAGTTTATTGAGATTTCTGGTCCCATGCAGGGAGTGTATCGGCTGGGAGCCAAGGTGATGCAAGGTGGTAATGGGTTTTAATAGCAGGGATTTCAACAGCAAGGGTTTCAACCGCAAGTAGAAGACGTGGTTTCACAATCGATCTGAGTTCTGGGGTCAATGTGCCAACGTTAAAGAAGTCTAATCCTTGCCACGTATGCGGCAGGCTAGGGCATTGGAAACATGAGTGTCAGTTTAATATTGTTAACAAGGTTAATGGAAATCAGATTCAGAATGGTGGATTTTTGCAGCCACAGAGAACAATATGGTTTAGACACAACAGGTGGAGAGACAAAGAATTCAAAATCCTAATATACCCCAAGCTCAGGTGAAGCAGGTTCCACAAGCCCTGACGCCACAGCAAACTGCAAATCTCCAGAGATACAATGCAAATCGAATTCCAGATGGAAACACTAATCCCTTTGTGAATCAGGGTACATCTCAACAGTACTCCATGATTCAAGCTGATGATAATTTCGGCTCAGACCTGAGAGGGGAGGAGGATTGCGTATTAGGCACAACCTTAGATGTAGACCAAAGTGGTCCATACATGGATTGGGTAAGGTGAGTGGAAATCCTGTTTCATTCCTCATTGACACTGGTGCTACCCACTCTATTGTAAGAACAGCAGAGACTTCAAACAGGGACAGTAAATCCAAGTTGCAGGAGTTGCAAATAAACAAATAACTAGCCCTGTGTCAGAAGCAGTGCCTGTCAAGATAGGTTCCTTTGAGGACAATCACTGATTTGTGGTTTGTGATATGAGTCCTGTAAATTTGCTTGGACAAGATCTCTTGTGCAAACTTAATTGCTCTATTTAAAATGGAGTCGAGTTCCAGACTCATGACATAGACATTGCATTTAAGCTTGTAAGATGGAGATCACAAATTGGACTGCTCCCTGAGATAACAAACAATGATTTGCCCACAGAATTGAGAGAAACTGTGTTACCTGGAGCCTGGGACTATTGAGGAAAAGATATCTGACTTATTAAAGGTGTTGAACAAGTCCGATCACAGTGAAGCCAAATGCGGAGTACCTGAGAATCCCACAGTATAATCTGACCCCTGTAAACATTTCTGGGATTACTCCTGTGATTGATTCAATGATTGAGCAAGGCATTCTGAAAGAGATTATGGGGAGTCCATGTAACTTGACCATCACGGGCTTGCAAAAACTAAATGGCAAGTACTGCATTGTTCAGGATTTGTTAAAAGTAAATTCAATAGTTATTCCATATTGTCCTGTGGTACCGTATCCAGCTGTGATTTTGTTTCAGATTCCATGTGAGGCTGAGTGGTTCTCTGTCACTGATTTGTGTCAAGCCTTTTTTCGATACCATTGCATGAGGAAAGTTAGTTCCTCTTAGCTTTGTGTTTTGGCATGGTGCCGAGTCCCACAAGGGTATACGGAGAGTCCCTCCATATTCAATCAGATACTCAAAAAGAATTTGGAGTCCTCAGTGATGCCCTATCACTCTTAATTCAGTACATTGATGACCTATTGGTGGCGTCAAATAGGCTTGCAAATGAGACACAATTGCGCTCTTGAACCACTTAGCTGAGAATGGACATAAAGAGTCTCCGACCAAATTGTAGTTCTGTAAGAAAGAAGTCCTGTATCTAGGACATCACACTAAAAAAGGAGCAAGGAAGGTGTTCCAAAAGAGATTCTCAGTGATTCGGAAAATGAACCTGCCAACATCACAGAAAGAAGTCAGAATCTTCTTGGGAATGGTTAGCTACTGTCAACAGTGAATTCCCAACACTTCTCTGATGGCCATGCCTTTACAGAGGTGACACACAAGGATGTGTCCGATCCAGTACCATTGGATGACAGCTGCATGCCTTCTCTTAGCTGAGAGAATGTCTCTGCCACACCCGGGCACTGGGAATGTTTGATTATAATTTGGGCTCCCAGTTTTCCATTTTTACTGATTTTTCCAGATAAATACAGACAGAAAACAATGTGTTTCCTGTCTATATTTATTTTTAAAAGCAGAAAAATGAGGAAAAGTGTGCTTCATGTGGGTGACTCTCCATGCTGTCTTTGTTATGTCCTGGACAACAGCTGGCAGATAGATAGCATGGGAAATTAAAAAACAGGTTGAGATTTACCTGAATACAGGCATACATTAACAAATATTTGTATTATAACACTGTGATTTACCTGTGGGTGTAGTGTTTCACTATATTCGGCTGTTTAATTTGCTAAAATGTGACAGGCACAAAAGTATGAATACATATTTATCAGTAAAATTAATGTGGAAATATACCAATTCACAATTCCATTTATTCTCAAAACAAAAAATAAATATGGATAAATAAAAGTAAGGTGGCCAAAAAATAAATATGGATAAATACAGACGGAAATGGTAAACAAATAAATACCATAAAACCGGGAGCCCTAATTGTAATAAATGTTTTGCTTTGTTTTGCAGTGAGAGGAGACTGCACTCTTTCAGTGCTAACTCAGATGCACAGAATGCTTGTGGACCTGTTGCATATTTTTCTGCCACCCTGGATGCTTTGCCTGGATGCCTTAAAGCTGTTGCCTCCACTGGTGTCACCACCAAGCAGTGAATGGGTCAGCCACTTGCAGTTTTTGTCACACACTCAGTTGAGGTATTGCTAACTCATACCCGAACACAGCCCCTTACTAATAGACGGCTTACTAAGTATAAGAAAGTCATTCTTGGAGCTAAAAACCTCACACTGAGGATGTGTATTGTACTAAAGTCTCCTACCTTATTGCCTCTTCCTGGAAATCAAAATGTTGAAGGTGAAGTTGAGCATGACTGTCTTGATGTTACTGAACTATGCACTAAGCTGAGACCTGACACACAAAATGTGCCACTGCCAGAATCAGATTCTGTGCTATTGTTGATGGCTCCTGCTTACAAGATCATGAGGAAAACCTGAGAGCTGCCTACCCAGTCTGTACTGGCTCTCTGTGGTCGAAGACTCCTGGCTTTAAGGAGCATTTTCAGCACAAGTGGCAGAATTGGTTGCTCTTCCTAATTTCGGGCCAGATGAAAGTACGCTTTTCTCAGAAAGTCAGTATGGCATTGGTGTTGATCATGATTTTGGGCAGTTATGGTCTCAATGCGGATTTATAACCTCTTCGGGGTCACCAATCCATAATGGTGAGAGTGTGAGAAATGTGTTACAGGCTTTGCAACTGCATGTCCAGATTGCCAAGATTAAGTGTACCATACATTGACAAGGCACTGACTGTGTGACAGCAGACAATAGATATACAGATTAAACTGCGAGGTACTACACTTTCTTACACCTTTGATGGGGAGTAGGTCAATGAATATTCAGATGCCACAAATTGCAATCTGTTGCTAAATGCAGTTGATGCGTGGGAGGAAGTTAAGAGGTTGCAGAAAGAAGTAACAGGAGCAGAACAGCAAGGTTGGGTGAGAGCAGGTAGTGTCAAAATCTGAGGATCACATTTGGGTTTCAGGAAATGGAAGAACTGTGTTGCCAGATAGTCTGTTACCTCCTATGGTGAGACATTATCATGGACCTGCACATGTAGGGAGAGACGCCATGGTGTGCCTGTTTAGGCAAACCTGGGTTAACCCCAGATTCAGATTGATGGCTGAAAGTTTGTGTCACAGGTGTTTTTGTGTGCCAACAGCAAATATAGGGAGCAAAACAGCAGTAACACTGTGTCACATAGGGAGATCATGAGGTCCTTTCAACAGGATGCAACTGGACTTCATTGAGATGCCTGTGTGCAATGGGTTTGTAGTGAAGACTGTGTTTTAGATACATACATTGCTATGTTAGCATAAGCGCGTTAGATGTTTGAAAGCCATCTTGCCACTTTTTGCTGCTTTTGCACACAACACTGCGGATACATGTTATTATTTGAAAAATGCTTTCTTGCCTTTTCTTCACATGCGAACTGTCTGTTGTTCACATCCCTAGACGTGCGCTGCGACCTAGGTCTGAACATTGTGTAAAGAAACAGTCTGGGTCGCCAGACAATGCATGTTTTTGAGTTCAGGTTGATCGGCCCACTATTTAGCCATAACACGCACAACAGCTGCAAATACCTGAAAGTCGAGTGCTTTTAATATTGCAGTCTGCATGCTTTACACACACATTCTGGAGAAGAACTTTCCCAGGAGCAGAGCAAAGCTGATCCTGTGATGTGATTCAACTAAGCTGATCTTTACGGTATGGGGTTCCCCATTCAAGCCTAGAGACCTTCTAATAGTCCAATAATATTAGCTTACTAGTGAAGGGAAGGTGGCTGTATTCCACTGTCATTTATTATATGATTTCTCCCTTTATTTTCTATGGTATTGTAACAATGCTGATGGTTTTATTTTTAATCATTTGCCTGCTTATGTTAGCCAAAGTACTGCATCTTAGGACACGTAGTTTATAAAATAAACATTTTAAACTCTACCGTGTCTCTGTTTACTCTTGTTGTGGACTGATATGAGAATAATAATGAACAGGTATTTCTGATTCCCACCATTTCTGAGAGTACTCTAAGTCACTTGTTCTGGGTTGCAATACATTGGGACCTCCGATAGAATACGGATAATGAATGGCACACTTATGCTGGTCGGATAGGGGTTCTGGGTTCTGAGGTGAGTTTTTTGGTACACCACAATTCACCGAGGGCCTGGTTTCCTGCGCATAGTTCTGTGCATGAGCAGAATCCCTGCAACATGGCGCACCTAACGTTTGGTCTTTTGATTTGAAACGCCTTACTAGTGCTTATATTAGTCCACAACTCCCTCACTCTTGTTTCCGGATAACAGGAGTGACGGATTTCACCTACCTGTTAGTAGCCTAATAGGTTCTTTCAAGCTTGTTAATTAAAAAGGTTTTTTATATTTCTGAACCCTTGTGCTACTGTAAGATCCGTTGTTGTTCTTCTCTGTGTCCTTATGGCGGTCGAAATTGCAGCACATAGCCGTACACCTCTGCGACGTCATTTGATGCAGTATGGGGTGCCGGACGATGGGATGGGCGTTATTTTTGTGGTGAGTGCGGACGCGTCCCACCCTTACGAGTTGTTTTACTCTTGGGTGACGCTGCCGGCAGTGAATGCGGACGATAAGACGTTTCACTCGTATACTCACACACGGGTCCCAGCAAATTATACGCCATACAGGATGCTGGAGATTCCCCACTCAGCCTGGCAGCATAGCATTTGGTTTAATGGCGCCCTTCCCCATGCGGTTGCACCGGCTAGAATGGGCCCTTTGTCAATTCCAGGGGCCACATGGCCGGTGCTGGCCGGATTTACGCCTCACCCCTGCACTCCATACAACCCTCATTACAGTATATAGGGCTTTAGTACAATACGTTTCACGCAACGTGCAGGTGGGGGCACCTGCTGTTGCGGGACTACCAGCTGGTCACCCTGCGGTTGTTATTAGCCCCGTCATAGTTAATTCGGTGATGGGCAAGCGCCCCCAGAGTAAGGATGATTTGCCTTATTGGCTTGCCGAGAAATTTGACCAACTGGAAGCAGTATTTCCACACTCTACCACGGTGGAGAAACACAGGATCCTCGCCATTAGTTTGCCGAAGGACTTAGTCCCAGAAGTGTCCGACTGTGACAACTGGGGTAAGGTTTTTGCCACGGTCTACTCGAAGTGCTTTGGCACTCCGTCTATGGCTGTGCTTCCCTCCGTCATTTAACGTGTTCAAGATAATCACGGTCCGGAGGCGGCTGTAGAGTTGGGAATGCGGCTTGTCGGAGTGTTCGACGTAGTTGCCTGTCTCGTCCTTGGTAATCTCAAGGGAGATGCGGTTCAGTTCCAAGTGGCTAATGGCTTAGCCCGTGTCGATGAGCTCGATAAGCCCAAAGAGTTACCTAAGATTATTGCGGAAGCTTATAGAACTATTGGCCGCAGTAGTTTAGGGGTTAAACCAACTATAGTCATTCCTCACTTGACACAACACACCAAGGTGAGCTCGTCTGTTAAAGACGTTCGTTCAACTTTTCCAAAGCAAAATTGGCGAACAAAGAAAAAGGGATAGCAGCAACAGAAACAGGGGTCTCGTCCTACGTCTCCCGTACAGCCGACCAGTGAACGCACATACGATTTGCGCCATCGCACTAGTATTAGGTCACCTAAAAGATTTCAAGTTACTGAACAACACTCTCCTCGTTCTTCACAGGAAACATCGGCCTCACAGTCTGGTGGCGGAGAACGTGGCAAAGGTCGAGGTGCACAACAAGGTCGCGAGCAACCCCGTCAGGCTGACGGTAAAGGCAAGCAAGACGAGTTTGCACGTCAACGTCCCCCGTTTCAGAAGAAGAAAGTTGCTGCACTAACAGCGAGGTATGCCACAGATAGTGAGAACGCAGCTTCGGAACCTGACATGGGCACTAACGCTGCTCGACAGCGCAGCGGAGGTTACAGTAGTGCGGCAAGCACTGCGTCCATATCTGGAGGCGACAGCAACTGACACGTTCATTACTGTAGAAACTGCGGACACTAGATTGGCTCCCCCTGACAGACTATATGATATAGTCCTCTTAATTGAAGGTGACATACAACATACAATTCAAGGGATTTTTTGGGATAATCTGACCTCTTCCTATGACATTCTCTTAGCGGAGGCAGACTGGCCCCCGGCTTTCATTTTAGATGCTCCTAGAGGGGAGGAGGTAATCCTCCCGTCCTTTGCGCACACAGTGCCAAAGGAACACGCTAAAAAGTTTGCTGAGGTGTGGGCTCAGGTGCTTGCTCCGGCTTTGTATCGTACTCAAGTAGGCTGGAATAAATTGTACCCCGGCCATGAGATTCCATTACGGTCTATGCCCTAGCCACAGCCCCAATATCCCATGAGTCGTGAAGCTAGATCTCACGTCGCGGACATCCTTGAACAATTGGAATATCAGGGTGTTATTGAAACATGTGTGTCACCAATGAACAATCCTTTATTCACTGTGACGAAGCCTGATGGGTCGTACCGCCTAGTTTTGGATTACCGGCATCTGAACTCTCCTTGCCAGACATGTGCTGTACAGAATACCCACAATTCTGCTCTCGTTGATAGTCTCGTGAGAAAGAGGTTTAAAACTACACTTGACATTTCCAACGGCTTTTATAGCCATAACCTGTCCTCTATTAGCAGTCAATGGACAGCGTTTACTACTGGCGGCAAGCAAAAACAGTTTAAGAGACTAGCCATGGGCTATAAAAACAGCCCTAGCGTCTTTGCCGCACGTGTTGTCTCTCTCTTAGAGAGCATAGAGACTGATGCGTACTCGTATGTCGATGATATCTATCTCATGGACGACGAGTTGTGGCCACATCTGTGTCGCGTTGATCGCATCATTGTTATGTTTGCAGACTTCGGTTACAAATTCAACTTTGCGAAGTCTCACATTGCAGAGTATACAGTGTTGTTTTTGGGCTACGAGCTCAACAATGAGGGTCGAGGGGGAGGAGCTTAGCACGCATCCAAGATGGTCGCGTGAGCACAGGGCTCCCCGGACCCTCGCCACTCCTCGCAATTTATCCTGATGATATCCTGATTTCTTGGACGGACTCTCAAAGGCGAACCTCGACTGAGTCCATAACTCTTTTCAGAATTTGAATCGGACTTGGGCGACCAGAATTACAGCACTTTGAACCTTGAGGACCACCTTGAGGCCGTGCCGGGGACTTGGTGACTTGTGGAGCCGGGTCGTAGTTGAACAACAACGGCAGTGGGACCTCATCGGTGGCCGTACCCCCACTTTCGGTTTCGTTTCCGGATCCAGACATGGTCTGATTGAGAGACTGTTTCGCTCGGCCGGGGACCAATCCAGCCTCCATTTTGTGTCATCGCTGCCTCCTCATTATAGCTTCTTGGGTCAAGTCGTGACTTTCTCCGGACCGTACGAGCCAGCTTCTTGGCCTGTTTGTGCCAGACCTGCCGGCGGCCATTTTCACCAGGTCTTGCGGGCCCCTCCGGGGTGCATCTTCCAACATGACGGGCAGGGGTGAACCCGAGAAGCGGAAGACCAAGACGTCTCTTCGTGGGGGACCGTTCCAGACAAATGTTATGGACCGTTACACTCAAGCCAAAGGATCCCCCGGGCTCTCCAGTAGTACCCCGGAGCACGCCAGAGATGACCCTTCTGCCCCTGTTGACTTGTCCCTGCAGGACATTATGGGTGCCATCGCCGGCATGAAGGAGACCATCGGCCAGCAGTATGAGGCTCTGGCTCGTAAAATTGACACGGTCGCCATTGATGTCACTCTAATCAGGGCTGACCTGTCTAAGACTAACGAGAAGGTGAAGTCGCTGGATTTGAAGACTTCCAGCCTTACGGCCGATGTGTCGGAACTTCACACAGACCTTGGCACTCTGAAATCAGCCAACGACCTGATGTCCCATCGGCTGGAGGATTTTGAGAACAGGGCAAGACGCAACAACATTCGCGTCACAGGGGTTCCAGAGAATCCCGAGACTCGTTCGGTTGACCTCCTGGTCGAAGATCTTATTCTCACAAATCTTGCCCCTTCTGGACTGAGCAAGTTTTTCGCTGTGGAGCGTGCACATCGTGTTCCGGGCGGTAAGCCCAAGCCTGGCGATCCTCCGAGGTCTATCATTGCAAAACTTTTTCATTTCAGAGACCGTGATGCGATTTTGAAGGCTTCGAGAGTGCACGGCCCGGTGAAATTTGAAAACTCCTCCCGGGCTTCACACAACTGGTCCAGAGACAGAGGATGGGCTTTCAGGGGGTTAAGCGACGTCTCCGGGACCTGGGACTTAAGTATGCTATGCTTTTCCCTACCAGGCTTCGAGTGGAATACGAGGAACGGACCTTCTTTTTTGAGCGACCGGACAATGTGAGTGACTGGTTGGATTCCCTGCCTGGCCGGGGCGATCGAACGGGGCATCCTGGCAGTGCCGAGGGTGGTGAGCCTACACAGAAGTGACTTTTTGGTCTCTAACCCTGACAATCGGACATTGCCCAGTTGGGTTCTACTTCTTTTGTATATTTTGCCTTATAGTAGTTCGCGTCCGGGTGGCGGGTGGAGACGGGCCTCTCTCTTCCTCCGGGGTCTTTTTGTAGAATGTGATTGTTAGGGCGACAGGCACACAGCATTTTGGGGTGGCTTTTTAGTCTGCAGGGGTGCAGGGAGGGGGGAGTTGTAACGAGTTTTGGCTGGGGGGTGGGAGAGGGTGTTTGTGTTTGTGTTTTCTTTTCTCAAGGCGGCATATTGGTTCTTTCTCTGCTTCAGGTGTCCTGCTCTCTGTGGGGGGACTCATGCAACTCTTGTGGGGATGGGGGGTAGTGGGTTGAGGTTGATATCTTGGAACGTTAATGGATTGGGGGATCGTATTAAACGGGGTGTTGTACTGCAATATTTGCGTTGTTTGACCCCAGATGTGGTACTCCTGCAGGAAATGCATTTGGTCGGCAATGTGTGTCATGCTATGAATAGGTGGGGGTACCGATTGGTCGCACACTCCGGGTTCACCACTGGTTCCAGAGGGGTGGGTATTCTGGTCCGGTCTTCCCTCCAACTAGAGATTGATAATGTCATCCTTGACGACAGAGGGCGTTATGCCGCCCTAACCGGTAGGTGGGAGGGTAAGACTCTTTCTTTAGCCACGATATATGTTCCCCCAGGCCTCCAGACCTCCACTTTCTCTGATGTTGGTCGTATGTTGCTGGAACTCCCCGGTAGTCTTCTCCTCATGGGTGGGGACTTCAACTCTGTGCTATCCGGCGATCTGAACGCCACCCCCCCCCCCCGGGCCCTTCCCATTTCCCAATCATGGCTTGGTGGGTTTTTGGACACCTTTGGTTTGGTGGATTGCTGGTGGTTAATGCATCCGACGCAATGTCAATACACCTTCCACTCTGGGGCTCATGGGAGTCTCTCCAGGCTTGATTACTTCCTCATGCCCGCGGCCCAGTCCCCCCACGTTGGGGAGGTAGGACACTTGGCCCGGGGCATTTCAGATCACTCCCCTGTGTGGCTTCTTTTCGACACGGGGACGCAAGCCGCGGGGCGGATCGCCCCTATCAACCCTTGGCATCTGCGCAACCCCAAGACTCGTAACAACCTCATTAAGTCACTCGACCACTACTTCCTGGAGAACGAGGGGTCTGTTTTGTCCTCAGTGTCCCTGTGGGAAGCCTTCAAAACTGTTATTCGTGGACAGGCCCTATCTTTAATAGTCGAGACCAAGAAAGCTAGGAATGCGGAGGTCGTGAAGCTGGAGGCCTAAATACTGGAGTTGGAGGCTGATCTCGACTTAGGTGTCACCCAGGATAGGCTCCACGCTCTTAGCTTGAAACAGTTTGAATATAAATCCCTTGTTACGGATGCTGCCAAGACAATGTACAGGGAACAGCAAGGTAGACTGTATGATGTCGGGGATAAGGCGGGTAAATTGATTGCATGGCTGGATAAGAAGGAGAGAGTGAACCGTGTGGTCCCTGTGCTTCAGAATTCTGACGGTGTGCATGTGACTGACCCTGGCGAGATTGTGGAGTGTTTTTCTGACTATTTCCGTGTGGTCTACTCCCCGGTGTCCAATAGAGATGAGGATGACTCTCGTTTTTTGTTGAGGGACATTGCGTTGCCCTGCTTGTCTGACGATGATCGAGAGCGCATGGAGGCGTCGCTGTCGGCCGATGAGATTGCTACCGCGATTCGTTCCCTTCGTTCTGGCAAAGCTATGGGCCCCAATGGATTGCCTATTGAATTGTACAAATTGCGCCCGGATAAAGTCGCACCGTTTCTCCGTGATATGTTTCTGGAGTCGCGTGAGCTTGGTTCCCTCCCTTGTGACCAGCGTCTCGCCACTATAGTTGTGATTCCTAAGGAAGGCAAGCCTCGTGATCGTTGTGCCTCATACAGGCCTATTTCCCTACTGAATGCTGAACCGAAGATTCTCGCCAAGGTCCTTGCTAATCGCTTACTCGCTGTCATCTGTGACCTGATTCATCCGGATCAATCCGGTTTCATACCGCACCGGAACACTGCTCTCAACTTGCGGCGCTTCCATGGCGTTCTCGCCAGGGCGGAGTTTCTCTCTGAGCCGGCCATCTTGGCTTCCTTGGACACCACGATGGCCTTTGATACGATAGAATGGCCATATCTTTGGGCCACTCTGGCGAAGTTCGGTTTCGGTGCGGGGTTTATTAGTTGGGTGAAACTTCTATATACGGATCCGCTAGCTCAGGTTGTTGTCAATGGTAGGGTGTCCCAGCCCTTCGCTCTCGGGAGGGGTACTAGGCAGGGGTGTCTATTGTCCCCCCTGCTCTTTGCTCTTGCTCTCGAACCGCTTGCAGCCTGGCTCCGATGGGAACCATCGATAAAGGACATTCAGTGGGCCCCTGACTTTGAAGACCGGGTTTCGTTGTACGCCGACGATATTCTTTTGTACCTCACCTCCCCGCGTGAATCCCTTAGCGTCCTATTTGACGTCCTCACTTCTTTCGGTAAAAACTCCGGTTTGATCATTAATTGGTCTAAATCGTGTGTGTATGTTATCTCCGGTGGCCTCCCCCCCTTACCGAATAGGTTTCCCATTCAAATTTCGCAATCCGGGAGGAGCCTAGCGCGCAACCAAGATGGCGGCGTAGGTGCGAGGCTCCCGAGGACCTCCGCAACCTCCTACGATTATCCTGAAATTATCCTGCCCTGGATGAGGGGACTATGTTGGTGAACCTGAGCTGAGGTGGCACCCGTTTCCCGCTTCCGAATCGGACCTCGGACACCGGAGTGAGCACCGATTGAGGTGTGCGGCCTTCCCCTCGCCGGACCCCGGATTTGCGCTGTAGGGTGATCCAGTGACAAAGTGAACAACAGCGGCAGGCAGGGCCTGGCGACTCGCGTGCCCCGCACTTTCGCTTTCGCTTTCGCACCACCTTGTCGTCTCTGCGAGGTTGGGTCGCGGAGCCCTTGGTGTTGGTGTGGTGTGGCCTTGCTGGGAGACCCTGCCTGCCTGCAGGCTGTGATCCACCCCGCTGCTCTAAGGGGGCCCCCCCGGAGCTCGTGTCTGCTTTCCTGCCCTACACGACGTGGCTGGTGCGACTGGGAGACTGGTGGCCATGGCCACGAAACAAGATGGAGACCGGGCAAAGACCAAATCGACCCGGCGTGGCGCCGTCCATCAGGCCAACAGTATGGACCGCTATACCCTCCAGAAGGGATCTCCCGATGGACCGCGCAAGTCCCCTGAGAGCCCTCCTGATGCCCCAGACCTGCCCGCAGATTTGACTCTGCGAGATGTTATGGGCGCCATTGCCGAGATGAAGGCCTCGGTGGGCCAGCGGTTTGATACACTGGCGCAGAAGATTGACTCGGTCCTCGTGGATGTTGGCCTGGTGAGGGCCGATCTTTCCAAAACCAACGACCGAGTAGAGTCTTTGGCCCACACCGCATCGGGCCTAACGACAGATGTGGCGGCCTTGCAAACAGAGGTGCGCCGGCTTAGTCAGGCGACTGCGCTAATGGATCGACGCCTGGAGGACTCCGAGAGTCGGGCATGGAGGAACAACATCCGCATTATCGGGGTGCCCGAGGGACGCGAGGAGGCGGCGGTGGATCTCTTTGTGGAGGACCTGATTGCTACCCATCTCCAGCCACGGGGGCTGAGCAAATTCTTCGCTGTGGAGAGGGCCCACAGGGTTCCCGGGGGAAGGCCGAAGGTCGGAGCCCCTCCGAGACCTCTCATCGCCCGGATTTTCAATTTTCGGGATAGAGACGCTATCCTGCAAACCTCCAGACTGCATGGACCGGTCAAGCTTGACAATATGGAGGTTAATTTTTATCCTGATTTCACCCCAGCAGTCCAGAAGCAGAGACTGAGCTTCCTAGGCGTCAAACGCCGTCTTCGGGACCTAAACCTCAAATACGCCATGCTTTTCCCGGCCAAGCTGCGTGTGGAGGTGGATGGTCGCACGCACTTCTTTGATCGTCCCGAGGCGGCCGGGGACTGGCTGGATACTTTGCCCGGGGATCGTGATCGGGGGGGCGGGGGGGGCGGCGGGGGGAGACGGCACGCTGGATCAGGACTGAGGGTCTAATATTGGGCCTCACTCTGGACGAAAATGATGCCACTTTTGATTCTGCGTCAGTTTTTGTAAGTTCCCCTCCTATGGAGGTTGTGTTGGGTCTATTGGGGGTTCTCCCTCCTCCTCTAGGGGGTTTAGTTAGTCTAACTATATATGGGGCGACAGGCACACTGCACGTTGGGGGGGCTGTTTGGGCTCATGCAGGGGTGCAGGGAGGGGGGAGTTCTGTTGGGGTGGGTGGGTAGGGATGGGGTGTTGTTCGTTTTTATCACAAGGCAAACGTATTATTGTGTTAGTTCTAAAGTGCTCTCCGGGGTACGAATGATGGCTTCTGTATATGATGGGGGGTAGGGAACTAACTTTGTTGTCCTGGAATGTGAATGGACTGGGGGACAGGATCAAACGGGGTGTGGTCCTGCAGTTTTTGAAGCGAATCTCGCCCGATGTAGTCTTTCTGCAGGAGACACACCTCATTGGCAACTCCTTCTGCGCCATGAATCGGCGTGGCTATCGCCTAGTGGCTCACTCGGGCTTCACGTCCGGCTCACGGGGTGTGGGCATCATGGTGAAGAACTCGCTCCCGTTGGAGATTGATGAGGTGCTCCACGATGATAGGGGACGTTATACGGTCTTGGTGGGAAGACTGGAGGGCAAAGTGGTTGTCTTTGTGTCAGTATACATCCCACCGGGGCTGCAGTCGACCACCTTTGCGGACCTTGGGCGCCTTCTCCTTGGCCTTCCGGGGGGGCTTTTAGTTGTGGGGAGGGATTTTAATGCGGTGGTATCTGGATCTTTGGATCGTCACCCCCCTAGGGACCTTCCCCGGGCACAGGCGTGGCTACCCGGCCTCTTGGATACATTTGGATTAGTGGACTGCTGGCGTTTAAAACACCCCACGCAGCTGCAGTACACTTTCCACTCGGAAGCCCATGGTAGTCTCTCACGACTAGACTATGTCCTTGTCCCGGCGGCCTATGTTGGGAGGATGGGAGAGGTACGCCATTTGCCACGGGGTATTTCGGACCACTCCCCGCTCCTACTGCACTTTGATGTCTTTCCGAGGGGTGAGGGTAGGGTGGTCCCAATCAATCCTTGGTACCTGCGCGACCCCTCCATTCGCGCTGAATTGATTAAATCCCTTCAGCGATATTTTGATGAGAATGTGGGGTCTGTGCCTTCGGCCATACCGCTATGGGAGGCCTTCAAGACAGTACTCCGAGGGGAGGCCCTATCCCTTATTTCCCACGCCCGGAGGCGCGAGCGGGAGGAGGTGACCCGGATGGAGGCTGAAATAGCCGAGTTGGAGGGGAATTTAGAAGGTGGGGTGACGGATGCTGCATTACATGTCCTCCAACTCAAGCAAGCGGCCTACAGGGCCCTCGTCACGGAGGCGGCCAGGGGCCTCAGTAGAGAGCAACAGGGGCGACTGTATGATGTGGGTGATAAGGCTGGTAAACTTATAGCGTGGTTGGACAAAAAAGAGAGAGCGATCGTGTGGTCCCGCTGATTGAGAAAACGGATGGTGTGTGTGTAACTGAGCCAGAAGAAATTGTCTCCTGCTTCGCGGATTATTTCCATGGGGTGTATTCCCCGGTGTCTCCCTGCTCGGAAGAGGATTCCCGTGCCCTGCTCAGTGATATCGCGCTGCCGTCCCTTTCCGGGGAGGACAGGGTGTCGTTGGACGCCGCTCCCACCTCCGACGAGATCGCCCTCGCCATACGCTCGGTCGCTTCCGGCAAGGCCATGGGTCCGAATGGTCTCCCTATCGAGTTGTACAAGTTGCGACCGGATACGCTGGCACCCCACCTCCGGGCTATGTTCCTGGCGGCACACTCGGTGGGCTCCCTCCCGCCGGACCAGCGTCTGGCTACAATCGTGGTCATCCACAAGGAAGGGAGACCTCGGGACCGGGTTACATCCTATCGGCCCATTTCGCTACTGAATGCGGAGCCCAAGATTCTCGCCAAGGTACTGGCCAATCGGCTGGTCGGCGTGGTGGGCGATTTGGTTCATCAGGACCAGTCTGGCTTTATTCCCCATCGCAACACAGCCCTTAATCTGCGGCGTTTGCACGGTGTGCTCGCACGTGCCCCGTTCATACGGGAGCCGGCCATTTTGGCGTCCTTAGACGCCACCATGGCGTTTGACACGCTTGAATGGCCATATATCTGGGCGATGCTTGCGAAGTTTGGATTTGGCCCAGGGTTCATCAGTTGGGTCAAATTGCTGTATTCGGGCCCATTGGCGCAGGTGGTGGTGAATGGAAGAGTATCGGCTCCGTTCGAGCTGGGCCGGGGCACACGACAGGGCTGCCCCTTATCGCCGCTCCTCTTTGCACTTGCCTTGGAGCCCCTGGCGGAGTGGCTGCGGTGGGAGCCTTCCATCCGTGGTCTCCGCTGGACCCCTGAGTATGAGGACCGCATATCCCTATACGCTGATGACATCCTCTTGTACCTAGCTTCCCCACGTAAATCACTCATAGTACTGGTTGATGTTCTGCATTCATTCGGTCGTACCTCCGGTCTGGTCATCAACTGGGCTAAATCGTGTGTGTATGTTCTCTCTGGGGAGGCTCCTATCCTCCCGCGGGGCTGTCCGATCCAGGTCGCCCCGCAGGGATTTAGGTACCTGGGTGTCTTCATTACTCTGGACCCGTAGGCTCGGTATGATCGGAACTTGCTTCCCCCCCTCCAGCGTCTGAAAGAGGATGTCGCGCACTGGCGGCGTTTGCCGCTTTCGCCGCTCGGCCGGGCGGCATTGTTTAAAATGATGTCGTTGCCGCGTTTCCTATACGCGTTGCAGAACACTATGGACCTCGTCCCAGCGCGCTACTTCCGCGAAGTGGAGAGTTTGCAGCGCCGCCTGTTCTGGGACGGGAGGCCACGTATTGCCCTGGCTAAGCTGACGCTCCCCTGGTATGATGGGGGGATTGCCCTCCCGGATATTAAACGGTATTATTGGGCCTCCCAGCTAGCTGCGATTAATCAGGGCCTATATGGGCCCGCCTTAAACCCGGCGTTTGAAATGGATAGGATGCTACTTCCAGGTGGTGACCATAATCGAGCGCTCTACTCTAGCGCGCCCGAAGCTCGCCTAACGGGCCCCACGCGTGTCATGGTGCGAGTGAGGCACGCGGCCAATGCTGCAATGGGGTGGAAGGACCGTTTGACCCGGGCGTCACCACTATACGCATCTGAGCGGTTGGGCTCCTTGTGGACCTCGAAGGGCTTTGAGAAGTGGGATTTAATAGGCATCAGCAAAGTGGGGGATCTCTGGACGAGGGGAGGATTTAAAACGTTCGAGATGCTGCAGACGGAATTTCAGTTGCAGGGCAGCGAGTACTTTCGGTACTTGCAGGTCCGGCATGCGCTGGGCTCCGTCTTTCCGGACGTTGCCTCCATCCCGGAGTGTTCCCCCCTGGAGGATAGAGTGCTGGATGGACACGTCCCTGACAGCACGATCTCACTGATCTACAAAAAACTGATCAACGACCGCTCAGACTTGTTGACGGCCCTTCATGAGGCTTGGGTAGCCGATGGGCAGGAGCTGGACGACGAGGACTGGATCTCCGCGGTGGCCTCCCCGAAAGAGGTGGCCATACCGGCTCGCCTTCGTTTCGTCCAGCTCAAGATACTCCACAGGGTCTACATGACGGGGCCAAAGCTCCTGCGTATGGGCTATGCTGAGGACGGTTTGTGTAAGCGTGGGTGTGGTGCGCTGGGGACTTTTCTGCATATCTTTTGGGAGTGCCCGGAGGTGGAGGGGTTCTGGCGTGGTGTGCATGAGGTGCTGCGAGTGGTCACGCATGTGGCGCTGTTGCCCGAAGCGAGGAGATGCCTGTTGAATGTGTGGGAGCCTACCGATTACTCGGTGCCGCAGACGTGGTGGGTGACTCTGGGGTATATGGTTGCCAAGCGTGATATTGCCCAGCTGTGGGGATCCCAGAGGCCCCCGACTGTCTCGGCCTGGAAGGAACATATGGATTGGTGCATGTTTCGGGAAAAGGTGGTGTATGTGGCGAGAGGTAAGCCTGCGACATGGGTGAAAGTGTGGGGCCCCTGGAACGCCTACCGCGGGGGAATCTGTGCTCCACCGTTATTGCCCGATCCGTCGCCGGCCCCGTCCCCTTAGCCAACTCATCCCCCGGTACCTGGGCATTAGGTGTACCCAGCCCTAGTTCTGATCTCTCCCCCCCCTCTTGAGATTCCTATGGATGGCTAGGATCCCCCCTCTAGGGGAGCACGTATTGCTATTCCGATTGAGGATTGCCTTGTGGGTTTGTTTGTATTTGTTGTTCTTTAAGTTTAAAATGGAACCGTATAGTGGGGTCTGGATAGTGTGGCTCGCAACGATGTTACCTCCTGTGCATGCTCGGCCGCAGCACCATGTGTTTTATAAATGTATATCGTATGCTCCTTTTATTGCTAGCGGCCGGCCGGAAGGTTGTAGGCCCATATTTGTATATTTTTTTGAGTCTTGTAATAAACGGTTTAAAAAATAAATAAATAAATAAATAAATTTCGCAATCCGGTTTCAAGTACTTGGGGGTCTACGTATCTTTGGACCCGGTGGTCAGCCACGAGCATAATCTCCTTCCCCCTCTCCAGCGATTGAAGTTGGACGTGGCTCGGTGGCGTAGATTGCCGTTGTCGCCACTCAGTCGAGAGGCACTTTTTAAAATGATGTCCCTGCCCCGCTTTCTCTACGCACTCCAGAACTCCTTTGATATTATTCCGGCGGCCTACTTTCGGGAGGTGGAGGGTTTACAGAGGAGACTTGTTTGGGACGGTCGCGCACGTATCGCTCTGGCAAAACTGACTCTCCCCTGGTATGACGGCGGCATCGCGCTCCCGGACATCAGGAGGTATTATTGGGCCTCCCAGTTGTCCGCCATCAACCATGCTACGTATGCACCCGGTCCGAATCCGGCTTTTGAGATGGATAAATACCAGTTGCATGGTGGCAACTTCAACAGAGCGCTTTACTCTCGGACGGCGGGGAGGAACCTAACGGGACCCACTAAGATTGCAGTACGTGTGTGGAAGGACGCCAATGTGGCTGTGGGATGGAATGATCGCCTGACACGAGCGACCCCCTTGTTTGCATCGGACAGATTGGGATGCCTCTGGACAACAAAAGGTTTTGATAACTGGGATATGATTGGCATTAGCAGAGTGGGTGATCTCTGGGTGAAAGGTGAGGTCAAATCCTTTGCGGTGCTTCAGAGTGAGTATGAGTTGAGTGAGAGGGAGTTCTTCAGATATGCACAGGTCCGCCACGCTTTGCTGTCGGTCTTCGAGGCCGGTACCACAGTCCCCGCATCTTCACCACTCGAGGACCGTATACTTGATGGTCATCTGCCGGATAGTACGATTTCCTTGATTTATAAGAAATTAATCAACAATCGGGCGGACCTCCTCGTGCATCTTAGGGAGGCCTGGACGGAGACGGGTTGGAGTTGGATTACGAAGACTGGCAGTCCGCACTGTCCTCCCCGAAAGAGGTTGCCATTCCTGCCGTCTCCGTCTCGTCCAGCTCAAAATTCTTCACCGTGTTTATGTGACGGGTCCTCGTTTGGTTGTGATGGGTTTTTCTTCGGATGGGTTGTGTAAGCGCGGCTGTGGAATGAGCGCCACCTTCCTTCATATCCTCTGGGAGTGCCGCGAGGTTGCGGCATATTGGCACCGTGTGCATGCTGTAATGGAGTGTGTTACTGGGGTCGCTCTGTTGCCTGAGGCTCGTCGATGTTTGTTGAATGTATGGGAGCCGACTGACTACAACGTCGCCCAGGCCCGGTGGGCGGCACTGGGGAACATGATAGCAAAGCGGGATATTGCGCAGCTTTGGGGTTCCCGACGGCTTCCCACCGTGTCAGTGTGGAAGGAGAACATGGACTGGTGCATGTTCAGAGAGAAGATGGTGTATCTGCTTCGGGGCAAGCCTGGGGCGTGGGGTAGAATTTGGGGTCAGTGGAACACCTACCGAGGTAATATCTGTACGCCCTCTTTTCTAGATACTCCGGACACTTCCCTGTCCCCCTGATCCTGAGGTTCCTGGAATACTGTACCCTTTTGACTGAATGCTCCGACTTCCCCACTGCCTCCCCCCCCCCCCCCCGGTCATCTTTATTGTCCTCCTGATTCTCTACCTGGTATGGTGGGATCCCCCCGTCGGAGCTCGACACCATCTAGACTGTTCCTCGCCTTGAGTTTTGTTTCATTGTTTCTTTGTTTGTTCCTTCTTTTTCTTTTTCAAAAATTAAAAATATCTGTATCCTGCCTAGCTTCTGAGTTGCTTAGAATATCTCCTGTAACCCTGCTTCGCCTCTGGGGATCAGTCGCTGCTTCGTAACATCCAGCAATTGATATGCATCTATTAGCGGCCGGCCCTGGTGGTTGTAGGCCCATATCTGTAACGATGCTATTATGCACAATAAAGTTTTTCAAAAAACAAAAAAAAACTAAAAAACAATGAGGGTCGAGGATTAGCTCCTCACTTTCTGGAGAAGTGCGCATGCTTGCGTGCTCCTACAACACTGAAAACATTACAGTCTTTGCTGGGCTTTCTGAATTTCGGTCGTATGTACATTCCCGATTATGCCCAGCGTATCAAGCCGCTTTATGCCTTGGTACAACCTACTTTTTCCAAATCGAGCTGGCTGCCAGAGCATTCAGCTATTTTGCAATCTTTGCAAGCTGATCTTCTTGCTTCAAAATACTTACTGACACATGATAACCGCACTAACCTGGTAATAAGAATTGTGCCAGGCGCAGTGGGTTTCTCATACTTAACGTTCAATGAGGGCGACACCGTCCCCATTGCATACAAATCACACCTGTACACTTCGGCTGAACTGCGCTTTTCCACGGTCGAAAAAGTTCTGACTGCAGTGCAGATGGCGATTCTCAAAGAACGAGCGCTGTCGCAAGGAAAACGCATGTTGGTGGTCACACCGTATCCTGCCCTGGAAGCAGTGACGAGGGCAAATGTGTACCTAATTCTAAAGCTTTGCATCCACGTTGGATACAATGGGCCACTTCCTTGACATCGCCCGATGTCACCTATATCTTTGATGCCTCATTGCAGACTCAGGAGTTTTTTCTGTATGAATTCGTTCATCCGGCTCCTCTGTCTTTGCGCCCGCTCGAAGATTACCATTGTGTCATTTACACTGACGGTTCGGCGCAACCGGCGACTGGATCGAAGCATGCCTATTCAGCGGCCTGCGCAATTGTGGCGGGTACTTTCGTGAATGGTGAATTCCAATCTGATGTCGTGCATACGCAGTCATTGGGTGATTGTACCGCACAGTTGGCGGAGCTTCGTGCTCTGGTGCTTGCACTGGAGTTTGCTGATCCCCGGGTCACTACTCTTATAGTAAGTGACTCGTTTTACTGTGTTCAGTCCTTTAACGACAATCTGTTCTTTTGGTCTCAAAATGAATATCGTGATTCCAAAGGTAGCACAATTAAGCATAAAATGCTTTGGGTTCGAGTGGCAGAACTTAAAGAACATCTGCCTCTCGTGAATGTAATTCACACTCTGGGGCACCAGCGAGTTGGTGTCCACGCTGTCGGCAACAGCTTAGCTGACGAAGCAGCGAAAACAGCAGTGGCGATATATCTAGTAGCAGCAGTTACAAGATCCAAAAGTAAGATCGATGATGACATCTTGGCAGCTATTGCTGCTACAGAGAAGGGAAGTAATTACCCAAGAGGTTTCCCTTCTCGGTACCATTATCATTTAAGTCCTGATAACGTCCAATTAGTGAGAATTAACTACGTTGGTGACAGATTGATTCCCAACGCGGACTGCAGACCATCCTTGATAACAGCAGCTCATGAGGGTATGGCCTCTGCCCACGCCGGCGTTGCAGCAACTGTTACGTTGTGTGGCTCACTGGTTAGAGGCAGCAGACCAAGAAGGTGGAGTGGTGTGGCTCACTGGTTAGAGGCAGCAGACCCAGAAGCAGAGGATAGCCCGGGACCAGGGTTCAATTCCCGACGCGGCAGGGTCGTGGACCAGAGCCAGCGGACTCGATAATTCTCGCCTCGGTGCCTACTCTAACCAGGGATCACACTCAGCAACTCTGGGCATTAGCTTGCCTCATCTCCACAACGGCCCCCCACATTCGCCGGGGATGCCTGGTTTCACCTTGGAGATACCCAGGAGGGACCATCTCACAGGGATAGCCAGGACGGGTTCCCCAGCGGTCTACAGCGCCACGACGCCTCAGGGCAGCAGTGCGCTTTACAAGACGCAAACATTTACATTTACATGTTACTCTGTTACAACAACGTTACTGGTGGCGCAGGTTATATAAACAGGCTCGCACTTATGTTCTTGATTGTGACATTTGCCAGCAGATTAAACCTTCAACTGCTGCGCGCCCACCACAAACTCAGTTGTACATATCCAATAACACTTGGGTGTGTTTATCTGGATCACTGCGGTCCTTTCTCCTCTGATACTGCGTACAAGTACATCTTAGTTGCAGTGGATTCGTGCACACGTTTTCTGTGGGTATGGCCACAAAGGAGTGCTGATGCCCGTACTGTCATCAGGGATTTGCATGTCTTTGTGGGAAGTTTCGCGTGTGGTACCTTTCATTCTGATCAGGGCCCTGCATTCGCCTCTAAGGCGTACAAAGAAGCCATGAGAAATTTGGGGGTCCAAGTCAAATTTTTGTCTCCCTATCGACCTGAGGGTAATAGTGTGGTGGAGTGAATGAACCGTGACTTAAAGCAATCCTTGACAGCTAGGGTTTTAGGCACTGGCCGGAACTGGTTAGCCCATCTGTATAACGTCCAACGTGCACTTAATAATCTTCCTAGAAGGTCTCTGGGTGGGAGGACCCCATACATGATGCTCTTTGGCATAAGAAGGTTTGTCCCGGAACTTGATGGTCTAGACATGGTGGCGTCTGCCGCACCCGTTGACGTAGATGATCACTGTGCTGTATTGCAGACTCTACAAGAAGCCAGAGACAGTCTCGCGAAGGAACACGTGCCCTCCACATCTGATGCTGCACTTCAGATTCCGGTAGTCGGCTGGCTACCTCGAGTTGGTGACCTGATCCGTGAGAAGGTGGGGAACAAGAAGGAGTTTGGCCCCTCTTATCGTGCCCCGGTTCCAGTGCTTGGCGTGCAGGGTACAAGAACAGTCATTTTACCTCCACTTCCTGGTCGCAAGGATAACAGGTACATCTCCATTGACAATGTCAAACTACAGCGAGTAGCCGATTCTTCTTAGTATGACTCCAGCGGTTTCTTGCCCTGCGATGCTGAGAAATTCTGTTTTGGCTCCGGCTTCTACCACCATGTCTGATATTGCCATTGAGACGCATACAGTTACTGATCCTTTGTTGCTACCATCGGCTGGTGGTCCACCTGAAGATACTGAGTATGCTTATCCTGCAGATGTACCATTGCTTGTTTTACAATCCACCGCAGTTAACCAGTCACGTTTCTCCTTTGATACTAACTCTATGACTTCCAATGCCCCATCAAAAGTTCTATTTTTGCTGTCTGGTGTAAAAGATATTTTTTAATTCCCCCTTGGACTTACATTTGGCTGATGCTCATATGTATTTTTTTGTTCATGTCCATTGGATTTGTAGTGGTATTTTTTCGTCTTGTGAGTGGACACTACCTAAAAGAAAGATCTACAATTAGACTAATTGACTGAACTTTGGCCCCCCACTCCTCATCACACATCATGAAGAGGGACCAGACTTTTGTGAATATTACTGCCTGGCCTGTGTTAGATGGGATTGCGTGGGATGCTGTTAAATTTTAGATTCATGGTCCAACAGAGGTTATCAATGTTCCAAATGTATTTCGTGTTTCTATTGGTCATGTCGCTAAGCAAAACATCCGATCTGATGATTGGGACGTTCAGGCCATGGAAGCGCTGTTTTCTGATTTGAAATATTATGCTGCATTTGATGCTGTGGATTTGTATTTAGATACTGCTAATTATGGTGAGCAGTTTTGCTATCAACATTATGGCAATCATTTCCTACATAAAGCCAATACGTATAGAAATTTTGTAAATTATACACAATGGGAACATTGTCCAACGCCAATGCTAGGCAGCTCCACCACATTACTGAACAAATTCATATATTTTTCTAATTTCAGTGTTTCAAATCCTGCTTCCTTTTATTTTAAGGTGGCAGCTGAGTCTGCCTCGAAAGTTAGGCTGACACACACTAAATTATTATATTCCAAATCCTTTATGCATGATTTGGCAATCAGAGGTTATGATCTGTGGAAAGCTACTATTGATCTTAAATCGGTTTGGGGTTCTAAACCGTGGCAGGTACAAGGAACAGAAGCTTTGCATCATGCCTGCCTCATCCCGTACCACATGTTGTTTTTGAATTCGACAATTTTTCAGACCACCTGCTTTGGATTGGCTACTTCTAAAAAACTGAATTCTCCCTCTACTCCGGATCTGGGTGCTTATCCAAATTGGGATAATCATACGGATCTGTCCCTTGATGCGTTGCAGTCATACATCTCTAATACATCCTTCAATATTTCCAAATTAAATCCGGAAGGATGGTTAACATGGCAGATGAGCTCGGATTCCTGTCAACATCGTTTTCTGGATTTGAAACCTGGGTATACGCAGGTTCGTGTAGACCCCCATTTTGAATCTTCTCATTCTCTAACTACCTACTCGGTAGGGAAATTATGCCAATCTTGGCCGCAAAATTCCACCTTGGCATCTGTTAAACTTCATTTATCTAAATTACATGACAAGATAGATTTGAATGATTTTGTTAAGGGTCCTGTTGCTGGCAGGTCCAAAAGATGGGTATATGCTATTTATAACGAAGTTTGGAAGTTATCACAAATTGAAGCTGCTTCCAGATTGCGAGCTATTGGTCAAGTCAATATGGAAAAAGTACTAGCTGTTATAGATAATAGCATTAACACACTTTCTTCCAGAATTACACGTTAGATAATATTGTTTCATCTGTTGTTGATATTGTGCAGGATGATATGTCTGTTTTGTATCATGGTCAAAATCAATTGCGTTCTATAATGCAGTTTGCATGGACATTGCAAACGTTAATGGCTGGGAAAGTCCCATGGGACTACATGAATACTTCATCTTTGTTCCTTCCTTTTAATCTAACTGCAAAACAACAATTCATGTCCATGAAGGATGCAACATATTCGTTACTGCACATTGAAAAGTTAGAACCTTTGCCTTTCTCTGTGGCCAAATTGAACTCCGCTCTGTGGCTTATCCATGGGTTAATAACACTACCATTACCCTTGTTTAAGTTCAGTTCTTGCATGAAACATTATGCCCTAGGCAGATATGAACAACTAGGTACTGCCTTCCTGCATGAAGTTTGGTCACTCCCATTTACATACAGGTGCATGAGAGACGGTAAAGAGGTCTATTTGAAAGGTGAGGACTGCACTTCCACACCTGATCACTCTGTAGTCTGTAGGCACATTCAGTTGCATGGCGCGTGCAATGTGTTAGCTCCTAATTTAGCATGCATCCTGAAAGGGATTCCAGTGCCAGCTATTACACCCTCTTTCACGTTGCTGGCTAACGGTAGTTATTTGCTTTTAAATAATGAGGCTTGCTGCAGGATGCTAGTGGGAATTCCCTACATAGTGACTGTATCACAGAGAGTAGTTTGCTGTAAGAATGTCCTTTTCCCACCCCCGCATGGGCGGCTGGATGTATCCATCTGGCCTATCATTCCAACCTTGAAAGCAAAGTTCAACAAGATGAGCATAATAAGGGCTCTATTGTCTCAAAAAGAAGTTGCGCTGACTTCTTCACGTGAAACATTTGTCCTTCACGTAGCAAATACGCGCACCGAGGTGCATGCGCTTTTGAATACTGATCTCCCACTTCATTTTGGTACTAATTCAAACTATATTTAATGCCTCGTCAACAACGGGCTAGGCACATTTTTTCAAAATTGTGGGCTCCGGCCTCGTGACCTCCTTCCAAACTATTTTTGGTGTGATCCCGGCATTTTTTCATTCTATTTTTTCCAGCGTCTTTGGCGGTCTCCCGTTGATTCTCGCCCTCGCGGCTGGGGTGCTATTGTTGGTCTGCTTACTGCGCAATGGCTGCACAATGTGTGTCATACGGCAGCCTGTCCCGGCTGCTCCATCTTAGTAACCGGATGCTTGAATATTATGGAACGTTACCACTGGCAACGTTGAGCATAGCCTATGGATTGTCCTTCTGGTTTTCCTACTTTACATGCGTGCAACCTGTTTTTCATTTCTTAGATTGTCCTTTCTAATGGGCTCTGGATTTGTGCTTGTCAAACTCGGTGTCTCCTGCCCCGGATTATGATCGACTAATGAGTCCCTTAGTGGCGCATGAGTTGAACTGTTCTGGTGTCAGGATTATGGCCTGTGGAGCGGCACATGGAGTCCTAGGGAATTGGGACATCGGTATGGCTGCATATGACTTCCTGGCAAGAAGTTATCTTGAAGAACACGCCAGTTGTCCTCTGATTGTGCTAGAGGCCCCAGTTGTTGAATAACATGTATGTTCATTTACCTTGCTAGACTGGATGGCGGACACTTTTACAGAACATTCCAATGACTTCCTCTTGGAAGCTGTTGCTACTTACTGTGCTTATACGTTGATGGATTAACTTGGATGTCGTCCAACTTTCCATCACGCGCATTTTTTATTTTTTGGGGGTTTTTGATTCGGCATTCGTGCTCGCTGAGCCTTGCCATTGGTTTTTCCATGCACATTTCTTTTCCCATTATCGTTTTTTTTTCTTCGAACCTTCACTGCCATTTTTATGGATTTCCAATTTGTGCTCTTAGTTCCGTTCTATCGAACTTGAACTCTGCATTCCCTAATTGTATCCCTATTGGTTCGTGATCCGATCAAGGGGGGGTGTAGTGAAGGCTGCAATTTAGATGCATACATTGCTATGTTAGCATAGGCGCGTTAGATGTTAGAAAGCCATCTTGCCACTTTTTGCTGCTTTTGCACACGACACTGCAGATACATGTTATGATTTGAAAAATGCTTGCTTGCCTTTTCTTCACATGAGAACTGTCTGTTGTTCACATCCCTAGATGTGCGCTGCGACCTTGGTCTGAACATTGTGTAAAGAAACAGTCTGGGTCGCCAGACAATGCATGATTTTGAGTTCAGGTTGATCGGCCCACTATTTAGCCATAACACGCACAACAGCTGCAAATACCTGAAAGTCGAGTGCTTTTAATATTGCAGTCTGCATGCTTTACACACACATTCTGGAGAGGAACTTTCCCAGGAGCAGAGCAAAGCTGATCCTGTGATTTATTTATTTATTTGTGTATTTTATAAAGCACACAGCTGCCCCAACGGGGCGTCCCGGCGCTGAGAACCCTGGGAAAGGAGAGCAAGAAACGGAGGGCCTGTCTAGGAGGAGAAAAGGTGTGTCTTCAGCAATTTACGAAATGCTGATTCTGATTGGCTGGTACGTAAAGCTAGCGGGAGCTTGTTCCAGCGCTGAGAGGCACAGACCTCAAAGGTTTTTCCACCTGCACAAACTCGTTTAAATCGTGGAGTGTGCAGGAAAAATAGGGAATTGGAGCGCAATGTCCTGGAGTGGACATACGGTCGCAAGATGTTTTTCAGATGAGCCGATCCGATGCCTTTTGAGGCTCGGAAGGCCAGCGTCATTGCTTTGAAGACACTTAATGGGTAACCAGTGCAGTTTGCGTAAAAGTGGAGAGACATGGTGTCTAGCAGGAATTCTCTCTACAAGCCGAGCGGCGGCATTTTGGACTGTCTGAAGTTTATGACACAGGCCTGCTGTGATACCAAGGTAGAGGGCATTAGCGTAATCGAGATGGGAAATTATCAATGCCTGGATCACAGTTTTACGGCAATCCGCCGGCAGGTAGTTAATAAGGCGTTTAATGGTCCTGATTTTAGCGAAACAGGAAGCAGCTACTGTCTGTACCTGATTGCTGAAACTAAGATGGTTGTCCCAACGTACCCGTAAGTTTTTCACCGAGTCTTTAGGGGTGGGGGCTTGGCTTAGATCGTCTGGCCACCACAGGCTAGAATCCAAAGGAGATGGAGAGTTGAAAAACAGGATCTCCGTTTTTCCTGCGTTGAGTCGGAGGGAGTTAGCATCCATCCAACTAGAAATGTCCCTAAGGCAGGATTTCAGCGGATCAAAGGCAGAAGCAGAGGGGGTATCAAAAGTAAAAAGAAGCTGAATATCGTCAGCATAGGAGGTGGATTTAATCCCTGTCTGAGCGATCAGCTTGGCCAAAGGGGTAAAATAAACATTAAAAAGGAGCGGACTCTGGGAAGAACCCTGGGAAACTCCCCATTTAAGTGGTCTGGCAGGGGAGGTGTAGGGAGGGGTGAAAACCTGCTGTGTGCGGTCCGAAAGATAGGATGAGAGCCATTTCAGCACAACACCTCCTACGCCCAAGTCCTCGAGCCTACTCAGCAAGATCTTGTGAGAGACGGTGTCGAATGCTGCTGATAAATCCAACAGCACTAGCACCGCCCTCGACCCCTGGTCTAGCGTCCACCTCACCGAGTCCGCCATTTCAATAAGGGCAGACTCCGTGCTGTGGCCTGATCTGAAGCCGTGCTGAGAATCATGGAGAAGTCCATTGGATTCAATATAGTTCGCCAACTGAGAGTGCACCAGTTTTTCCAGGATCTTTGCTGGTGCAGGCAGGAGGGAAATGGGCCTGTAGTTGCTAGGTTGGTCAGGATCCAGGCTGGGCTTCTTAAGGATGGGGACCAACGAGGCATGTTTCCATTTGGCAGGAAAACAGCCCAGTCTGAGAGAGCAATTCCAGATGTGATTCAGATAGGGATTAAGTAGAGGGGCAAGTTTTTTGTATTGCTTGGCTGGCCAGGGATCGTTAGGCGAGCCTGATTTACATTTGAGTAATTCAGCCATAGATTCGGCTTCCGAAACGGCTGCAAATTCGGATAAGATAGGCAGAGGTGGCGAGAGAGTAGTGGGCTTTTCTTCCCAACCTACTGTGTCTAGGGTGGGGAAAGAGGAATAGATGATTTCTATTTTATCCTCAAAAAACTGGGAGAGTTTATCACATAATGATTGTGAGGCAAGCTGAGTTCGAGTCAACGCGTTGGGGTCTGTGAAGGATCTGACTATATTAAAGATCTCCCTAGCGCCATTACTGGCGAGCATGATTCTGGAGGCCAGAAAGTGTCGTTTGTGCTTCTCAATCAGTCTCCTATATTCTTTGAGGGCTAATTTATAGGAGATTTTACTATCGATAGTATAGTTCTGTCTCCAGAGGCGTTCAAGAGATTTGCAAGAGGCCTTTTTCTGCCTGAGCTCATCAGAGTACCAGGGTGCCGAAGGTACAGCCCTATAAGTTTTGATGGTTTTAAGGGGGGCCAAAGCATCTAAGGCCTGACTGATCCATGTGTCCAGGTGATCAATCTGTAGATCCGTGATGTGATTCAACTAAGCTGATCTTTACGGTATGGGGTTCCACATTCAAGCCTAGAGACCTTCTATTAGTCCAATAATATTAGCTTACTAGTGAAGGGAAGGTGGCTGTATTCCACTGTCATTTATTATATGATTTCTCCCTTTATTTTCTATGGTATTGTAACAATGCTGATGGTTTTATTTTTAATCATTTGCCTGCTTATGTTAGCCAAAGTAATGCATCTTAGGACACGTAGTTTATAAAATAAACATTTTAAACTCTACCGTGTCTCTGTTTACTCTTGTTGTGGACTGATATGAGAATAATAACGGACAGGTATTTCTGATTCCCACCATTCCTGAGAGTACTCTAAGTCGCTTGTTCTGCATTGTCTATACATTGGGACCTCAGATAGAATACGGATAACGAATGGGACACTGATGCTGGTCGGATAGGGGTTCTGAGGTGAGTTTTTTGGTACACCACAATTCACTGAGGGTCTGGTTTCCTGCGCATAGTTCTGTGCATGAACAGAAACCCTGCAACAGGTTGAGATACGTTCTAGTGATTGTGTGCATCTTTTCACAGTGGGTGGAAGTTTACCCCACTAGGAGAAATTACAGTCTCACAGTGGGCAAGTTGTTAAGGGAGTTAATACCACGTTTCGGTTTCCCGACTTCTCAGGAACTCATTTTAATAATGAGGTCCTGAAGATGTTATGTGCAGCATTACAAGTTGGACAGATACTCAGCTACAGTGACTGTCCAGTGACTTCTGGAATTGTGGAGAAAATCAATGGCACCTTGAAATCCAGGTTGGCCAAAGTATGTGCTTAGACGTTTCTGAAATGGCCTGATGCATTGGCCTTTATACTGACGAGTCTATGCAGTACTCCAGATAGGGAGTAAGGATTGTCGCCCCATTAAATTATTATGGGGAGGGCCATGAGACTGCTAGCTGTACCTGTGAACGCGCTTGTGAACATTTCTGATAAGATGTTTCTTGATTACTGCAAACGGCTGGCTGATGTGCAGCATTCTGTGTCTCACCAGATTGGAGAGGCTACAGTCCCACCTCAACAGGAGCATTGCCATGACCTTGGTGCCGGCGTCTGGGTAATGGTGAAGAAGCACATGCGAAGGTCGTGCTTGGTGCCTCAGTTGAGTGGGGCGTACCAAGTGATCTTAGTCACCACAACTGCTATGAAATGTGGAGGCCTCCCTAATTGGGTAAGCGCTGCCCATACTCGCAGAGTCCAGTGTCCCCTTGATGATATAATAGCACCTGTTCCTGATGTGCCAGTGGTTACAGTGAGACATAGGAAACAGGTTAGTCAAGCTGTTGGCGATCAGCAAGAAGCTGGGACAGCATATTTTTGGTCTGAGGGGGGGTCTGAGAGAGGCAACAGTTGAAGTTGGTACAGAAGAGTATTGTGTTAACTATGCCAGATTCAGACCCTGTAGAAGGGCCTAGTGCAGTAAAAATGTGGTTTGTACCCAGATACCAGTGGCCCAGAAGACAAGAAAGAGGGCAACACGGTCTGTCTGAACTGCACGTACCATACACTATCCCAGAGGATACTGAAGGATTTGGCTTAAGCGACAGATTGGAGAAATGGGTAACAGTAAGGAGATCAAAGGGAGCAAGAGTGCCCTGCTTGAGGTACTCCTCACCTGAATGGACTTACCTAGCAGTCAATGACTGGGAGAGAACATGTTACATCTTTTGCTATACCAATTTGCATCCAATTAAACCTCCTTGAGTTAACTTTTTGTGGCTGAACTGAGTTTTGGTATTGCATTGCCACTGAATATACTGAGTCTATTTATTCTGGAAGTGATCATTAGAGAGTCTGAATTGTGTATTTACTAGAGACAGGGCTTAATAGATTTGCCCAAACTACAAAGAAGAATACAAAGGCCCAAGTTGGTGAAGATCGTAAGATTGTTCTTTAGAAGTACACGAAGTAGGGCTAAGGAAGTCTTACATAGTTCATTGTACATATTTTACCAGGGGGGGGGGGACATTTAAAATGTATTTCGCTGTTTGTACAAGTGGAAACTAACTGGAAGAATTGGGCTGTAATCTTCTAGATAACAACCTTCCACCATAGAACTCATGGAGCCTAATGCAAACACTATTAGACATAAACGCATATGTGCAGGAGTGTTTGCTGTTGTGACAATAATGTCAGTTGCTGTACTTATAATTTTGAATTTACTCAATCATTTACAGGTGGGAAAGCTTAGACCTACACATGCCCCTCAAACACTATTTCCTACTGCCAATAGTTTACCTACAATAGATAAGAAAGAATTGCATATAGATGCTTTCAGATGAGATTATTCATTGAATGTTTATTCAAGGCAGCTTTATGATTATGTTAACACTATGAATGCCAGGGATTGCTACGTTTGTATGCCGTTACCTGCATCGGTTGTTGAGGGAATAACGTACCATTACCTCCTCTTGACATATGGAGTTACCTGTTGTTTGTTGCTAAGCTTATTTTATGGGAAAGGTTATTTTCAATACTGTTATTCGAATCATGACATGGTCTTTTCAAATGTTCCAGTGCTGAATGATAAGTTACTTACCTTTGGTAACACCTTACCTGGAAGAGACATGATCTAGCCGTAGGTTCCTTACCTTTGAATTTCACAGGCGTCATATTGGATCCAAAAGATTTTTCTTCAAGTAATAACCCTGCGCGCCGGAGGTAGCATTGGTTGGCTCTGCTTGACGACAGCGGTGGCCACGCCATTCTGACGTCTGTGTCACCTATATATAGGCACCACCTTGGTGTGCTGACATCATTTACTTTTCACATCTTTCCACGTTAGAAGCGCGGAGCCATGAAGTGCACTGACATTTGTGTGTTTTGAGAAACTAGGGCCCTAAAAGGTAGCAGCCCTGACCTAAAAACCTTTTTTGCAGTGCGGGAAGGATGGTTGGGTTTGTAAGGAGTTTACAGATAGATCATGTCTCAACCAAATAAGGATGTTACCAAAGGTAAGTAACTTTCCCATCTGATAGAGACATCTAGCTGCAGGTTCCTTACCTTTGAATAGATACGCAAGTGTATGAAGCTGGCTCTGTATATACTATACCAAAGTAATGTATAATGTGCACAGAAGGAGTTAGGCTTATCAGGAGGGTGTGTTAAGCATTTATTGTATTCTCTCAATCAAGACTGATGGCATACACTCAGAGACAGAATCCAGACCAATTAGGTAAGGATAAAAAAAAGGTATACTTATGTGTTATTGCTATAACCAAGCAGGATTTGGTACAGGCAAGTAGAATATACTTTCAAATACAAAACTTTCCAAGGAAATACAATTGTGAATGGAATTAGAATCGTTACAATTTTGTATTTGGTTTTAAAACAGGTTAGAAATTATGTGTATTTACTTTTAGATTACTTTTCAGTTACTTTGACTACTTGGGGTAATATGCCTAGATATAACACAATTCGGCATATTCGCAAGGACGTATTGCCAAGTTATTGGCACTTTATCGCAGCCAAATTGGCGATAAATTTATCGCCCCATTCACAAGCCGGTGCTAACAGCCCATATCACCAGTTTACCTGTGATATTAGCCGCAAAAAAGATTGCCACAGATGACACCGGCAACTAACGCTAATGATATGCAGAGTAGGCGTTCTCGTGCAAAAAGCAGCAAACACACCACTTCGCAACATTCTCAATGACCAGCCAGATCGGCGATAAGATCCCAAAACATGCGATAAGGCGCATTTGCTGCAGGATTTTAACACCTGCTCCTACCTGGTGTAAAGTCGGACGACAGCCGGCACCAGACAAGGGAGCACAGCCCAGAGCCACACCTGAAGATCAACAGATGCCATGGATCCACTGATCATGCAGCTCGGAGCCCCAACAGGGCCACAACACCCACCGCCACCACAACCAGGACTCCCACCCCCCCAGAACCCTTCCCCCCGTACCACCACAGAGGCAGCGCAGACAAAGACAGCAGACCTTCAGAAAACGCACCAACCTCACAGACCCAACACCAGAGAATGTCATTGCCCTCTACAGGCTCAAAAGGACAACCATCCTACGCATCCTGACCATCATTGCCCACAGGCTGACGCTACCAACACAGTGGACAACCAACATCCCTCCGCAGACAAAGCTGCTGGCTGTGCTGCACATGTTGGCCTCTGGGACCTTCCAACCAACAACCACCAGAGTCGGAGGAGTCTCACAGCCAGCCCTATCAAAGTTCCTCACAACTATCTTGGATGCCATCATCAGCTTGGTACCCCAGTACCTATACTCCCCCCACACTGCGCAGGAACAGCTGGAGACCAAGCAAGGCATCTACGCCATAGCTGGCTTCCCACATGTGTTAGGGTGCAATTGACTGCACACGTGTCCTACTTGTGCCCCTTAGTGACACTACACACAATTACCTCAACAGAAAGCACATGCATTCCATCAATGTGCAGGCAACAGTGGACCACCTGAGAATTGCCACCAACGTCGTCGCCAACTACCCAGGCAGTGTGCATGATTCCTATTTCTACCGACAGTCCATCATCAACCAGCGCTACCAGGATGGCACCCCTGAAAATGCACTGCTCGTTGGCAAGTACCAAATGATCACACACCTCAACTCCACAATCATGCAGGAATGGGAATGCACACATTATAAACTCACATACAACATGCCCAACAACATGCCCACCCACCAGGCACGACAGCACAACTTACTGCGGCAACCTGGGCCAGCCATGTACATAAGCCATCAACGGCATGGCACCTCAGCCACACAATAGCAGATTGTGGGGAGAGGTGGGAACCAGGCATGTGCGAAGGAGGTAAGTGACCCATGATGAGAATGTACACAATGCCAAGTGTGGCGTGGATGTGATGGCCAGACTGCAGTATGCTGACCACATACATATCCATGTCGACATACACTGCTGGTGTATGGAGTGTTGTGGAAGCGACCATGTCACCCCAGCCAGTGGGGAAGTTTGCGGAAATGTACCTTGTTATGTCCACCCATGGAAGCGTGAGCAGAGTGGGCTGGCCCGGCGTACGCCAGGCCAGCATAGGGGTGTGAATAAAAAGCACGTAGCTCTGGGCGTAGTTCTCGTCCGGAATGGCCAACGTCTCTGCCAGGGCAGTGCCTCTCACCCCGCCATGACGCTGACGCCGTCGTCGTGAGCGGAGTTGCCTGCGATCCTATGCGCCTGCTGTGCCCCGGGCCGCTGGTCCCCGAACCCGTCTTGCCCGCCCCTGCGCACCCAGGCCTCACTGCTCACTTTCCAACACTGGCGTGTGTCAAAGAGGGCCCACCACGTGCCGATGTAACCTCCAAGCCCGAGGCCCGTGACCTTGGCAGCCTGCTCAGACCATCACGGCCTTCTCAAGCAAGGCTTGCTGGCCTCCTTTCTCGTTGATGTACTCCACTGGCATACACAGCGGACAAGTAGGTCACACATTTGGAACTGAGTCTTTATTACACAATGACAGAGTACATATTGATGGCTGATTTTATGTCACTATACTCACTTTGATGTGGTGCCACGAGTCTGTGTAAAGCATTCCAACCACAAGTGTCTGTGGGCCCTCGCGGACTGCTGCCCTCGGCCCACACTGTGCTCAAGTGGGTCACACATTTGGAACTGAGTCTTGATTTCTTCATGGCCGAGTTCATATCATTACACGCAAGGAGAGGTGTAAGAGGGAGACGCGTTTCAGTCAGGAGGAAAAAAGGATCATCGTTACGGAGGTGATCATACACTACCAACAACTGCCCTGGTGTCACTAACTCTGTGCATTGCAAGCCGATGACACATGCTTGTGGGCCCCTGCTGACCGCTGCCTCCGGCCTACACTGCGACCGAGTAGGTCACACATTTGGGACTGAGTCTTGATTTATTAATGGCAGAGTTTATATCATTGTACCGGCCTCATCGCAGACTGCATCCCCTCCCAGCCCCGGTGGCACTAAGTCTGTTCCCTGACAGTCATGGACACTCTCTGGTAGAACTTTGGTGGCATCTGGGTCTATGGACTTGGGGTTGTCTTCATCCTCATGTAGCTGATACTGACTTGGTGGTAAAAATGAGGCTGTAGCATTCCACTCCTCAATTTGCCGCTTCCGGATGGCTTCTGCCCTCTGCATCATGCCCTGGAGGACACCTTCCACTGTTCCCGCAATATTCATCTTCAACATCGACGAGGACCCGCTCAGTCTGCGTGGCCCTACCTCAGTGCAGCGCAAGTCACCATCAATGGTGGTGGGCCTGTGCCAGCCGCAGTGCATCCGGGGCCACTAACTCTGTGCAGCTCAAGTCAGAGACCTTCTCTGATAGGATATTGGATGGCCTCTGGGTCGATGGCCTTGGAGTCATCCATGCCATGTGTCTGTGGCCCTTTGCTGTCCGCTGCCCCCGACCTCAAATGTGGTCCACCAGGGCTCATAATTCAAATCGAGTCTTGACCGGCCCCGACTTCGCATCACCGCAGGGGGCACATGCCACCACCGCCAGGACCACCTCCAAACAAAAGCTGCCAGAGTCGAAACAGTTGTACTGGCAGACTAACAGAGTTGCTCACACCTGTCGTGGATGCCATCATTTGCCTGATACCCTGCTCAGCTCTTCAGGTGCCACTAACTCAGTGCACCACAACTCATGGTCCATGACTGATTGTGCTGTGTGCTGTGGCGAGCTCAGGCAGCAATGTCACTTCAGGCTGTGTGGGAGACCTGGGACGATGATGCAGGTGTAACACCCCACTGCAGCTGCATCAGGAATATCCTAAAGGGACACAATCCTAGACAATTTATTCACATGAGCACACTCAGCTCTAGTGCCCCAACCTCAATGCACTGCAACTCACAGGCACTTCTGTTTGCATTTTGGGTGACCTCTGTACTTGCTACGGCTACCACCATGATGCTTCGCTGTAGTTCCTGTAATGCTGTTGTTTTCTGTTTTAATAGTGATCACTGTTCAAGTTGTTGCCAGCACCAACCATTCTGTGAGGGCTGGCACACACTCACCCCACACACATCCAGCAAAGGCGTCACTGTAAATGTGACCCTGCCAATAAAGGTGCCGGGTGCACGGGCCTGTAGCCAGTAGCACAAACTCTCTGCATGTGTCCGTGTGGTCATGATGTATGCATGAGGGCCCCGGGCCCTACAACATTACATTGTGCTGTGCACAGCGGATGCAACCATGTCACCGCAGGCAGCGGGTAAGACCTTGGACCTGTAGCCTTGTCGTCACCCACTCAATACGTGAGAGGAGTGGACTGGGCCATCGTGCGCAGGTCTAGCGTGGGTGTGAATGATAATTCTAGGGCTCTGGGCGTGGTTCAGTACAGGAAATATGCGAATGCATGTGTCTCTGTCACAGTGTGTGTCTCCTTTGTGGGGTGTAGGTGGTCCCTGATGGGACTTAGACACCCACGTATGTGATCTAGTTCGGCTTCCATGAGGTCGGACCCCACCCGCACCTGTTCGGCCACCTCCTTTTGGCAATCTGACACCTGGCATTGGAATGCGATGTGTGCTTTGGTGTAGTGTTGGGAACCAGCCGTGGTGGCGGATGATTCCTGCTGTGTGGTCTGTGCAGGGGCTGGGGTCTCCTCTATGTAGCTTGGCTGCCCTGCTCCTGGAGGTGGGTTGCCCAATATGTCCATGACCTGTTATAGGGCACCGTTGTCGAAGGTGTGGTGATCCTCTCCAGCATCACTGATGAGTTGGTGGTCTGCTCTGCTGGAGGTGTTATTTGTCCCTCTGCAATGTGAAGGGGAAATGCATTTTGACATTGTGTTGACATGTATGTTTGCGCATTGTTCTAGTTAACAGGCAGAATGTATGACAATGTACATTGTGACTGTGTGGGAGGTGCTGAATATTTGATGCGGGACAGTGGACATTTGGACTACATGACGGATGTGAGGTTGTACACGTACATTTCCATCTCACAGTTTCCTGCTATGATAGTTGTTATTGGCCTATTTCTACGCATGAGCGGACCCAGTTGTGTCCTCTGTTCTGTGTAGGTGTTGCACTTTGTACCACATTGTCATCAATGTGGATGTGCTGTTATTGCTATGTGTGTGTGCCGCATTGTGGGAAGGTTGCCCCAGCAGATGTGATTTTGCTGCCCCTTATCCCTCTGAGGCAGTGTGCCTTTGACTTTTGTGCTTTAACGGTGCTGAGATATTGGCGACTTGGGTCATTTGTGCTCTTGGGCGGTTATTGTACTCTTGTGCATTGTTTGTCTGCAGATGTGTTGCTGACGTCAGGGCTTGTTTGTGCACGTGGATGTGTCAGAGTGTGACCTGCTCCTTTCCGGATGTGGTCCACACTCAGCCACTTCAGTGTTGTTGCGTGCACAATGTCATGATGATTGTAGTGCAGCCATGCTGATCATCATGTAGTGCCACTTGCATTGTCAGTGTGGCTCACAAATATGCATCTGTGCAGGGTTTCGCACGTGCGCATGTGTTGGTAGTGGGATTGTTGACGTGTGGGATGGGACCCCTTTGGGCACATGGTGGATGGGGGCCTATTTGGTGTTTGTGTGTGTGCTGCAGTGTGCCACGGGGATCAGGGACATGATCCAGGGTCATTGTGGGTGTGCAGTGTGCTACACATCGTTGTGCATGTGTGCCATTGTGCTTATTTCCCCCGTCCCCCTGTCCCTGGTCGTTACTCACCCTGTTGATGTTGTGTCAGGTTCTATTGAGCTGTGTCCGAACTCCCAACTCCTTGCGCCGTCTCCACAATGATGACTGTGGCCTCCATTTCCTCCAGCTCCTCCTGTCGCCGTTGCTGCCTTCCAGTTGGCAGGGGGTTTGTGCTTGGTTTGGCTTTTCATATCATGCCAGCACGTCTTGGCCTCCTCGACACTTCGACTGCAATCACGATGAAATGCCATTTTTCTGCTTGTGTTGCAAATGACACGGTGGAGGTGACGGACAGTTGTTGTTAGTGTTTTGTCACCTGCGGGACGATGATCCGGTTTTCCTGCGGACTGAACCCCGTCTTCCTCTTTCTCTTCTCCTTGGCCTTCCCCGACCCCGGGGTTCCTTGCTGGTGGTCTGTGGGGTTCGCGTTGGCCTAGGCACTCTGTCAGGGTACATCCATGGGGCTACGCAGTTTATTTTTTTTTTGCCTTTTTTTTTGGTTCTGCTTTTATAGTGCATTTTCCTGCATGATGCGTGGGAATTGCAGGCCTGACGCTGGTTATCGCTGATTTTTGTATCGCGATTGGCCTCATCGCAACTTTTTTTGCGTTCTTGTTTCGCATTTTTGCGATGTCGTGTTGATTGTAATGCGGTCATTTGACACGTTATCGTGCGACTATCGCATGGTGCCGCAGTGTTGAGAATACTGCGTTAACACAACGTGGTTTTCCCGCGATAGACTGCGATATGCAATGTTGCGTTAAGCTAATTTTGCGATGTTTATCACACGTTCTTGAGAATATCCTCCAATGTGTCTTACAAAATATAGGTAAGTACGGTAGTTTTGGGTTTAAAACAAAGTCACTTTGTTTCGCATACAAACGTCAGTTCAACACAGAACATTTTTGGGACAAAAATCATAACATTGGTTCCTATGGTAGGAGAGAAGGTTATCGGTTTGCAGATAAGTAACAACCTGCAAGAGTAACTTTTGAAGGTTAGAACCAAGTTTCAGGAGGGCACTCAAATCGCACCACCAGCGACATTAGGGCGGCCAGGTGCAGAGTGCAGTGGCCCAATGTTAGCCAACGGGGCTAGAGTGCCTTCGGTCATGGGCTGCTTACAAGCAAGCCACTCAATTGTTGGAGCAAAGCTCCTAGGGTTAAGATCAGCACAGCAGGGGCCAACAATCAGCACAGGAGCTGCACCACCAGTGACAAGGAGGCTGCCAGATGCAGAGTGCCAAGAAGACGTCTGGAGCCCTGTGGTTTACAATGGAGATCTCTGGTTTGAAGAAGAGACTGCATGCTCGGGCAAAAAGGTTTTCTGAAGGCTACCACAGGCAGGAGAGGTAATTTGGGTTATTGGGGGATGCCTGGACACCATCAGTTGGGCCACCCAAGGCCATGGGGCATCGGGTGCAGGGGTGTCTTTCGGTGTCAGATCTTCTTACCACCTCTTGTCACGTTCGGGGGGACCTCTCAGGTTGAGGCTGCAGGTTTTGGTCTGAAGCTTGAGGTAGGTCAGTGATCACCAGGCCCAGGTCAGGATCCCTGGGGAGACCTTCTCATAGTGTTGGGTCACTCAAACTAAGGTTGTGGGCGTCAGGGGCAGAGTGATGCAGAACAGCGGAGCTGTCTGGATTCGGGTTCTGGGTTGGAGTCTTTGGTTGAGCAAATTCGGTGGTCACAGGAGACAGTCTTTGACATGAAGGCAGGGCAGGTCCTCCGGGTTCTGGAGGGATGCTGACTTCTGGACACACCGGGATTTTTCTGTAGGCAGGTCAGAGTCGGGACTGGCCAGTAGAGCTGGGGTCAAAGCAGTTGGTGTCCTCTGAGTCAGAACAGCTCTTCAGTTCTTCTTCTTTCTTCCTCGAATCTGAGAAGGTAACGTTCATGGTCACCCCAAAATAATAAATTCAGGGGCATTTACAGGGGTGTGCAGGTTGGGACCAACAGGTCCCTTCCTGGGGGGGGGGGGGGAGTACACCCCCTATTATGCCACCCTCCAATGGGAGGGGGGCAGGAGCCTCTCTCTAATTGGTTGGGTCCCCTCATCTTTTGGATGGAGGGGACTGAGATGAGTGCTTCACCTCACCTTCCCCACCTGAGGGATGAGGTCGGCAAAAGGTGGGCACACCTCTCCTCCTAACTTGGTGTTCCTGCTGATTCTCCCGCCGAACGTGGGGGTCAGAACCAGTGGGAGCTAGTTGCTGGGGGCAGCGAAAGTCAGGGACAGCTTGCAAAGGTGGCAGGCCTTAGAAGCGTCCCCTTTGTGGACCCAGCCTACCCTGGGGGAGGGGGCATGACATCTCTACCAAGGATGGGCCTTTTTTCTGGACCCAGAGAGTGGAGGCCCTCTACCCAGGGGTCCAGAAACCTGTCTGATGGTAGAAAATGGTGGGTAACTGTTAGACCTGGCACCATTGGCGTGGGTCTCCCTTCCATTTTTCGCTTTTGTCTCCTCTGTGTTTGCTGGTGTTAGATGCTCTGGGCGCTGTGCCACTGCCATTCAGTGCCACACCGCGAATGCTCCCTATTGTAAATTAACTGCATTACCTTCTATAATCCTAATTGACCCAAGGAACCTGATAGGAAATTCGAATTTAGTATGCCTGAGCTCAGAATATCAAAGTGCATCTGGTAGTGAAGATTATTTCCAAATTCTGTGGTTGAAAATACCACTTTTAGAAAGTGGGTATTTTTTTGCCTAAACCTTCCAGTGTGCTCAGCTGTTATGTGTATTGGCTGTCTGGTTTTGGAGGGACAGGGCAGGCTGAGCCCGACCTGGATTGAATAGAGAGATCTGCAGTTGGAGTATGGGGAGGGGTGTCCCTTTGATCTGAGCAGGGCTGTGCCTGGCAAGGTGAATGATGGCTCCACCTCCCGCTGTGCTTCTGATAGCAGACCCCCTCTTCCTGAAAGGCAGGATCTAGATTTGTAAACAAAGTGCTCCAGGACGACACCAAACTGGTTCTGGCTGGGTTCAGTGATTTGTGACTTTTTGAGAAGAAAGACTTTTGGGGTATAATGATCTGTGCTAAAACCCCTACACGGTGTGTTACTTTTGGATGTCAAGACAAACCTCTGTCCGTGTAACTAGAGGGAAAGGACTTTAGAACTTTAGAACTTTCATCCATCTTGCTGAAGCAACTACCCAAGGGCCTGATTTGAGCTTGCCTCCTGCTGAAGTCTAAGGGACATAAGACTTCAACCATCAGCTGCCCGGATTCCAATTTGAGGGGAATTCTACTCGCAGGTGAGGCCTCTGTTGAGAATTCCAGAGTGGGGATGCTTCTGGCCACATTTGCTGGAATGGATGAGGAGATCTCAGAAAGGCAGACAGGGTAAAAAGGCCTGGGGCAACCTCGATTTCAACAGCCAGTCATGGAGATAGGGGAAGACTGGAGCCCCTGATCTGCTAGATGAGCTGCGACCCCTCAATAACCTTGGTGAGCACCCGAGGGGTGCTGGTAAGGCCAATGGGGAGCAAGATGAACTGAAAGTGCTTGTGGCCTACCGTAAACTGAAGGTAGTGCAGATGAGCAGACAGGACCGAATGTGAAAATAGGCATGCTGCAAGTCCAACGCTACCATACTGTCTCCCGACTCCATGGCAGCAAGACCTGAGTTAGAGTGAGCATCTTGAACTTTTCCTTTTTGAGGAAGTAGTTGAGGGCTCACAGATATAGGATAGGGCACAGGCCCTTTTCCTTTTTCATGACCAGAAATCAGCATGAATAACAACCACAGCCTACTTCAGGCGCCGGAACCCTCTTTATGGCTCCCTTGGCCAACAGTGTCATGAATTCCTCCTGAAGCAAAGTAAGGTGAACCTCTGTCAGCCAGTCGTAAGTTGGAGGGAGGGGTAATCTCGAAGGGGGGGGGGGGGAGTAGCCCCTTTGGACTATCTGTGGGACCCTCCTGTCCAAGATGATGTTCTGCCAGTGGTGAAGGTGATGGCTGATCCTGCCTCCAACTGGCTGCCCATGATCTTGAAGCACTGGACTAGGAAGGTTTGGAGGCTGCTGTTGAAGGGACGGGGTTGGTGGACTGACCCGACCTCTGGTCGTCCGACCCACGTGGTCGGAACGAGCTGTGCCCACGCAGAGGTTGTTGAACTTGCATGGTATTGTGGCTAGGGTAGGGCTGACCCAGCTGAAAGCCCCTTCCATAGCCACGAAAGGGGCAAAAGGCAGTCTGAGGACGAGTGGCCACTGAGGGCCCAAGGACTTGGCCGTAGTCCGAGAGTCCTTAAAGCGCTCTAGCACCACGTCTGCCTTGTCTCTGAAGAGGGAGGTGCCATCAAGAGGTATGTCTATGGGAAATGGCATAGACATCTCCTAAAAACCGAGAAGTCCTCAACCAGGCGTGGTGTCAAACAGCCACCGTCGATGAAATTGCTATGCCCTGCAAGTTGGTCATATCGAGAACACAACAAATGACGAACTTTGCTGCATCTCTTCCATCTTATACTGCTTGAGAGAGGTTGGGCCAGGCCTCTTCAGGGACCTGTGGCAGCACTTGAGCTACAGTTTCCCACAAAGTGTGAGAATAAAGGCCCAATAGGCATGTGGTGTTCACCAACCACAATGCAAGGCTGGCAGAATTAAAAATGCTCTTACCCAAACTATCCAGCCTCAGGGATTCCCTATCAGGGGTGCAGAAGGAAATGCACCTTGGGAGGTAGAGGCTTGGACCACCAAGCTCTCGGGGTAGGTGGTTGGTGAGAAATTTTGGCTCGCCCGGTGCAGGGCGATGGCGGCAGGCATTTGTCCAATTCACAGGAGCCCACGTGCTGGGCTTAGACCAGGTTCCCAGTAGGACATCAGTTAAGGCCTCGTTTAAACTCAGCAAGGATTCCGAGGAGGAGAATCCAGGCTGCAGGTCCTCCGTCAAGATATTCATCGTGACTGCCACAGAAGGAAGCTGAAGGCTCAGGACCTCAGGTGCCCTTCTCACCACCATAGCGTATGATGCACCCCCCTCCAAAGCAGGCAAGAATCTGGAAGGGTATCCAGTCCACTGGTCTCACCCAATTCATTATGCCAGTCCATTTTTTGATAAGGCCGGTCCTGTTAAGGGTCCAGCAATCCCTACCAATCTTTCTTCATTTCTAGTCCTTCAAAATAGGGCTGAGGAAGCAACCTAGAACCTAAGGGTCCTGTTGGTGCTGGTATCGGTGCTGGTAGGTGCTGATCCGGCTCCAGGACATCAGGGATAAGAATGAGGCTGGTGCCGCCCCTGGGGGGCTGAAAATGCAAAAACAGCATCAGGACTAGCATCAGGGAAGGTCGCAGTGGTACGACTAGCACCAGCCAAGATCCATCACCAGATTCATGGGGGATCGGCGCCGGAGCCACCGGCGTGGAACCCAATGGAGCCCCTCTGAGCCACCAGGGCACAATGGCGCTCCGGTAGGGTCAGGCCGCCCAAATATGAGGCACATGGCATCATAAAATTCCTTGAGCTGGGCAGGGGTCGCTCTGGCTACCGGTTAGGCTGCAGACCGAAGTGCAGGTTCCGAGGAATGAGGCCTAGAGCACCGAGATTGCTCCATCACGTCAGCCAATGGACAGAGCGAGCTCAAAGAATGCTTTGACTTCCTATGTCTCTTGTGCTTCTTACCTGATCGACTCAATGACTACGAGTGAGAGGATGAAAACTTGGGACTCCCAGAGCAGTGCCCGGACCTTCCTCCCGATCGGGACCATGAATGAGGCCTCCGGGGAGAATGATGCGGTGCCAAGCCCCAGGCTGCAAGCAGCTTTAGAGACAAATCTTTCAAAGCTTTCAGAGCCATGGCCCAACAGGTGGAGCATGACTTTGAGTTGTGGTCGAGCTACAGGCACCAGAGACAAACCAGGTGTGGTTCTGTTACCGACATTGCGCAGCAACAGGCAATGCATGGCTTGAAACTAGAAATCTTCTTGGAGATGAGGAAATACCTAAACACCAAAAAAGAGGTTGACAAAAAGTCGAAAAAAGCCTGTCAAGAAGTGACGGAGGGTTGCTCTCTTCATGGATCTGGGCTGGCTGGTGCAGAAAGAAAAGAACTGACATCAGTGAACCGAGGTGGTGCCTATTTAGGTGACACGGACATTACATCCGTGCGAACGGTGCCGACGACATCACGCAGAGCCGACCGACGTCACCTACTGGTGCGCATTGGGTATGGCTTGAAGAAAAATCTTCTGGATCCAGTCTGACGCCAGGGAAATTCAAAGGTAAGTAATATGCGGCTAGATGTCTCTATCAGATTCACTTGAATAGACCCCCTGATGGCAAAAACACCGAGATAGTGGAACATTTCTTTAGATCCACCATGACACTAAGCACAGCTTATGCACACAGACATAACTTAACTTGTTTACTAACAGATGTAGAGAAGAAATTCATAGATTCTGTAAAAGATAGGAGGAGAGACATTTTGGATAAAGCAACAAATCATTCAAACTGCCACAATGGGCTAAAGATGAACGTGCACATAGATTAGTGGGAAACAAAAAGGGAGACTATGCATTTTCATTAGGAAATCCACAATTGACACACATTTTGTAGGGAATTATGAATGTGACCATACTTTTGAAGTTCAAGGAAACTAGGGATTATATTTGGATGGAGCAGATCCTGTTTTTCCTGGAGTCTATTACATTTGTGGGAAAAATGCATTTGACAGGTTACCCAAGTGATGGTATGTAACAAGTGACATGGGGATAGTTTTTCCAAAGATTTAACATGTGGAACAAATTGATGATTTGACAAGGGAACAACATGTGAGGACAAATGAAGGTGCTAGTGAAATTGTAGGAGACATCTTTAGTGCTTTGATACCATCTGCATGAAGGATACCCAAATCACACAAGATTAGAAAGCTTTCTATTGTAGTTGATAAACTATCTACTAGTACAGATGGAGGATGCCTAGTTAGAAAAACAGAAATGTTCACGATCAGATCAATGGTTTTGCAGGATTGACTTGCTTTAGATGTCCTTCTCGCAAAATCGGGCAGAGTCTGCCAAATATTAAAAGTTCAACAATGTTGTACTTACATTTCAGACAAGAGTAAGGACTTGAAGAAGTACATTAGCAACATTACTTACTTAAAGAAAGATTTGAAAGGGTTGTCAGCAACAGGTGCTTGGGAAGCAATAGGGAATGCATTTCTGCTATAGGCAGATGGTTTGGAAACCTAGGTAGTGGAATTGTTGGAAGCATTCTAATAATTACTCTTTGTGGATTGATCCTACTGGTAATCTATAAGGGATATACATGTGCACCAGTGAAAAAGTGAATGAAGAGATAGAGAGTAGAGATATGGAACTTGAGGACAGACAGAGCAAATACTATGATGACATGAAAGTTCTAGATGATTCTCAAAGACAATGAAAACAACCAGATTGTGATTTGTCCATCTGATAAGGAATTGATGTGATGGCTTGATTCACCACCAGAGGGGGGGATTGGTGTTGTGCAATTTTGCCCACCGTTTACACATCACATACTTAACAAAAGTGCACTTTCGGACATGTTTCTTGTATGGCTTAAAGAACTAATGTAAATGTTGCTCTTGACATAATTATTAAAAAGTGTATTCACTTTAGGACTATAACATTTACTTACATTATGTGGTTTACCATAACGGATTGTTTTATTAATCAAAGTCTTAATGAATCTAAAACCATCTCGCCATAGTAAATAATATGCTCACCAAGAGATGAAATTTGATTTCCTTTAATGTGTGCAATAATAAAGGAATAACATGTATTGGCTTGCAAACTAAATAGAAACTATCCTTACCTAGAATTCTATATTTGTTGTGTTTAAATGTACACAAGCATTTTAAATGTGCACCATGGAATGAATGTTTTAAATTGAACTATGTAGGCCTGTATTTCAACATGCTGAATAAATGCTGATTTCATTTGCTGCCAACTCGACATTTCTTGCAGGTATTCACATGCATTGTTCGTTGTAGAATAGATACATTACTGTACTGGAGATAGAGAAAAAAAGCCTGAGAAGAAGACCTTGACAAGTGCCAGAGTGCTAACTGAAAGCCCATTCTGCAATGTGTCGAACTTGCTCTGAGTATGAGAAACTGATGTCATTGCCATGTTTGGCATATGACTGTCTTTCAATGTAATCGTTTGCTACCTGAGAACCAGACTGAGACAATGTATCCCTGATGATGCGTACAAAGGGACTGTTACTTTAAATGTATGTGTTACAATATTGTGTTCACTCTGTAGAGATTTAGAGAGTTTCCTTCCAGCACTGTTAGCAGCCGGTCCCTCTTCCTCTTTTGGAGCCTTCCAAATCCCTTTCTGGGGACCCTGAACCTGATGCAGGTTTAGACCTTGATGTCTAGCTGATCCCTTCCTATGTGTGACTTAGGCTAACACTTCCTGACCCATAGAAGACTCTTGACTGAGCTTCTGCAATGCTGACACTTTCTAAACTTACTTTTTCCTTGCACGACTCTTATTCCTTTATGGAATTTCCTGATGTTTGAGACTCTTTTGGCTAACTGAACCATCCTCTTAGCTTGGATTTTGATTTCTGTGTCTCTAGATTTACCTATGCAGCAAAACTTGAGACTTTTCTCTGAGCACTAATTGCTTTTATCAGAATTCTGTATAGCAGTGACTGAATTTCTTGTATGCTTGATACTGGTACGCCTAAACTTCTTTATATTGTGTATAGATGTGAAGCGTTTATATATTTGATGTATTTTCCGTGCAACCTGTTTCTCATTGCTTTTTTAAAAAAATGAAATAAACTATATGAATAATTTTGTTTAACTTTTGCATCTAATCTAATCATTGCTAGCCCACTAAAAAAATATTTTGTTCTTTTTGTGCTACACCAGACAGGGTAACTACAAGTAGATTTCTGTTTTTGTGTTTTTAAAGCCAGGTTACTTTGAAAACTACCTAATTGAAACGAGCCCCTCAGGGTGTTTCTTGTTGTTAGTGAGGTCTCGTTGGAGGCACCAGGGCCCTCTGCACCCATTCCCACCAAGAATAACTTGGAATGACCTCTAGGTTGAAGCGAGTCTGTGAACATGGACTTGACGTACAGACCCACACTCTGTTGCTCGGTCCTATCCAGTACTCCCACTATGAAAATGTCATTTTTGCTGGAGTAACACTCTGTATCTCCAGCCTTCGCTGCCAGTCATCTCGTTTTGGTGTGCAGATCTTTCATTTCTTTTTGCATTCTACGAATGGTGGAGAAGTCATCACCAACAGTCTTCTTTATAAATTCTACAATGTTCTTCAAGAACGTATTGGAATCAAACAGCAGATTCTGCCTGCACGAGTCTCCCATGACAGAGGAGTTCCGCCTTTCCTGTGGAGGTTCCCTGAGGAAGAAGCACTTTTCAAGCCAGTTTTGCTGCAAAGCTTTTGTCTCCTTCATGGCCGCTGGTTCTGGTCACATGTCACTGCACCAGATGGTTCCCAGAAGCCCTAGCCAGTGGGTCATCTCACCAGTGTAGTTTGTGTGTGCAACATATACGTGTAAGACATTGTTCACCTCTAGGAGAAGCAAATCACTAGTCAGCGCCTTGGATCATTACTGCACCTCTCTAAACCCTCTCCCTCAGGAGACCTTGAATCTCCACTCCTTGGCAGGCTCCTCTTCAGGAATCAGCACCATCACTCTGCAGCCTGCCAGCACTGATGTGGCTGGGGTATCTCGCCTATTACAGCTGAGGCTTGAGCACCTTGAGCAATATTGTTAGTTTATGCACATCGGTCTTTTTTTGTTTGCAGTGACATATAGCTCTATTCGAGAGCTCATTTCCAGCACTTTTGAGTGTATGAGTTCCTCTGATGCTGCACAGCCCTTTGCTTTATCTGGCCGCCCACCACTTCAACATAAGTGCTGCTGCTTACTCTCTGCTCTCCAGTGCTGATTCTCTCTGCTCCTGAATTCCTATTGTTACTCTGTAGTTTTAATCTCCACACCTTCTGGGGAAGCCCTACAAGGGATGGGGTTGAGACCCTCTACAGACCCCAAGTGTGATGACGATAGAAAGGGCTAGAACCCACTGATGTATTTACCATTGCTGTCTGCTCCACCACATTCATCTAAGTAGCATCAGTGCCTGGCCCTGGGTAGCTCCCAGGCCCAACTTCTTAAAAGGAATGAAAAATTGACCTGTCTTGTCTTGTGTGACACGACCAGGAAGAGTAAGATCTCACAAGACTTCTTAACTCTCAGCTGGCAGCAGGGTATAAAAGAAGGCTGCACCCTGTTCCTTTTGCTAGAAATTGAACTACAAATCAGAACCTCTGCATTATACTTGACAGCAGGCTCACCATGGAAAACCAGATTAACTCAGTATCCTCAGCTTGCTTCCTCACCCTACACTTGCTCTGGAAAGTCTTCAAGTGGATGCCCATCAGCACCAGATGCACCGTCACCCAGACCCTCATCACCGGCCTCCTGGACTACTGCAATTTCCTCTAAGTAGGGATCCCCACCCAGCTTCTAAACAGGCAACAAACCATCCAGAACGCAGCAGCCAGGCTCATCCTCGACCTCCCGAGGCGAGCCTATCACGCCTCACCTCAGATCCCTCCCCTGGCTCCCAATACACAAGAGATGTCACATTCATTCTTTCTATCCCTTCATATGATACTGTACCACTTGCTTTTCATTGCTATGTTTTGCAATGAATTTGTATGAAGAGATCACTCCACCTTAACAACGAAGGTCCAGCCTACCCCAACCCCAGGCTGAACTTCCACCAACCCACTAGACAACTGCCATCTGCCGCCCACACTCCTCGATACTGCCGCAGCAGGACAGGTTGCCGCTCTTTCTCCTGCTTGGCTGCCAAAATATGATACATCCTCCCCTCCACCTCAGGACCGCCCCCACACTGCAAGAATTCAGTAATGGCCTTAAGACATGGCTGTTCGACTGACGATGCCCACCAGCAGAGTACCCCCCAAAACCTGGATACCCTCATAGGTGATAAGCAGCGCTTTAAATTTCCGGTTCGAATGATTGATATAAAAGTAGGGTCATTGGGCAAAGTTATTCTGTAAAAATAAAAAATCTGTTTGCCATAAAGTACAAAAAGAAAAGAAAGATTGAAGCATTTCTTTGAACTTTCGTGATTTAAATTGCAAAGTTTATGTTAAGCATCATTCTAAGGAAAGAAGTCAATACAATAGTTATTTGAACTATTTAATATGGTTGTTTAGTGAAAACAAAGAAGAGATCTCTCCGAGAAACTGAAAATCTCAGTAGCCAACTGAAATTCAAGAAAAACTAAATTGCTCCAAACCCCTCCACCGTCAGGCGCAAGCGATCCGTGAACCAATCCTCCTTTGGAAGCACCATAAAAATGTGGAACTCTCTCCTGCCAAGTCTCCACTTGAAAACTTCATGTCACTTTAAAAAAAGATTTCAAAGCTCTTCTATTTGAACGCCACCTGTCCCAATTTGTGTCTACCTCTTCACGCTTCCTGAAATTGCAAACACAGCCTGCACAAATGCACAAATGTTTGATGATCATCATGTGGTACTGTACCGCCTGCTTTTCATTGCTGTGTTTTGCTTTGAATTTGTATGAAGCGATCACTCCACCTTTAATGTACACGTATATTTTCTACTTGTTTTTTGTACGTTCTGGCTGTATTGTAAAGCGCTCTGATCCCTCCTGGCCATGTCCACGCTATATAAAATCACAGAAAATAAATTTGTTAGAGAATCATAAAGATAAAAGCTTGAAGTTCATAATGTAATCTAAGTTCCAGTCGGGTTTGCAAGGGAGTCTGAATAATAAGGATCATTTTTTATTTCAAGTGAAATATTATTGTCTATGGTGATTTACAGAAATTGTCTATACATATCGAAGAAGATATTTATATCTCTTCCAGGTCTCCTACCCTGCAATACCCATCTCCAAACCCTTCCACTCATCTAGCCTTAAGGATCCTGTGGGAGCTTAAGCAACAGAGCCATTATTGGCAATAGGTGGGCTGCTCGAGGGTACTGTCCCTGAGGATTTCTCAATCATGGCAGATTAACTGGCTCATGAATAAGAATATATGAATGAGACCCTCACGGGTGAGTAGCCGCGCTTTACAAACCCTGATTGATTAGGGTTCAATAATGGTGGGTTTGAACAAAGGATTACAGTTTCCAGAGCAGAGAATGTGTTTTTTTGCAAGTAGGGTAGATCATTTACCACTGGGTTGTTAACACCTGGGTTTGAAGTTCCATTTGTCACTCCAGGGTTAGGAACCCCACCCAGTCCTTCTGTTACTGGTAACCCCGCCATTCTGATAGTGCCTTTTAACATTCCAACATGTGTCCCTTTACCTGCTACCAAATAGTTCACTGAAGATCTGACTATGGTGCAAATATTCCTTACTGAAGTGCAATTTCATTTCATGGTCTAACATCATGCCTTCCAAGAAGCTCAATTTAGGGTGGTGTTCCTGATTTATTATTTGGGTAGTGATGCTGTTACTTGGGCAGTGCTTTTAGTAAACAATGAGGATTAAATTCTATACAATTGGTCATGTTTCAAAAATAAATTGTAAATATATTCAACAATGAAACCATCACAAGATATGCAGATAGATAATTGTTAGAATTGAATCAGGGTAATTAGGATTTGATTATGTACTTAGTTCAATGTAATTGTTTGGTGACAGAAACTAATTGGCCTGAAGAGGAGTGTGCAGCTTTATATTATGAGGGTCTTAGAAAAGATATCAGATGTCTTAGCACAAATGGATCCATAGCTAGAATGTTGTACAGATCTGATCAACCCAATTTGAGATTAGACCATAGATAGGCTGGCAGAAATGGAGATTAAAAACATAATTATTAACAAACCCACTTGCAAGCTTCTGGAATGAGGACCCTCTGTTTCTGAATGAAGTGAATCAATGGCAATTGGAAGTATTAGGGGCCCACTAATCAAAAGTCAACTTGAACTTAGCAGAAAGAATGGGTCATGTATGTATTTTGGCAGGAAGAGCTGTTAAAAAAGACTGTCATGCTCATCCACACACATTTAAAAACAAGAATTTGTAATACTAAAAGGCTCGAAACTGAGTCAGGAGCAGGTTCCGAGCTTAGTACTAACATCACCTGACTACTTATGTTGATGCCATGATAAATTCGGGAGCAACTTGAAATATCATTGATTATATGTTGGAAAGTGGGTTATTGGGAGGGATAAGTATGAACCTACCACTAGCAATAAGGCCACTAACGCAGTGTAAGGTCTAATAAGTGAGTCCCTTGCTCAACCCTTGGTAGCAGGCAGTGAGCAGTCAGGCCTAACTTAGGAGAAAGGATTGTTAAAGCATTTAAAAACACCAATACACCAAATAAATAGAACACCAAACACAATAGAAATACCACACCACTTTATAACAATAGGTTATATTTTTATGATCAAATAGACACCACGACAATAATCCAATGTAGGGAAGCAGAGATATGAATTTTTAAAGAATTAACACTTTCTAGTGACTATGCAGCTTTCACATATTCATTCAGTGTTCTGGGGTAAGAAGTAGGGGGCCCCTCTGTCCAATGAGATGCTGGGTGCCATCCAAAAGCATGACAACTTTCTCCAAAGTGTAGCATCTTCTTGTCCCACAAAATACTGCACTGACAAAAAGGAGTAAGAGCTGGTTAAACCAACCTACTTGTGTGGCTCATTTGCCTGGACCCTTCTCCTCCAGACCCCTGCAAATTCCATTCTTGGTCCTGCCATGTGGCAGAAGGAGGGGGGTGGGCCTGGCTGGCATTCCCTACTGTTCTGCTCTCTTTGAAGCTCATGTTTTATTACCCATCCGGCTGCCTGACCTGGTGTTTGCATCTGCAAAACTCCCACCATCAGATAACCTCTGATCCGGCCAGGCCGCTTATCACCTAATTCCCAGACGTGGGACCCGTGCTCACTACGCCACTGGAGTCAAGCTATCCTGGCTGATGACGGCTGATAGCCAGAAACCGGTCCTAGGATGCTTGATTCCGGTCCAGGGAAGACATGGCTTGGCAGTTCGGGCTGGACTGTTCCCATGAGGCACAGGGTCAAGACTGATTTGCATATGGCCATGTCTAAACTGGGGTGGTGTAGTGGGCAAAAGAACGATGGATTTAACCCAGATCTCTTGACTGGGGGAGAATGTCTGCATTGTCAGCATTCCGTCCATCACTTGTTTGTTGTAATGCTTTTCGCCCTAAGTGGGATGGGTATTCCCAGACGTGGGACCCGTGCTCACTACGCCACTGGAGTCAAGCTATCCTGGCTGATGACGGCTGATAGCCAGAAACCGGTCCTAGGATGCTTGATTCCGGTCCAGGGAAGACATGGCTTGGCAGTTCGGGCTCGACTGTTCCCATGAAAAAAGGGGGGACAAGGGCACCCAAAGGAATTGGACAGGGACCTTGGGTTGATACGTATTACAGGAAACAGTGGTCCCTGAAAGCAAAATAATAGAACAAAAAATGAATATAGTCAAAATTGAAACTATATTATAGCCAATGTCCAGCCGGGCATGGCAACTTTAATAAGTAGAGGTTGTTAACAGTGAACCAGAAAATGTAAGTAGAATCTTGGTGGGACACAAGCCTGTATCCTATGACTTACATATCATGTTGACAACAAATAGTAGAACACATTCAGGCAATTACATTGATGTTTCTTTTTAGAGATAATGAGTAGCGAAACATCTGGTATTCAGATTGCCACCTTCACAATATATTACATAAAGAAATATTAAAGTGTAGGGTGGACAACAGAGTCGACGGCGTTTCGATCCTTATAAGAGAGATTCAGGATCATCATCAGGACTATTTAGTTAAATTGCCCATATTTTAGAATGCCTGAGTAAACATCGGACAATAAGGCAAACGTGAAACAAACACAGGTGTGGAAGGAATTACATGGGAGAAAAGGGGAAAAGAAGAAATAAAGAAATAACAATGAATCGATTTATAATTACAATTAAACAAAACATTTAGCATCAAAACGGCACTCTGTCAGATCAAGGGCTAGTTCCTGTATGCATTCGCATGCAGGGGTAACATAGCGAGCATTCGTCTACTGGAAACGATAAGTTTGAAGGGTTACAAGGGAACAAGCGCAGTTTAAAGGAAAGATACGCTTATGGAAAAAATGCGAGAAATGGTAGGTGACTCATACAAGCCGAAGTTGCTAAGGATTATCATTTGTTGCGGAGTGCGGCGTGAACCGGTGAATCGTAGGAGGGTGCTGCGTAAGTAAACATGCGGTATCTGAAGGATAACGAGAAGGGTGACAGGATATGACAACGGAGTGGGAGTGAGTGGGTGTGGAATTACCTCATGTTGCCATGGAGGCAACAAAGCAGGCGCCGAGTCTCGGTCTAGCAACGTTACGTGAAAAATAATGAATTAAAAGGTAGGAACAATGCCTGTGAAGAAATACATATTATTAGTGGGGCGAAGCGTAGTGGCAAGATCGTAGGATGTGCCGTGAATGAAAGGGCTTACCTACGGACAACTACTTCCGGAATGGAGGACACGGTAAAGTCTAAAGAGAAAAAGTGAATGATATCAGGATCCGAGAAGTGAGCGTAACAACCGGGTGGCGGGTCCGCAGTGGCGAGGCTTACCTTAATGCACTAGAAGAGATGGGTTCCGTGGCCATGCAGGGGACAGTGTGTTCGGACGATGCCGGATCAACTGTGAGGGCGGAGTTGTGATGCTACATAATGTAGGTGTGTGCGATCATGTGGCCAGTCACATGGGAAGTCATGTGCTCAGGGAGTCGTGCCGTGCAGGTGAATGGGCGGAATGACTGAGAATCGTAGCGCCATATTGGAAGGGTAGAGAGGAAGGGGTTAGTTAAATGCAGAGCAAGGCAGCCAGCGAGTTAAGAGGTGGGTAAAAGAAGGGAAGAATGTGGAGGCATACCTTGACAGAAAACGGAAGTATTATGGAATTTACAAAGGATATTTATATACCGCATATAACATAAATACAATACATACATTTAATTAAAGTGGATCAATACCCATCAGGCAACCCAGTAGTGGGAAACGAATACCATTGTTCACGAAGCACTAGCAACGAGGTATGGTACCCGTGAGGGTTCAACCTTAATTAGGTACTGATAGTGTTCCATTCAATGTTCAGGTGATTGTAAAATGAATTGAATCCAAAAAAGTTCATAGTAAAGCGGTCCAGTCCTCAAGGCGATTCAGCCCTCTGTGTATGCTTCCTGTCTTGAGAATCCACTTTAATTCTTCCTTGTTCAATAGTTGGGCGAGATCAGCGCCCCTGGGTGGGATCTTCACTACAGAAATTACAGTCCAGCGTATCTCATCCTCAGTGTGGCCCTTGGCCTCAAAATGTTCGACCAATGGAGCATTGGGGGTTTTGCATCTTAACCTGCTTCTGTGCTGACAGATTCTTATCCGGATTTTTTGTGTCGTCTGACCTATGTAAATCATATCGCAGGGACATAAGATTGCATAAATCACATTACAGGTGTTACAGTTACTGAATTGTTTGTGTGGTTTACGTATATTTTCATATACAAATTCTTTGCAGTCAGTGGTAAAGCCACACACAGAACAATTGCCGCATTTGTTATGACCAATCACAGATGGTAAGGACCAATGGTCATGAAGGGTACCCGTATTAGTGGTACTGGGGAGGACTGCTCTGACCAAGTGGTCCTTAATGTTCTTATTTTTCTTAAAAGCAAACAGAGGTTTCTCCAGGTTAAGTATTCCGGCATTAACTACACTCCAATGCTTAAGGATGCTTTTTCGAAGTTTGTTCGAGGAGAGGGAAAAAGTTGTAACGCATACTATGCGATTCTCTGATTTTTTGTTTTTAGGTTCCAAGAGAGTGTCCCTTGGACAGTACCATGCTCTTTTAAGGGCGTTGCAGATCAATCTTTTGGGATAGCCTCTGGAGGTCAACTTGTTGCTTAATATTTTAGCTTCCCTGAAATAATCCTCCTTAAGGGTGCAGTTGCGTCTGATGCGGAGGTACTGAGAATAGGGAAGAGAGTCTTTAAGAGCTCTGGGATGATTGCTGCTGTATTTCAACAGAGTGTTACGCTCAATTGGTTTTCTGAAAAGGCTAGTGATCAGATGCCCATCTCTGTGTGTTATATTGAGGTCAAGAAAAGGAATGGATATTTTATTGTGTGTGAGTGTAAATTTCAAACCACCACAGTTGTTGTTCAGCCAGTGAAGGAAATTTATGAGCATTGTCTGGGTGTCATGCCAAATAAGGAAGATATCGTCTATATATCGTTCCCAGAGTGACATGGCAGAGAAAAAAGGGTTGAGTGGGGCCAGTATGCAGTTCGTCTCAAGTGCATTCATGTATAGGATAGCCAGATTTGGTGCAAAAACTGCTCCCATCGATGTTCCTTTGGTTTGCTGGTAGTAATGCCCGTCAAACAAAAAGAAATTCCTGGTCAAGCAGATCTCAAGGAGTTGCAAGATAAAAACGGTGGGAACTGCGTGTGGTCTGATGCGTGTCTCTAAAGTAGTTTCAATGATGAGTAATGCATCTCGTTGGGGGATGTTAGTATATAGAGACTCAACATCAAGAGTGCAAAGTGTGTCTGTTGAAGGGTTAAAATTGTGGTTTTCTACCAATGTAATCATCTGCATACTGTCTCTGACATAGTATGGTGTTAATGGGACGAACTCCTTTATGAAAAAGTCTACATATAAGCCAAGTGGCTCTAGAATGGAGCCGCAACCGGAGACGATAGGGCGTCCAGGAGGGTGTTCAGTGTCCTTGTGGATTTTAGGTAGAGTGTAAATAACCGGAATCCGAGGAGCCTTGGCATTTAGAAACTGATATTCGAGTTTGGAAAGGAAACCTTCATCTAAACCAGATTTGGTGACTTGATGGATGATTTGTTTAAGTTCATTAGTGGGGTTGGTGGGGAGTCTACAATAATGATCTGTATTTCCTAGTTGTCTTAATATTTCGTTTTTATAGGTAGTGGTTTCCTGTAGTACTATTCCACCACCTTTGTCAGCAGGTTTGATGACTATCGTGTTGTTAGTCTTAAGAGTATGGAGTGCTGATTTTTCTGCCAATTAAATATTGTAAGGAATATAGTGGTGTTCTTTGGCCAGTTGTGATAGGTCATTTAATACCAGCTTCTCAAAAGTGGAAATCTCCGGTGGGACCATATTGGCCGACGGGGAGAAGGTGGAAGGAGGCCTCAAAGGAGTGTTGGGTGCTTTGGGTGAAAAAGGATTTAACAGAAAATAGCTATGTAATCTTAGTTTGCGAAAAAATCTGAGGACTTCTGTCTGTAGGTCGAGGAAATTAGTTTTTGTGATGGGTACGAATGAAAGGCCCTTGCTAAGTACAGATAATTCTGAGTCATCTAAGTGGTGTTTAGTGAGATTAAATATAGGGAGTGAGAGATTAGTTTGTGTCTGGGTGAGGGAGGTAGCGGTGTCCATGTGCTGTGAATGGTCTACCAGCGGTAGTAGTTGCGTCGGGTTTGCCGTTCGCCTGGTTGGTTTTGCCAATGGGCACGCTTCAGACCCCCTCTCCTTGGTGGCTCGTGCTGGCCACGTCCTAAAAAAGAGGCTGAAGGTTGTGGATTAACTGGTGTTCTATTGGCACTACTAGTCCCTTCGCCTGGATCGGAACCGTCAGAGGATTCAACAGAGGTGTCGGAGAATCCCACTAGAGTTTGTCCTCTATTGAAACGCCCCCAGGGGCGGTTGTTACGTTGGTTATTGTAGGATCGATTGACGTAGAAATCTTTGGTTAGGTAGGGGTAAGTACGTTCAGTTGAATAGCTTTTAATGTCTTTCTTTACTTTTGTGGATTTCTTATTCTGTTCTATTCTGTAGAATTCATCCACTGTTTTTTGAACTTGTTCTAGCAGCTTCTTACTGTCAGATATCGTGTCGCTGCTTGTTATTTGTCTTTCAATTTCTGTTATCTCTTCCAAAAGTTTTTTGAGTTCCTCTGTGGCTATGTCGATACCAAGCACCATCCAGTGCCTAGAGCACGTAGTGCTAATGTAGCAGAAATTTGTGATATATTTGGGAATGTCAGTGAAAATTCCAGGTATGTTTCTGACTTGGAGGCCTGCAGGGATAATATCAGCTTTTAAATATTCTGTAAGCATTCGTATCATGAGTTGTAACCTGACTGATTTCTTCTTTGGTTTCTCTAATTGTTCTGGTAATGTGGAACCAGTTTCTTGAGGAGCATTGGCGGAGTCGGAGAAGAGGGAAGGACCTTCTAAAATCTTTTTGATGTATTCATCAGTGTAAAGGGGTGCGTGATCTGACATGACACGAAATGATGGGAGGAAAAGCAAGAAAAAGCTAGAGATATGGTAGTCGGTAGGGAAGGAAAGTGACCCACTATCTAAACAAGAAGGGGAAATAGGACCATGAGCCCTTGCAATCCAGCGATTGCGCTTACTATGTAAAAAGGGGGGACAAGGGCACCCAAAGGAATTGGACAGGGACCTTGGGTTGATACGTATTACAGGAAACAGTGGTCCCTGAAAGCAAAATGATAGAACAAAAAATGAATATAGTCAAAATTGAAACTATATTATAGCCAATGTCCAGCCGGGCATGGCAACTTTAATAAGTAGAGGTTGTTAACAGTGAACCAGAAAATGTAAGTAGAATCTTGGTGGGACACAAGCCTGTATCCTATGACTTACATATCATGTTGACAACAAATAGTAGAACACATTCAGGCAATTACATTGATGTTTCTTTTTAGAGATAATGAGTAGCGAAACATCTGGTATTCAGATTGCCACCTTCACAATATATTACATAAAGAAATATTAAAGTGTAGGGTGAACAACAGAGTCGACGGCGTTTCGATCCTTATAAGAGAGATTCAGGATCATCATCAGGACTATTTAGTTAAATTGCCCATATTTTAGAATGCCTGAGTAAACATCGGACAATAAGGCAAACGTGAAACAAACACAGGTGTGGAAGGAATTACATGGGAGAAAAGGGGAAAAGAAGAAATAAAGAAATAACAATGAATCGATTTATAATTACAATTAAACAAAACATTTAGCATCAAAACGGCACTCTGTCAGATCAAGGGCTAGTTCCTGTATGCATTCGCATGCAGGGGTAACATAGCGAGCATTCGTCTACTGGAAACGATAAGTTTGAAGGGTTACAAGGGAACAAGCGCAGTTTAAAGGAAAGATACGCTTATGGAAAAAATGCGAGATATGGTAGGTGACTCATACAAGCCGAAGTTGCTAAGGATTATCATTTGTTGCGGAGTGCGGCGTGAACCGGTGAATCGTAGGAGGGTGCTGCGTAAGTAAACATGCGGTATCTGAAGGATAACGAGAAGGGTGACAGGATATGACAACGGAGTGGGAGTGAGTGGGTGTGGAATTACCTCATGTTGCCATGGAGGCAACAAAGCAGGCGCCGAGTCTCGGTCTAGCAACGTTACGTGAAAAATAATGAATTAAAAGGTAGGAACAATGCCTGTGAAGAAATACATATTATTAGTGGGCCGAAGCGTAGTGGCAAGATCGTAGGATGTGCCGTGAATGAAAGGGCTTACCTACGGACAACTACTTCCGGAATGGAGGACACGGTAAAGTCTAAAGAGAAAAAGTGAATGATATCAGGATCCGAGAAGTGAGCGTAACAACCGGGTGGCGGGTCCGCAGTGGCGAGGCTTACCTTAATGCACTAGAAGAGATGGGTTCCATGGCCATGCAGGGGACAGTGTGTTCGGACGATGCCGGATCAACTGTGAGGGCGGAGTTGTGATGCTACATAATGTAGGTGTGTGCGATCATGTGGCCAGTCACATGGGAAGTCATGTGCTCAGGGAGTCATGCCGTGCAGGTGAATGGGCGGAATGACTGAGAATCGTAGCGCCATATTGGAAGGGTAAAGAGGAAGGGGTTAGTTAAATGCGGAGCAAGGCAGCCAGCGAGTTAAGAGGTGGGTAAAAGAAGGGAAGAATGTGGAGGCATACCTTGACAGAAAACGGAAGTATTATGGAATTTACAAAGGATATTTATATACCGCATATAACATAAATACAATACATACATTTAATTAAAGTGGATCAAAACCCATCAGGCAACCCAGTAGTGGGAAACGAATACCATTGTTCACGAAGCACTAGCAACGAGGAGGATTATTTCAGGGAAGCTAAAATATTAAGCAACAAGTTGACCTCCAGAGGCTATCCCAAAAGATTGATCCGCAACGCCCTTAACCCCTTCCCCGCTCATGACGGAACCGTTCCGTCATGAGCCACGGTTGCCGTGTGCTCATGACGGAACGGTTCCGTCATGACACGCCCGTTGGCGGCCGCTCCGCCTACGCGGCGCTGTTTCCCCGCCTGTGCGGGGGGACAACGCAAATGGGCGGAGTCATGACGGAACCGTTCCGTCATGAGCACAGCTCAACTGTGGCTCATGACGGCGCGGCTCCGTCATGAGCACAGGCCCACCGCGCTGCCCCCCTGCCCCCCCCAGCGCTGCAGCGGAATGTCCGCAGCAGCGAAGGGGTTAAAAGAGCATGGTACTGTCCAAGGGACACTCTCTTGGAACCTAAAAACAAAAAATCAGAGAATCGCATAGTATGCGTTACAACTTTTTCCCTCTCCACAAACTTCGAAAAAGCATCCTTAAGCATTGGAGTGTAGTTAATGCCGGAATACTTAACCTGGAGAAACCTCTGTTTGCTTTTAAGAAAAATAAGAACATTAAGGACCACTTGGTCAGAGCAGCCCTCCCCAGTACCACTAATACGGGTACCCTTCATGACCATTGGTCCTTACCATCTGTGATTGGTCATAACAAATGCGGCAATTGTTCTGTGTGTGGCTTTACCACTGACTGCAAAGAATTTGTATATGAAAATATACGTAAACCACACAAACAATTCAGTAACTGTAACACCTGTAATGTGATTTATGCAATCTTATGTCCCTGCGATATGATTTACATAGGTCAGACGACACAAAAAATCCGGATAAGAATCTGTCAGCACAGAAGCAGGTTAAGATGCAAAACCCCCAATGCTCCATTGGTCGAACATTTTGAGGCCAAGGGCCACACTGAGGATGAGATACGCTGGACTGTAATTTCTGTAGTGAAGATCCCACCCAGGGGCGCTGATCTCGCCCAACTATTGAACAAGGAAGAATTAAAGTGGATTCTCAAGACAGGAAGCATACACAGAGGGCTGAATCGCCTTGAGGACTGGACCGCTTTACTATGAACTTTTTTGGATTCAATTCATTTTACAATCACCTGAACATTGAATGGAACACTATCAGTACCTAATTAAGGTTGAACCCTCACGGGTACCATACCTCGTTGCTAGTGCTTCGTGAACAATGGTATTCGTTTCCCACTACTGGGTTGCCTGATGGGTATTGATCCACTTTAATTAAATGTATGTATTGTATTTATGTTATATGCGGTATATAAATATCCTTTGTAAATTCCATAATACTTCCGTTTTCTGTCAAGGTATGCCTCCACATTCTTCCCTTCTTTTACCCACCTCTTAACTCGCTGGCTGCCTTGCTCTGCATTTAACTAACCCCTTCCTCTTTACCCTTCCAATATGGCGCTACGATTCTCAGTCATTCCGCCAATTCACCTGCACGGCACGACTCCCTGAGCACATGACTTCCCATGTGACTGGCCACATGATCGCACACACCTACATTATGTAGCATCACAACTCCGCCCTCACAGTTGATCCGGCATCGTCCGAACACACTGTCCCCTGCATGGCCACGGAACCATCTCTTCTAGTGCATTAAGGTAAGCCTCGCCACTGCGGACCCGCCACCCGGTTGTTACGCTCACTTCTCGGATCCTGATATCATTCACTTTTTCTCTTTAGACTTTACCGTGTCCTCCATTCCGGAAGTAGTTGTCCGTAGGTAAGCCCTTTCATTCACGGCACATCCTACGATCTTGCCACTACGCTTCGCCCCACTAATAATATGTATTTCTTCACAGGCATTGTTCCTACCTTTTAATTCATTATTTTTCACGTAACGTTGCTAGACCGAGACTCGGCGCCTGCTTTGTTGCCTCCATGGCAACATGAGGTAATTCCACACCCACTCACTCCCACTCCGTTGTCATATCCTGTCACCCTTCTCGTTATCCTTTAGATACCGCATGTTTACTTACGCAGCACCCTCCTACGATTCACCGGTTCACGCCGCACTCCACAACAAATGATAATCCTTAGCAACTTCGGCTTGTATGAGTCACCTACCATTTCTCGCATTTTTTCCATAAGCGTATCTTTTCTTTAAACTGCGCTTGTTCCCTTGTAACCCTTCAAACTTATCGTTTCCAGTAGACGAATGCTCGCTATGTTACCCCTGCATGCGAATGCAGACAGGAACTAGCCCTTGATCTGACAGAGTGCCGTTTTGATGCTAAATGTTTTGTTTAATTGTAATTATAAATCGATTCATTGTTATTTCTTTATTTCTTCTTTTCCCCTTTTCTCCCATGTAATTCCTTCCACACCTGTGTTTGTTTCACGTTTGCCTTATTGTCCGATGTTTACTCAGGCATTCTAAAATATGGGCAATTTAACTAAATATTCCTGATGATGATCCTGAATCTCTCTTATAAGGATCGAAACGCCGTCGACTCTGTTGTCCACCCTACACTTTAATATTTCTTTATGTAATATATTGTGAAGGTGGCAATCTGAATACCAGATGTTTCGCTACTCATTATCTCTAAAAAGAAACATCAATGTAATTGCCTGAATGTGTTCTACTATTTGTTGTCAACATGATATGTAAGTCATAGGATACAGGCTTGTGTCCCACCAAGATTCTACTTACATTTTCTGGTTCACTGTTAACAACCTCTACTTATTAAAGTTGCCATGCCCGGCTGGACATTGGCTATAATATAGTTTCAATTTTGACTATATTCATTTTTTGTTCTATCATTTTGCTTTCAGGGACCACTGTGGACTGTTCCCATGAGGCACAGGGTCAAGACTGATTTGCATATGGCCATGTCTAAACTGGGGTGGCGTAGTGGGCAAAAGAACGATGGATTTAACTTAGATCTCTTGACTGGGGGAGAATGTCTGCATTGTCAGCATTCCGTCCATCACTTGTTTGTTGTAATGCTTTTCGCCCTAGGTGGGATGGGTATTCCCAGACGTGGGACCCGTGCTCACTACGCCACTGGAGTCAAGCTATCCTGGCTGATGACGGCTGATAGCCAGAAACCGGTCCTAGGATGCTTGATTCCGGTCCAGGGAAGACATGGCTTGGCAGTTCGGGCTGGACTGTTCCCATGAGGCACAGGGTCAAGACTGATTTGCATATGGCCATGTCTAAACTGGGGTGGCGTAGTGGGCAAAAGAACGATGGATTTAACCCAGATCTCTTGACTGGGGGAGAATGTCTGCATTGTCAGCATTCCGTCCATCACTTGTTTGTTGTAATGCTTTTCGCCCTAAGTGGGATGGGTATTCCCAGACGTGGGACCCGTGCTCACTACGCCACTGGAGTCAAGCTATCCTGGCTGATGACGGCTGATAGCCAGAAACCGGTCCTAGGATGCTTGATTCCGGTCCAGGGAAGACATGGCTTGGCAGTTCGGGCTGGACTGTTCCCATGAGGCACAGGGTCAAGACTGATTTGCATATGGCCATGTCTAAACTGGGGTGGCGTAGTGGGCAAAAGAACGATGGATTTAACCCAGATCTCTTGACTGGGGGAGAATGTCTGCATTGTCAGCATTCCGTCCATCACTTGTTTGTTGTAATGCTTTTCGCCCTAAGTGGGATGGGTATTCCCAGACGTGGGACCCGTGCTCACTACGCCACTGGAGTCAAGCTATCCTGGCTGATGACGGCTGATAGCCAAAAACCGGTCCTAGGATGCTTGATTCCGGTCCAGGGAAGACATGGCTTGGCAGTTCGGGCTGGACTGTTCCCATGAGGCACAGGGTCAAGACTGATTTGCATATGGCCATGTCTAAACTGGGGTGGCGTAGTGGGCAAAAGAACGATGGATTTAACCTAGATCTCTTGACTGGGGGAGAATGTCTGCATTGTCAGCATTCCGTCCATCATTTGTTTGTTGTAATGCTTTTCGCCCTAAGTGGGATGGGTATTCCCAGACGTGGGACCCGTGCTCACTACGCCACTGGAGTCAAGCTATCCTGGCTGATGGCGGCTGATAGCCAGAAACCGGTCCTAGGATGCTTGATTCCGGTCCAGGGAAGACATGGCTTGGCAGTTCGGGCTGGACTGTTCCCATGAGGCACAGGGTCAAGACTGATTTGCATATGGCCATGTCTAAACTGGGGTGGCGTAGTAGGCAAAAGAACGATGGATTTAACCCAGATCTCTTGACTGGGGGAGAATGTCTGCATTGTCAGCATTCCGTCCATCACTTGTTTGTTGTAATGCTTTTCGCCCTAAGTGGGATGGGTATTCCCAGACGTGGGACCCGTGCTCACTACGCCACTGGAGTCAAGCTATCCTGGCTGATAGCCAGAAACCGGTCCTAGGATGCTTGATTCCGGTCCAGGGAAGACATGGCTTGGCAGTTCGGGCTGAACTGTTCCCATGAGGCACAGGGTCAAGACTGATTTGCATATGGCCATGTCTAAACTGGGGTGGCGCAGTGGGCAAAAGAACGATGGATTTAACCCAGATCTCTTGACTGGGGGAGAATGTCTGCATTGTCAGCATTCCGTCCATCACTTGTTTGTTGTAATGCTTTTCGCCCTAAGTGGGATGGGTATTCCCAGACGTGGGACCCGTGCTCACTACGCCACTGGAGTCAAGCTATCCTGGCTGATGACGGCTGATAGCCAGAAACCGGTCCTAGGATGCTTGATTCCGGTCCAGGGAAGACATGGCTTGGCAGTTCGGGCTGGACTGTTCCCATGAGGCACAGGGTCAAGACTGATTTGCATATGGATATGTCTAAACTGGGGTGGCGTAGTGGGCAAAAGAACGATGGATTTAACCCAGATCTCTTGACTGGGGGAGAATGTCTGCATTGTCAGCATTCCGTCCATCACTTGTTTGTTGTAATGCTTTTCGCCCTAAGTGGGATGGGTATTCCCAGACGTGGGACCCGTGCTCACTACGCCACTGGAGTCAAGCTATCCTGGCTGATGACGGCTGATAGCCAGAAACCGGTCCTAGGATGCTTGATTCCGGTCCAGGGAAGACATGGCTTGGCAGTTCGGGCTGGACTGTTCCCATGAGGCACAGGGTCAAGACTGATTTGCATATGGCCATGTCTAAACTGGGGTGGCGTAGTGGGCAAAAGAACGATGGATTTAACCCAGATCTCTTGACTGGGGGAGAATGTCTGCATTGTCAGCATTCCGTCCATCACTTGTTTGTTGTAATGCTTTTCGCCCTAAGTGGGATGGGTATTCCCAGACGTGGGACCCGTGCTCACTACGCCACTGGAGTCAAGCTATCCTGGCTGATGACGGCTGATAGCCAAAAACCGGTCCTAGGATGCTTGATTCCGGTCCAGGGAAGACATGGCTTGGCAGTTCGGGCTGGACTGTTCCCATGAGGCACAGGGTCAAGACTGATTTGCATATGGCCATGTCTAAACTGGGGTGGCGTAGTGGGCAAAAGAACGATGGATTTAACCCAGATCTCTTGACTGGGGGAGAATGTCTGCATTGTCAGCATTCCGTCCATCACTTGTTTGTTGTAATGCTTTTCGCCCTAGGTGGGATGGGTATTCCCAGACGTGGGACCCGTGCTCACTACGCCACTGGAGTCAAGCTATCCTGGCTGATGACGGCTGATAGCCAGAAACCGGTCCTAGGATGCTTGATTCCGGTCCAGGGAAGACATGGCTTGGCAGTTCGGGCTGGACTGTTCCCATGAAGCACAGGGTCAAGACTGATTTGCATATGGCCATGTCTAAACTGGGGTGGCGTAGTGGGCAAAAGAATGATGGATTTAACCTAGATCTCTTGACTGGGGGAGAATGTCTGCATTGTCAGCATTCCGTCCATCACTTGTTTGTTGTAATGCTTTTCGCCCTAGGTGGGATGGGTATTCCCAGACGTGGGACCCGTGCTCACTACGCCACTGGAGTCAAGCTATCCTGGCTGATGACGGCTGATAGCCAGAAACCGGTCCTAGGATGCCTGATTCCGGTCCAGGGAAGACATGGCTTGGCAGTTCGGGCTGGACTGTTCCCATGAGGCACAGGGTCAAGACTGATTTGCATATGGCCATGTCTAAACTGGGGTGGCGTAGTGGGCAAAAGAACGATGGATTTAACCCAGATCTCTTGACTGGGGGAGAATGTCTGCATTGTCAGCATTCCGTCCATCACTTGTTTGTTGTAATACTTTTCGCCCTAAGTGGGATGGGTATTCCCAGACGTGGGACCCGTGCTCACTACGCCACTGGAGTCAAGCTATCCTGGCTGATGACGGCTGATAGCCAGAAACCGGTCCTAGGATGCTTGATTCCGGTCCAGGGAAGACATGGCTTGGCAGTTCGGGCTGGACTGTTCCCATGAGGCACAGGGTCAAGACTGATTTGCATATGGCCATGTCTAAACTGGGGTGGCGTAGTGGGCAAAAGAACGATGGATTTAACCCAGATCTCTTGACTGGGGGAGAATGTCTGCATTGTCAGCATTCCGTCCATCACTTGTTTGTTGTAATGCTTTTCGCCCTAGGTGGGATGGGTATTCCCAGACGTGGGACCCGTGCTCACTACGCCACTGGAGTCAAGCTATCCTGGCTGATGACGGCTGATAGCCAAAAACCGGTCCTAGGATGCTTGATTCCGGTCCAGGGAAGACATGGCTTGGCAGTTCGGGCTGGACTGTTCCCATGAGGCACAGGGTCAAGACTGATTTGCATATGGCCATGTCTAAACTAGGGTGGCGTAGTGGGCAAAAGAACGATGGATTTAATCCAGATCTCTTGACTGGGGGAGAATGTCTGCATTGTCAGCATTCCGTCCATCACTTGTTTGTTGTAATGCTTTTCGCCCTAAGTGGGATGGGTATTCCCAGAAGTGGGACCCGTGCTCACTACGCCACTGGAGTCAAGCTATCCTGGCTGATGACGGCTGATAGCCAGAAACCGGTCCTAGGATGCTTGATTCCGGTCCAGGGAAGACATGGCTTGGCAGTTCGGGCTGGACTGTTCCCATGAGGCACAGGGTCAAGACTGATTTGCATATGGCCATGTCTAAACTGGGGTGGCGTAGTGGGCAAAAGAACGATGGATTTAACCCAGATCTCTTGACTGGGGGAGAATGTCTGCATTGTCAGCATTCCGTCCATCACTTGTTTGTTGTAATGCTTTTCGCCCTAAGTGGGATGGGTATTCCCAGACGTGGGACCCGTGCTCACTACGCCACTGGAGTCAAGCTATCCTGGCTGATGACGGCTGATAGCCAGAAACCGGTCCTAGGATGCTTGATTCCGGTCCAGGGAAGACATGGCTTGGCAGTTCGGGCTGGACTGTTCCCATGAGGCACAGGGTCAAGACTGATTTGCATATGGCCATGTCTAAACTGGGGTGGTGTAGTGGGCAAAAGAACGATGGATTTAACCCAGATCTCTTGACTGGGAGAGAATGTCTGCATTGTCAGCATTCCGTCCATCACTTGTTTGTTGTAATGCTTTTCGCCCTAAGTGGGATGGGTATTCCCAGACGTGGGACCCGTGCTCACTACGCCACTGGAGTCAAGCTATCCTGGCTGATGACGGCTGATAGCCAAAAACCGGTCCTAGGATGCTTGATTCCGGTCCAGGGAAGACATGGCTTGGCAGTTCGGGCTGGACTGTTGCCATGAGGCACAGGGTCAAGACTGATTTGCATATGGCCATGTCTAAACTGGGGTGGCGTAGTGGGCAAAAGAACGATGGATTTAACCCAGATCTCTTGACTGGGGGAGAATGTCTGCATTGTCAGCATTCCGTCCATCACTTGTTTGTTGTAATGCTTTTCGCCCTAAGTGGGATGGGTATTCCTAGACGTGGGACCCGTGCTCACTACGCCACTGGAGTCAAGCTATCCTGGCTGATGACGGCTGATAGCCAGAAACCGGTCCTAGGATGCTTGATTCCGGTCCAGGGAAGACATGGCTTGGCAGTTCGGGCTGGACTGTTCCCATGAGGCACAGGGTCAAGACTGATTTGCATATGGCCATGTCTAAACTGGGGTGGTGTAGTGGGCAAAAGAACGATGGATTTAACCCAGATCTCTTGACTGGGAGAGAATGTCTGCATTGTCAGCATTCCGTCCATCACTTGTTTGTTGTAATGCTTTTCGCCCTAAGTGGGATGGGTATTCCCAGACGTGGGACCCGTGCTCACTACGCCACTGGAGTCAAGCTATCCTGGCTGATGACGGCTGATAGCCAAAAACCGGTCCTAGGATGCTTGATTCCGGTCCAGGGAAGACATGGCTTGGCAGTTCGGGCTGGACTGTTGCCATGAGGCACAGAGTCAAGACTGATTTGCATATGGCCATGTCTAAACTGGGGTGGCGTAGTGGGCAAAAGAACGATGGATTTAACCCAGATCTCTTGACTGGGGGAGAATGTCTGCATTGTCAGCATTCCGTCCATCACTTGTTTGTTGTAATGCTTTTCGCCCTAAGTGGGATGGGTATTCCCAGACGTGGCACCCGTGCTCACTACGCCATTGGAGTCAAGCTATCCTGGCTGATGACGGCTGATAGCCAGAAACCGGTCCTAGGATGCTTGATTCCGGTCCAGGGAAGACATGGCTTGGCAGTTCGGGCTGGACTGTTCCCATGAGGCACAGGGTCAAGACTGATTTGCATATGGCCATGTCTAAACTGGGGTGGCGTAGTGGGCAAAAGAACGATGGATTTAACCCAGATCTCTTGACTGGGGGAGAATGTCTGCATTGTCAGCATTCCGTCCATCACTTGTTTGTTGTAATGCTTTTCGCCCTAAGTGGGATGGGTATTCCCAGACGTGGGACCCGTGCTCACTACGCCACTGGAGTCAAGCTATCCTGGCTGCTGACGGCTGATAGCCAAAAACCGGCCCTAGGATGCTTGATTCCGGTCCAGGGAAGACATGGCTTGGCAGTTCGGGCTGGACTGTTCCCATGAGGCACAGGGTCAAGACTGATTTGCATATGGCCATGTCTAAACTGGGGTGGCGTAGTGGGCAAAAGAACGATGGATTTAACCCAGATCTCCTGACTGGGGGAGAATGTCTGCATTGTCAGCATTCCGTCCATCACTTGTTTGTTGTAATGCTTTTCGCCTTAAGTGGGATGGGTATTCCCAGACATGGGACCCGTGCTCACTACGCCACTGGAGTCAAGCTATCCTGGCTGATGACGGCTGATAGCCAGAAACCGGTCCTAGGATGCTTGATTCCGGTCCAGGGAAGACATGGCTTGGCAGTTCGGGCTGGACTGTTCCCATGAGGCACAGGGTCAAGACTGATTTGCATATGGCCATGTCTAAACTGGGGTGGCGTAGTGGGCAAAAGTACGATGGATTTAACCTAGATCTCTTGACTGGGGGAGAATGTCTGCATTGTCAGCATTCCGTCCATCACTTGTTTGTTGTAATGCTTTTCGCCCTAGGTGGGATGGGTATTCCCAGACGTGGGACCCGTGCTCACTACGCCACTGGAGTCAAGCTATCCTGGCTGATGACGGCTGATAGCCAGAAACTGGTCCTAGGATGCTTGATTCCGGTCCAGGGAAGACATGGCTTGGCAGTTCGGGCTGGACTGTTCCCATGAGGCACAGGGTCAAGACTGATTTGCATATGGCCATGTCTAAACTGGGGTGGCGTAGTGGGCAAAAGAACGATGGATTTAACCCAGATCTCTTGACTGGGGGAGAATGTCTGCATTGTCAGCATTCCGTCCATCACTTGTTTGTTGTAATGCTTTTCGCCCTAAGTGGGATGGGTATTCCCAGACGTGGGACCCGTGCTCACTACGCCACTGGAGTCAAGCTATCCTGGCTGATGACGGCTGATAGCCAGAAACCGGTCCTAGGATGCTTGATTCCGGTCCAGGGAAGACATGGCTTGGCAGTTCCGGCTGGACTGTTCCCATGAGGCACAGGGTCAAGACTGATTTGCATATGGCCATGTCTAAACTGGGGTGGCGTAGTGGGCAAAAGAACGATGGATTTAACCCAGATCTCTTGACTGGGGGAGAATGTCTGCATTGTCAGCATTCCGTCCATCACTTGTTTGTTGTAATGCTTTTCGCCCTAAGTGGGATGGGTATTCCCAGACGTGGGACCCGTGCTCACTACGCCACTGGAGTCAAGCTATCCTGGCTGATGACGGCTGATAGCCAAAAACCGGTCCTAGGATGCTTGATTCCGGTCCAGGGAAGACATGGCTTGGCAGTTCGGGCTGGACTGTTCCCATGAGGCACAGGGTCAAGACTGATTTGCAGATGGCCATGTCTAAACTGGGGTGGCGTAGTGGGCAAAAGAACGATGGATTTAACCCAGATCTCTTGACTGGGGGAGTATGTCTGCATTGTCAGCATTCCGTCCATCACTTGTTTGTTGTAATGCTTTTCGCCTTAAGTGGGATGGGTATTCCCAGACATGGGACCCGTGCTCACTACGCCACTGGAGTCAAGCTATCCTGGCTGATGACGGCTGATAGCCAGAAACCGGTCCTAGGATGCTTGATTCCGGTCCAGGGAAGACATGGCTTGGCAGTTCGGGCTGGACTGTTCCCATGAGGCACAGGGTCAAGACTGATTTGCATATGGCCATGTCTAAACTGGGGTGGCGTAGTGGGCAAAAGAACAATGGATTTAACCTAGATCTCTTGACTGGGGGAGAATGTCTGCATTGTCAGCCTTCCGTCCATCATTTGTTTGTTGTAATGCTTTTCGCCCTAAGTGGGATGGGTATTCCCAGACGTGGGACCCGTGCTCACTACGCCACTGGAGTCAAGCTATCCTGGCTGATGACGGCTGATAGCCAGAAACCGGTCCTAGGATGCTTGATTCCGGTCCAGGGAAGACATGGCTTGGCAGTTCGGGCTGGACTGTTCCCATGAGGCACAGGGTCAAGACTGATTTGCATATGGCCATGTCTAAACTGGGGTGGCGTAGTGGGCAAAAGAACGATGGATTTAACCCAGATCTCTTGACTGGGGGAGAATGTCTGCATTGTCAGCATTCCGTCCATCACTTGTTTGTTGTAATGCTTTTCGCCCTAGGTGGGATGGGTATTCCCAGACGTGGGACCCGTGCTCACTACGCCACTGGAGTCAACCTATCCTGGCTGATGACGGCTGATAGCCAGAAACCGGTCCTAGGATGCTTGATTCCGGTCCAGGGAAGACATGGCTTGGCAGTTCGGGCTGGACTGTTCCCATGAGGCACAGGGTCAAGACTGATTTGCATATGGCCATGTCTAAACTGGGGTGGCGTAGTGGGCAAAAGAACGATGGATTTAACCCAGATCTCTTGACTGGGGGAGAATGTCTGCATTGTCAGCATTCCGTCCATCACTTGTTTGTTGTAATGCTTTTCGCCCTAAGTCGGATGGGTATTCCCAGACGTGGGACCCGTTCTCACTACGCCACTGGAGTCAAGCTATCCTGGCTGATGACGGCTGATAGCCAGAAACTGGTCCTAGGATGCTTGATTCCGGTCCAGGGAAGACATGGCTTGGCAGTTCGGGCTGGACTGTTCCCATGAGGCACAGGGTCAAGACTGATTTGCATATGGCCATGTCTAAACTGGGGTGGCGTAGTGGGCAAAAGAACGATGGATTTAACCCAGATCTCTTGACTGGGGGAGAATGTCTGCATTGTCAGCATTCCGTCCATCACTTGTTTGTTGTAATGCTTTTCGCCCTAAGTGGGATGGGTATTCCCAGACGTGGGACCCGTGCTCACTACGCCACTGGAGTCAAGCTATCCTGGCTGATGACGGCTGATAGCCAGAAACCGGTCCTAGGATGCTTGATTCCGGTCCAGGGAAGACATGGCTTGGCAGTTCGGGCTGAACTGTTCCCATGAGGCACAGGGTCAAGACTGATTTGCATATGGCCATGTCTAAACTGGGGTGGCGCAGTGGGCAAAAGAACGATGGATTTAACCCAGATCTCTTGACTGGGGGAGAATGTCTGCATTGTCAGCATTCCGTCCATCACTTGTTTGTTGTAATGCTTTTCGCCCTAAGTGGGATGGGTATTCCCAGACGTGGGACCCGTGCTCACTACGCCACTGGAGTCAAGCTATCCTGGCTGATGACGGCTGATAGCCAGAAACCGGTCCTAGGATGCTTGATTCCGGTCCAGGGAAGACATGGCTTGGCAGTTCGGGCTGGACTGTTCCCATGAGGCACAGGGTCAAGACTGATTTGCATATGGCCATGTCTAAACTGGGGTGGCGTAGTGGGCAAAAGAACGATGGATTTAACCCAGATCTCTTGACTGGGGGAGAATGTCTGCATTGTCAGCATTCCGTCCATCACTTGTTTGTTGTATCACCTAATCAAAGCAGCCTGGCTAAGCCTGTTAAGGCTGACCAATCGGCAGCGACTACTAGAAGTCTGGATTTTGGCTACAGAAGAGAAAGTTCTATAACTTATATTCTGTACTAGTTTTGATAAATTCAACAGTGGCAAGTTGTCGGATTTATAATTGCCCTTCTTTTAAGTCTTTGAATCACATTTTCAGCCCTTTCCTAGCAATAGTTCTAATTTAATAACATATTCTCGTGTTAGCCTATGGAGCTATTAATCTACAATGGGGGAATTTGAATTGGGGGTTTTCCTACACCAGGACTTATAAAATATATTTTATAAGGTCCCTGCTTATATTTACATGGCACCCCACCTCTGCAGCAACTGGGGGAGACCTTAGGTGTAAAAATAATGTAGATATCACTTTTAGAGTGCCCATACCACAAAAGTCGAATTTGCATTGAATTTACTTTCAAATACAGTCTGCAAAGCAAGGCTGCCTTTAAAATGACAGCAGGCATTAGCAGTGCACACATGCCAGTGCAGGAAATCTGCTGGGCCCCTAAACTTAAATGACCTATTAGATATGAGGGACTTATGGGTAGTTTGAACCCCCTGGACCTATTATATACTAGGGACTTATAGGCTCTGTCAGTACCAATTGTGAGAATTTACTTTTAAAGACAGGCTGCAAGGCAGGGCTGCCTTTAAGAGGACAGCAGGCACACAACATTGCACACATGCCAATGCAGGAAATCTGCTGGGCCTCCAAACCTCCATGCCCTATCCTATACAAAGGACTTGTAGGTAGATAGCAACCCTTGGCCCTAATATCTACTAGGGACTTATACGGTCTGTCATTGCCAATTGTAAGTGTACCCTATTACATGCATAATTTTTAACATAGCACTGGGCCGAGGCCTGGACCTGGTAACTTAGCAGAGTCCATGGCACAGTCAGAGTCTGTTACCACCAGTATCATTCAGCAAACAAATGGGGGTGAACAGGGCAAAAGGATAACTTTCTAACATGTTACAAGTCAGAACTAGGAATACCAACTCTGAGAAAGGCTAGATCAGTGGCAGTGTGGGCAGTTGACGGACAATGCTGACCTCAGTTCCAGTTATACAACAGACAATCACTGTTGGTTTGTTATTTATTTATAAAATCTGTTTATTGGTATTTAACAAGGTTTACAGTACACTTGAAGCCAGAGCAACTTACAGTAGTAGTAGTATCGTTGGTATTTACCCAGGCAGGTGTACATTAATTAATGGGAGGTGGGCATATCTCCATATCTCATATCGGCATTGGAGGCTTCTCGAATGTGGTGGTAACCATAAAATCCCTGTCGGCATCATGCCACCGAGAGACCCCCCCGGGGAAAAGTGCTAGCACTCCACCCACTCTCCCCAGGTGCGTTTCCATAAACAGTTAGCAAACCATGAAATAATGGGGCAGAACTTCAAATGCCCAATCAGAACAGCAACAACAGCAAAGTCCGGCTTGTGGTCTAGCATCACCTAATCCTGTCCTCTGGCCCTTCCCCCCATCCCGATGCCCCTTATACAAACTGCATTGCAGACATTGTCACATTTACTTTGCGCCCCACCTGGTCAGCTAGGCCCTCGTTACAATACTTCATGCCTCACCTCTGAGTTGGTTGGTGTCTGGCCCCTCTAGGGGAACGCCCACGTCGCGCTCCTGACAGATCCCTGCATGGTCCCCATCTAGTCGTGCCATGGCCTGCAAAATTGCCTCCCACTGATTCGCTATGGGCGTCTTCCTGAGGCCTAGTGTTTCTTCCCTCAAGAGAGCCGTGCCCTCCGCCTTGGCCCACACCAGGAATGAACCCCGCCATGGGGTGAATCAGCCGCTTTCCAGCGTTTAGTGAGCAGCCGTTTTGCCACCACTAGCCCCAGATCGATAAACCGAGAGGTGACTTTCGTAGAGGGAGTTCTGTGGAAGAGGTGTAACAGGTAGACTGGCCATTCGAAAGGGATATTGCGACCTGTGCATGCGTGGAGTGCCTCTCGCACCACCCGCCAGTACGAACACAATGCGGGACAGCTCCACAACATATGGATCAGTCCGGCATCTAGCTCCGCACAGCGAGGGCAGCCCGCATCCGCACGACAGAAGTATCTGTTGATGGATTCGGGCGTGAGGTACGCCCTGTGTAGAATAAAAAATTGTATTTGGCGGAAGCGCATATTCCGAGGAATCTTCGTCGGGCCCTGCAGCGCTCTGTCCCACTCCCTGTCGGTCATGGGCCGGGCCATGTCCACCTCCCATTTACGACGCAGCAGGGCCAGACTGATCGCCGCATGCGCACGCAGGGAGGCTGCAAACCACCGAACCAGGTGTCTCCCCCGTCCCATTACATGGAGGTGTTGCATCGTAAGATGTTGTTTCGGTTCCTCCCCAAGATCTCCCCATCGGCTCGTTAGCGTCGCTATCAGAGACCGGTGACGAAGAAAGTGGCCAGGCGATAGCCCCGTCTCCTCCGCTTGAGAGGCGAACGAGAGGAGGGCACCTTCTTGGTAAAGATCCCTCAGCGTTTGTATGTCTGCCGTGCCCCAGTCCGCAAGTTCCGGGGCACCAAACACCCCCTTCCCGCTAGGGGAACCCTCGATCGGTATGGCCGGGGCGTAAGGAGTCCGGGCCCGGGAGAGGTAGAGAGCACGGAGGTAGCATTTGTAGGCCACCACCACAAGAAGGGGCACAGGCCTCGACACTTTCGCGGCCGGGTGGAATAACTTGATGATGTCAGCTAAGGGGAGGGGGGGTGCTGCAGTCACCGTGTCATCCCGCCCTCTATCCGCCAGCCACCGGGCTACCCACTGTAACTGCGCAGCTAGGTAATAATGTTCAAAGCACGGCATTGCAAGTCTCCCTTGGTCAATGGGGAGGTACAGCTTGGGCAGCGCAACTCTGTGGCACGCATTACCCCATATAAAGTCCCGAAGTGATCGTGCAAGGGCTGCGAAGAAAGATGCCGGTATATAAATGGGCAAGTTAGCGAAGTAATACAGGAGTCGGGGTAAAATCACTATTTTGATTAAGGCGATTCGCCCCGGTACCCCAAAACCGCATCTGAGTTCTGACCGCTGCCACGGCTCTGCTCAGATTGCCCTCCACGAGATCCGCCGCTGCCGATATATCTGGATACCCAGGTAACGGAAGGTATCCGGCTGCCATTGGACCGGCACGCCCCTAAGATGATAGTTCGGTTCCTGAGTGTCGGCTCGTAACACGTAGAGGCAGGACTTAGCAGCATTCACCCGGCGGCCCGAAAGAGCGGCAAAGTTGAGTAGAATGCGCTCCAGTTCCATCGGGATATGAGCCACGTCTCTGACGAAGACCAGAAGGTCGTCCGCATAAAGCGATACCTGATGCGTCGCATCCCCCAGAGGAATGCCATCAGTCAGCACCCTGCGAAGCGTGGCGGCAAGGTGCTCTATTGCTAGCGCTAACAGGAGGGGCGAGAGCGGGCACCCCTGCCTGGTGCCACGGCAAATCGGGATGGCGTCGGAAATGTATGGCCCGGTTCTCACCCTCACCGCGGGATCCTTGTAAAGGAGGGCTTCCATTTGGAGACACCTGAGGCCCAACCCGTAGTGCAACAGCGTCGCCACCAGGTACCCCCACTCCAGGCAGTCAAAGACCTTTTCAAGATCTAGAACCAGACAGCCCGCCCTAGGCCATTGCTGCACACTGTCAGTGGCCACCCGGAAAAAACGCCGCAAATTGAGAGAGGTGCTACGCTTAGGCACGAAACCGTTTTGGTCCCCGTGTACCAACACCGACACCGTTGGAGCCAGCCGCTCCGCCAGCACCTTGGCCAAGATTTTGTAGTCAGCATTAAGCAGGGCAAGGGGGCGGTATGACCCCAGATTGGTGGGGTCCCGTCCAGGCTTGAGCAGAGATACCAAATAGGCCTCTCGCATGGAAGCGGGCAAGGTACGCTCCTCAAGGGCCGCAAGATAGAGAGCATGTAGTTTGGGTACTAGTGACTCCCGATAGGCCTTGTAGTACTCCGCTGGGAGCACGTCTGGTCCCGGCGCCCTCCCAGAGGCCACAGAGGTCACCACGTCTCTGATCTCCTCCATGGTGAGGGGGCACTCGAGTGACTCCTGATGCTCATCTGGGACCGTGGGCAGACAAGCAGCCTCTAGAAACCGATCCAGGTCCTGCGCCTGCCGGCGCCCTGCCGAACGATACAGGGCCGCGTAATGCTCCGTCATTGCCTGATGGATCTCCCACTGCGTGTACACGAGCAACCCGCCGGGCCCACGAATAGTATCTATCGGGGCATGAGCAGCTTCTTGTCTGAGCAGCCAGGCCAACAATCGCCCCGCCCTGTCCAACGTGGCATGGACTCGGGCTGAGTGGGCCGCATAGTTGTGACAACGCAAGCGCTCCAGCAGCTCAGCATGACGAGCCCGAAGCGGCGCCAGTCGGGCCGAGTCACGACCTCCGCCCTCGCCATAGTGTTCGCATGAGAGTAGCCGAGATTCCAGGCTAGCGCGCGACAGTGCAAGCCGTTTACGAATGTTCCACGTCGCGCCCAGACAGTGTCCCCTGATAGTGGACTTATGGGCGTCCCACTCTGTCAGTTCACTACTCGCCGCCCCCTCATTCAATTCAAAGAACTGCTCGATCGCTGTGCCTAGGGATGCACGAAACTCAGCCTCTTCCAGAGCTGCCTGCTGGAGTCGCCACGTGGGGACTGGGGTCGACTGGGGTCCCATCTGAGACGCAGTCTAAGAGGGTTATGGTCAGAATGGGTCCGACCCAGATATTCTGCCTGGTCTAACAGGGAGATCAGAGAGTGGGAGCCCACCACCCTGTCGAGACGGACGTGAAGGTCGTGCACCGCCGAATAGTACGAGTAGATGCGGTTGTCGAGATGCAGGCTGCGCCACATATCGTATAATGTCCAGTGCGACAACCAGTCGGTAAGGGTCCGCGCGTTCGAGGCCACCTGTGTGTTGCGGAGGGGCGGAAAGGACCTGTCTAGGTGCGTATCAAGGACTGAGTTGAAGTCCCCGCCCAGTAGCCAGGGAAGACCCGCATACGGTGCCAGCACCGTGGACAAGTGAGCCAAAAACGATGGCTGCTCGACATTCAGGGGGTACAGGGAGCCTAGTAGTATGTGTTGGCCATTAAGCCTCCCACGAGCCAAGGTGTATCGCCCTGCTGGGTCAGCTACTACATCTGTGCATGTAAACGGTGTGCCCGCCCTCACCCAGATCAGTGTGCCGTGGGCATGTGCAGAGTACGTGGTCCCGAAGAGCTGGCCCCTCCAACGAGCACGCAGCCGGTCGAGCTCAGGCTGCGTCATGCGAGTCTCTTGGAGGAGGGCTATGACCGCTTTATGCTGCTGCAAATAAGCAAAAATAGAATAACAACGTGCTGGCATGTGCATACCCCGTATGCTCCATGTGATTACGTCGGTAGTAGCCATCTAGAGTAATTGAGGACTGCATGGGCGACGGGGCCGGGGTCAGATCGTTCGAGGAGGGGAACATAGGCTCTGAGTGTCATGCCGGTGTGTTGCAACAAAAAACTCAACTAAAGAACTTTTGTGTACTGCTGAGCACACTTAATGTAGGTCAATGACTGTATAACTACCAGGGCAAATCCCCAAATGGGCATTCGTCCAAACTGCAAGCTAAACGCTTATGGAGTGAAACTAAGCCAGATAATGGCTAACGGGTGCGCGGTGCGGCTGTAGCTAATGTAAACTGCTCTGTCGCTGCATTGCCCCTGCCTTCGCCATATGTGCCTTCTGTGATGCGGATGGTACTGAGCACGTGTGAGTGGCCTAACTGTGCCTACCTACACCGCCTGCCGCTGACCTCGCATAACACATGACCCCCCCTTGAGCAGGACTTCCCGCCACCCCATTCGCCCAAGGCGACCCAGCGAACTTGTGTGTGCCAGCACACGGCACTGCACCACATCATACCATGACACACTGTCCAACTCATGTCGACCCGCGCACCAGCTGGCGCTGCCACCTCAATGCTCTGGGCTCACACAATGTGGTCGGCAGTCTGGAGTGTCACCAATGGCAGAACTTGATCTTCTGAGAGCATGGTGGACGGGGAAGACGATCTACTAGTCTCAGGTTCACTATGCCCGCGAGCTGCCGCTTTGCCCTGGCTGCACATGGACCCTAGGGTTGCTACCGCCTCCAGGGCTCCCTGACGTTCCAGCCGCATCCTCTCCGGACTGGGTGCCACAGCGGGGCCCGACCCCGCATCCCTGCGGGCCTCCCTCCGCCGCCGCCTTCGCGGTCTCCTCTCCTGTCGTCCACCAGCTCCCGGGTCTGGGGGCCTCTGACCTCCGTACAGCCCCGTTTCCTCCAGCAAGTCCCAGATATCTGACGGGGCGTCGAAGAATCGGGTCCCCTCCTTCGTGACCACCCTGAGGCGCGACGGGAACAGCAGGGAATACGGGATCTCCAGATTGTGTAACTGGCGTTTCACTGCCAGATAGCTGCTCCTCCGTTTCTGTACTGTCACCGTGTGGTCCGGAAAACATCACCTGCCCACTTCCCACTGTGATGGTGCCCAGCTTCCTGGCCTCCTGAAGCACCACGTCCCTATCTCTGTAGTTGAGGAGTCTGAAAAGGAAGGATCGCGGCCGCGCCCCAGGCCTAGGCCTCCGTGCCGGGACCGTGTGTGCCCGCTCTACCACGAACTGCGGGAAGAGCACCCCCGGAGGAAGGATGTCCCGAAGCCACCCCTCGACAAACTGCTCCGGGTTTCGTCCCTCCTCGCCCTCCGGTAGTCCCACCACTCGAACATTATTGCGCCGAGAGCAACCTTCCGCGTCCTCGGCACGATCCTCCAAGGCATGGACACGGTCGATCAGGTCCTGCAAGGCTATGGTGTGATTGCGCACCACAGGCTGAACATCCTGGAGCGCTTGGCGTTGTTGGGTAACGGAGTCCACCAACTTGCGGTGGTCCGCGTGGAGGAGGGTGAAGTCCACTGTAACTTTATCGATCCGGGACTCCAGGGAGGCCCTAGTCTGCTCCAAGGTGGTGCCTAGCCGTTCCACTGCCGCCAATGCTGTGATCATTTTTGCCGCAAGTGCTGTCGTCTGAGGCTCCACGTCTCCATCGTAACGTCCCGGCGCGGAACCCAGACCCTCCGCCTGCGACCGGCCCTCATTCGGCTTATTCCACAGCCGGCCCATGAACAGCTGCTGTGCTGAAGGCATTCGCTGACAGCCCCGGCACCAGACGGACAGTCCAAGCCCCCGCACCTGTCTCACCGGGGTATGAGAGAGTGAACACCACTGTCCTCCGCTGGTGTGGGGGGGAGGGAAGAGGGAGGAGAGGGGCATGGATCCTCCCGAGAGCGGCCTTGGCCACCGTCTAGTAGATGCCCGCTGTCCGAAACCCCCAGGCTCCGGAGGCCATCAAGACCGCCTATTTCTGTCTCCACAATGCGCCAGTGCCCCCTGCCGGGCACCTCTCCTCCGCCTTAGCGTCTTTTCCCCGCGTCGACCAGGTCTGACAATGTTCCACCTCTGCTGCCGGCATCCACCACTCCTGGGCCACCAGCGAGTGGGGGCCACCCCTCCGCCGCTACCGGCTTGGGGTTGACAGCAGCTCAACCCGGGCGGCACCCCAGTCTTGGCTATGGCAGGGCCCTCCACTCTAGTGTCGCCAGCTGGGACGCTCCCTATGCAAGGAGCTCCCGCTGGCCCGCCACCGCCAGCTCCCGCCGTCCAGTTTGCGGCTCTCACGCCTCCTCCGTTCCGCGTCGGATATACACGGGCGTAAGCCCCACCACTATGTGCCGGTACCTCAGGGGCACCAGGTCCAGGTGCTCTCTTCGCTGCAGCGTCAGGGCGGCTCCCCCCTCCTTCTCAGCCGCTCACCTCACTGTTTATGCCCTGGCGGGCCGCTGTCCATTGACCAGGCCACCGACCACAGGCCCCGCAAGTCCCGGGCCTCAGTTTCACGTCTGCTAGTGCTAGGGCGGCCCGTCACACCCCAGTTGTCCACAGCAACCTCCGCCGGGCCCACCGCTCCGTTGCAGCACGCGGAGAGGCCCGCCTCACTCCCCAGGCCTCCCCGCTGCACCCCTCGTCCTCGTTAGTGCTCTGAGGTCGGGCCCCCATGACTCACCCAGGCAGCTCCAGTAGGCAGTCGGCCAGGTCTCGTAGTGAGGCACTCCAAGCCAGGATATCAAGCAGCACCCCGGGGATGTCACCGCAGACTCGCTCCACAGCAGCCCCTCGCTGGTGCGTGCTCCGCGTCACCGCCAGCAGACATCGGCCACCTCTGTGTCTGCTCCGCGTTCGCCCCTTCACCAGTCTAGTGTGTCAGACCGCATCAGCGCCGGCAGGTCACCGGCTCTGCCACTCCCCCCCTCCACTGATGTCGGCCTCCGTGCTGGAGAGGCCAGCTGCCGTCCCGCCTCCTTTATGGGGATCGCGGCCCGCACGGCCAAGTCGCCTCGTGGCAAGCCGGAGTGCCCCCCGTGGCCGGTCGCGGCTCACCGCCCGCTCCGCTCTCCTCACCGGCTCCGGACTCAGCGCAACGTAACTGGATCAGCGGGCTGTCGCCGGGTCCGGATTTTACCGTGGGGCTGCAGGAAGCCTATATGCCGCGGCTGTCGGTGTCAGCGATATCGAATAGCTCTGTAGGCAGGATAATTCACAGGATGATGGCACCGGGTGGCAGGAGCTTCACGCTCTGGCGACCATCTTGTAAGCGCGCCACCTAGCGCCCCCATCACTGTTGGTTTGTTATGATGAGAGGTATGATTTCCATCAGTAAGATATTCCATTTACCATCATTGATACCCCACAATTCAGTTTAATTTTGGGTACGCCCAGGATTACCTCATACAATCAGGTCATAGATTGGGAACAATGTTATATTGCTTTTTCTGCTACTGTTTTGTAAGGGAACCTGATTTACCACTATGCCTGAGGAATGATACTATTGATTCAAGCATTCTGTAGCTACAGCGGCTGAAAAATAAACTGTTGCCTTCCTTACGTAGTACTCTTATAACAGAATTTAGTGAAATTAAAGCAGATACACTGCCTCAATATCGAAATTTGATCTGTTGCTGGAGCTGTGATTCCATGTAGTGGTACTTATGCACCAAAAAGGAAAATCTTCATTTAACATAATATGTTCAAAAATATCTTTAAAATTGTTTCAATCAACTATGCAAATGGCCAGCAGCCTCACAACTTTTTTTGTTCATGATGCAAATGGTGAACCATGAACTTGTATAGACTATAGATGTGAGAAAATGCACCTTTTGGTGTGGTCACCACTATTTTTAGCTGACTTTTATTGCTGATTTTTAGACTCTGCACACTGAGACACTGCTGTCCAGTGCCCAGGATATGTAATCTGACCCTTAATACATGTAGGAATTAGCTACATGCTGCATTAACTCTCCAGCTTTTCCTAGCCTATGCTCACAAGTCTTCCAGGACAAAACAATAGAATGACCTGAATCGGCAGAGATGACTCCTCTGAACTCCACCAAATATGCTGGGTGGGGTTGTGGGTATCCCATGACAACAGTGTCAACACAGTGTAAAATCCTGCTTAGCAGGTCTGTTGAGCCACATGACCACTTGGAGAGCACTTGAAAGGGAGAGAACAAGATGCTAGTGCAATTCTTGTGTATGCCCTGTCTGGTTGCAGATGGGCCATGTCTTTGTCCTACCAGACTTCTGTTCTGTGGGTTTGCTGTGGATAAAGTGTCTGCTTTAAACTGTATTTCAGTGTTAGATGTGGGAGGACCCTGGTGATTTCCCTATGACACTGCCACACACCTTGAGCACACAGATGTTTAGTATGGACGAAGACTTTTACCATCCTGAAAATGCCCTGGCACAGGTCATTGTGGGCCTATTTACAGTAAGATAAGCAGCAACTACTAATAAAGTGGGTGTGGTTCCCCTGGAAACTTTTTCCCCATTGGTTTGGGAGTGCCCAGGAGTCACCCCCAACTACTATCTGGTGCCAATGTGCCAAGCACCTTCACCAGAACACTTCTGGACTTTCAAAAGTATACCTGACAGGGTGAACCTGCTGCACTTGGCATCTATGACCTGTGAAAAAGAGCTGAGAAGGTTGGACCCCCTTCCACTTGAGAAGAGGACATTCTTATGAAGAATCCCATCTGACCAGTGACAACTGGGCCTGGACTGGATTTTGCTGTTGCCCTCTGTCTGACACCCTCAGGGTCTCTAAATGCTCTCTCTGTGGTCCTGGGAGTCCTAGAAGTAGACTCCGGTGGTTGTTTGGCTACCAAAGGAAGTTTCGGTACTTTTTCAACACTTTTTCTCCAGAGCCTCAAGGGTACTGATTGTGAAAATATCAACCAGCAGTTTCATGACTTCAGACTGAGTCTCATGTTTGTCCCATCTGGAGAAGAGTATTTTCTAGAAAAACAACAAAGATGGGGTGAGGAGTTGGCCTAACGGCTAGGGCGCTCAACCTCAGACCTGGGGAACTAGGTTAGAGTCTCGGTAATGACGCTAAACATCCTGTGATTCTGGGCAAATCACTTAATCTCCCTGTGCCTAACAAAAAAAATGGTACTGAATCCGGCGACATTGTTGCCGATTAATATGGAATCAGATGATGTGCCACCACATGATTGTTATTTACGAACTGAGGAAGAAACAAAAGGTCGTGTGGACCTGAAAAACACTCCCTTGACAGATCCCGATGGTACTATGTATGTGGATGGCTCGTGCTTTAAATTGCCGAATGGCGATGTGACGACTGCGTATGCTGTAGTGACGTTGAGCACGGTTGTGGAAACTGCGAGATTGAATCAGAATTCAGCACAAGCTGCAGAGTTGATCGCATTGACAAGAGCGTGTGTTTTGTCTAAAGGAAAGCGAGTGAATGTGTTTACCGACAGTCAGTATGCATTCGGTGTTGCGCATAATTTTGGAAGACTGTGGAGAGAAAGAGGATTTATGACATCACATGGTACGAAGATTCAGCATGGGCAGCTTGTGAATGACCTTTTGGATGCACTTACACTGCCTAAACAAGTGGCGATTGTTAAATGTAGTGCACATCGGAAAGTGACGGATGATGTTGGTCGTGGTAATGCGTTTGCGGATGAGATTGCTAAGGAAACGGCTAAGGATCTTGCGACCCGAATGTATGTCACGAGTTCAGTGAGGTGGCCGACAGAGACTGGTATGTGTGAAAATACTATTGAGAGTGTGAAAGCAATTCAGAACGAAGCTACTAAAGCTGAAAAGACTAAGTGGAAAGAAAGTACGGGAAAGTTGGACATGCATGGATGTTGGGTTGACCTGACGTAATGTCAGAGGTGGATGTTACCAGATGCGTACGTATTAGCTGTTGTGACGATGGCTCATGGGTTGTCACATATCAGTGCGAAAGGAATATGTAGGTTCTTGTCCCCTGTATGGAGAAATGAGGGTATTGCTAAATGTGCCGAGAGAGTGGTTAAGAATTGTATGGTGTGTTTGATGCACAATCCTGGCAAGGGCACCCCCACTCCACCTGGTCATTTTGCTCCTCCTGTTTGTCCCTTTGAGGTTATCCAGCTGGACTTTATCCATATGGAGAGATGCAATAACCTAAAGTATGTTTTGGTTGTGGTTTGTGCGTTCTCCAGATGGATTGAGGCCTATCCCCTTAAGGATAACACTGCCCTGTCCACAGCAAAAATCCTGCTGAAGGAATACTTTCCTCGGTACGGAATGCCACGGATTGTATGGTCGGATAATGGAAGTGAGTTTGTGGGAAGTGTAATGCAGAGTGTGTGCAAGGGTCTTGGAATTCGTCAAAAATTCCATAGTGCTAATCATCCACAGGCAGCGGGTTTGGTTGAAGGGTACAATGGTACCTTGAAACTAAAACTCGCCAAGATACAGGCTACGACTGGTCTATCATGGCCTGATGCCTTGCCTCTGGCTCTCCTATCGACCAGAGCGACCGTACACTCTCGAGTAGGGCTTAGCCCATATGAGATTGTGTTCGGCCGCCCTGCGAATATTTGGGGGGTCCCGAGACCAAGGGCTTTTGATAGTCTTGAGTATCCAATGTTAATTGATTACCTGCATGATTTGACCACTAAACTACGGTTAATCCATCAACAGGTCTTTGAAGCTCTACCGGCGCAGACAGAGGGTCCTGGACACCAGCTCCGGCCAGGGGACTGGGTTGTTACCCGAAATTTTGGTCGGAAGCGTAACTTGGAGCCAAGATTTGTCGGACCCTTTCAAGTCTTGTTGACAACGAGGACTGCGGTTCGACTGGAGGGCCGGAAGAACTGGGTACACGCCAGCCATACGAAGAAGGTACAGATCCCCTTACCAACAGATGGTTGGGTGAGGACTGGGATTTCGGCAACAGAAACTGAGACTCCTTTGCACTTTGTGCCGTTTAGCGACGCTCAACCTGTGGGGAATGATTTGTCACTGCCAAACCCACATGTGGAGTCATCGGTAGCAGAGAGCCCAAGGTCTGACTCGTTGTCCACTTCATCGAACACTGTTGCGCCAGCTGAACAATTGTTTGTAGAGCAAACTCGACCTGGAAGAAGTCGATACTTTCTTCGTTCAAGGACTAATAAAAATTAGTTGTATATTTGCTTTTTGATGCTATGAACATTATGGACAATTATATCCTTTCTTTTTGAGTTTTTATGTGCTGTCCCACGGCTAAGAGATTTGTAATCTGAACTTTTCGAGGAAACCTCTCCATCCGGGTCACCGTAGGGCCGTGCGGGTACTCCTTTCTGTTTAGCAGGTTTCTGACGCTAGGTCGGTTACTTTTGTCGATTCCTGGGAACTCCTGGGGATTGATAATCGCTACGAAGTGCGTCAAGTACGTCACGGACGGTTTGTAGAGGATGGCATTCTCTAAGCTGTTGGAAGTAGAAAGGATGTCAGCGCAGAGATCAGAATTAAGAAGAGTTGTATGTACAAAATGTTTTTTGTTTCAGGTGTTCCTACTGTTCCTGACCGTATCTATGTTATTGGTGGGTGGAGTGTATTTTGGAGTACAGTTGTTATTACCTTCTGTTTCACCTACCTTTTCTCCTAAACTAAGCTCCCTCACCACTGTTTCCCCACATTCTTTTCATCCTCTGCCTCAACATGAACAGATTAGACGTGCGGAATTTATGAATAACTCCTTCGTTCAACTTCTACATCAGCATCAGTTGGTGATGAACACTACCAATTGTTGGGTGTGTGGGTTAATGCCACATACCATGGATAGGGGTATTCCATATTTGGTCCTTCCGTACAGCTCCCAGGGCTCGGCTCGAGCATTCCAAACTATGTTCCGTAGTGCACTAGATTCCTACCCCAGTCGAGAGCCACGTTCTGCCAATTTTGGTCCTGGGCCGTATCACAAACCTTTGGCGATAGCGATAGCGGATTTAGATAGAGATGTTTTTGATGCATCGCTCATCCCAAGTGAAGAGGTACAGGCTTATAAGGATCTGAGCGAGGCTGAGTATAGTACGTCAGTGGGTGATAGACAGCTTAAGAGCTCGTCCCCAATATGGATTGTACCACACCTCGGTAATTTCTGCTTGAAAGGTTTGGGTCGAAATCCGAGAGCACAACTTGGGAACAGTGCTTGCACTGACACGTATGTTCTGCCGATGCTCTCTTCCCCTGTTTTTCTGACCGCTAAGGGCACTTATTTTGTATGTTATGAACGCGCATATACATGGTTACCCCGTGATTTTTCGGGTACCTGTTATATTGCGAATCTTTTACCACCGACTTTCACTGTCGCCTCAGATTATCACAAAACTATAGTTGTGAGAGGCGTTATTAGCAAAGAGGATACTGCCGGTCAAGAAGCAGGAGACTTCTTTAAGGGTTTCTTGCCGTTTTGGGGACCTATGGTTAATAGTAGGAACCTAAGACAGTTGACACATGTAGTTGAGTCGACTGCTAATATTACTGCAAGTGCCCTTGGTAATCTAACAGCTGAACTTCAGGCGGATAGACTCATGACGTTGCAGAACCGTATGGTTCTAGATGTTGTTCTCGCAGATAGAGGTGGTGTGTGTAAAGTTATCCATTCGAGTTGTTGCATTTTTATTCCTGACAATGCTCCAACTGTCTACCAAGCCATCTCGAAGTTGCACAAGATTTCCGAGTCCATACACGTGGACGAAGGTAATTGGACGCTTCTAGGATGGTTTTGGGGCCTGATGTCAACTTGGGGTTGGAAGATTCTGATGATTGTAGGGGTTGTTGTAACGTTTCTGTTCACGTGTTGTCTTTGTGTACAGTGTGGTCCTGCCTTATGTGGCCTATGTGCTACAACGTGTATAAGACGGCCATCTGTTACCAATGAGACGTTGATGAATAGAATGATGTTCCAGCAGCAACTGAACGATCTGATGAATATTGAAATAGATTCCGATCTTGACTAGTGCTTGCCTACATGAGGGCAAAAGGAGCGTCTGAGGTTCCGTGTGGGACGGAACGACACTTTTGAGTGGTGACGAATATGGATGAGTTGGGTATCTACGAACCGCAAATGACGAGTATAGTGGGTGTACGCAGTTTCGCTACGCAACCACGTATGGTTCGTCTTATTTTCGGGTTTGTTCATCTGAACCCTCGGGTTCCATTTTAGATACGGCATCCATTTTGTTTCTTGCCCTCAAGTAGCCAGCGAACGGACTTTGTCCGCTTCGTGACCCTGGGACTCTCAAGCTTACACGAGGGACACGTGTTCCTTTGAGTATGACTTTTATGACGAGGGAAATGACACGACGAAGGCAGATGGCCCCGCTCAAGGCTCATCTTGCCGTGCCGGTCTATTGTTTCAGTCATGCATACATTAGACACGGCGTCTCTGATCCCGTTATCAAGTTTCCTTTATTACTCCTAACACTCTTCTCTAATCTGTTGTGCATCCTTGTCCTTTCTTTGCATCTGTTCTTGTCCCTTCTCCTAATGTGTTTACGATCAGGATGGAATGTGTTTTATTGCAGAGAAGATATGCTTTTACAGTTGGGAACTGGCAATACTGTTGTAATTATGTTCCGGCCTCCTGAAACATGAACGCGACCCTTTTGAAGTTTATTGTGGGAACTGAGTTGTAATCTTTGTTCACTATACTGTTCTATGGGAAAAACGTGTATAAAAGGAGCGATCCACTTTTGCAAATTGAAGCAGTCTCCGAGAACCTACACGCTGTGTACTTCTTGTGACCTCTGTATCCCTGCAGTAAATAAACGCTGATCTCTGACGTCGCTGGAAGTGTCCCGTGTCTCTGTGTTCGGTACGCCAGAACAGGTAACCCACGAAGGTTTCAGGTGTTGTTCCCTGGCACCGCTGGGTCTTAGAATAACCCAGTCCTTCAAGGCTCAAGGTGTCCTGGCAAAGAATTCAAGACCCCACCAACTTGTTGCCGTACCACATGGTGGTGGTGTTGTCAGTGAGTATCTGTACCAGCATCCCTTTGATGGATGGTAGAAAGGCATTCAACTCCAAGTGGATGACCCTCAGCTCCGGCAGGTTGATTTGGAGCTGGGACTGTACCAGAGACCAGAGGACTCTGATCTCCGCCTCCCCCAGATGACCATCCCAACCTTAAAGTGATGGATCGGTCACCAATGTCACCTATGGGTGGGGAAGGGAGAGGGGTCTGCTGCTGACTCAATCTCGATCCAAAAACCTCCACTGCAGATCTTTCGCAGTCCCCTCTGAAATCCGGACCTGGTTGGAGAGGTACCTGTGCTGTGGGGCCAAATGGGACTTCAAAACCCCCCAGAGAGCATGAATATGCCACCTGGCTTGGTCAGCCAGCAGGATGCATGAGGCCATCTGCCCCAGCAGCCTCAGAGAGGACCCCAGTGAAATTCAGGACCGAGGCTGAAAGATCAGGACTGAGGCTGAAAGATCAGGACCAGATACTGAATGTCCTGGAATCCCTTTTCCAGGGGAAAGGCACAACACTGAACCATGGCTCAGATGAAATGGAGCATCTGAGAAGTAGTCTGGTGTCACTTCAGCATGTTTAAAGTGAACCCCGAAGATGACAGGAGGTTCGCCATAGTCTGGAGGTGGTTGAAAACTGCCTGGGATGAGCTCGTCTTCAACAGCCAGTCGTTTAGGTAGGGGAAGACTGGCACCTGACTTCTGAAGGTGTGCTGCTACTACAACTATCACGTTCATGAACACCAAACTGTCACTGATGAGTCCAAAGGGGAGCACAGCGAACTGGAAATGCCCCTCTCCTACCACAACCCCCAGGTGGTGCCAATGGGCCAGTAGGATAAGAGAATATAGAAATAGGCATCCTGCTGATCCAAAGTCGCTATCCAGTCTCCAGGGTTGAGGGCGGACAAGAATTTCTCCTTTCAGAGGAAGAGAATGAGAAGGCACATATCCATAATGGGCCAAAGAGCTCCATTGTTCTTGGGCACCAGAAAGTAGCGGGAATAGCAACCACATCCTACTACTTTTGGCACCAGGACTTGTTGTCTGAAAGGGCTAGCACTTCCTGCCGCAAATTGGAGAGATGGTCCTCCGCGAGTTGTTGGGCAGATGGTGGAATGTGTCAAGTGGTGAAAAAGGAAGGGCAAGGGATAACCCTTGCAGGCAATTTGATGAGCCCACCTGTCTGATTTCATCACTTGCTAACCCAGATAGAATTGGTGGATTCTGCCTCTTACCAATTGCCTGTGAGCCTGCGAGGGTATACTAAAGAGGTTTTGCAGGTGAGGCTGCTGGGGGGTGGTGGAAAAGGTGGCACCCTGACCTTGGCAGCGGGCCCAGTGAGCACCATGACCCCTTCAGAAAAATTAATGGGTTCCCTGCTGGGGTGGGGTAGGCTGACGGTAGGGAATGCCTCATCCAAAACCACAAAAGGGCCAGTGGAATTTCTTCTGGTGCTGGTGAGGCTGGACTTGAGGCAGAGAGAGCAAGCAGTAGCCCTGCTCTCCTTCAAGGGCAGAGTTAGCGAGTCCCATCGAACGCCATGTCGGTCAAGGAGGACTTGACTTCACCGGAGAACCCGGTGAATTGAAGCCACGCATGGCGGCAGGCCCGCCGACCAGAGTTTTTTGTGTCCAAGACACAATGAATTGTGAACTTGGCTGCATCTCGACCATCCTCAATTGCCTGTAAGAGGGCAGGGTTAAGGTCTTCCGGAACACTGGAGAGGACTTGTGCCATTGAGTCACAAAGAGTGTAGGTGTAGCAGCCTAGCAGACAGGAGGCATTAATTGAGCGGAGGGTCAAGCATGCTGAAGAGAATAACCTCTTTCTGAATCTCTTCATTCTCTTGAATTCCATATCAGGAGAAGTGGTCAGGATATTGTTGGGGTTAGTTCGGATAGTGGAAGCTAGCACCACAAGACTCTCCGGAGTTGGGTGCTGAGACAAAATGCCTGGGTTGCTCGGAGCAGGAAGGTGAGACCTGGCAATATGACGGTTCACCGTAGGGCTAGTACAGGGCTTAGCCCAAGCCCCTAGAAGGGTTTCTATCAAGGCCCCATTAAATGGGAGATAAGGCTCAGAAGTAGTCTGGCCAGGCTGCAAGACTTCAGTCAGTACATTTATTTTCACCTCTATGGTGGGGAGGTGGAAGCCTAGCTCTTCTGATGCCCTATGCATAACCATAGGGCAGGAGGCCAATTCTTCCATATCTGGTCCTGGAAGAGAGAAAAAAGGGCTGTTTCTGGTGAAGTGTCCAGCCGACTAGCATTTTGCAAGTCCTCATACCAATTGTTGTCTGTATAGAGCAGAGCGAACGTATCACCCTGGTAACCATCATTGTCTGAATACGTTCCAAAGAGGGAGCGGAGAGAACATTGTCTGCCTCAAGATAAAGCTAATGCCAAGACCTTGGTTGGATTCAGTTGTGATGTAGGTCGAAGTTGGACCGGTGCTGAGTCGGCATCAGAGAGGGCGACGGGACCTACCAATTTGGTTGGCAAAGTCGCTGATGTACCTGGACCTGGCATGTTGGTGGGCGCCGAGGTCAGTGTCATTACAGATTCGGCTCAGAGGGTCCAGCTGGTGCCAATGGTGAACCTGTCGGCTATAATCTAGGAAGAGTGCCTCTGGGCTCCATTGGCCTGAAGGTACACCTGAGCGAGTCAGCAGAGATCTGAAGAGCCAGAGCATAGCTGCATGGAACTCTTCGATGTAGCGCAGTGTGGCTGAAGGCCCTGAAAATGTGGACTGTGCCAGAACCAGCCGTGGAATTGACTCCAAAGTTAGCCAATTTCAGGTGCGGAAGCGGGACCATTGGCACCACCCACGAGCTTCGTCAGGTGAGTGGAAATGGTGAGAAGGAGCAGAACTCAGCTTCGACTTCTTATGTTTCCTATGTTTACCTGAAGACTGGCCTCTAGAGTGGCTTTGTTGGCTCTGAGAGCTGATACAGGCCGAGCCTTGGAAGGGGAATTGGAGTGGTCTCAAAGCTGTGTCTTCTTGTGCTTGACAATGTAAAGTTTTGCTTTGTGTTCCCTTATGGCCTGCGGGATCATCAACGTACAGTCTCTACAGGTCTTTGAACCGTGGGTCGACCCCAGACACCACAGGCACACCTGGTGGGGATTCATCACAGACATCTGTTTGCGATAGTCCCTGCAGGGCTTAAAGCATCATTTTAGGAGGTGACGTGCCCACTGAGATAATGTGGTCACAAATGCGTAGGTAAAAGTGTCTCTGAGAGATGACAGGAAGCTCAGGATCCACATCTGTTGGCGCGCAAAGAAAATTACTGAGATCAACATGCGGGAGTGGCTCCTATACTTTTCTGTATCCAGTCTGACACCTGGGGAATATTCAAAAGGTGAGCAATCTGCGGCTAGAAGTCAGAATAAAGGCACTATTAGAAACCTATGCCCGCTTCTATTCACTTCCATTCTCTGGGACCAGTTTTGATCAGCTCGCATATACATAAAATTGGATCTGAGAGGAGCCTATTTTTTGGTTCGCATGGGGCTGGAGATGAATGGAAGACAGTGTTTCATACCAGATTTGGACTCTTTGACTATTGCGTGATTCACTGTAGTTTATGCCATGCTCTGGTGTTTCAGTTCTTCTTGAATAATGTGCTTCTGGAGTATCTGGATCAATTTACCATAGTTTATATCAGCAATATATTGATTTACTCATAATTCAAAATGTAAAAATAATTCTCACTATATTGCAGAAACATGGGTTGTTGTGCAAATTACCCGAATTTTCATTCAATGTGTCTGAAGTTGAGTTTTCAGGATTTTTTCTGATACCCAAAGTGTTGATTACAGCAAAAACAAGCACAGCAGTGGCGGTGTGCACCGGCGGTCCAACTGCCGTATTCTATGTTTGGCGGTCAGACCACCATTGGACCGCTGCAACCACAGGGGATCTGTGATCCCTCTATGGTGGCGTGGTGGTCAGAGGCCATAATATGCTGGTGGTGCAGCTGCTGCACCACCAAGCAATTTATGAGTTTTCCTCACAGCCACAGTTTTCATGGCTGCAAGCCCGCCATGAAAACTGTGGCAGTGAGGAAACTAAGAAGGGCCCTACAGGGCCACTGGTTCCTTAGGGTCATTGGGACGCATGCAGGGGGGCACATGGCATTCCCATCGCGGTGCCATTTTAATAGGCACCACTGTGGGAACATCAAATGACCGCCTGACAGACAACAAGGTAGCTCTTAATCTGGAGGGCGGCCGGCAATGAGCTTTAGCAGTGTGGGATCGGAGCGATGGCATGCAACCCGCTCCCACACTGCCAAACTTAGAATCAGACCCAAAGAGTGGAGATGCTATATACTAGGAGCCAAATTCCCCATTATGTTTTTTTTGCTACTACTGTCCTTGTAAAAGTACAGCAGGTCTACTGAGAAGTGTTGTCACTGTTCATTACCAAAATAGCAGTCCTGGAGAGAACTGTCGGTAATGTAAAATTCACAACACAGTAGTCGTAACGGGATGTTGGAGTACTGATGCAGTGGTGGCATTCTGGGTTTTCAGATTACATTTAACCTAGACAGCGTATTAGCTATCACCTGTTAGCCAGACCACGAGCCAGGAACATTCTACTCCCTCTTTCCAACACATAAGCACAAACACAGTCCTTCAATAGCGAGTCCACATAGTAATGTGTTCCTATATTCAGCACTGTTGGTCGTCAAAGCTTTGCTCTACTTAATAAAGGTAGATTTATAATCATTACGATGTTGGGGGTTATTCCGCTCTAAATAGTTTTGAATTGTCGATTAAACAATTTGGGGCAGAGCCAGCTTAGGCAGCCAATTCTTAATAATGTAATCTAATTTGTGTTTTGTCTAAAAGCATAATTGTCAGCTCTAGTGACTCACCATTGTAGCATGTGGTTCTGCACGGTTAATAATTCGTACAGGAAATCCTTCGTGTCTCCACAATGAAGTGCTTCCTGAAAAACAGGGCATAATTTTCTTTCTAGGGAATGATTTATATGTCTAGGATATCTATGGTGACAAGAATATTCGGAACATACGTGCTCAGCTGCAAATACGAAACCAAGAAAAGAGAGAAACAATAAGTGATAAAATGAACACTGATTGTATGCCAAACGCATTCTATTTCAGATTGGTGTTGTCACTCCATTAAACAATGCCCCGAAGTAGAACAGAATATGTGAGTCACTTAAATGCAATGTTAACAAGGCTGCTTTCAAAATACGACTTATATTTATATATAAATCACTTAGGAAAACAAAAATGTGATGGGTGAAATAACCGAATTAAACTTAGCCACTGGTAAGTGCATTGAGCCCTGTTCCAGTGCACTGCTTTTGCCCACTATGCCATTCCAGACAGTGGCCCAGGGTCGGCTCCCCCACTAGGGCGGAGGAGCGTCACCCCACTGCTTTCTCGCAGTGCGAGAAGCAGAAACATAAAATGGTAATAACTTTCAGTTATTACCATTTTATGTTTGGTTGTGGGCGGGAGGGCTGCTCTGCAACCAGGGCAGGGGAGGAGTGGTATGCCTGCCCACTCCAGAGTGTGCAGACTGTTGGGCCGCCCAAACCAGTCATGCACACTATGCCCTTCTCCATGTCGGCTGCAGTGCAGCCTGCATGGAGTAGATGGCCTCTCCATAAGCCGCTGGTTGGGTGGCAGCCCGACCAATCACAACACTGCCGCCTAGGGGAGGGAGCCTGGCTGCCTGCTTCCTGTTTCTGCCAGAGGAAGGAAAGCAGAAGAGCAGGAGCAGTGAAGACACGGTACCAGGCCTGCAGTAAGGTAAGTTTAATTTTTTTAACAATTATTTTTAAATTAACCCCCCATGTGACCTCACCTCCCCACACTATCCCCCACACCCCTCCCACTCACGAGCCATGCCAACCATGACAGCAGTAGCCTAACGAAACTTGTGGGAGGACCACTCCAAGTTACATGGAGGGGGGGCCCCCCAATGCTCCAGACCCATTAAAGCCTGACACCTATTCACAGTGCCCGAGGTGGCCCACCCCCAATCTGCGGGTGCTATATTTACGTCACTGACGCCAGACAGGGAGTAGCCATGTGCAAATCAAACTTGGTCTCTCTATGATAGGTAGTCTAGTCTGTCAAACAGTACCGAGGGTCTGATTATGAGTTTGGTGGCGTTGTGAGCGGGCGGCATGCCAAACTCCACTACCGACTGCCTGCCGGAATACAAGTTATAATCTGGGCGGATGGTCTTGTGGCGCCTGGCCCACGGCGCTGCCTTTCAAAGTCTCATAGGAGAGCCTAAGAAAGGCAGCGCCATGGGACCACCACAGCGTGTTCCAGCACGCATAGACTGTAAAGTCCATGCCTTGCAGAAACTCGGGGTGCGGAAATACAGGGGGGCACATCATGTGCCCCCCTGCATATACCCCCATGCACCAAGGCACCAGGGGGCACTGTAGGGCCCCCTCCGTTCCCTCACCACCACCCTTTTCATGGCAGACTCACCGCCATGAAAAGGAGGGCAGTGAGGAAACTCATACTATGTTGGCAGCATAGCAGCTACACTGCCGGAATATTGTGGCCTCAGAGCACTGTGGGATCGCAAATCCCTGGCAGTAGCAGCAGTCCTATGGCGGTCTGACCACCAAAGTCATAATACGGCACTGCCAATGTGTGTTTGACTCATAATCAGGCCTCAAGTTCTTATTATTTAGTATTACAGGAAGTCCCTGAACAGTTAAGACTTTTTGGGGTCATGCTAGAAATTGGGTTATTAGTTGAGAGGGGTTGGATCCCCACTCAAGTTACAACCACAATCCTTGTCAGGGTGAACTACAAAAGGCACTAAATAAGCCTGAGCTTAAATTGAACAGAAGGAGGTATATATTATGAATCTTGACTCTAGTTTATATTTCCTTTTGATCGTGCTTCTTCTAAAAAATGATTCACATCAAATCTTCAGTGTACTATTAAAAATATAGTTTTATTAATTCCTTCTTCTTTTTTAAGTTGGAGAAATCAAAGTCAATATATTTGCAAATTCATTTCGAAACGTAGCTGCACGATAAAAATCATAATTTTTTAATCCTAATCATGCAAATACAATTGCCGAATCCAACTTTGTAAAATAATTATATGAATTCCTCCAAACGTTTGGCATAATTTGCCATTGATACAGACCTTAAAGCAGACGTCTTCAATCTGTGGGGCGCGACCCCCAGGGGGGGCGTGTAGTTCTGGGAAGGGGGTTGCGCATTCCCCAGCCACACTTTGCCTGGATTCTAAAACATTTGCTTTGCTTTAGGAAAAGGAGAGCGGTCCTGGGACAGCTAATTTCTATTGTGCGTCTGCTGAGTCTCCTGTTTAGTGAAAAGCTTTTGTGTCAGGGTGCCTGGCCGCCTGAAGGAACTGCAAATGTGCCCCATTAGTTAATCTGCAACTGTAAAGGGTTCTTGGGACCCGCGAATCACTCCAAATTGCTGGGCAGCAATTTGTGCGCCAACGCAAGGGGAAAGGGCAAGAATGCACCGTATTTCCTCAATACGGTGCATTCCTGCCCTTTCACATAGGCATAGGGCAGTGCAGCAAGAAGACTTGCAGCGTTGCCAGACCCCAATTCTGCATAAATGAGGCCCTTTGCTTTTAGCTCCACCTTTGACCAGTGCCCCCACGCTCATTGACCTTTGGTTTGCAAAACACTGTTTAATATTATTCCCCCACTGTAAAAATTATTTTGTGGGGGAATTGGGGGCGTTTACGGATGTCGATGATGAGGAGTACTAGGTTCTATACATTTTTATCAGGAGGGGGTTCTTACTCCTAAAAAAGTTTGACAAGTGGGTCTCAGCATCAAAAAGTTTGAAGACTTCTGCCTTAAAGCATAAAACTTCTCACAGTATCTAACTCTTATCATTTTGCTTTCCCATTGTTCTGTTCTACTGAAGGCACATGAGAGGTTCGCCAGTTCAGCAAAATTAATGATCGAGCCACTAGCGTTATTACAAAAATAATTTCACCATTTTTTTAACTCAATTCCACGCTGGGAGAGTACCCAAATAAGATTAACTGGGGTTCTGAAAAGAGGGTGAATCCCAGTATGGGTTGGCAATCCTGAGAAATTCCATTCCAATGTCCTAATAACTTTGAACATGCAAAAATCACATGGGTTAAGCTGCCTTCAATAGCTGAGCATCTGACGCAATGAAGCAGCACTGAGGGACCGATTATGTGAATAAAGCCAGGAGTCCTGAGCCCATTGGTCTCAAAGGGCTTCAGCCCTCCCCGTCGTGTGTAGCAGCCCGGGCTGAGACAGCTTCCCGGGCACACACATTTGCTTGTTAATGAGGCTTTGTTGTTTTTTCACCCCTTCTTAGAGCCCCTGCATCTCAACTTTGCCTATTGCCTGAAGAATTACCCCCCCGAAATTCTTTCTTGTCCCCCCCCCAAAAAATGTGTCTCTAGTTGCGCCTCTCAATCCTATATAATAACCATTTTGTATAAACGGCATTCTTCAAAGATTCCCTGATTTAAACACAGAAAAATGTAAATGATTTCTCTTACTCCAGGATTCCTGAGATACAGTGCTTCCCACAAATGTATTACCAATGCTCAGCCAGTATCAAAAGGAATTAGGGCCAAATGTAGGTAAATGTGAAATACCGATTTCTTAATATCGAATTTTACCGATTCGGTATTAAGAAATCGGTATTTCCTATGTAGGTAAAGATTCTGAATCCTTAATATTCCTTATTACCGAATTGGTAATTGAGATTCGGTAATAGGGAATACCTACCCATTCATTCCTATGGGCTTGGAGGCCCATAGGAATGAATGTGAAGACATTCAGTATTAGCGATTCGGTATTACCGAATCGGTAATACCGGGAGGTATTTCAAGGGTGCCAGGGTGTCCAAAGGACACCCTGTTGCACCCCTGAAATGTGCATGTGTGCACATGTGGCGCACATACATGCCCTAAGAGGAATGGATGTGTGCCACATGGCACTCTTAAAAAAGCAAAAAGTGCTTTTTTAAAGGAAATCGGTAATTAACATCAACTTGAAGTTGGTGGTAATTACCGATTTCTTAAGGCCCAAAAGCACTCTTTAATGTGTTTCCTACATTGCATTTAAGGTATTACCGATTCCTTAAATGCAAGAGCAATAAGGAATCGGTATTAAGGAAATGGTATTTACCGATTCCTTATTTACCGATTCCTTACCTACATTAGGAATGGCTAAATACCGGTCGGTAACGCTGAAATTTACAGAATTTCGAAGTTACCAACCGGTATTTAGCCACCTACATCTGGCCCTTAGTCTTTTTCACTTAATCAAGTCTGGTTTTCCAATAACTTACTGATCTTAATCTACATTTGGAAGACCCTACGAATTCGGACAGTACTACTTTGATAGCCAACCTGGAAGCCCTTGGCTTATCTCTTCATAACAAGGGCCCCACACACCAAGCAGGGCATCTATTAGATCCTATTTTTTCGAATCGTTCATTTGTATGCAATCACCCAGCTCTGCCTCTAAGTTGGTCCGACCATGACGCAGTCTTTTTTCAACTCGAGGTTCTTGATTCCTTAACGTCCAGGCCACTATATGAGTCTAGGAATAAGAGACCTTGGCATAAGCTGAACCTAGACACGTTAAATGATCTTCTGGAAGGGAATCTTCCAGACTCAACACTTCCACTTATTTATTTAAATAAAGCTACATCAAACTGGCTACTTTCCTCTGTAAATCTCTGTCTGCCTCTTTCGTCGAAAACTTGTTCTTCCCATCGGACTCCTGTTCCATGGTTTAATGAAGACCTGAAGAGCTTGAAATCACAATGCAAAGGTTTGGAAAGGAAGTGGCGGAAATTTTATGATCCTAATCGTAAAATTGATTACAAGACTGCCCTTCACAAATACCACGCAGCCTGTAAGGCAGCAAGAGCTTTGCATATTTCCAAAACCATTACTAATGCATTGAACAAACCTCAAGTTCTGTTCTCAGTGGTCAAAAAACTATCCGGGGCAAATACTCTTCCTGCACCCCCCTCCCTGGATATTACTAAATGCAACAATATTGCTCATTTTTTTACTGAAAAAGTAAAGATAATATACAGCAAATTTGTTCCTACCTTACCCCAGGACTTAATTCCCTCTGCTACAGGTATGAGACAAATGGATGCCTTCCCTAACAGAGGGCAAAAGGACTCCGATCCTAACACAATGAAAATTTCACAGTGGCCTCTCCTCAATGAGGAATCATTTAATTATTGTTTATCCAGGGTAAATTCGGGCACCCCTCTGGATCCTTTACCTGTCAATTTTCTAAAATTACTTTCTCCACCCATACTGAGTCTTTGTAGAGCTCTCCTAAATGCATCAATACGTGAATCACATGTACCAATGGATTGGAAACACGCAATGGTGATTCCGTTACTAAAAAAACCCAATGCCGATCCCTCGGTTTTGTCAAATTTCCATCCCATTTCACTGCTACCAGTATTTTCTAAAATATTGGAAAAGCATATCAACTCTCATTTAACCACCCATATTGAAAAATCGGGATATCTGCACCCCTCCCAATCAGGTTTCAGAACGCACCACTCTACTAAAACTACTCTTTTGGGAGTAACTGAAAAATTGCGGCAATGTTTAGATCAGGGTGAGACCATGGCGCTCATTTTATTAGATCTGAGCGCAGCATTCGACACCGTGTCTCACCCTATCTTGCTGAACTCTCTTCAGTTAGCAGGTGTTGAAGGTCCAGCTCTGCTTTGGCTGTCCTCTTTTCTGAGTGACCGTTCATTTCAGGTCTTTTCCTCTGGGGCCTGCTCCACCTCTCGAGTTTCTGCATATGGAGTTCCCCAGGGCTCCACTTAGAGTCCACTACTTTTTAATATCTATGTGCGTCCCCTTGCTACCATCGTTGAGGACGCAGGACTCACCCTATACTCATTTGCAGATGACACTCAAATCATCTTTTCGTTATCCTCCTCTAAAGACAACTCGATATCCTCTTTACGGAACGGTTTACGCCAAGTTTCTAAATGGATGAATGCCAACTGCTTGAAATTAAACGGGGATAAAACGGAGGTTATCATCTTGGGGAAAGATGAACATCTCTGGAACCACTCTCACTGGCCTCAAGAAATGGGTTCATTTCCCCAGCCGGTTACCCAAGCCCGTAATTTAGGCTTCATCATTGACAGCCAACTCTCTATGAGACAACAAGCAGTAAGCACAGTAGGAACCTGTTTCTCCATATTACGATGGTTGCGGAAAATAATTGGGATACTTCCTTTTTCTACACAAAGAACTGTAGTCCAGTCCCTTATAATGTCCCGACTGGATTACGGGAATATTCTTTACTTAGGCTGTAATAAGGAACCTGTTAGGAGGCTGCAAATGGTTCAGAATTCTGCAGCGCGCCTTCTTTGTCATATTGCGCAAAGAGACTCGGTTACTCCTTTTCTGCAAGATCTTAATTGGCTCTGCGTTAATAACCGCATTAAATTCAAAGCTCTTTGCCATATTTTTAAAATCAAACAAGGTGCAGCCCCAGTATACTTGAGAGAACTCATCTGCCCTTACATACCACACCGCGCTTTGCGTTCCTCTACCCAGGGTAATCTAACACTTCCTAGGTTTAAATTGACAAGAATGGGTGGACGCTCTTTCTCGTACCTTGGTTCAAAACTCTGGAATTCTCTTCCTAATCATGTGAAGTCGGAATCCACCTATCTAAAATTTCGCCGAGACATTAAGACATGGCTCTTCATTCAGCAAATGGCTTGAATTACCTAGTCTAATTTAAGACTCATCGCGCCGGGAAACCCTATCAGGGTAGCTGTGCGCCTAATAAATTTAATAATAATAATAGTAATATTCCCAACCAGATCTTCAACCAGGTCTGAATGTGCCCGAATTGATTTCGGATTGAGTGCTAATAACTCACGTATTCCTTTAAATGATCAAATGATGGAGACTTTTATTTTGTTTGTGAATCTATTATGGGGAATTGTTAATTTTAAACATCAATCATATAAAAACCCAATCTACAGCTAATGCATAGTACCCTGTAGCAAAATGCAACATGGATAAAATGCATGTGTTTAAATGCTTAAGTGCTGAAATAAAACATAACTTATGCATTTTATCCATAAAAAGAAAGTATGCCAATCGTGTTCCATTTCCACAGATTATTCTTTAAGCAGCACATCACTCTGTTGATAGTAATGTTTCCATCTTTTACCACTGCAATTATCCCACCACCTCATACAGTCCACACTCTCCGTACCCCGAAACTTTCTGCCCACCTGACCCTCCCTGTCCCACCCAATCCACTTTCACGTTCCCTGCCCCTTAAGCCCTCGGGGGAGTGATGCTTGCCATCTCTCCCAGGGAGTAGGGGTCACTGTCACCGTCATTGGGTTCCATGGAAGTGGTCCCAGGTCTTCTCCCAGGGGGAACAAGATTGGGCTACGCCATTAGCAGCGGCGGCTGGTGTTAATGGGCGTAGGGGGCGTTGCCCTGCTACCCTGAGTGAGAGGCAATATGAGCTAAAACGCCCAGCAGCTAAAAAAAAAACGACTTGCTGCTCGGTAAATAAACCAGTTGAAACGTGGACATGTCCTGCTGCACTTGTGCCAGAAGGGCGAAGCATTGCTCGACCTGCAGGCACAAGCTGTAGCAGTGACATCATTTTAGAAGGAGTGGTGAATTACATTGGCAGATACAAGGATCCCGTTGGGACGCACAATACAGTGGCACGATATGCATTATTTTCACCTAACCATACCTGCACACAAACACAACTATGCACTTCCTTAAGAACAATTAAGATCTCTGTAGAAAACGTGTATGAGTGTAGAATACTTTCCACCAGCTGTCGCTTTCTACAGTTCTATTATATGTTTCAGTCTTTTGGCTACTCAAAAGAGTTGGAGGCCAGACTCATACAAGCAAGCTCCCCTCATATTAAGCTCACACCCCAGTAATAGAGATCCCTTTTTGCTGGCAATACCTATGTGTTGCACTCTCGATGTTTTGTACCATTCATCCTAACCATTTTCCACAGAGATCCTCAATGCAATCGAAGTTTGGCAATGCAAGTGCCAAGCTTCTCAGAGTCTGCAGAAGCCACCTGTGCACTGCCTGTTGTTGTGACCAGTGTTCAAAACTTCATGGAGGCGATGAGGCCTAATGGCCATAGCAGCCACCCATGCAACTCTACTCTGTCCTTGCTCCACTGTCCAGCCTCACTCTTAAGTAATCCTTCTCTCCTTCCTTTGTGCTCCCATGGTCTGTCATCTTCCTCCCATCATTTATCATTTGTTTTGTCCATTATCTTCCTTCTATTCACTCTTAGACCGTTCTCTTCATGCCCTGCTTCCTCTCCCCTCTAACACAGCTCTTTAATGTCTACTCTGTAGCCCTTATCAGCTCTCTCTCCACTTTACCTCTACTCTGCTCATTTTTTTCTCTACCATTTCTCAGCTGTTTTGTTTCTCTGCTCTCAATCCCTGCTTTCGTTTCCCTATTGTCAAGCCTATCTCTTTCCCTCTCCCTCTCCTTCACACCTAGTGTGCCTCCTCTCCCCTGCTGTATTCGGGTAGCTCTCTTCTCTCACTTCTTCCCTGTTTCCCTTTCATCTTTCTTTTATCTTGTTGCCATTCCTTTCGGCTCTTTAACTTCTGGGCCTGCTTTCTTTCGTCTCTCACCTTGACCACTGCTCTCTCTCTCTCCTTTCTCAGTTGGTTCAATAGGCTAACACTTTGAGGGATTGAATAAATTAAGAAATGAAGAGGCCCACAGATACGTTGATCTCTTCATTCAACATTTAATTTATTTTAGTGTGGTTCATATAGCCCTAACTGTTAGGTGCTTTAGCTCTCAAGGTTGTAATCGAAGAAACGGAGGCACGAAAAAATCTACCAGAAAGTGAGAAACACAATAAGAATTATCCTCTGAGAGCCCCCAGAGCAAAAAAATAGTAACAAGAATGTAATTGTTATTTACCACAAGTACATTTCCAACTCTAGAAAATCCACATAATCATGACATTAAAGATTTTCTCATGAAAATGTAAAGACTTTAAAATTAACTTTCATTTTACGTGTAGTGAATTTTGAATGCATTAAATAATTTTTAATAAATGCAGAATTTAAAATGTGTCAAAATCAAAAATATTTATTTTAAAATGCCCAGAAATATTTAAGCACTCACATGCTCCAAACTTTTAAAACAAACTATTCCAAATTTCACAGATCAGATTACAGTAATTTACCGTTTTATGTAATACCTGGTCGGAACAGGTGTCCCATTAATTTGATTTATGGATTTTAGAAAGCACCATCGGTACTGGAGGTAGAAACACTGCCTCAACACAACAAACCCAGGGTCAGGCCCAGGCTGTACAACAGCATTTCCATTATGGCAGATTTTATTTGGCCATACCAGAGCACTAATGGAGGCATGCATTAGCAAGGTCACTCTTTCCATACATGAGTCCTGTGACTGCTCGCGGTGCAGACCCCTCCAGAGTCCCTTCTGTACTGTCTGCTGTGCTGCCTGCGCACAGACAGTCTGAGTCGCTGGGAGACACCGTTGTAAATAAAGACTACCATGGCAGCAAGCACAATACTTTCCTTGCACTGCACAGTACTGTCTGCCCGTGCTGTATTTCCATACACCCTGCGCTGAGGTTTAAAAATGTACACTTTTAAAAGTTCACAAAATTGGATGTATTAAGTCGAAAGACTTCAGTGTGATAAAGAAATACGGAATTTTGAATTTCAAAGAGACCTTTTCATATTCCAACCAGATATTTGTTGCATGATTTAGCCCCTCTATAAATCAACAGTTAGAAAAGTATAATGATGTTTCTGACCTGATGCGTGCTACGGGCAGGAAGGCTGGTATCTGTCGCAGACAGATTAAACGGATCAATGGTCCTCCCGGTGATCAATGTGTGCCAACATTTGTTATATTGTCCACAGTCGGTTCCTTCCGGGCTTCTGTTGTAATAAACGAGATGAGGCACCATCCGAAGGGACAGGTTCGGGCTCAGGCTGCTTTCATAACGTTTTCAAAAGCGAAACCATGCTGTTTGAAGCACCTGTTACGGCAAATCATTCATTAGAAAGGCACCCCTCTTACACCCCGCCCCCTCTCATGATGTCCAATCCACTACCTCTTTGTCTCCTCGGCCGCTGCCTGGCCCACCCCTTCCCATTGAAATGAATGGAGTTTGTTAACTCCTTCCAGGGCCACTGTATTGTGCGCCCCAACGGGATCCTTGTAGCTGCCAATGTAATTCACCACTCCCTCTAAAATGATGTCACAGCTGTAGCTTGTGCCTGCAGGTCGAGCAATACCTCGCCCTTCTGGCACAAGTACAGCAGGACATGTTCACATTTCAATTGGTTTATTTACCGAGCAGCAAGTCATTTTTTGTAGCTGCTGAGTGTTTTAGCTCATCTTGCCTCTCCCTCAGGGTAGCAGGGCAATGCCCCATACGCCCATTAACACCAGTGGCCCCTGCTCTCTTCTTAATCTCCTCAAGCCTGTTGATGATAAGGGAGACTTTATTTTAGACCTGATACCTAATTTTGCAAGTTCAGCAGTTTCAGCTTGTAGAATTATCTCCAGTAGTTGTATGAGAGGCTGGGCAGCAGAGGAGGAGTCTCGCTAAGGTTCCTTATAAAATACACAGTTCTGGAGAGTAACAGAAACTTGCATCGCCCCATTACACAATGGACTAGTCAAGGCCTCCTAATTGGGCCAATGTCTTGTAACCTGCAAGAGGGGCGGATTGCATGCTAATTTGGAGCCTGTGGGCAAGGTCATGATGTAGAGGGGGGCGTAAGTCCCTCCTAGAACCTATTCTCCTTGGTTGTTTGCGGATTCCTTGCCTTAGGGTTTTAGAAAAAGTGGGTATGATTGATCTTTCACTGGTGCCTCCACACGCCTATCCTTCACCCCAGGCCCAATAATTGACTGGATGCCTCATTGCCCAGCTCAGCTCCCACCTCGGTTCTCCTCTTAGCCAACGGCAAGTCACCCAATGCGATGGGTGTTGAGGTCTGATCTAAAGTAGAATCTGTAGTAATACTAACTCCAGGTAAATTTTCCTGAATCGGCGTTTCCACATAATGCATGTAAAAACACTTAAATATTTTTGGGGAGGCAAGGGGCCTAGATGTACTACTTGTCCCCACATCTACATGACCTGGAAGGCCAGATAGTTTTTTAGAGTGTATAGTATCAGAAAACATCTTATTTTTCCAAGGGGAGTTTCGACAGGTATCTGATTTAATTGCCTTTAAAAAAATATATGGTGCACCGCTTTCAGTTAAAATGTATCCACCTCTACCAGAGTGTTAAGCCAACTCCAGCCGAGTCAAACAAACATGAACACCAAACAAGACTCGACAAACCTCGTTATCTTATTGCTTCAGCTCTCATTCTGCCCCCCACCCCGCCTCGGGCCATTACAGCGGTCTCCCTCCTACCCGATCTCGGCGTTCACATACCCCACATCACTGACTTTGACAAAAAATACTTCTGCATTGTGGTTTTTTTTGGTTTGATAAATGTTATTCATTTTACTCCACTTCTCGGCGGCTTGTCCTAGTGGCTATAACGGAGATGCTGTATCGGAGTGTCCCCACCTTTATGCGCCAAGGATAATGAGGAGCACCATCCTCTGGATTCAGCAGTGACTTTTGGGCACAGGCACCGATATTCAGTGAGCCTTATTAATTACTTGAGTTAAAAGGTACAGCCAGCCAACACGTGTTTCGAGGAGAGAAACCTCTTCCTCAGGGTTGTAAATAATATAGATCAAATGAAAAGAAATTAGAACCAATCTAAAAAATGGAATTGAAATCACACACATTAAATGAGGGCATATTCATGAGAATGTCATGCAGCGCAGGAAGTCGCCTTGCTGTGCTGCACGACAGGAAAATGGCAGGAATGCGCTGTATTTAAAAGAATATGTTGCATTCCTGCCTTTGTCCCTGCACCGGCCCCTTTTTGGCTGCCTAGCACCAATGCAGGCACCCTTGCACCGTGGTGCAAGGGGGCCCGTGTTGCATGCAGGATTGTTTTTGTGCAGGAAGGGGCATCTTCCCGCACAAAAATAATCCTGAGAGGCATATTCATCTTTCTATGTGTGCTGAAGAATGCAGCACACATAGAATGAGGTAGTAACAAGGAAAAATAAAGATATTTCTCCTCGTTACACCTCTTTTTGGTACATTCTAAGGCCTACCACTTTTGGTAAATCTGGGAATGTTTCAAAAACCATGGGAGGTGCTTGGGAACATCCATGCAACGCTCATGCAACAACTTCCCAGTTCAGAATAATGCAACACATTGATTTGCGTTGCGCTGCGTTGCATTGCTCCAGATTTTTGAAGTCACTCATGGCTACGCAAGGTGGCCTTGCGTCACTTCATAAATCACATTTTGGACTTGCGTCGCTCTCGCACCACATTGCAAGAGTAGCGCAACTCCTCTCATAAATATGGCCTTAAGTTACTTGACATTCTTTTTTTTTTTTTTAAGATTTGTATTTTCTTTGCAGCAGTACAAAATAACAGTGGTGTATACAATTTTCCCTCAGCATAGAACAGTACAACACACGATGTCACAATCAGCACCTTGAAATCGCCTCTCTGCAACTTTACATTTCTGATATCACCGCCCCATGTGTCCTCCCCGTGATCTCTCCTATCAGTCAGTGTCTGAGGTTTCATCTTCCTGCTCTGGTGGTGGATCGCATATGCCTCCCCTGAATTTATTCCATGCCCCCCATATTTTACCCCATTTACGAGGGCACACCCGCATAATCAACACCGATCATTCAGCAAGCATGGCAGCGTCCATGTCTCTTCCCCATGCGACCAGCGATGGCGCCTCCCCCGCCCCCCATTTTTGGGCTATGTTTCGTTTAGCTACCATGATCCCTAACGTAGTCCAACTCTGAGCCTGACGAGTGAGGTCATTGGGTTCCCATACATTCAGCAGACAGCGTCTAGGTTCCGGCACTAATGACACTCCCTCAGACTGTGACATTGTCCTCACCACCCGCTTCCAGTATTCTCTGATTGTGGGGCATTCCCATATTGTGTGAAAAAAGGTACCCTCCTCCCCGCAGCCGCGTCGACAAAACGGATCTGCTGCTCTGCCTATCCTATGTAGGGTGTGTCTGGTGTAGTATGAGCGGTGTAGAATCCGGAGCTGCACCAACCTGAGTCTCGAGGGTATGCCCGCCTCCCGCCATTCCAAATCGCCAAACTCGCCTACATCGCGAGACCATTTCTCTCACAGTGGTCCCGTTGGATTCGGCAGGCTGTTTACTAGTTTACTGAGTGACGTGGCCTTCTTATGCATATAATCTGTCAACAACCTGATCTCCATGGGCGACGCCTCCGGAACTTCAGTGCCGGGTGGTAGTATTGACATTAAGGCGTGCCGAATCTGTGTATAGCGGAACCATTCGGAGGGCGCTAGTTCATATTGCTGTTGAAGGCGTTCGAATGGGACTATTTCACCCTTATGCCACATGTCGCCCACCGTAGAGATACCGATACTATCCCAGTTATCAAAGCCCTTGCTGTTCCTAAGTCTTCCTAAACGCTTTATATCCCACAGAGGCGCGAGCTGGGTCATAACCCCGCGCCACCCAAGCTTGGCCTGAGCCGCATGCCAAATGGCGACGGTCTGCCTCCGAGGACCGATGAGCGCTGGGGCCAGTCTTCCGTCGTACAGGGGTGATAGCATACCGCTCGTGCCCAGTATGTCCCTATTCGCCTTAAACTGGGTCTGACTGTGGAGCATGGAGCCATTGGTTGATTACCTTCAGTTGTGCCGCCCAGTAGTAGAGTTGGATATTTGGGAGCGCTATCCCTCCGTCGTACCAGCCCCGTACCAGTTTGGATTGTGCAATGCGTGCCGGCCCGTTACCCCATAGAAGGCCAGATACATGTGCCGCAATTGTGCGGAAGTACTGGAGTTAAAGGGCCCACAGTGGATGTCCCTTGTGTTGCGTCAGTCATTACAGTGGCTGGTGTAGCTTGTGATTGGCGTTGCGGATTCACCGGCGCAAGTCGTGTGTTCTATATTGTTTGCTTGTACTGCGTATCTAGGTACTATTTCCATCATTAACTCGAACTCTTGAGAAAAACATTCAAACAGTCCCACCCCACCACCCCCCTCCCTGCCTCCCTGCCATACGGACCCAAAACTGCCCGCCACCCCAACTCAGCAGAGTGCTCAGAACCCAAACCCCAAAACATTACTTGCTTGCAAGGGAGCAGGAAGTCCGAGGAAGACCGTTTACATCCCCTGTCCCAAAGTCCAGATGTTCATACGTTATAGTGTAACAGAGCAGCCACCGCTAGCCCCAACGGGCTTCCAGACATACTGTGCACCTTTAGTGCAGGATAGACACGTAGTGTCTCGCTATCCGACTTCCCCCTGTGACTGTCCTTCCTCCTCCCCCCTTCGGTCATGATCAACGAGGCCCTCCGCCATTCCAGGATGTCGTCGCCGCCTGTCCGAGCGCCCGGAGCTTTTCAACTGTTGCCACCCCTCGAGCCAATCATGAGCCTCCTCTGGCATCTCGAAGAACCATGTCTTCCCATCCACTACAACCCGTAGCCGCGCAGGAAAAAGCATGGAGTAAGGTAGTTCTCGGGTTCTTAATTTCTTCTTGACCTCTAGGAAACTCCTCCGACGCGCCGAGACCGCCGCCGTATAGTCCGGGAAAAAGGACACCACTGAATTCTGCACACGTAGGGGCGGCGCCACTCGGACTGTTTGAAGAATGGCATCCCGGTCGCGGAAATTGAAGATGCGTGCCAGGACCGGCCGGGGGGTGCCCCAACCTTAGGCCTGCCCCCAGGCACCCTGTGTGCGCGTTCTACAGAGAAGAAAGTGGAAAGCCCCCTAGGATGCAGCCTGGCTTTGATCAGTTCCTCTACGTAGAGGTCCATGGCGGGGCCCCCTTCACTCTCGGGAATTCCCGTAATTCTCACGTTATTGCAACAGAAACGCCCTTCCTGGTCATCCAGTTTCGTCGCTACGCGCTTGTTTTCAGCCTCCAGTTGCGTCACTTTTTGGAGTAGGAAGTTAGTGTCCTTCGTTAAGGTGGCCGTCGCTTGTTCCACTTCCGTGACTCTAGCGGACATTTTCTGGAAGTCTGCTCTGAGGAAGGTTACATATGCGGAAATAGACCCCACTGTTGTTTGCACATTATTAAGGGCGGCCATAATATCTTCCAGTGTCACTTTGGGCGCTCCAGCTTCCTCCAAGACCTTATCTGTGCACACAGTCCGTTCCAGCAGTGGGGGAGAGTCTTTATTATAAGCAAATTTATCTAGCTTTACCTGCTGGTGCGTGTGGTTCCCTTTCCCATTCATCTTCGGGCAGATTAATGCTCTCCTTTGTTACCTCTGCGCACCGTGGGGCAAATGGTGGATCAGGGATCACTGGGGAGAAGTCCCTGTCTGCCGCCCAGCCCCCGGATCAGCGCTCTCTCAGGTGGAGGGGGGGGGGACAACACCGACGTCACGTCTCCAGGCTCTCACAAGGGTCCGCCACTGCTCCACAGATTCGCCCTCCCCGCCTCTTGCTGGCTCGAACCTCCCCAGTCGGGCACTGTAGCGTCTGTGGATCACCTCGGGGTTCCGGTGCCAGAGGTTCAGTGCACCGCCGCCTGGTGACGCCGCCAGCTATGTCTCGCCGGGTCCCCCTGTCACATATGGCACATATGGCACAAAGGAGGGGCGGGTAGCCGGTTCACTTCTGTAGTAGGCTCCCCTCATCAGTGGCGCCTAGCGTAATTTATGGCACAACCTTAAGAGGCCCCGACCGGGCCCGCACAGCAATCACGGATCAGCCCCTCGCCGCTCCTCACCGGCGCCCCGCAGGTCCCGCCACCAGCCGCCCGCTTCACTTCACTGGTGCCGGCTCAGGGCCGCAGCCGGGATGCGGGTGCCTCTTTGTCCGTCGGGCGCCCACCGCCGTATCTCGCGACCTCCGGCGCTCCTCCTGGGCGGCCCCGGGACTCCCGCACAGCGCCCGGGCCGCTCCCCAAACTTTAGTCCCCGGTCTCGCCCGCCGATGTAGGCCTCATCAGTCGGCCTGGTCCTCACGGCGTTCTAGGCCACGGGGAGACTCCGGAATCAAACCAGTCTGCACCGCTCCTCGTTGGCTCCGTATTGATGTCCTTTGGGCACAATATCTGTCGCGGATTAATGAGCGGATTTCAGGGGAGACAGCCTCACCCTCGGAGCTCCTTTAGGCTACGGCCATCTTGCCTGGCAGCAAGCCACGCCCCCCGTTCCTTGACATTCTTAATTGAAATCCTAAATATAAACTAGTTTTAATATAATAGCACCCAAGGTAAATCCAATCGAGAAAAAGAAGAGCCAATCAATTTTAAAATATAGAGTGTGTAAATCAAGAAAAATCCAGCAGTTCTAGAAAGAAGAATCGAAAACAGTTTTAAATAATGAAGAATGATATGCAATACAAGAAAAACAAAAAAAGGAAAAAAGAACAAAAAATAGAAAAGTGTGATACCTAACTAACAATTACTTCCGATTCAGTTAATGCTAATATCATAATGATATAATTCACTTTTAAGTAAGTTCTTTGTCACTTGAATTTGTGTCAGGTCACTATTGATTAAAATCACACACCCTTTATTTATACATTCAGTTCTATATCCCATGATTATGTAAAAAAATGCAAATCCCAAAAATAGGAACACCAATTTCCTAAGATGTTATAATAATCAACATGACATCTTCTTTAAAATTAATATAGTTTTCATTGCCCCATTCCTGCATCTAGCCCTCTGGTACGCTTGGCACAAAAGCAATCAGACTTAACTTAAGTAAAGTAGTTATGCAGTACTCAAGCAGTAGCAAAGTGAAAACAAACCCCAAAAAAATCCCAAACTATTTAAGAAAAATTGAGTTATTTTTTATAAATACAATGACACCAAAATGACAAAAATCCAATAAGTAGAACCAGAGTTATGAATTTTAAGGTTTTAAGTAAAACGTGCACCAAGAAGTACAAAGCGCCAATCACAGTTAACTGCCGCACTGAACTAGGCAAATCTCAAAAGCTCAACTGGAGCATTGATGGGATGCAGGGACCAGGTTCATTCCAGTGGAAAGTTTACCTTCTAACTCAGTCCAGTTTCACTCGTGGAGCATCAGTCATAGCTTCGCATTGGCAGTACAGTCACTGCGAAGAGCTGGCCGCTGGTCAGAGCTTTGCATTTGCAGGATATCCACACGGTAATTGTCGATGAGAACAGCACCATGCGGATGAAGCTCGGAGTCTGTAGCCAGAAAGGTTGTGTCAATAGTCAGGTGCAGATTCCTCGTTGAACTCAGTGAAGTCCGCTCGCATTTGTGAGGAGATCGGCGATGGTTCCTTTTCAACGTAAAGAGCCCAGACCCTATGGATTTTCACCTGGAGTCCAGGTCTTACAGTTTGCAGATTGGAGGATTACACTCTGACACCAGCCAAGGGTCCAGAATATGGGGAGGCACCTCATGGGAGTCAGAACTCACTCCAGATGTGGTCAGCAGCAGAGTCCAGGCACAGTCCAATTAGTGCTGGTCAGCTGGGTAGTTGCATGGAAGTCCTCTGGAAGCTTGTTGTGGCTCTTTAGCTCAAACAAGATGTCACTCAACTGACCCTTGGAGTCACTTCTGGGTGCTGGGTTCAAGGCAAGCTAGTCAGTCTTCCTTCTTTAGATGGCAGGGCAGTCCTCCTTCCTAATCATCGCCGGTCTAGGAATGTTCTGATGAGCAGTTCTGAGGGTGCCAATTGTATACCCACTGCCAGCCTGTGTATGTCTGGAGGGGGTCACTCCCTATATCTAACTCTAACTGGTTCTGGTCAGTACTTCACTGGTTATGGCTCCAATTTGTCTAGGAAGACAAAGGGCATAGTGTGAGCTGCATTCTCCAGTGACAGGCCAGGCATCTTCAAATGTCAGAAAGGGGGGTGGGAATAGCCCTCGGGCTACAATTTGAAGTTCAGGGAGTGCTGAGTACAATCCCCCAGGCCATCCTGCTCTGGAGAGGACACCTTCCCCGACACCCAAGGTCCTTTGTCCCCTGTCCAACAGGACTACAAATCACACCACAGCAGAGCCATTAACAGTCATGTAACCCTGAACACTGGCAGAAAGGCACATCTGGTTTAGGCAGTAAAATGCCAACTTTATAACAATATTATCTAACAAGAAATGCCACACTGACTATTCTTTAACAATTTCACTCCATTTGTGGCCGTTTTAATCTTTAACAGCGGTCACCATTTATATTTTTATTCAACAATTGTTGACACTCACAGAAGATCACATACAAAATGTGTCCTCAGCTCTCATTTGGATTTGTAAATAATGTGGACTGATAATTTGTTTTAGCTTGTAACTTATAATTTGTTTTGTAGTATATGTTGTCATTTGTGTCTTTGTCCAAATTGTGTTTATGTCTACTGTGTTGTTGGGATCTATGTGGATACATTTTGTATGTGATCTTCTGTGTGTTTCAACAATTGTTTGTATTACATTAATATACAGAATTAAACAATAAATAGTGACCGCTGTTATTGATTAAAGCGGCCACAAATGAAGTGAAATTGTACAAGAATAGTCAGTGTGGCATTTCTTGTTTGATAAAATTTGTTTATAGGTTCAGCCTAACTGACTTTTTGAGCATAGTCCCTTTGTTTTGTTTAACAATTGAGCTGGAGCTTTCTCGCGAAGGTAGTATTTTTGGGTATTTGCAACCCCAGTATTGTTGAGTAGAATTTCTGATTCAATTAAGAGTGGGTCTGGCGCCGGTTGTCACTCACGAATTGATTCAGGAGTGATTATGTTAGAGCAGGATATGTTATCGTACACAAAGAATCATATCCAAAAATGTATTTCGCCTCCGTCGCTTTTTACCTCAGTTACCTTGAGTCCCTCCACTAAACAACAAAATGAGTCAGAAAGGCTCATAAGACTTAAAAAGAAACAGATTTGGACTGACCTTCATTGACATTTTCTCCTTGAACACGTGAAAGCGGGCACCATCCCTTGGAGCCTTCAGATTCATAACATTTCAATCATCTTTACAGAGGACCCGGAATATAAAAAGGGTTATAGCTGCATTGGGACCAAGTGTAGTAGAGATCTTACGTCCTTAACAGTAGAAACTGCTTATAGACTATCTAAAAAACAACTGGAAGAGATTGCAGATATAGAACAAAAAATCAAGGATAGCCAATCAATTTCTGAAGCTAAAACGATATTGGAAAAAATAGATAAGGAAATTGCAGAATTTAGAGACTTCACAATTAATTAAAAAAACAGCTTTTAATGTGGAAACAGTATATCCATACATACAAAACGATTTTTATTCACGTGCTGAGACACCTAGATATTTGCCGGATTATCAATCACTGTCAAAAAAGAAATTTTTCACATTCCCTTACACTTCTTCATTGTCAACTGGTGACGCCGATCCTGGGTAAGGATCATCCAATCAACAATCCAGGAATCAGCAGCCTTTTTTAGGAAGAGGCCACCAAAGAGGAAAACAAGGAACAGATTTCAAAATCAACCATGGGAAATGATCACACGTCGACAGAATTTCAAGAGCTAACGAGATCTCCCATCTTTAATCTTTCAAAAAGACCTCTGACTAAAATTGAAGAAATTGACCTGGAAAAGGGTGTAACCTTTGTGCCAACCAAATTCCCCAATATAGTAAAGTTGAAAACTGAAGCATTAGAGTTTTGTTGATAAATTTGTCTAAAGGCTTTTTTCTTAAATGTTGAAGCTCCACAAGTGGAAGAACCATCAGGATTAAAAAATAAATCAACTTTTTGCCCTCATCCAGGTCAGATTCCAAAGGAAATCATTACTTCTGAAAACACAGTATTGTCTGCCATTGAAAAATTGAGCACGACCAAAGATTTTATTAAACATATATTTTACCAAAGAGCAGAGAGATGCCCTTGTGCAATTACAATCTGATGATAATATTGTGATTAAACAGGGTGGTGCTATATTGGTGCTATAGTCATTTGAGCATTAGAGGATTACAAAAAGGAAGCAGACAGGCAACTACGAAATGTTACAAACAAATTCCTGGAGATCCCACTAAGACAATCCAAAATGAGATTACTGTCATTATCAAACAGGCATTAGATGAGGGATTTATAGGACCACATGAATGGGACTACCTTATCAAAACAAAGCCCAGAATACCGGTGTTATATCGTCTTCCTAAATTGCATAAAGACTCTGTTTCACCACCAGGGCGCCCAATTGTGTCGGGTTGTGATTCGGTTTTGAAGCCAATCGCAAAATATGTTGATCTTTTTTAAAAAAACTTTAGTGCATATGGTACCATCTTATTTGCGAGACACCATGGACTTTATTCAAAGAATCGAGGACTATGAATTTAACTCAGACACTCAGGTATTAGTAACCTTTGATGTCATTTCTCTTTACACTCAAATTCCTCAACATGAAGGACTCCAAGCAATTGAAACATATTTAGATAATTGACCTAGGCCACACCAAGTTCTAACAATTTTTATTGTCAAACTGGCCCATTATGCATTAAGTAACAACTGTTTTAAGTTTGGAGATGAGCTCTTTGTCCACAATGGGATGTCTATTCGCTCCAGAGTTGGCCGTGGTGTTCATGGCCACATTCGAAGAGAAACACATTTATGACACTAACCCTTTTTTACATCATATCATCAAATAGTTTCGTCTCATTGATGATATGTTTTGTATTTGAGAAAGACAAGAGGAAAGTTTGAACAGGTTCACCCAATGGTTGAACGGACAGTCAGAGGACATCAAACTTAGTGCCTCCAGTAGTAAATCCTCAATCACGTTTTTGGATGTTGTGGTTTTTTTAACCCCTTCCCTGCTCATGACGGAACCGTTCCGTCATGAGCCACGGTTGGCGTGTGCTCATGACGGAACGGTTCCGTCATGACACTCCCGTTGGCGGCCGCTCCGCCTGCGCGGCGCTGTTTCCCCGCCTGTGCGGGGGGACAACGCAAATGGGCGGAGTCATGACGGAACCGTTCCGTCAGGAGCACAGCTCAACTGTGGCTCATGACGGAGCGGCTCCGTCATGAGGACAGGCCCACCGCGCTGCCCCCCTGCCCCCCCCAGCGCTGCAGCGGAATGTCCGCAGCAGCGAAGGGGTTAAAAGACGGACAGCTGAAAACAACCTTATTCACTAAATCAACTGACAGAAACAATACTTTGCATTGTACGAGTCATCATCCACGCAGTTTACGTGAGAATTTGCCTAATGGTCAATTTATCAGGATTAGACGGAATTAGTCTTATAAAAATGATTACCTATCAAACGCGAAAATTCTTGTGGATGAACTGAAAGAGCGAGATTATCCAAACAATCTGTTAAAAAACACCATGAAGTGGGCCTGGAGGACCCCCAGAGGAACATTATTGGAAACAAAGTCAGTTAAAACTAAGCAAGAACAAATGGTCTGTGTCTTTACCTTTTGTTCCAAAACTAACCAGTTCAAGAAAATTATCAGGCAGAACTGGCATTGATTGAAAAAATGTAAAAATCTTGGGCGCAACCGATGTTTGCATTAAAAAAAGAACGGACTATAGGAAGTCGACTAGTTTCAGCCTGCATTCCATCAGGTCTGAGTAAAAGCAATTTGCAAACACTTTGGGATTTACCACCTTAGGAAGGCTATTTTAAATGTGGCACATGTGTTTGGTGTCCGCAGAGAATTGAAGGTACAATGTTTATGCATAATAGTGTCAAATGGTCACACAGTTTTCTAATTGCAAAACCAAAAATGTTGTTTATGCAGTCCAATGCCCTGCAATAAGCTATACATTGGAAAGACCAATCAAAAAATTAGGCAAAGGATCATACAGCACAAATCGTGCATAAAGCGGAAAGTGGTAACAGCTCCACTTGTAAATCATTGGATTGAAAACCATCATTCAGAATCAGACATCAAGTGGACAGTGCTACCTAGATGAGGCGACACAGATGAAAAATTGATTCGCAAAGAAACCTACCATATAGTGTATTTTAACACTGTTTCGACAGGTTTAAATGAAATGTCTGAAATACAGACTCAGTTAAATAAATAAATCATTCTTGTGCCATAATATCCAACATAAGGAGCTTTGAACATCATAATGAATTCTGCATGAACGATCGAGATTTGTAACATCAATTCCATCTGTTTATGTTTTAAACCACAAGTCCCACAATTCTGCAGTACATCATAAGGGCCATGTCACAATTGACCTTATAAGAAAGTCCTGCACTCAGCACGGCGTTGCTGTTCATTGATGAACCGTGAGTCACTTTCAAGCAACGCCGCGGCAGGACCAGAGTCAATATTTACCAAGTAAGGGTTGCCAAACTGTTGTTTTGGTTATTCGATCTATAGGCATGATGGGAAGTTCTGAGACGGGGGAGTTACGTACACGAGTGATAGAAGTATGTGGCAAAAACGGTCTCGCGTAAGCGTTCTAATGGCTCGTCAGTTGCCGGCAGTTTTGATCCTCGGATGAGGACTGCTGTGTTTTGCAGTTTAATAGCAAGCTTGTGGCGCCGAACAAACAGGCTGAGCATTACGGTCGAGTAATATCTATATATTTTTATTGTAGATTATTCTAGCATTCACATCCTTTGAATGAATACCACGCCCAGTTGTATTGGTGCCAGTTCCGTGTTTCAAGTGAGTATCATTCTTTTGGAGAAGGGAGTGTTTACATGGGTGTTGAATATACCGGTATCTGTTTTGGGCACTACATCATCCTATGAGATATTGCCATTATGACAAGTCTCTTTATTGTTGTGTTTTAGGTGAAAATAATTGAAACCTGCTGTGTGACCAAATCATCAGTCTTCAATTAATCAATCAGTTCATTTGTAGAGTGTACTATTTACCCGTGAGGGTCTCAAGGCGTGGGGGGAGTCTCGGGAAGGCCAGCAGGTCCTGGGTCTGTCGTAGGCGGATGGGGAGGGTGTTCCAGTTTTTGCGGCGAGGTGGGAGAACGATCTGCCGCCGGCGGTTGCGCGACGAATACAGGGGACGGTGTCGAGGGCGAGGTCAGCGGAGCGAAGTTGGCGGTTCAGGGTGTGGCAGGTGAGTCGTTCGTTGAGGTACGCTGGTTCGGTATTGTGGAGTGCTTTGTGAGCGTGGGTGAGGAGCTTGAAGGTGATCCTCTTGTTGACGGGGAGCCAGTGCAGGTCTTTCAGGTGGGCTGTGATGTGGCTGTGGCGGGGGATGTCGAGGATGAGGCGTGCAGAGGCGTTCTGTATGCGTTGTAGTCGTTTCTGGAGTTTGGCTGAGGTTCCTGCATAGAGAGCGTTGCCGTAGTCCAGTCTACTGCTGACGAGGGTCTGGGTGACCGTCCTTCAGGTTCCAGTGGGGATCCATCTGTAGATCTTGTGGAGCATGCGGAGGGTGTTGAAGCAGGAGGAGGAGACGGTGTTTACTTGCTGGGTCATTGACAATGCGGAGTCCAGGATGACTCACAGGTTGCGTGCGTTGTCAGTGGGCGTCGGTGCAGCTCCCAGTACGGCCGGCCACCATGAGTCATCCCAGGCGGAGGGGGTGGATCCGATGATGAGGACCTCCGTCTTTTCCGAGTTCAGTTTTAGGCAGCTGTTCATCATCCATTCGGCGATGGCGTTCATTCCTTCGTGGAGGTTGGATTCGGTGGTGGTGGGGGCCTTGGTGAGGGAGAGGATCAGCTGGGTGTCGTCGGCGTATGAGATGATGTTGAGGCCGTGCAATTGAACGATGTTGGCGAGCGGTGCCATGTAGACGTTGAAGAGTATCGGGCTGAGGGACGATCTTTGGGGTACGCCGCAGATGATCTTGGTGTCTTTAGAGCAGAATGGTGGGAGGCGGACACTTTGGGTTCTGCCGGTGAGGAAGGAGGTGGTCCAGTCCAGTGCTTTGTCGTGGATTCCTGCATTGTGGAGGCGTGAGCGGAGGGTGTGGTGGCAGGCGGCAGGTGGCAGGTGTTGAAGGCGGCCACAGTTTCTCCGTTGTCCAGCATGGCCCTGATGTCGTCGGTGGAAGCGATGAGCGCTGTTTCGGTGCTGTGGTTGCTACGTAATCCAGATTGGGACGGGTCCAGGATGTTGTTCTTTTCGAAGAAGGAGGTCAGTTGCCTGTTGACAATCTTCTCAATGACTTTTGCCGGGAACGGGAGGAGGGAGATGGGCCGGAAGTTCTTGAGGTCATTGGGGTCTGCCTTCGGTTTCTTGAGCAGGGCGTTGATTTCGGCATGCTTCCAGCTCCCTGGGAAGGTGGCGGTCTCGAAAGAGCTGTTGATGATCTTGCGGAAATGGGGTGCGATGGTGGAGCTTGCTTTGTTGAAGATGTGGTGGGGGCAGGGGTCAGATGGTGAGCCGGAGTGGATGGTGTTCATGATTTTGATGGTGTCTTCGTCGTTGACGTGGGTCCAGGAGAGCAGGGGGTCGATGTGGCTGGGGGGCGGTGAGTCTGAGGTGACTGTGTCTGTCGGGGGGGCCTGGTTGCTGAAGCTGTCGTGGATGTCTGTGATTAGCGTTGGAAGTAGGTGGCTAGGGAGTCGCAGAGGTCTTGTGATGGCTGGATGTCGTTGGAGCTGGGGTTGGAGAGTTCCTTCACGATGTTGAAGTGCTCTTTGCTGTTGTGTGCGTTGTTGTCAATGCGCTCTTTGAAGGAGGTCCTTTTGGCGATTCGGATGAGTTGGTGGTGTCTGCAGATGGCGCTCTTGTAGGCTGTGTTGCTGTCCGGTGTCTGTTCGTGGTGCCACTTCTTCTCAAGCCTTCGGCAGGCCTGCTTGGATGACTGGAGGTCGGCGGTGAACCAGATGGCTTTTCTGTTGGTGCATATGTTGGAAGGTTTCTTGATCGGGGCGAGAGTGTTGGCGCAGTTGTTGATCCATTGGCTGAGGTTGAGGGCGGCGGAGTCGGTGTCGGTAGTGTCCGTTGGTGGGTTTAGGGCGAGGGTGGTGGCTAGCTGGTCTTCGGTGACTTTGCTCCAGCTGTGGTGGGGGGCCCGTTGTGTGCGGTGGTGCGTGGTAGGCCTCTCGAAGGTGAAGTGGACGCAGCGGTGGTCGGTCCAATCAATCAATCAATCAGTCATTTGTTAAGCGCACTACATTCCCGCGAGGGTCTCAAGGTGCTGGGGGTCCAGTGGAGTTCGGTGGTGTGGCTGAAGGTGACGTGGTTGCTGGCGGAGAAGATGGGGTCGAGCGTGTGTCCGGCGGAGTGGGTGGATGTTGTGATGAGCTGTTTGAGTCCGAGGTTGGCAAGGTTGTCGAGCAGGGTGATGGAGTTGCTGTCGTTGGTGTTCTCGAGGTGGAAGTTCATGTCTCCGAGGAGGATGTAGTCCGTGGAAGCAAGGGCGTGCGTGCTGATGAAGCCGGCGATGGAGTCGCTGAACTGCGGCCGGGGGCCGGGTGGTCTGTAGATGAGGGTTCCACTGAGGGTGGTGTTGGGGTCGGTGTAGATCTGGAAGTGCAGGTGTTCGGGGGCGATAAGTCTTGTGAGGTAATCTCATTGGTAACTTTGAGGCATTTTAGAGTTAGAGTATATAAATTAGTGTGCCTAATATTTCTTTATAGGTTTTTTTTTTAGAAACAGACATCAGTTCCTTGTCCTGAGAAGAACCCTAAAAATGAAACTTCAGAGAGATCGAAGTGCATTAACCATCCTTTGAGCACCTACTGTGAAATATTATTTGCACGATTCAAAGAATACCATTGTAATCCTGAGCATTAGTCAATGTTAAACATCTTAAATTATATCCTGGGTGCTAAAATCATGCTTGTGCAGAGGCGTCTTGATCATTGATATGAGAGCAATGCAATGAGTTGTCAAATTGTATTTAGAACCTCATCAATGATCACTTTCAAGCTCTCATTTGGATTTGTAAATAATGCAAACTGATAATTTGTTGTGCCTTGTAACTTATCTTTTGTTTTGTAGTGTACGTTGTCATTTGTGGCTTTGTCCAAATTGTGTTTATGTCTACTGTGCTGTTGGGATCTATGTGGATACATTTTGTATGTGATCTTCTGTGTGTTAACAATTGTTTGTATTACATTTATATACAGAATTAAAAAATAAATGGTGACCATTGTTATTGATTAAAGTGGCCACAAATTAAGTCAAATTGTAAAAGATTAGTTAGTGTGGCATTTCTTGTTTGCTAAAACTTGTTTATAGGTTCACCTAACTGACTTTATGAGCCTAACCCCTTTGTTTTGTTTAACTTTATAACTGTGGCATTTTCAGAATAGTAACTTAAAATCTGACTTTACCCCTAAAGAGGCTTGTAAAATTACAATTCAGTTGAGTGGAAGACATATTTCTGAATCTGCTTCCAAACTGAAGTTATCACTTATTAAGTGTAGTAAGGTAACCCAGTGCTAGTCAATGGAAGAGTTAGCTTGCTACAGTGAAAAACGACTTTGGGAGTTCTTCACTGCCAGAACATGTAAACCTTAGGTACACATTTCCTACTTTTTAAATACCATTACACACCACGCTCTATGAGCCTATGAGGCCTACCCTACTTTGTGATTTATAAGTATTAAAAAGGCAACTTGTGAGCGTGGCCAACAAGGTGGCCGACTACAGCTTTCTTCGCCAGCTCTGCCGGCCCTCCTATCCTAATCCAACAGTAATCCTTAGCTCGTTTTTTCATCCGACCAAAAAAACATAAATCCAGAGTATAACAGAGTGGCCTGAGTAGAAATCGACACTGCCTCCGAGCCAGTTCCAGCCTAAGGGGAGTGCATGCACCTCGGGCCTGAGGGGCACCCACAACATGAGAGAGTAGAGTATGAGGGCCAGAATCGAGTCGCAAGGCTCCGTCGCCCTTGGTGAGTGAAGCCCTGGGGAAGCGCTCATCCCGCAATAGTCTGCGACCCAGTGTCCCCCTTGCCGACGACCCATGCAACACTGAGTGCTGCACACTAATGTGCGCCGGGGACGAGCCCCGAACTGTCCGGCCCTGCTTCCAAAGAGAGCATGCCTGCTGCGTATGCAGTGCTGAGGAGAGGCAGTGGAACACTACAGGGAGACGGCACCCCACTTCCTGAGACTGGGATCTCTCTCTGTGAGGAGGAATAGACAGGGGGCTGCGGAGATGCAACTCTGGACCCAGCAGGCCCTGATGTGATGTGTGGCGCCCGCACTGCGACCTGCGGAGACAACCCCATGCTGCTGCCTGCAGTTCAGCAAGACCCCCACAGACACCCATTAGATGTGGCCAGCAGTAATATGGGTGTCTTTGAGACGTGGTGGCCTGGGAGAAGTACGGTGGAGGTGAAGTATGAGGCCATCCATCGCTGTGGATGCTGCTGCACTGTGAGTTAGGCCCAGGGATGCAAAGTAGCAATTTACTAATCCAGTAAAGCCACATGGATCTCCTTGGGTCCTGGCACCCTGGCGTGAGACCCAAAGGGATGTGGAGGGGTTGCTCATGTAGGATTCCATCGCAGATAGTTGGGACTCCCCTCTGCTTCCTCACTCTTCTCGATTGACTGCCATATTTGTCACCAGGGTAGGGCAAGCTTTAAAAGAAAGAAGGGGGCTCCCCAGATGCCACACTGTCTCTAGAGACAGCCAGGGAGGCTTGATCCCCTAGTAGGAACCTCCCATAGAGAGCATGAGGGGACCTCGATGTTCTCCCTGAGCAGTATGGGACACAGGAGGTGCAGACCACAAGGAGACATTAGGTCACTACAGGCACCACCATACTGCCTCAACTAGCACCATTTGGGGCAAGGTGCTTCATTGTTAGGTTGGTCCCGACGCAACAAAGAGCATGCAGGACCTCACAGTATAAGTGGAGACACTCCTTGTCTTGGACACGTTGTTACCAGCGCAACGTCAACTGTCTCACCCACAGGTGGCGCAACATGACTGGAGATCTCTGCGCATTTTGGGAGGGTTTGTAGCGGACATTGGTGGCGCAGCAGTGCAGTCCCCATAACACAAGAACATTGGCTGGGGTAGTGTGCTCGCCCCGAAGCATCTCTCCGAGGGCCCTGGGACTTGACAGCACCCTTCGCCTGAGTGCCCAACCCCCCGCACACCAGTTCATGGGTGCTACCATGCACCTTTCCCCAATGGCTAAAGATTGAGGGCCTGATTACGAGTTTGGAGGTAAAGTCCATGCCATGCAGGAAAGGGGGTGATTGCACACAGGGGGACACAACATGTGCCCCACCTGCAGGCACCCTGTGTTTCCTCACCACCAGTTTTCATGAGGGCCTCACTGTCATGAAAACTGTGGCAGTGAAGAAACTCCTAATATGCTCGGCGGTGCTGCAGTGGCACTGCCAGCATATTAGGGCCTCTGACCCCCACGCCACCGCCACAGGATCTATGATCCACGGCAGTTGCAGCAGTCCTGTGGCAGTCCCACCTCTGTATTCATAATACAGCAGGTGGACCACCAATCTGGCGGTCCGGCGACTGCCAACACGGGTTCGGTGGTACTCGTAATCACACCCAACGAATCCAAGCAACAAAAACAAGATAAGATGGACAGGTATACAACAGTGTTGAGTCCCAAGGCTTGCCCAGAAGAGAAGACGTCCCATATGCCTCGGGAGAGTCCCTAGTGGGACGAATGGGAAATGTCCCTTCGGAATTCACCTTGCTCGGTAAGATCTTCGTAATGTTTCTGAGAGAGTAACCCAGGCAGAAGGAAGAATATCAGAACTAGAAGATATGACACATGCGCTCCACAAAGAAGTCACAGACCTACAAATCAGACTAAAAGATGTGGCCTGGATGGTGGATGGCGCTGAAAATCGCACACAAAGGAACAACCTACGTTTCATTGGCTTTCCTGAAGAGATCGAGGGCTATGAAATTTTGGCATGTCTGGAAAAATGGTTGAAAGACTCCCTCACAATGGCACAGTTCTCCACATGCTTTGTGACTAAGAGGGCACACAGGGCTTTGAGTACCAAGCCACATGTGGGAGAACCCCCCGCCCACTTATTGCCCATTTCCTGAACTACTAAGATCGTGAGTTGATACTGCTGGAAGTGAGGCGCATGGGAGAGATTATAATGGTATAATGGTATTCCCCTACTACTCCCAGGAAATACAAAAACAACGATCACCTGTGATTCAGTCAAAATGAAACTCCGGGCGATGAACATACAATACATGCTGCTGTTCCCAGCCAAGCTTAAAGTCATATTTGTGTGAAAGGCCACCTTCTTCCAAATGCCAGAGGAGGCATGAACCTGAATGGAGGAGCGTCCACCACCGCAGCCGGACAGATCTGATTGGGAACGACAACATGGAGATAAGGAGCAAGGCCCAAAACTCAGAGGATGGGGTTCGCACGATGGCAGAGACACAGGCTGAAATAAGAGGTTCAAGAGAGATCACCCTTGCAAAAATAGACACGGTGGCTCTGGAAGTGGGTTTGCTCGTGCAGACTTCTGCAAAATGTCTGACACGGTCTCAGAAGCTGAAAGTAATGTACAAACTCTGCACACTGAAGTGGCCACTCTAAAGAATTACAGTCATTATCAACACGTATGGACGCAAGGCTGGAGGACGCAGAAGGGCTTTCCAGGAGGAAAAACCTTCGCTTTGTGGGATTTCCCAAGAAGGCGGAGGGGCAATCTATGGAACTATTTCTGGAGGACTGGATCGCAAACATCTTGAAGCCGAAAAGACTCTCTAAACTTTCCACAAACGGACGGGCACACAGGGCGTTAGCTCCATCTCCTAGACCCGGTGCATCGCTACTTGCCATCATAGCACACCTGTTCAATTTTAGAGACAGGGACGCAACCATGAGACATGTTTGGCATACTGAACACCCCAGTTTAAAGGACAGAATATAATGGTGTTCCCGGACTTTACCTGTAAAGTACAGGACCTACGGAGAGACTTTTGGTCTATTAAAAAACGGCTACGAGACAGAGATATGCGATACAGCCTCTTGTTCCCAGCAAAACTTAGGGTCCAGCATGGTGGGAAGGAATTGATTGGCTGGATTCCCTGGGCAAACAGCCATTGCACCAACCTCCAAACCATACTCAGAGGGGTAGTGGCGCTGCACGACAGAGGCCTAGAACATGGCGCCAACCTGCTGACTCTTTGCTACACTTGGGAGTCCACCTCACTGGTAGAATCATAGTCTGCCTAGACGGTAAATTGACGGGCTCCAACTGCATGCCAGACACTCGAGAGCCTTTCACACTACATCGGGATACCAGTGAGTATAGGAGTGAAGCCTCCCACCAAGAACAGGGCTGAAGGAGTGAACGTCACACATGTGCTCTGCACGCTGTAGATAACAGAGTATATGTATCGAAGTAATTAATGTTGCTTAAGCTATAGCATGTGCATGTTGATGCCCTTGGGCCCTAGTTGGGGACATGGTGAGTGTCCTCTTATGTGTGGGGGACCGAGCGTGGGAAGTACCCCAGTTTCATTCTACTAATGGTTGCAATACTAACGGTACCATGGTTAAGGTGTTGGCAGGAGATCACTCAGGGCCACAGTCCTACTGGGCACCTAAGAGCCTTCTGCCTCACTGGCCTGGTGGAATGATGGGTGCTCTGCACTATGCGCTCACAGTAGAGGCAACTGATTCCTCTTTGGGGGGGGGGGGTTGGTGTGGTGGGACCCGAGTGTTGGCCATGTTGAGGTAGGCCTTCAAGTTTCAACTCACTGCCTGTTGGTAGAGGGGGTTGCCCACTCTGTTGGGCTCAGGTTGTTTTTCGGGGAGGTTCAGGCTCAGGGTACATAATGTAGGCTAAGAATATTGGAAACTTATGACCTGGAATTTATGTGGATTGGGTCAGCCCAGTAAGTGACAAAGCGTGCACTCCTATCTATGCTGATACAGGGTTTCAGTGGCCTTACTTCAGGAGATCCACACCTGGGGGCCCTGTATACCTTATCTTCATCGTAGGTGGAGGGGCAAATATTTGCCACATCATATTCTAGCTGCGACAGGGAAGTTTTGATTTGGGTGGTGCCTAGGGTAGCCTTTGTGCGAAGGAGGTGACGATAGACCTTGAGAGTTGCTATGTGATAGTCTCTGGGACACTGGGACACTGAATGCCAGAGATGTATGCCTGGTGAGTGTTTTCCATCCAAATGTGAATGATTGGGGGCATTAATGAGAGCACAGCATTTATTATGGCTGACAACTTGAATTGTGTACTAAATGACGAGATTGATCATCTCCCCCCTAAGTAGATACTAAGCCAGCAATGACAAGTGCTCTCTAGGAGTTAATGAGAGGACTGGGACTGTAGGATACATGGAGACTGCACTACCCACAAAACAGAACCTACTCATGCTATATGCCTGATACCGAGACGCATAGTCAAACTGATTTTTGCCTACTATCAGAGGTTTTACTCCAGTGGGTGGAAAATGGTTCTTATTTAGCACGTTACTTGTCATTATTTTGCTGGGAACTGGGGTAGTGCATCCTCGAGAGCCATGGAATGGGATGCAATGAAAGTAGTGCTACGAGGCGAATGTATGGAAATCACGTATGGGGACAAACAACAGCTAAATAGGTCACTGGATGGGCTTGAGAAACAACTTGGTACCCTGGAACAAGAGATAGTTGAGCAACCTCACTGATTGCCTGCATGGCAGGAAGGCAAAAGGGAGCTACTAGATACCTGGGACAGATTAGACACATTTGTTTGTACCAAGTACAGGAAGAGACTACATAGGGAAGGAGACAAGGCTAGCAGGATGCTAGCCACACCTATCGGAGGAGAAACTAGATGCGCACCAATTGTAGGACTCTGTAACAGGCAAGGGCTTAGTTTGGTGAACTCACTAGGCTGCACATGAACTGTAATAAATTAAAATTATTCCCATTGGGGATACTGGCGGGGAGGCTGGAAAAAGATTCGCCACAACTCGACCTCCGTTGGGAATAGGAGATGGTAAGATACTTAGGGATTCGGATAACACACAGGGCTAAAGATTTTGAAGCTGCAAATATAGGCAGAGTGATTGACAGCCTGAAAATTACAATAACATTTTAGAATGCACTCCGTCTCTCCCTGATAGGCAAGGTTGCCTTGGTAAAGATGATAGTACTCCCTCAATGTTTATATATGTCTTCCAAGGAACCCTATTTGACATACATAGGAGGTTCTTTTTGGACCTAGATATGCTGATTGTTGAGTTGCTGTTGACCACCGGGAGGAAGAGATTTAGCCTGACTACATTGAAGAGTACATGGCGGAAGGACTGTCTGGAACTGCCATGCTTGGGAAATTTTCACCTGGCTGCATAAGTGTAGCACGCAGTCCACTGGTTGGATGACCAAGATAACTGGGAACACAGATTGTTGAGGGGCACCTGCGGTGGGGATTCATTGCTGGAGATACTGATGATGGGGCAAAGGCCCTGCCAACCTTACCATGTACAGTTAGACTGGTATGCGAGGCTTGGGAGCGGGCAGTTAAAGTCGTTCTGAGGAGGGCTCCCAATGCGTCCGATATGAGCATCTGAGCATTACGCTCATTCAAACTTATAGAATGCTCTATGTCCTTACATAAATGCCGGGAGGGCGGATGTGATACTTAATGCAATCTCTACCCTAACAATAGGTTTATCACTATGATGGATGATATAGAAGTGCTCAAACTTGGAACTGGACAATTCTTACAATTCACTAATATAGCAGCTACAGCGCACGAGATTTGACCTATATTCCCAGAATTGCCGCCAGCCTCTCATTCACTAGAAGCCCTGTTGGCCTTGGCTGGGGGTAGGAGGTTGATCTCACATATATATAGGGCACTGAGAGAAGATGCTCCCTTGGCTGAACTCTCGGTGCAACATAACTGGCATAAAAACTTAGAGTACACACTGCTGATCGGCAGCGGTTTGAGCAGCAGCAACACGTAGGTGCATCGGCAGTGGCAGTACCTTGACACAAGTTTGACTATAGGATGGCACCGGGCGCCAGACACGAATGACCCTTGAGTAAGTTAAATAAAGGGTATCCTCTACTGATGGAGTACGGACTCAGGTGAGAGCATTAGGGCTCATTTATATGCATTAAATGCATGTGTAGCTTAGCATGGATACGCACACAGCCCTGATGAAGGCCCCAGACCCAGCTGGGCTCTTGGAGTGGGCAAAATATGTTGGCATTAAAAAATGACTGTCAATTGAGAAACCAAAGCTCAATCTAAATCCTGTAACTTATTTTATTCATACCCCCAGTACCCTACAAATAAAGAATCCTTTTAGGTACACTGTGAGGTATTTTAAAATGTTCTCCTTTTATCTAGATCCCTACATTATCCAGTAAGATATTACCTAAGAACTCCCATCCTCTTGGTTGAGTCCGTCCTGGCGATACCATCCTACCAGTGTGTAGATAGGCACCGATGATGTAGCATATTACGATTAAGTGATTGAGGCATCTATCCAATATCTTGGGATTCCTCAGTAGGACAGTGAAGTAGTGCCTCTATTGTACTCCGCGTCTTCCTTTTTCTTTTCGCCCCGTTGCCCGTTTCTGACAAAAAGTTGTTTTTTTTGCCAGATCAAAAACACAGTTTGAAACTGCACTACAGGCTGCAGTGGCAGACCTGAGACGTGTTTTACAGTGCTACTTTAGTGGGTGGCATAATGAGTGCTGAAGTCAACTAGTAGCATTACTAGGGACTTATACGTAAATTAAGTGGACCAATCAGGTGTATATCAATTTTACCATGGTTAGAAAGGAGAGCACAAGCACAATACCACTGGTTAGCAGGAGTAAAGTATGCAGAGTCCTAAAAGCTAACAAAACGAGTTCAGCAAAGGAAGGCAACAATCTGGGGTGACCCTGCAGAAAGAGCCATCTCCAACAGGTCTCATCAGTGGGCTGCAACCTTTTCCATTTGCACAGTGAGCACACAACCCATATGTGGGTATACTCATCTTACATAGATCATTTCACTTAGAAAAACTTGTGTTCACGTTTACAGGTAATCTACAGGGAACATTTACTGGATGTTCTGTCTCAACTGCTCCTATTGGAGTAGGACTGAGTGTGATATTTATAGGGATATATGCCAACAATTTAAAAGTAAAATATGGGAGATTTTGGAGAGAAAAAAAAATCAATCGGAATCTATTTTCTACATTGACAATATTGAAGCAGAGGCAATTTCAGGCAAAAGAATGATAAAATAAAGCCATTTTTATCTTCAAAAATTTAAAGTTTTCCCACCTGAATCGGGTCTAATGGCATGTATGAGTATATGGTTTCTGTCTAGAGTGCGCAAAAACAAACATGGACTGAAGTCTGGCACCCAAGCAATCACCGTGGGTGAGATTCGTTCTTACACTCCACCAACCTTTTTAGGTATCGCCTTGGCAGCGCATCCGCTGCATGCGCTGTCTCAGTGAGACCTAAAGTAATCTGTATGTGTTGGCAAGCGGCCGGTAGTTTTTCCTGCCGCTCGCCATTTGCTGAATGTTGGCGTGGCTCCTGTTACCTTGCTTTTTAGTGGCTGTTTATGTTAAACTGACTTCCATGTAGTCTGGAAGCAGCGGCCACCAACGACAGTTTTCGTCCACCAGATTGCACTTTTTTTGTGTGTCGCGCATCTCTGCCTGACGTAAACATGGCAGCCGCGCATGCTCAAGGCTGCGGCAGGAGCCGGTGTGCGCGAGGGGCAGGCAGCGCATGCTGCTTGTTATTCTTTGACTGTCCCCTTTCTCTTTTCTTGAGCTCGGATAGCGTACGCTGCAGCGCTCGAACTGAATGTGCTTCATGTCCGCACCTATATTTAAATTCCGCGGTGCGATAAAAGTTTGACTCTTAAGTGCATGCGTAGATTACTATTCTTTGAGATCCCAGGTCCATTTTCTAGTGATGTTTGCGTAAAGTATGCATGTCGTTATATACCAGCATTGTTACTTATTTTATATTTTATATAGCACGAAGTAGACCCTGGAAGCGTTAAGGCGCTTTAAAAGTAATTTTACAAACTGACATTCAATTAACGGGTTACAAAAAGATGTGAAACCGTAAAAACGCGATGTACAATAAAAAAGTGGACTATATACGCAGTGAAACAAAAAATAGAATATGCTTGTAGATCATGATAAAGTTGCCGTGCCATAGCTTAATAAGATGATACAAAGTGCAAAATATCTATTTATATTTCATGTGCACCCCATGATTTGCACAATCGGCACACATTACATTATAGTCTATTCCTGCTATTCTGTGCCTAGAACCGTCTCTGTGAACCGCCATTAGGCTTTCATAACCCGTCAAATATTAATGAGGCCGAAAGCACCTCGGTGGGTTCATGCGCCTGCTGCAGAAGTCTGTCTGCAATCTGCGGGATTGAATTTCACGCGACCTGATTCATGGGTGCAGGGGGCATAAAAGGAGTGCCACCAGGTTGGGTAATAGTAACACATGTTATTTCTCAAGACTATGGTTGGGCTCAGCACTTCCTTGTCAACATTTGAGAAATCCAAGAGGGACATTTCGAAACAGGAGGGAAAGGCCGGGGTACACCGACCCCACAGCGGATGTGGTTTCCTTCTTTGATGTGGGGGGCATGGGGAGAGTTCACATATTCACAAGGCATCATCTACCCGCTTGGAAGTCAGCCACTGGCAGCTGGGGAGGTGTCCGAAACTAGAGCAAACATGAGAATTGTTAGGATGCAGGACTTTGCTTCGGACAGAGCGATTCCTGTGGATGATATCTGGTGTATCAGGAGCACTGTCATGTGGGCTGTCTGCGCTCCCATGTCGGGCTCTCTGCGCCACCACGTCGGGCTGTCTGCGCCCCCATGTCGGGCTGTCTGTGCTCTCATGTCGGGCTGTCTGCGCTCCCATGTCGGCAATAATGTAAGGCGACTCCATCATACCCACTCAGCCCTCTATGCTCCACTAGATGCTTGAGCCCAGCGACTGATGTTTTAGGAGCATCACTGCAGTCATCACGCCTGACACTCAAACACAACAACGGCCATATCTTTCAGCCTATCACAACCTACGGTGCAGCATGCTGCCTGTCTGCTAACGAGCTTTGCTTCATCGTCTGGGATACAAAGCGATGCAGAAATGCAGCTACTCTATAGCACCAGCCATCTTGAGTGGCATCGACGATAAATGTCTTGCATTCAGTTGTGGTGTTCTAATGGCTTGTGCCCTGCTGCCCACCTTACTACTTCCTTACACTGAAACACTCAGGATCAGAGGTTTGATAATCACTGCAGGCTGTTTGTTATTTTCACATGGGGCACACTGGAACGGGGCCAGCTTCCTGCAGTGTTTTTTTCCTTTATAATATGCACAAATTGAATTCTGAAGCTTTCACTGGATAGTTGTGATTGGACAGAGTTCTGAACGGAGGCCAGTCGTGTTCACACATCTGGCTGCTTAGGAACGGAAGGATGTTCTTGTTGCAGATAAAAAAGTAAAAAATACCCCACAGGAGGAGGAGCCTAGCATGCATCCAAGATGGTCGCGTGAGCACAGGGCTCCCCGGACCCTCGCTGCTCCTCGGAATTTATCCTGACTTTATCCTGACTTGGTTGACGGATTCTGGAAGATGAACGTTGGCTGAACCCTAAACTCTTTTCAGAAACCAAATCGGACCTGGGAGACCTGATCTACGGTGGTTTGAACTTTTGAGGCCCAACTGATGGCTGTGCCCGGTGCGAAGGTGAACTGTGGAGCCGGGGCATAGTTGAACAACAACGGCATCGGGGCTGTGCCAGCGGCCGTCCCATCACTTTCAGTTTCACTTTTGGATCTCTGAGTGGCTGGACCGTGGAGTTGCTTTGTGCGGCCACATTGCGGTCTCTGGTACGGCTCGTGTCTGCTTCGCCTGTGCCCCTTTGCCGCTTGCTCGGTGGTCCCCTTCGGCGAGCGTGGTTCAGCATGGGTGGCAAGGGGGATCCCGAGAGGCGTAAGATCAAGACATCCCTACGTGGGGGACCGGTCCAGACTAACAACATGGACCGCTACACTCAAGGTAAAGGGTCCCCTGGGACGGCCAGTGTTCTCCCGGATGACGCTGGTGGTGTTCCGTCCGTCCCTCCGGATTTGTCATTGCAGGACATCATGGGCGCCATTAATGGCATCAAGGAGACCATCGCTAAGCAGTACGAGGCCTTGGCCCGTAAAATCGACACGGTGGCCATTGATGTTACGCTAATTCGGGCGGATCTCTCTAAGACCAATGAGAGGGTTCAATCGCTGGATTTGCGGACGTCCACCCTTGGTACGGATGTGTCGGACCTGCAGACTGCTCTTGGCGACCTCAAGTCAGCCAACGACCTGATGGCCCGGCGGCTGGAGGACTTCGAGGGACGGGCTCGACGCAATAACATCCGCGTCATAGGTGTTCCAGAGACCTCCGACAATCGCCCGGTTGATCTTATGGTTGAGGATCTCATCCTCAACCAGCTTTTCCCCACTGGCCTGAGTAAGTTCTTTGCCGTGGAGCGGGCCCATCGAGTCCCAGGCGGTCGGCCGCGACCGGGGGCTCCCCCGAGGCCTATTGTTGCAAAACTTTTTCACTACAGAGACCGAGATGCGATTCTGCAGGCCTCACGGGTGCATGGCCCGGTCCGATATGAGAACTCATCCGTTAACTTTTTCCCGGACTTCACCCAACTTGTCCAGAAGCAGCGGATGGGCTTCCAGGGGGTGAAGCGCCGTCTCCGGGACCTGGGTCTTAAGTACTCTATGCTTTTTCCTGCTAGGCTCCGAGTGGAATACGAAGACCGGACTACCTTTTTTGACTGTCCTGCGACTGTGAGTGACTGGCTGGATTCTCTACCGGACCGGGGTGACCGGCCTGGGCCTTCTGGTGGTGCCGAGGGTGGCGGGCCTCTTTTGGAGTGACTTTTGGTCCTTGACTTTGACATTTTGTTTGGTTCGGCTGGGTTCTACTTCTTTTGTACATTTTGTTTCATTATGATCTGTGTTGGGGGCGGGCGGGGACAGGTCCCTTTCCTCCTCCGGGGTCTTTTCGTAGAATGGGGTTTGTAGGGCGACAGGCACACTGCAAGTTGGGGTGGTTTTTTGGACCGCAGGGGTGCAGGGTGGGGGGAGTTGAATTCGGGGGGGGGGGTTGGTGGGTGGGAGGGGTTGTTTGGATTTGTGTTTTTTGTTTTCAAGGCGAGGTATTGGCTCTGTTTCAGTCTCAGGTGTCGCGCTATTTGCTGGGGGACCCTGGATCTACTGGAGGGGATGGGGGGGGACGGGTTGAGATTGATGTCTTGGAACGTCAATGGATTGGGGGATCGTATCAAACGGGGTGTTGTGCTGCAATATTTGCGTCGTTTGACTCCTGATGTGGTACTCTTACAGGAGACGCATTTGGTTGGTAATGTTTGTCATGCCATGAACAGGGGGGGCTACCGACTTGTGGCCCATTCCGGTTTCACCACCGGCTCTAGAGGGGTGGGCATTCCCCTACGATCTTCACTTCCTCTAGAGATCACCAGGGTTGTCCTAGACGATAGAGGGCGCTATGCGGCCCTGACTGGGAGGTGGGAGGGACAGTCCCTTTCCTTGGTTTCGGTTTATGTTCCCCCGGGCCTCCAGAACTCCACTTTCTCAGACTTGGGTCGTATGCTGCTTGAGCTTCCTGACAGTCTTTTGCTTTTGGGTGGGGATTTTAATTCGGTCGTTTCGGGAGATCTGGATCGCCACCCGCCCAGGGCCCTCCCTGCTGCCCAGGCGTGGCTCGGCGGGCTCTTGGATACCCTCGGTCTGGTGGATTGTTGGAGGTTAATGCATCCGACACAGTGTCAGTACACATTTCACTCTGGGGCCCATGGGAGTCTCTCCAGATTGGATTATTTTCTTATGCCCGCGGCCCAGACTGCCCGGATTCGAGAGGTTAAGCACCTGGCCTGGGGTATCTCTGATCATTCCCCACTGTGGTTGCTTTTTGACACCGGGACGCGGTCCGCTGGGCGGATCGCCCCTATTAACCCTTGGTACTTGCGAGACCCCAAAATTCGTGATAGCCTTGTTAAGTCGATTGATCGGTATTTTCTCGAGAATGAGGGGTCGGTGTTGTCCTCAGTGTCCCTGTGGGAAGCCTTCAAAGCAGTGCTCCGCGGGCATGCCCTATCCCAGATAGTGGAGGCTAAGAGGGTTAAGAATGAGGCGGTGGTGAAGCTGGAGACTGAAATATCGGGGCTGGAGGCAGCTTTGGAGACGGGTGTCACTCAGGACGGGCTTCACGCCCTCAGCTTGAAGCAGTTTGAATATAAGTCTCTTGTTACTGACGCTGCCAAGACCATGTATAGGGAGCAGCAGGGTAGGTTGTATGATGCCGGGGACAAGGCGGGTAAACTGATTGCTTGGTTGGATAAGAAGGAGAGAGTGAATCGTGTGGTTCCGGAGCTTCGGGTTTCGGATGGAGTGTGTGTGACTGACCCTGGTGAGATTGTGGAGTGTTTTGCTGACCACCTCCGGGCGGTGTACTCCCCAGTGTCTGATAGAGATGAGGATGACTCTCGTCTCTTGCTGCGGGATATTGCCTTGCCCGGCTTATCCATCGAGGATCGTGAGCAGATGGAGGCCTCCCTGTCTGTCGACGAGATCGCTACCGCGATTCGTTCCCTTCGCTCGGGCAAGGCTATGGGTCCCAACGGACTGCCGATTGAACTGTATAAACTATGCCCGGATAAAATCACGCCCTTCCTCCGTCGTATGTTTCTGGAGTCGCTCGAGCGGGGTTCCCTTCCCGACGACCAGCGTCTGGCTACCATAGTTGTGATTCCCAAGGACGGTAAGCCACGAGACCGCTGTGCCTCATATAGGCCTATCTCCCTACTAAATGCCGAACCGAAAATCCTTGCCAAGGTCCTCGCTAATCTCTTGCTGAGAGTTATATGTGATTTGATACATCCGGATCAATGCGGCTTTATCCCGCATCGTAATACCGCTCTCAACTTGCGGCGTCTCCATGGCGTCCTCGCTAGGGCGGAGTCCTTCTCTGAACCGGCCATATTGGTTTCCTTAGACGCCACGATGGCCTTTGATACCATCGAGTGGCCATTCCTTTGGGCCGTCTTGGCGAAGTTTGGCTTTGGGGAGGGATTTATTAGTTGGGTTAAGCTCCTCTATGCTGGACCAATGGCTCAGGTTGTTGTCAATGGGCGGGTTTCTCGGCCCTTCGCTCTCGGGAGGGGTACTAGGCAGGGGTGCCCGTTGTCCCCTCTGCTCTTTGCTCTCGCCTTGGAGCCGCTCGCTGCCTGGCTCCGCTGGGAGCCCTCGATCAGAGGGATCCGGTGGGCCCCGGGCTTCGAGGATCGGGTCTCGTTGTACGCGGATGACATTCTTTTGTACCTCACCTCACCGCGGCAGTCGCTCAATGTGCTTTTTGATGTTCTTACTTCCTTCGGGAGAAATTTGGGTTTGATAATTAACTGGTCCAAATCTTGCGTGTATCCTATCTCCGGTGGCCTTCCTCTCTTGCCGCCTCGGCTTCAGATCCAAACATCTCAATCCGGCTTTAAATACTTGGGGGTGTACGTTTCGTTGAATCCGGCGGCCCGCTACGAGCAGAATCTCCTGTCTCCCCTCCGGCGTTTGAGGGTGGATACGGCTCGGTGGTGTAAGTTGCCCTTGTCTCCACTTGGTCGCGCAGCACTGTTTAAAATGATGTCCCTTCCCAGATTTCTTTACGCACTCCAGAACTCCTTCGATATCATTCCGGCGGCCTACTTTAGGGAAGTGGAGAGTTTGCAGAGGAGACTGGTCTGGGACGGTCGTGCGCGCATCGCTTTGGCAAAGCTGACTCTTCCCTGGTATGACGGGGGCATCGCGCTTCCTGACATTAGAAGGTACTATTGGGCCTCCCAGCTGGCTGCCATTAACCATGCTACGTACGCTCCTGGTTCGAACCCGGCATATGAGATGGATAAATTCCTGCTTCCCGGCGGTAACTATAACAGAGCGCTTTACTCTCGATCTGTCGGAAGGACCCTCACGGGCCCTACTAGGATTGCGGTACGTGTGTGGAAGGCGGCGAACGTAGCTGTGGGCTGGAGTGAGCGTTTAACGTGTGCTACTCCTTTATTCGCCTCAGAGCGCTTGGGAAGCCTCTGGACAACGAAAGGCTTTGAGCACTGGGATACGATCGGCATTAGCAGAGTGGGGGACCTATGGGTTAAAGGCGCGGTTAAATCCTTCGCGGCGCTTCAGAGCGAGTACGAGCTTAGTGAAAGGGAGTTCTTCCGCTATGCCCAGGTTCGGCACGCCCTATTCTCGGTCTTTGGGGAGGGGACCACGGTCCCTGTTTCTTCGCCTCTCGAGGACCGTATACTCGACGGACACGTCCCCGACAGTACTATCTCCCTGATTTATAAAAAATTAATAAATAATCGGGCTGATCTCTTGGTGCGACTTCGGGAGGCGTGGACGGGTGATGGGGTTGAGTTGGACGACGAGGACTGGCAGTCTGCGCTGTCATCCCCTAAGGAGGTTGCCATCCCGGCCCGTCTCCGTCTGGTCCAGCTTAAGATTCTCCATCGTGTCTATGTGACGGGTCCCCGTTTGGTCTCGATGGGGTTTTCTGACGACGGGCTCTGTAAGCGTGGCTGCGGGCTCAGTGCCACCTTTCTCCACATCCTCTGGGAGTGCCGCGAGGTGGCGGAATATTGGCGCCAGGTGCATGATGTTATGAAACGAGTCACTGGGGTCGCTCTGTTGCCGGAGGTGCGCCGATGTGTTCTGAATGTGTGGGAGCCCAATGACTATAATGCGGCCCAGGCTCGGTGGGCGGCCCTTGGGAACATGATCGCAAAGAGAGATATTGCGCAGCTTTGGGGTTCCCAACGGCCTCCCACCATGTCCGTATGGAAGGAGAACATGGACTGGTGCATGTTCAGGGAGAAGACGGTGTATGTGGCTCGTGGTAAACCGGGGGCGTGGGGTAGAATCTGGGGTCAGTGGAATGTGTATCGAGGGACTATCTGTTCTCCCCCCCTGGTGGATACGTCTGAGGTGGCCTTGTCCCCCTGATCCTTGAGGGTTCCTTGATAATTTGTTCATCTGTGTATAGATTTGGTTTTCCCGTGGCCCCCCCCTCCCTCTCAGACCCCCCCCCCTTTTTATTGACCACCCTAGGGTGGTCGGGTGTGGAGTTCCTCTACTGTGGTTAGACGCCCTTTCAATGTTTCTCGCCTTGCTTTTTGTTTTTCTTTACTTTTGTTGATATTTATGTAAAACGGGTATATCCTGACGTCCCTTTTGTGCAGTCTGATCTTCTGTAATTTAGCGGAGCCCCTGTGGGCCAGTCATTGTTTTTTGACCTGCTCGATCATTTCTGAATACTAGCGGCTGGCCCAGGAGGTTGTAGGCCCGTGCTTGTACCCTTTTTCTCTGCACAATAAAAACTTAAAAAAAAAATAAATAAATACCCCACAGATGTGTGCAGCGCCCACTGAGTAGCGAGCCAGAATGGACATGCATTTGTAATTGGGAAGTCGGGCTGCCATGAAGTTGTTGTTGAATGTGCATTATTCTAACCACTTTAAATACGCTTCACTGTATTTCTGTTTTCAGCGCCCCAAGCGCACTTTCACTTTCCAAGCAGGTGGGATAATGGCTGTTGCTTCTTTGAAATTAAATAGATCTCGCATTTACAAGAGTTTGAGCTATTGGCTTTGTAAATGATAATGCCTTTTATTTATGTGTTAATTATCGAAACAGATAAATAAAAGGCATTGTCATTTACAATGCCAATAGCTTAAACTCTCGCAAATGCGAGACCTATTGCATTGCAAATGCTTGTTTCTTAGTGTGATACCCTAAGCATGACAGATATGTCCAGACTTGTGACCCGTGCTCTCTGTGCCATTTGTACAGTACTGATTATGCATTTTAAAGCCAAGGAAGCACAACCAATAGGTGACAAAACAGTCCCATAGGATCAAGTCCCATAGCATCAAGTCTTTATTGCCTACTATCGGAGGTTTTACTCCAGTGGGTGGAAATTGTTTCTTATTTAGCACGTTACTTGTCAGCCCCTCGCCGCTGCTGATCTCTTTCTGAATGCATAGGCAGGCGCCTGCGGTGCTGTTATGGAGAATGAGTGTGGAGGCGCTGTCGGACCAGGTGTTACACTCCACCAACCTTTTTTCTTAGTGTGATACCCTAAGCATGACAGATATGCCCAGACTTGTGACCCATGCTCACTGTGTTATTTGACTAAAGCTGCAACAAATGTACAGTACTGAATATGCATTTTAAAGCAAGGAAGCACAACCAATAGGTGACAAAACAATCCCATAGGATCAAGTCTCCCGTAAGTGGAGTAGGACTCCCCTATCCCCTTTGAGATCTGTTAGTAGGAAAAAACAACTGGTCTGCAGGTAACTGGTTTAGAGACAAATAATAACCTAGGCTTTGGTGGTTCTCTCTGAATTAGAACTCAAGTTGTTTTAAGCCATGAGCATAACCTCACAGTAAGTAAGATGGCAGACACAGCAGGAACTTGAAAGTAAAAAAAGTTTTCCTTGCGCTTATAGCAGGGTAACCCTTTGCTTCAAGCGGAGACTTAGATCGCGGCCCTCCAGCAATCTTCTCTCGTCTTTGAAAGGGATTGCACCCTACCATAGTCCACCACGCATGCACTTCTCTGCCAGAGTAGCAAGCGTATGAACTTCTCAATAGCAGTGCAAAAGGTATTTCAATTCTCCCATATACATTGTACTTGTTATATGGATAGCCGCTGACAGAACAGTTGCCCATTCGGTCCGACACTAATCTCTGAAAAGGTATGGAGATAATCAAGACCTTTCCATCTCACTGACAGTCAGGACTCCCATGTGAGAAGCATGAACTAATTGTAGGAAAGGGAAGTCTTTCTTTGCTGCCTACTGCTCCAGTGTATTTGAAATTCAGGTTATTAATGGAGCTGTTTATCCACAAAGAATAATAATAATAATAATAATAGTTACAAGACAGGTAACTGATCATAACTTACCCCCGGACTGAGTGTCAAACTGTATATTGTGATTAGAGAAAAGTGTTACATTATCAAAAGGAGCGTGTCTTGGAGTTTAATACGTGTATGCTGTTTTTGCGGAAAAGTGAAAGGTTAGTTTGCAATATATATTTATAATGTGTGTGAACGTTTTGTCAAATGAAGACGTGGAAGAATGGAAGAGATGGAATGGATAGAAAGGAGGCTAGGGCTTAAAATACCAATAAAGTAATGTACATAATTTACATCACATAAGGATGCGATCAACAAACACTAACCTAATGCAAAAAAAAGTATTAGCACAGGCAAATATTAAAAAATGAAAACATGAAGGAAATAACTAACATCATAAATAGCAGTCTAAGAGACTTCTCCAAAGGTTCTTCCAGTGTACGAGAAATGTACTGAGACTCAGAGAGAAAACAATGCAAAGACAGAGGAAGAGAAAGATGGAAACCGTCACAAAGGGAGAAAGCAGGAATCTGCAAGAGTGAGGTAAATGTGCAGGGAGTGGCTGGTAGTGGACAAAAGAGGCATGAGGTGAATTCAAGACTACTACGCAGTCTTGGTATATGGCGCAGTAACATTTATTTGCATTTATTCTTTAACAAATTAGGCACAACTTCACTTACACTACTTGTAATTAGCGCAGCCCTTGCATTTGTTTCAAGATCACCTCCTTTGGCTGAGAAGCGAGGCCCTCCTACTTCAGAATGTCCCATATACATTGATTACCCTCTCTACGTACAAGGTGAAATGTGTGCTTTCAATACTGTATCACACTGGATAAAAATGCGCAAAAAGGCGCTTCTTCCTTCCAAAGGTGCCCACGACAAAAAAAAATATGCGAATTGTGGAGGTGTAAGGTGCAACACTGGCCGTTTCACTTTTTTTTCCATACGGCCTATAAATATTTAGTAATACAAATACAATATTATGTAAAATATATCCTTTACGAATAAGGCAGTGAAACTGAACTCTTCCATAACATGCAGAGCCTAGACTGAAAACCTCATATTCTGTTACCTTTTCAAGGGTAGAGCTCAAAGTCATAGATCAGGAGCCCTGGGTTTACAGTAAAACCTGGAAGGACACCCACCCCAAGAGGCAACTCTATGTAAGGAAGTTGGTCTTAAACTATCCTCCTGTACGAGAGAACAATGATAATGAAAACAATTAAGACAATTCAACAAAAAACACATATTAAGAAACTTTCTAAAAGTCAGATGATTGCGAATGGAACCAAATTTGGAGTTGAAGGTCTCCAAGCAAGGAGGCCACTTGCAGAAGCTTGATGGATTTGAGGTATCAGAAGTAAACTCAAAGAGCAGAGAGCACAAGAAGAGGGTGGGATTAGAGAGAGTGAAAGGTTCTGCCAAACTAGAGTGCTCCCACGCATTAAACCTTTAGGAATAAAAATATAAGAAATAAAACTCCTTCTGAAGCTCCAGAGAACAGTGCTGAGGTCTGCAAGAAACGTAACTGTGAACAAATCTTCTTAAGTAGGCATCTATCTGCCCAGCGAACCTCTGAATTATTTGCAGTTTGGAGAGTGATCACTCAAGTAATGATAGGTAGAGGCAATTACAGCCTTTTATGTGTGAAGGTGAGCATGCCACAACCACCTTCAAATGCTGTTCCAAGAAAAGATGTGGCAAGATCTTGCTTGGGACGTGGAGAGAATGAATGCAGCTTGATAAAACAGAGCTTATTTGGGATTGTAAAGAAAGTACTTTGTCCAGGATCACATTCAAACATTTCACTTATGCTTCGGGTGATGTCATGGTCCCTAGTGTGGAAAGCGATTCCACTTCTCATGGCCATGTACAGAAACTCTGTTTTACTATTGTTCGGCTTCAGAAAACGCATGCCGCTCCACGACTGGATGCCATTCTGTTGATTAAGATGGCTGTGAACTTAGGCACTTGATGATCCAACTAGGGAACCAATTGTGTGTTGTCTGGAAACACTATCGCATAGAACTGATGAGCCTGAACCAAAGCCAAGGATCGAACAAACATAAAAAAGCATCGGCGACAGTGAAGATCCCTCTGGACTACCATGACTAATTTTAAAGATGTTAGATGGAATGGGAAAGCGACTAGGCAAACCAAGCTTTTACTGTATCAAAGCTACCTATCTCTCTGAATCTCATTATCATGATATTAAGATGATCGGAAATATCTGCATGGAGAAGGAAAGCATGGAAAAGAGGCCTGAGCCTGCACTGAGCACTTTATATTTTAAATGTTGTCCTTTGGGGCTCAACAGAGAATGGCATGATATGCTACCATGATATAAGAATAAGTCTGTACAGGCTCACCTTGCTTCAACTAAAATATTAAACAACAAGCTAAGAAGGCTGAGATGAATACTACTACTACCTCTGGTCACGGAAGAGGATCACACGTTTTCTACATGAAGAGAAACAGAAGTATGGAAGCGTGCAAATCCACAGAGACTTACTGAAGACTAAGATGGCAGCCAGAAGCCAACCACTTAGCCTTTGTGTCACAAATGTGGAGATAGCATATATAAGACTATATTCTGCAAAAATAGAGTTTGTTATTAGACATTTAACGAATGCAGTCTAAAGTCTTGCTAAATTATATTTCAGCATCAAAGTAATAAGCAATGGGTTCAGAGATGAAGCATCCTGAATCTTTAAGCGAGCTCCAATATCAGTTGCTACTAAGTGCACCTTTCAATCCATGTACACCTACATGATGAGGCAATTCAAAATTCAAGGTAAATCAAATAGGGAGACACTGTTCCAAAGGAGTAGAGGAGAAAGGAAACAGAAAAAAGTATGTAAAGAGGGACCTAGGCTATACGAGACCCAAGTGTCGAGAGGGGAAGCAGAGCTTTTCTCTTGTTGCCCTCACACACCCCGAGAGGTGTCATGCTTCATCATCGGGCGTTTTGCTCCTCGTCGGGCTGGCGCTGCAATGCCCTACAGGTCCCCCAAAGGGTCACTTTAGCGGAGATCTTTTTAGAGAAAACGCCGTCTGGTGCATGCGGGTGTGTGGTATGGGTCCTAAAAATAATAGTGGTGCAGTAGTGTGTGTGACGTGATATATTAAAAATGTCTAAGGGTTGCTCAAAGGATATTGTTTAATAAAAAAGGGGGGTTGGCACCCTTGACAGGCTAAAAACCCGTAGGTTGGGTGTTACCTTGGTGGGCTTAATGTTCCAAAAGGTAACTACAATGTGGTCGACATGTTTCGCGCCCCTGCGGTCCAACCGGATCCGTGGCGCTTCCTCAGGACCAACTCAAAAGTGAAGTGTGCGTGAATGTGATCTGGGGGATATTACCCACAGTATGTATCCGGGCGTGCAAGGTCAAAATGGCCCTGCTCTCTGTTCTGTCAGATTAAAGATCGCTCCTGGATATTGCCTAGGTAAACATAAAAACAAAAGGAGAAAAGGACAATGTGTCAAGGTTTTGTAGGGGCAGGGGAAAGTAGCCTTGCCCCAGAATCTGTCCTTAAAGTCAACATAAATGGATAAAACTGGGTATGAACCAAAGGTGTGCAATAAACAAAAAATTCCCCTCAAGAGTGAGTGGGATGTAGGGTCTCAACGATAAGCAAACAGGGTGACCACCCAAAGGGCGGATGCGCCTTAGTATGGATGGCCTCCCGCTGCTACTCGGAGTCACCTACTGATCCCAGGGTTCTCCTGTAGAGGTATAGGGGTACATACTTTTTTCTGTTTCCTTTCTCCTCTACTCCTTTGGAACAGTGTCTCCTTATTTGATTCACCTAGATGATATACGGAGCACAGACACTGGACCATAACAAGCTCCTGGTCCCACCCCCTCTCTTTCTATATAGAATTCAAAATTCAAAACAAACTGAATTAACTGTGGGTCTGATCGGTTACTTGGCGCCCTAAGGCCTCCTAGACACTAGTCAAATGTACGAAGTCACACACAGGGAAGCCCTAATTATAGGACGGAGTCCCATCACTCGCCAAGGTGACATTCTTCATCATCTGGGATTTCCTCCTGGCTGTAACTCCTAGTACAGCCGAGGGCTACAACCCCCTCACTGTGAGGGAGGAGCTCAGGGATGTTTTCCATATTATTAGGATATACTAGAATCCACCAGTTGAGGAGCTGGAATTAGTTATTGGGTGATGGGTGCAGTGCTCAAAGGAAAAGCGTGAAAAAGTGTATTAAAACTAACTACCAGGAGAAAAAAGGTTTAATATGTATCTTGTGGTGTCAGGGTTAAAAACAGTGCTATTGCAGTTTTGAAAAAATAACTGCAACTATCAAGTTAGAGGGTCGGTCATGTTTCTGCTATCATGACCTACAGAGTGTCTAGCATTCCTCAGGACCTAAAAGTGTAAGCTACTGCATATAATGTGAAAAAACGAAAAACAAAGGTGTAACTGCAAAAAGGAACAGATACAACCATCCACACCAAGGGCTATATGTACGTAGCCTAATACCGGTCGGTAACGGCCGATTTTCGGTAATTATACCGTTACCGACCGGAATTTAGGCTTTTGATATGTAGGGGGCTCATTTCTGTATTCTGTAATTTACCGAATCGGTAATTTTACCGATTCGGTAAATACCGAATACAGAAATGAGATGTAGGGGGAGTGTGTGGTGGGTGTGGGGATTCGTTATTTACCACCAACTGAAAGTTGGTGGTAAATGACAAATGACTCAGTAAATGCATTTTGTGGCAGGAGTTAGACTAATTGAGTGGCGTTTCGAGAGGAGTGTGTTTGTTTTTTAGGAAGGTTAAACACACACTTGACCACCATATGTTATTGAAGCAGTACGACGTGTGTGTACTTCTAGATTCCATGCGAGTATGAATACGAATACCGTCCTCTGATAGACACGAGCCTTAAGTGAGCTTCATTCACTGGCGGGTGTAAGAACCCCTTTCCTTGACAACGAGCATGTGTGCTCCCCTGCGCCTAACCATCTCTCATTCTATCTAACAAATGCGCTTTAGAGTAAGGGTTTGCTTGCTGTGTTTTATAACAAATTATATACCAGATTAGATCAAGACAGCATGGACTTTTTTGTACAGTCTGATGTCAGCTGGTCCCTTGTAGGGTGACTTATTTTCTCGGGCTATTACTTATTGTCCAGCTATCTGTGTATTAAGGCCTTTTATTTCCAGGTTTTATCGCACGATTTAGTGCTGATGAGTCCGTTATATTCTCTATATGTTACAAACAAACCTATATTTAATACCGAGTTTGCTACTTGTCAACTTTGTTTCTTTCTAGAGAGGTGCCTCACATCCTGAGCAGTAGCCAGGTGAGGTGAGGTTTCTTACCCACACATTATGGGTGAGTTTTACACTTACATAATCTACCTTGTATACTAAATTTGACCATTAGTTGAAGTAATGAGCATTTTTTACTCTTTTTCAGTTACTATATTGACACAAAGTATCTAACTGTACTTTTCTTTGTATTCTTTCTCACGCAGGTTTGACCACTAAACCACGCACCTAGAACAGAAACGTTTGGTGTGGATGGTTGAATCTGTTCCTTTTTGCAGTTACACCTGTGTTTTTAGTTTTTTCACATTATATACAATAGCTTACACTTTTAGGTCATGAGGAATGCTAGACACTCTGTAGGTCAAGATAGCAGAAACATGTAGACTGACCCTCTAACTTGATAGTTGCAGTTATGTTTTCAAAACTGCACTAGCACTGTTTTTAACCCTGACACCACGAAATACATATTAAACCTTTTTTCTCCTGCTAGTTAGTTTTAAGACACTTTTTCACATGTTTCCTTTGAGCACTGCACCCATCACCCAATAACTAATTCCAGCTCCTCAACTGGTGGATTCTAGTATATCCCAATAATATTGAAAACATGCCTGAGCTCCTCCCTCACAGTGAGGGGGTTGTAGCCCTCGGCTGTACTAGGAGTTACAGCCGGGAGGAGATCCCAGATGATGAAGCATGTCACCTTGGTGAGTGATGGGACTCCGTCCTCTAATAAGGGCTTCCCTGTGTGAGACTTCGAACATTTGACTAGTGTCCAAGTAACCGATCAGACCCACAGTTAATTCAGTTTGTTTTGTGGTTTTCTAGGGAAAGTATCTGTGCAGGTCTTTACATTTTCCCGCAGACCCTCGTATCCCCTGTTTTGTATCTTAATTCAAAATTCAACCCATGATAAATTATTCAACACATAAATGTTCAATATTAGATTGACTGCAGTAAACAGATTTATTCAGATTCATGAAGTGCAATGAATTAGTCAATCTATGAAGCAGATAAAACATGTGGCTATTTATATTTTCAGGAAACCACGGATATATAAAGAATCGTGGTTTTGCTTCATTCTATATTAATCACATTCAATCCAAGACTAAACAGTATGTTTTAATACCACATGTGTCATTTGAATGGCCTTCATCAAGGCACAAGTATATGGCCCTTGAAATAGCAGCCCTTTCTCTGTTACATTGAGGAAGCCTAAGGTGAATACTAGCAACAGAGGGTACCCAGAGGCCACCCAATAACTGACCGGAATCTGGGGTAGTAGAACTAATGTGTACACATTGATGCCTTGTGGTATAAGTTGAATTTGTTTGAGTGGCAATAAATGTAACAGTCAGATAAGACATTAGGGAAGCAATTAAATGTACACACTAGCCATACATTCAAACAAAACTGAACAATGCAGTAAAATGTGTGTATATAAATTATACCATATAAAACACACCAAGTTAGAGGATTGAACGCTGTAATTGTATACTCATTCAAAATTGCCAAATTTCCTGCCCAGACGTTAGTCTAGGAACGACCTGCAAAAAATCCAGAGATGGGGAGACCCTTGATTAGCAGGCGTCCACCACTGTCTAATGACAGCAGCAGCCTCTTACACTCAGTACAGCAACAGGCTGCACAGTTTTACACATAAAACTTGACACCTTCTTTCATAGAACGCCACCACTGCAGGAGTTTCGAAGTTAGGGTCAAGCTGTAGTGACCCACTATCTGGCACAGACAAGAGTCAACTGCAAGTATCTGAGGCAAGTGTATCGATAGTAAATGGCTTGTGTGGACTGGACATGTCTTCTGTAAATGTCTGTATTACGTGAATGCTGCTTATACCTTTTTCGTCCATATAAAAGAAAACCCTTTGCAAGTTAGGTTGGTAAGTGAAAAACAATTCTCAAGAATATAGTTGTTCGAAAAAAACTGGTAGTCATGCACTGATGATGGCTCTGGCCGATTGGTCATTGCAGTGTTTTTTTGGGGAGCCATCTTGGCTCGCTGGGGATGAGAAAGTACCCAGACACTCCACAGTGAATGAATGGAATGTATACATACAACGATTAAATAAATTATCATGTACCGTGGTCACATCGTTTATATGGTCCTCACATTACGTGAAATAGGTCTGGGTTATCTACACTATTACCAGCATATCTCTTAACACCTCAATGATAAAGTGCTGGAAAGTGAATGGGGCATTACACAGTCTAAAGGGCATCTTTAAAAACTTCTATAGCCCATACATGGCACAGACAGCTGTTTTTTAACTCATCCCCAGAACACAGACCAGATTACACACCCCACGCCAATCGATCTTGGTGTACAATACTGAATTTTGTCACCTGGTCGCAAATTTGGGTATCAGAGACAACCTGTATCGCTTCTTGAGTGTTATGTTGTTCAGAGCACAATGATCTACACATGTATGTAAATCTCCCCCAAATGGGACGATATCGGAGAGCATGAACATCTTATCATACTGTTACCAAGCCCTGCGCTAGACAGTTGCATATGTGTTTGTTGTCAGTCTTTGTCAGAGAATAAACTTGACTGCAAGGAAGCACTGCATATGGCATGAGTTCTACACTACAGTGTAAGCAAAGGTAAACAAGGGAAGGCCGAAAGGGCAGAAAAATAACCAGTAAATGTATCCAAAGCAAAGCCCTCACAGCTGATAAATATGTCTCATTGGTGTCAACTTCCTACTCTGTGCAACTGAAGGAGTCGGGTTCCATGTTCTAGATCCAATATTGAACCTCCTGTCGATGGTTCTTTTTATCAGCATGAAAGCGTAAGGGGAGAGAATTCGTTAGCAGATCAATCATTGTAGTTCCAATTTACTAGGACTCAGAGACTCCCAATTAAATTTAGTTGGTTTATTAAAAAGCCAAAAATTACTGGACGTACAAGCATCTTAAAGTGAGAGTGTAGAAATACATTGGAACTAATACAAAGCCAAACCTACGGATGAGGTTAGGGCAGTGCAACATGCACAAGATGATTAGTTCGAGGATCAGGATACAAAAGATTATCAAGCAGACATCCAGATTCCCCTTCATCGGACGTTTGTGGGTATATAGTATTAGTCTGTCCCTACACTACCGCTAACGTGACATCCCTACATAGCATTTCCCAAGGCACGACCAGTTAAGGGGTCAGCTTGTGACGCCTTCCTAAGAAGTCTCTTCACATCAGTTGGGTCAAGTAGAATAAAGCTACAGAGCTTGTTCTAAGATGCTCTCTCTCTCAAGGCAAGGCAGATGTCCCCGGACACTTTCCCTAGTTACAATATATCAATACCACAGGTAGTATCCCAGGGTGCTTTGCAAAATCACGCCATACAGTCAGGCCACCTCCTCATAGGTAACTTTCCAAGCTTTGGTGAGATGACCTTGATTCCCAGTCTTGCTCCGATGAGAAAATACAACAGTTCTCCATTATCAGTATCAACCCTCAATTTATCCTCTTCTCCCTAAGCCTAACTCCTAAAACAAAGACATTATTCTAATTAACAAGGATGATTCTTCCACCTGCACCAGAAAACATGAGAAAGAACAAATCCAACGTGCACATGAAATTCAACTATTAAATCTCATGTGAGAGCTTTCAGGTAAACAGCATTTCATGCCTACCGAAATCTGGCAACATAAGGAAATAGAACACAGGCATTATTTGTATTTGTATTTTGTAAAGCGCAACATTCATCCTGACGGATATCACGGCGCTGTCTAGCGGAATGTGTAGTAGGTTATGTTGGGGGCCATCAGCTGCTCACACTTATGTCATCGGAAAAAGCTGGGTTTTTAGCTTTTTCCTGAACGTTACATAGTTCTCAGTAAGACGCAGGTTCATAGGTAAATCATTCCAGTGTTTAGCCGCCGGGTATGAGAATGATCGGCCGCCTGTTCTGACTTTCTTTATACAGTTGGGCCTAGCTAATAGTTGGTGTTGTGATCTCAGGCACCTTGTAGGGATGTAGAATTCGATTTTATTCTGAAGAATTCTAGGTCCAACGTTATGCAGTGCTTTGTGCGCATGACGCAGCAATTTGAATCTTGCTCTTTGGCGCATAGGTAGCCAGTGGAGCTGTCTCATGCACGCAGACGCTGAGCTAAATCTGCCTTTATTGCACACAAGCTTAGCAGCTGCATTTTGTAGTACTTGTAAGCGTGAGAAAAGGTAGTCTGCCATGCCTACATACAGTGCGTTACCGTAGTCTAAATTATGAAATTACATATAAATGAACACTCTCTACTGAGCACTTTTAAATTGACACATTACATGAATAATTGTCAGCAGCATGTACAAATTCTACAAGTTAATGTTTTCAGCTAATCGTGTATAATTTCAACATTAATCTCTTCCCATTTAGATGGAAATATTCCTAACACACCACAATTCACGTTATTACAGTTCACGTTCTACTGTCCCAAGTTAATACGACAAAGGATTATATGAGGGTGCGGACTACTCATGATTATGATGCACCCTACAAATGAAAAGTGGATTTTGCTCTACATCAGTCCCGCCTCTGATGACAAGTATCATCACACCCAACACAACTCCCTGTAGGGAGGACCGATCTAAACAGATGTCATAGCCAGTCTCCCCTGTCGGAACCTCTTAAGCACTTAAGATTTTCGTAGTGACTGTCCTGTGGTCTCTCCATTCTCCTTTCCCTAAGGGAATTTTCAGCTTGTCCAGACTGATGCCACTTGTAGGCCCTCACTATTCCAAACAGCAAGGTGGCACAGACCACGATTATCACTCTTGGTTTCAAGATATAACCAAGAATTCCTTTCCCAAGATTCATAAAACAACTTCCAACTTTTCCAAAACCTTTTTGTGGTGATGTCATGGCATTAGGTCATATGTGGAATGTTGTTAGGTCATTTAGAGTGTTGATAGATTCTATGTATTCAATGTTCTTTGCTGTCAGTTGGTTTCCTGATCTGGCGATGCAAGGCAAGGCTCTCTGTGTCTGAGAATAAATCTACATTACAATCACCGTGTTCCAGTCATCATTTCATTGGCGACAGAAGGATGGGATTTCGCTCCACAAGCTACCACCATACAACGAGGTGTCAATTCTGACTCGGTTACGCTTGATTACAGAGTGTTTTCATCTCGTGAGATTGAACTTCTACTGTGAGTAAGTTCGTTTTGCTTCAATTTTACTCTCACGACACGTCTTCATTATTCTGGACGCGGACTTTTTGAAAGGAATGGGAGCAGAGCCTTTAAACTGAACGAAAGCAGAGAGCCGTGCCCTTTTGAACTCTGCTCCGAGTGGTTTTTTTTTCTTTCCGCTCATTTAATTAGACTCGCTTTGTGCACACTGTTTAAAACTCTGTAATATTCAAAGTTGCAGTCTGAAACGCAGTAACATTTTATTTTTAATAGCCGCGCATGTATTGCTCGAGCTCGAGCACAGTTTGAAAACGCTCACGCGGCTCACCTTCGTCAATGTTCTGTCATCCTTCGTTTACCGAACTTCTGCCACTCTGAATTCTTTGGTAAGAACGCAAAGAACGTCTTGACGTAACAACACTGTGGAACGCATCGCAATTGGAACGCATCGCTATTGTCTTCATCAAGGAAGCCTCTCATTCACGCTGATGCGCACAGCGTATGTGCGTCAGTTTCATTTTTTTTTTTTCTCTTCGTTTGTTTGTTTTATTTGTCAACGCTGATACGCACAGCAGAAGCGTATCAATTTCAAAGAGAATCACGTGTTGTATATCACGCTGATGTGCACAGCAAGCACGTTTTGGCGCAAATTAGTGAAAGAATTTATTTTACATCGCGCTGATGCGCACAGCTTTCTCTGATAATATTAAGAACTTTATATGACAGTATTCAAGTGTTCGCGCTCTATCTCGTCAAACAAATTACTCACACATTACAAATAAAGTACCGTAACAGTTGCAGTTTCTATATTGCAAATATTTATTTATTTATTTATTTATTTTTTTTCCCATCTCTTTTTCTCTTCTTTTTTATCCCTCATTGCAAAATGCAGAGTGTGACTCCTCCGGCACCATTTTTACAAGAACCAGGTGATCCTCCACTTGAATGGAAACTATGGATTAGATCTTTTAAAGCTTATCTTGGTGCAATTGATGGTCAGAGGTATAGACCAGAAAGGAAGAAAAATTTAATGTACTATCACTTAGGGGTAGAAGGTCAAAATGTGTTTGATCACCTTCCTGACTTTGAGGCACCTGAAGGGGAAGATCCAGATGATTTTGATATTGCAGTTATGCAATTGGATAAGTATTTTGCGAAAACAAAAAATATAGTTGTTTATAGATACAATTTTTTCACTAGAGCGCAGAAACCTAACGAAAGCTTGAATACTTTTATAACTGCTTTGAAAGTTCTTGCTGCAAAATGTGAGTTTGACAATTTTACTTCGCAGTTGATAAGGGATCAACTTGTGGCTAGGTGCTATTGTAAAAAAGTGCAACAGAAATTGCTCACTTGTAAAGATCCCACTTTAGATGAGGCAGTAGATATCGCTAAAAGCATCGAAAGGTCAATGGACGATGCGAAACAACTTGAGTCTGCATTATCGAATTCAACTATTTCTGGAGCAATCAACTCTAAGCCTTCATCTTTTGGTTCATTGTCTGGTTCTTCATGGAATGCTCCAAGAAGACTCATTACATTTAGAGGTGGAAGAGGTTTTACACCTAACAGGGCTGGAAGAATGTTCACGCCTAATAGACAAAATAATTATAACATAAGCTGTTATAGATGTGGATCATCCATGCATGTGTCATCTTTTAAGAATTGCCCTGCACTTAATCGTCAATGTACTAAGTGTGGGAAAATGGGACATTTTGCAAATGTTTGCATGGGAAATAGGAGAGGCAATGTGAGATGTGTAGTTAATGATTCTGTAGAGGTGTCAAATGATTTTGACTGTCAATTCAGTGACGAAGTTACTAATCAAGAATATCTTGTGGTCGTTAAAAATTGCACGAACAACTGTGTTACATTAGAAATTCCTGATCCAGAGGTTGATGTCATCATTGACAACAATCACATTCAACTCCTTGTCGACACTGGTGCTCGCATCACCATAGTGTCGCAAGAAAAATACCTTGTTTATTGGTCAAACAAGAATCTATTACCCCCTGATATACTCACGGTTGCTTTTGAGGGCAGTAAAATTGATCTCCTGGGTTATTTTTGGGCAAGTATTAGTGTTTTCGACTCAACTATCAAAGGTAAGGTTTATGTAGCCAAACGAGGCATCAATGTTCTTGGTCTTTTACATCAAGCAGAATTTGGTCTCACTATTAAACCTGGTCAGCCAAATCCAGTTTTCATTGACAAGCAAAGTAACGCTAATCTTAATACTAGTATTGGCTCTATGGTTGTCCCTCAATTAAGTACCTCTTGGGAAGAGAAGTATTCAAGGATTTTTGAGGATAGATTAGGCAAAATCACAAACTTTCAACATTTTATCAAAGTTAAGGATGGTTCGTTACCAATTAAACATAAGCTTCGCAATGTTCCTTTAAGCATTAGAAGTGATCTCACAAAACATTTGCAATCTCTGTGTGAGCAAGGCATAATAGAGAAGGTTGAGTCTACACTTTGGCTTTCTCCCATAGTTTTGGCTAAAAAGAGATCTGGGGATCTGAGGATGTGTGTTGACTTGAGGAGTCTCAACGAAGCTATTTGGGTTGATGGTTTTCCTCTTCCGCGTATTGAAGATCTTATCGCCAAAGTAGGAAAGTCTTCTTGGTTCACCAAACTTGATCTCAAAGCGGCTTATCACCAAGTTGAGTTGCATCCTCAGTCCCGACATCTGACAGCATTTGTTACTCCTGATGGGGTTTTTCAATTTTGTCGTCTTCCTTTTGGTCTTGCTTCAGCTGCGGCAGTATTTCAGAGATTAATGACAGAAATGTTTAGTGATGACCCCAATGTAGTGGTTTTTCAAGACGATATTCTTATCTTTTCGGAAAATGAAGTTGAACATGATGTTGTGATTGATAGAGTGTTCAATGTTTTGGCGAATAGAGGTGTTACTTTGCAAAAGAGTAAATGCATTTTCAAAGTAAGGGAAATTGAGTACTTGGGACATGTCATCTCAGAACAAGGAATCAGACCCAGACCAGGTCTTATTAAAAGTATTATTGAGGCTCCCTCTCCACAAAATAAAGAACAACTAATGTCATTTCTAGGTCTGTGCGAATTTTACTCCAAATTTATGAAAGACTTTGCTAAAACCACTGAATGTTTTAGGGCATTGCTTAAGAAAGGTGCAGATTTTATTTGGTCTGAAGAGTGCCAAAAAGGTTTTCAAACTATTAAAGATCACATTGTCAAGGCTCCTGCCTTGCAGGCATTCAAGGAAGGAAATCAAACTGTCATCACGGTTGATGCTTCTGACTATGGTTTAGGAGCGATTCTCTCACAGTATGCTTGTGGGAGAGAATATACAGTTGGTTTTGCTTCCAGGACTCTCCGTCCGGTTGAACGGAAGTACTCTGTGATTGAAAAGGAACTCCTGGCCTGTGTGTGGAGTGTGGAAAAATTTAAGCAATATGTTTGGGGTAGATCTTTTATTTTAAAAACTGACCATAGACCCCTTGTTGATATTCTCTCTGGCAAAAATGTCAAACGTACCACTGCACGCATAGCACGTCTGTCAACAAAACTCATTGAATACACTTTCAGTGTAGAATACATTCCAGGAGGGAAAAATTGTAGAGCTGACTGTCTGTCAAGACTTCCTATTTCAGACCCGGATGATCAAGATTGGGAAAGTGAAGTTGAGGAATGTTTTGTAGCTCTAATTAGTCAGGAGAATTTATCCTTTGCAGAGGAGGATTGGATTATACAAATTGATAAAGATCCGGTCTTAAAGGAGGTTGCATCTTTAATAAGGAAAGGGTGGCCGAAAGAGAAGTGTTTATCACCTGAACTTCAAATGTTCTGGAAAATCAGTAGTGAACTTTCTGTAGAAGGTGGTAAAATAATTAGGGGTGACAAACTCATTCCTCCCAGTATTTATCGTGAGAAAATTGTTTTGGCTGCGCATTCTGGTCACCTTGGGTCAACTATCACTAAAAGAAAAGTCAGGAGTGATTTCTGGTGGCCCAGGATGGATATTCAAATAGACACATTGGTTAGAAATTGTTCACGTTGCAATACCAGCGACAAAGTGTTAGTACTTGAGGGTACTGTTGAGTCTCCTGTGGTTCCTCCAAGTAGAGCGTGGCAAAAGATTGGAATGGATTTTCTTGGTCCGTTTCATGTTCTTCCCTCTACTTCAAGGTATTTTTTAGTAATTATTGATCATCTCTCCAGGTGGGTTGAAGTTGAGCCCATTTCTGCACCAAATTCGAAAAGTGTTATTAATTGTTTGAACAACATTTTTGCTAGAGAAGGCTGTCCGGAAGAGATTCTTACGGACAATGGGGTGCAATTTGTGTCACATGAAATGACCACTTTCTTAAATTCATGTGGCATAAAACATACCAGAACTCCTCTATATCATCCACAGAGTAATGGTAAAACAGAGAGATTTAATAGAGTTGTGGTAGAATGTGTACAAGCAGCGTTCAGATCTAGATCTTGTGTTTTTAAAGCTGTTAAAGATCTTGTGTGGTCGTATCGTACATCACCTCATGTTACTACAAATTTCACACCGTTTGAACTCATGCGAGGTAGAAAAGCATCTAGCCAAGTATATCCTTTCTGGATGGTTAAATCTTATCATCAGGGTTGTGATTTGAAATGTTTATGGGAATCTGCATGGAAAACTTCGAGTGATGTTTCATCTAAATGTTGTCTTCCTTCAAGTAAAAAGGAGCCGCATAGATTGTCAATTGGAGATTGGGTTAGAGTCAAAAATCCAGTTTCAGTAAGAAAAGGATTTACTAAATTCCTAGAGCCACAACAAATTATAGATGTACGTAAGAATGCTGTGAAAGTGTCAAATGGTAATTGGTGGAGTACTTCTCGCATAGCAAAGGTTCCATCTCTTTCTTCTAACTCTAGCAGATGTAATCAAAATGTTTCAGGAGGGGATAGTGTCAGGAAAAGCACTAGAATTTGTTCTAGACCTCGTAATTTGCAGGATTATGTATAATTGTCAGTTATTGTTTTTTTTTGTTGTTGTCTGAAAAATAAGTTGTTTTATTTAAGGGGGGAAGTGTGGTGATGTCATGGCATTAGGTCATATGTGGAATGTTGTTAGGTCATTTAGAGTGTTGATAGATTCTATGTATTCAATGTTCTTTGCTGTCAGTTGGTTTCCTGATCTGGCGATGCAAGGCACGGCTCTCTGTGTCTGAGAATAAATCTACATTACAATCACCGTGTTCCAGTCATCATTTCACTTTTCCAACATTCTCTCAAATTCCCACAGTGGCCAAGTAATGTATCTCATGATGTATATCAGGGATGTTACTTATCAATCAATCAATCATGTGTTTGTTAAGTGCAACTACTCACCCGTAAGGGTCTCAAGGTGCTGGGGAGGAGGGAAGGTGCAGGTTGCAGTCCATCAAAGAGGAGGTCTATCGAAGAGCCATGTTTTGAGGTTTCTCGTGAAGATGGGGAGTGATGTCGTCTGTCTGAAGTGGAGCGGTAGGGCGTTCCAGGCTCTGGCCGCGAGGAAGGAGAAGGAGCGGCCTCCCGATCTGGTCTTCCTGGCACGGGGGACCACTGCGTAGGAAAGCTGGGCTGATCGTAGTGTCCTTTGGGGTGCGTAGAATTCAAGTCGGCTGTTCAGGAATACTGGTCCAGTGTTGTGGAGGGCTTTGTGTGCTTGGGTGAGAATCTTGAAGGTGATTCTAGCCTCGATGAGGAGCCAGTGGAGTGTGTGCAGGTGCTGGGAGATGTGGCAGTGTCTTGGCAGGTTGAGGACCAGTCTTGCGGTGGCGTTCTGGATGTTTTGTAGCTTGCCGGTGAGGTTTTTGTTTATTCCGGCATAGAGTGTGTTGCGGTGGTCAAGTCTGCTGGTGACATGGGCGTGAGTGACGGTCTTTCTGTGCTCGAGGGGGATCCATTTGAAGGTCTTTAGTAGGGGGTGGAAGCAGGAGGATGTGACGGAGTTGATCTGGCGGTCCATTTTGAGTTCGGAGTCCAGGATAATTCCGAGGTTGCTTGCATGGTCCATGGGGGTGGGCGGGCTTCCGAGGGCGGGAGTCCACCAGGTGTCGTTCCAGGGTGTGGGCCCATGATGAGCACTTCTGTTTTGTCAATGTTGAGTTGTAGGCAGCTGCCTTTCATCCATTTGGCGACTGCTTCCATGCCTTCTTGAAAGTTGTGTTTGGCTGTGTTGGGTTCGTTGGATAGGGAGAGGATGAGTTGGGTGTCGCCTGCGTATGAAACAATATTGAGTCCGTGGGTTCTGACGATAGGGGCGAGCGGAGCCATGTAGACGTTGAATAGCATGGGGCCGAGGGAGGATTCCTGGGGGACTCTGCAGGTGGTTGGTGTAGGGTCCGAGAGGAAAGGCGGGAGTCTGACCCGCTGTGTTCTGCCGGAGGGGAAAGAGTGGATCCAGTCGAGGGCCTTGTCCAGGATACCTGTTTCATGAAGTCTGCGTGTTAGGGTGACGTGAGAGACTGTGTCGAAGGCCGCTGAAAGGTCGAGGAGGATGAGGGCTACTGTTTCTCCCCTGTCCAGGAGGGAGTGGATGTCATCTGTTGATGCGAGGAGGGCGCTTTCTGTACTGTGGTTTTTTCTGAAGCCGGATTGGGAGGAATCGAGGATGTTGTACTCTTCGATAAAGGTGGCGAATTGGCTGTTGATGGCTTTCTCGATGACTTTCTCTGGGAAAGGGAGCAGGGAGAAGGGTCTGTAGTTTTTGAGGTTGGTCTTGATTTTGTGGTGGAAGAAGGTGCTGAGTTTGTCGCAGAGGTCTTGCGAGGGAGGGATGTCGGTAGACTCGCTGGTGGGCTGGGCAAACTCCTTGATGATGCTGAAGAGCTCTTGCTGTTATGCGCATGTGTGGAGATTCTGCCTTTGATCGCTGCTTTTCTCATATTTCTGAAGAGTTGGTGGTGGGCGTTGGTGGAGGCTCTGAAGTTGTTGTGGGCTTCTGTAGATATGGAGTTCCTCCAGGCCTTTTTGAGGTGGCAGCATGTGCATCTGGACTCTTGAAGTTCGGTGGTAAACCATCTGGCTTTCTTGGCGTGTGTGTTGTTGTTCTTCTTGAGGGGGGCTATGGTACTTCCTCAGATCCTTACTATGGTCTGGGATAGAAGTACAGCACTGTTGGACCTTTAGCATTTTACAGACTGCACCCTCTTTTGCTAATAACATGTCTAAAGCAAGACGGTTTTGCATCACCATAGCTCTGATTAAAACAATCTAGCCATCTATGAGTACCATCTATGAGCCATATTGACCGACAACTTATCTACTATGGTTGACAACCTTCTGATTTTGACATAATTTAAAACCACCCCTAAACAAGATATCATTGCTTCAAATACATCTCCTACAATCTCTCATGCACTTGTTCCACGTTTCTCTCTAAGTGATGACTTCCCTTCCAAACTCTTCAAATCTTCCACGTGGTATATCTTAGGAAACACTACAGCCTCATAACAAGTACCATACAAATTATTCGGCAGTCGGACATTTGCATGTCTCCCACACACAAAGTACACATTTGGCACCACTTGTACTGCATCCTGCAAGAACTTCTTCGAAGAGGTATCAATCAGAAATGTGTGTTCACATGCACTCTGTGGTGTCATAACGCATCTGTACTTGCGAATGCAAAGCTTTCCTCATTGTTCCCAATCTAGAGCTACTGAACCATAACTTCCCTTAGTCTTGTGAGCTAACTCTTCCTAGGTCCATTTGAAAACTTCCTCCCTACTATCAAGTTTAAATATTAGACCCCTATGTCTATCTTCTACTTGATCTACAAACTTCTTCTCTATCTCGGTTAATGTACAGGTTAAATTGTGTCTGTGTGCATAAGCCGTATCTAGCGTAACAGTAGGTACAAAATATTTTCCCATTCTCTCTTCTGCATATAATAATTGTATTTGTTCAGATGCTTGGAGATTGGAACTTCTGAAAGCACCAAAACATAATTTGAGAAATAGTACTCCTAATGACCCTTTCCATAAAACATACTAAGAAGCAAACTGCAACTAATGCCATACGTCAGGGGCAGGTGATGGTACCTAATGCCCCCTCAACTGAGGCAGGCAATTACATGCACACAACAATCTCTCACATCCCTGGTATTCACATACTCATACAGCAATTTCACAGAAGCATTCAGCGTATGATCACCTTTAGACAAATATACATGCAATGATCAACTAGTTTGCTTTCTCAAAGCACTATCAGATCCTAATGTACCCTCTTTTGTGCTAGAAGTGGTAGGCATGGATGTCCCATGTACTCCCACTCCCTTACCTCAGCTTCATGTGGACTTATAGTGGACACAATGATGACTACAGCTATTACTCCGATAAGTCCTACAATAAGTGTACCTATTATACATTTGTGCCTATGGTTCGGATTTCCAGACTCCATTTTTCACTGATTCGGATTGTAGCTGTAAGGGGATTCACACAGTGTCTCTTTCTCTGCCTCTCACTGTTGCACAAACCAAAGGAAATGATGGACGGAGTGTTGAACATTGCAAGCACTCACCCCCAGTCAACTGATCTGGGTTTAATCCATCACCGTTCTTTAGCCCACTCTGCCACCCCAGTTCAGACATGGCCATATGCAAATCAGTCTGACCCTGTGCCTCATGGGAACAGTCCAGCCTGAACTGCCAAGCCATGTCTTCCCTGGACCGGAAACAAGCTTCCTAGGACCGGTTTCTGGCATTTCAGCCATCTTCAGCCAGGCTTGCTTGAATCCAGTGGCAAAGTTTGAAAACAGTTTCTTGAAATCAGTTATCAGTCTTTGGCAAAATATTTATACAGCTTTGGGAGACTTCCCTAGCCCTCTTTCTTCTTCTATGGGAAAGTCCCAATCTTTATTCTTCTTCCACTCGAGCCTAGGTTATGTTCTCAAGCAAAAGGACTTAATTACAGTTCAAAGTTCAGTTTACATCCCTCATGAGATCAGAGCCAACTTCATCAATGACACGCTGCAAACGTTCAATACGAAGAAATGCTGCAATCTCCTTAGGCGGTGGCTGATTTCCAAGGGTTGAAAATATGAGATCTTCCAAAATCAAACTCCGTAAGCCACTCAGTCTTGGTGGTTATGGTAAGTAAATGTCAGAATCCCATTAGCCTCTACTCCAGGGACTATCAACTCGATTTCAATTATCAGTATTGTAGCAAGGTAAGTCCACTCTGGAGAGGTGTATCTCTGGCAAAGTACTCTAGCTCTCCTCGATCTCCACATGCTCCCCTCAGGTTGCTTTGACTCATTTTTATTGGACTCAGATGATTCAGATATGGGAGCAAGATACATCTCTTTCTGGTGAAAGTCTCAAGTTTGCCTTTTCTGTCTCACCGGCCATGATTCTATTGTGACCTCAGACTATATACCACTCGCAACGTTACCGTTCCCCTCAGAGTCAATACCTGGGCCTTGTGTAGCTTGACCCCCCCCCTTAGCTCGACTTGGTCAGTATCCAGCCTCTTCAGGAACCCCCACAGCTTGGCTTGTCCTCTCCGGTGGTCTTGCAACCACAGCTGGAGTCACTTCTGGGAGAGGAGCTGTTTCTTCCGAGGGTCCTGAAACTCTGTGGGTGTCTGATGAATGAATCCAGTTCAGCAGCCCTCCACACTTCACAGCAGTGTTCGTCACCAAGATCACCTGGTATGGACCTCACCACCGTGCATCGAGACAGCTCTTCCTTACATGTTTTCGGACCAGGACCCAATCTCCCGGACCCAGGTCATGGTAGAGGTCCTTCGAGGTCATTGCAGTCGCAGCTTCAACTTGGTGAGACACAGAATGAACCACATCAGTCAATCCTTTGCAGTAGTCAAGAACCAAATATTTGGTGATGTTAATAAACGCTGTGGATGGCACGCAGGTAAGCGCATTGCCCTCCCCACGAGGATTTTATGAGGGGATAGCCCAGACCTCCTGTCTGGAATGCTGCACAAAATCATCAAAACCAAAGGTAACGCATCAGGCCAGTTCAGAGATGTCGAGGCACACACTTTTGCTATTCTCATCTTTGAAGTCCCATTAATCTGTTCCACCATTCCTGATGCCTCTGGCCTGTAGCTACAGTGCAGTCTCTAATCAATGTTTAAGGCAGCGCACAACAGATTCATGATCTCACTATGAAAGTGAGTTCCTCTATCCGACTCCAAGGTATTTGGAAACCCGAAGCGCTAGATAAGCTCCCTTAGCAGTATCTTTGGTACTTTGAGGCTATCACACCTTCTGGTCGGATAAGCTTCCACCCACCGTGAAAAGATGCACACAACAACCAGAATGTATCTCAGACCATTACACCAAGGCATCTCGACAAAGTCCAATTGGGTTTGATTGAAAGGACCTCCTGACCTTCCAATGTGACTCAAAGCAACTACAGTTTTCTTTCCAGCAGTCATCGGTTGGCACGTGACACATCGATGGCACACTGCATCAGCAATTACATGGAATATCATGTTGAGCCACGTTTGAATAATCTCACCATTGCATATCTCCCAATGTGAACTGCTCTATGAATCTCTCCCACCAGAGGATTCAGCAAACAATGTGGTAACACTGCTCTACCATCTGTTGAAACCCAAATGTCATCTTTCCTCTTTTCGCATCCTGCTCTGATCCAACCAGCCTGCCCCTGATCTGATGCTTCTCCCTGCAGACACCTGACTTCATCCCAGGTATCTGTGATAACTACCATCATGCTGAGCTCATTTCACTTTGTGCTCTCGCCACAATATTTCCCATTAAAAATACACGCATGGATTTCACAAATCGAGGCGACTTCATCAGCGTATCAATTGCTCACAATCACAAAATCTTCCTCTTTCCCATGTGCAGCACAATTTACGAAAGCCGCTTCTTTTGGTTGCTGAAAGGCTTCTAACAGTTGTCTCACATACTCCTCATTTCTTATGGGAGATCCTGATGACATTAAGAACCCCCTCTGTGACCATACCTGTCCAAAGTCATGAACAACACCGAAACTGTACTGGCTATCGGTCGGTGTAGATGGTGAATTGAATTTGGTCGGAAGCAAGACATGCACGGAGCAATGCGATGATTTCAGCCACTTGCATGGAGTATACTCCCTGTAAACAGGCAGCTTCCAAAAATGGTAAAGACAGCAAATGCTGCTCTCAGGTAACCCTTATTGTCTCTTAAGCATGAACCATCAACAAAAAGGATTTGGTCAGAGTCAGGTTGTGGCTCATCGACAATGTTGGGTCTCGGTTTAGCACAGAGTTCAGTTACATCCAAACGGTCATGGTCCTCACAATTTTCCCCATCATCATTTGGAATAGGCAACAAGGTAGCAGGATTTAACACTAAACACCGCTTCAGGGTTACATTCTCAGCAGCCAATAAGATCTCCTCATACCTTGTCAGCCTATTAATATGTCAGCCTATTATTCGTCAAATGCTGTGTTTTGGGTCTCGTCAACAGAAGCTCAACTGAGTGTGGAACATATACAGTAAGTGTTTGACCATCACAATACTTTCACATCTTTCAATGCTGACACCTATTGCAGCAATGGATCTGAGACATCCTGGCAACGCTGAAGCTACAGGATCTAATGTAGCTGAAAAATAGGCCAATGGTCCACGGACACCCCAATGTGTCTGGGTGAGTACAGATAGAGCACACAGCAGAATAGGAAAAATGCTTTGTTGTAATCAGGCATTCCCAAACATGGAGCGTGACAAAGGCACTCTCTCAGCTCTAAGAAGGCAACCAAGCAATCGTTATCCCAGGGTACCAGATCGCTCACATCTTTATGTGTAAGCTTCTGTAAGGGTTTCGCCTTCGAGGAGAAACTTGGGATCCATTGTCGGCAGTAGCGAATCATTCCTAAAACATCCTGACTTCCTTTTGAGTGGTAGGCACATTCATTTTCATGATCGCCTCAATGCGGTCTGGTGACACCTTTCTTTTGCCTTTCTCAATATGATGACCTAAGTACTGTACTTCTGTTAAGAGGTATTGAAGCTTGCTTGGCGGCACCTTGTGACTGTTCTCAGCTAAATGGTTCAATAAGGCAATGGTATCGTCCCTGCAAGCCTCTTCTGTCTCCTATGAAATTAGGAGATGGTCTGTGTACTGCACGAGCACTGAATTCTGTGGCAGCAACAAGCTCTCGAGGTTCTTTTTCAGAATTTCGTTAAAGATAGATGGACTTTCAATATGCCCTTGAGGGATACGACACCATGTAAAAAACCCAATTCACCAGCCAGAAAGTGAATACAAATTGGATTTCCTCATGCAACGGGATGGAGAAAAATGCTTGCACAGATCAATCACAGTAAACCAAACAGCTTCACAAAGGATCTGAAACAGGACCACGGATGGAGTTAGTACCATGGGGCAACATAGAATAACAATTGCATTAACCTTTTAAAGATCCTGAATTATGCAATATTTGCTGCCCTGCTTCTGTAACCACACGATAGGTGAACTGCATGGCCTCCCTATTATCTCCTTCAGTATCCCCTACAAAATCATGAAATCATTCACAGGTGTAATCCCTGCCACTGTTTCCGGGGTCAGGTTTTATTGGGGCATTTAGCTTGATTTGTATACGGACTGGCTCGAGTCCTCAAATCGGCCCTATCTCTTCTCCTGTGAAGTCCCACACCACTGGAGAGAAGGTGTCTCTCAAATCCAGCAACATGATCTCCACTGTCAGTACAGGAAACATGTCTATGCAGTGGTTTTGATTTGCCAGTTTGAAGGCAATGTAATTATCATTAGTCTGCAGCTCAATGCCCTTTGGTGTACAATAGATGGTAAAGTTCAGATTGCATAAGAGATCATGCCCTAACAAACAGACTGGACTCAAATCGAACACCACAAATTGGTGCTGATCCTGAAAGGTTCCTATTTTCACTGGTACCTCTCCGGTCAACAGGTTTGTCATTCTCTTATTGGCAACTCCTACAACTTGGATCGATTGTCCCGAAAGGGGTAGGTTTGGGACTACTGTAGATCTCACAATAGAATGGGTAGCATCAGTATCAATCAAGACTGTAGTGGGAGGACCACCTACATCTGCTTCCACGTACGGTCCACTCTGGTCTACCTCTGAAACTGCTCCAAGGGTGTAGTCGTCCTCCCCCCTCAGGAACCTTCTTTGTGACAGGTCCTGATCGAGCCCGTCCAATGCTTCCATAAAGGGCATTTGGTGGTAAGCTTGATTATTCGGCTAGACTCTCAAAGGTTGTGGCACTTGCGCTAACTGATTTTGACCTCGCCCATTGTAGGATCTTGGCCTTGTTATGGTGTTTATCCCATCTGGCACTTGCACTAACTCTCCTTCTTGCATCTGATTGCTGGATTTTATTGACACTTGTGCTTCTAATGCCCGATTTTGTGACAAAAATGGCAAGCGGTCGTTTTCTTTAGTGTGACAATGTCTATACCTGTTTTGAGGTCTATAGGAACACCTCTCCCTTTTCCCTGTCAACAGTTATTCAGAATGTTTTGAACCCCACCTTGATTATTTCCCTGATTTTGACCTATTGTTCCCTCATTTGTCTGCGTCTGATCTACTGTTTGTGCATTCCTAATTTGGACCAACATCAACTTGTCTTTAATTCTTTTGTGTTTGGAATCCACCTCTTCACCGCAATACCTGGCATACCGAAAAATGTAATCCACTGATTTGTTTTGCTAGTAGATCAAATGTTGCTGGATCATAAATCTAATCTCTGGTCTCAATCCCATCACAAATTTGGAAACAAACTGTCCCATGTCTTTCGACTCAAGAGTATCTAACCCACTGTATTGCCTGAAGGCTGGCAAAAGGCGTTCGTAATAAGTATGCACTGATTCTTTAGGTTCCTGGGTTGTTTGATTTATTTTAACCCAATCGATATCTTGTGGGGCTATTTTGGACTGCAACCATGTAATCACTTGTTCAAACTTTTTCATAACCAAAGGTGAAGGACTATGAGTTATAGGATCCCTCTCTGGTTCTACTGAAGGTCAATCAATAGCAATTTTACAAATGGACCATAAATCACTAGGGATCACAATGTCAATCAACATGTTCAAATCGATCCACAACACCTTTGAGATCTTTACAAAGCGATCTACTTGCTTGTACAATTCAGCAAGCTTCTCCCTCAACCGAGGAAAATCATACGTGAGCGCAGTTAAATCACCCCTATATCAAGGATCATGCACATACCCTCCACTAGGCCCTTCTCACAGTGGATAAGCCTCAACTCCTGCTGTTCTCCCTCCTGGAGGTGGCGTTTCCCCTGTGTTCTTTCTAATGCCCTTTTCCTTTGACCACCTTTCCTCCCATTTGTCAAGCATACTCTAAGCGTGTATCCCTATGATAAGCTCTTAAATGTGTGTCTTCAACCCTGTTACTCTTTTCTCTTCCAATTCCTGATCAGTGTAGTTCAACCTAAGGTTTTGTTGTAACATTTTGTTTAAGACCGATCTACACCATATTTTTGAGCCAATTCCGTCAATTTCTCATGTGCTCTTCTCGCCTTACGGGTGACATCCTTCACCACAAACAATAGCTTGTCTTACTAATAAACCTCTATCCTCTTGGAAGGCAAGTTCCCACTGATTATTTCATCTACCTCAGACTTCAACCTCACCACATCCAACAACTTTGCCTTTACCTCCGCCTTGATCGTGCCCTGATTTGACGTGCTATTCTGTCCTTCTCTATCACTATTTCAATTTCTCAGCCAATTCTCTAAATTTGTGGTCTCTAGGACATGCTGACTTCCAGAGGTTCCCTGACCTGCACTTGCTTCTGGTGTTCTTCCCATGAGTCCTCTAACCGGAGATCCTCACATCTGAATTTGAGTTTGCTAAGAACACAGATCATATGTTACAAGACCCAATGCGTATCCTCAAAGGGTCTGCAGTTGCTGGCCAAGGGGTTCTAGACTCCACAGACACCAGAGACTGACTGTTTCCATTTGTGGTCCCAATCCCTTCTAAGCCGATCCTCACCTCCAACCCTAACTGTTGCTGACTAGAGTTTCCCACTAAGTTTGGGTCATGTACAGAGACTACAGCTCCGATGGTCACCAGTATCATAAGGACTTCTGATAACCGTAAAGCAGTAATGACTCCACTTGACTCTGAATGTCCTAAAGCAGGTACCCCTGTTCCTTCTACTCCAGTTGAAATCCTTCCCACTACCCCTGCACTAGGGCCTGTCTGTGATGCTGACATTCTTTCCATATTCCCTGCGTTCACCAGTTCTCGCCTTCCTTCCTCTGAATGTGGATTGTAAGGTGGAGGATGCTCTGACAATAACCTATCCAATAAGCTGTCATCCGTATCCCTCTCATCATTTCTCTTTTCACCTCCATTCCGATCCTGAGTATTTCCCTCTTTCACCAGCATCTGATACAACCTATGGTATCTACTCTCCATGTTTTAAGTTGTGCATCCCATCGTGCATCCTGATATGCCTTCATTGCCCTTTTCATCTTTCCGTGAAATCTCTCTCTGTTCTCTGCATGTGCTGCTCGCTTCCATGCATCTAATGCCTCCAACTCGGTTAGAATACACAAAGGCTGCAGAGAAGACATCACTCCCCTCAACTGATACAACACCTGCAATTGAAATGAGCCATAACGTGGAAATGCCAAATCTCCCTCGTTTACAGGAATTTTATGCCAATTTTGAAGCCAAACTATAGTATCGAGTCCTACATTTGTCACCGTATAATGGGCTGGAGTATACTCAGAGTGTGCTTCCTCACCTACTCAAGTAACAACTCCTTGATCTTGAACAAGTCTTGCAATACCCTAAAACATCGCATGATTAGATAAAAATTTCCCCTCAATAGACAATTTTCTCAATCACAGCTTCCTGATGACTACCTCCCAGCGCGGCATTACACCAACGGACCTATCACAGCGCGGCACACTTTGACGTCAACTTTTTCCTCCTCGCAGCAGTTCACCCTCCTTCACAATTTCTCCATCCTCTTTCACTCACGCAATCACAACTTTGTAATTGTCTGCCTTCTGCAAGCTCGATAGAATTCAATCACCCAAGAACATTCACACACAGCAACTCTTAACCTGCACTGGTCACCTGAATCAGTATAGTCCACCCCTGTACACAAGGTTTACTACATAATTCCCACACATCTCATTCATACAAAGTTCCCTGTCTTAGGTGGAACTACCTATGACGTTTCACGACAACTTCTCAAATCTGCAGTCAGACAATCACAATAACTCGGTGTCTTCTACACCATTTAATACATCCAGGGATCTTAGGCCACTTCAGCACCTGAAACTCAAATCTCAATCCGTGGACCATGTCCAGCCCGAAACCACATTTCCTCAACTTTCGCACAACCTGCACCAGACATCACACAATCATATCACTCCCGCAATCTAACACATGACGCATCCCTATTGATACTCACTCCTCCATTCGCCGCTGTTCTCGCCGCACCATCAAACTCCGTCGGTCTCTGCCAAATTCCATCGCTAATTAGGGTCTCCAGGAGTCTAGGTTTTTTCTAGATTTTTCTGGATGCCTCCCCCGCTTCATGTGATAACCATCCTACTCTGCTACCAACTGAAGGAGCGGGGTTCCATGTTCTAAATCTGCTCTGGAAGCTCAGGTCGACTTTTCTTTTGATCAGCATGAAAGCGTAGGGGAAGAGAATTTGTTAGCAGATCAATCATTGCAGTTTCAATTTACTATGACTCTTAAAAATCACAGACTCCCAATAAAATGTTGTTGGTTTATTACAAAGCCAAAAATGACTGGACGTACAAGCACCTCAAAGTGAGAATGTAGAAATATATTGGTACTAATATAAAGCCAAACCTATGGATGGAGTTAAGGTGGTGCAGCATGCACAAGATGATTAGTTCGAGGACAGGAAACAAAAGATTATCGAGTAGACATCTAGATTTCCCTTCATCGGAAGTTTGTGGGTATAAAGCATTAGCCTTTCCCTACGCTACCACTAATGTGACATCCCTACATAGCATTTCCCAAGGCAAGATCAGTTAAGGTATCAGATTATGAATGAATTTCTAAGAAGTCTCTTGACATCAGTTGGTTCAAGTAGCATAAAGCTACAGAGCTCATTCTAAGATGCTCGTTCTCTCAAGGGAAGGCAGAAATACCCAGACATTCTCCCTAGTTACGATACATTAATGCCACAGGTAGTATCCTAGGGTGCTTTGCAAAATCACACAATCCAGTCAGGCCACGTCCTTGTAGATAACTTTCCATTAGGCAGCGATGCTCCCAAGCTTTGGCGTGATGCCCTTGATTCCCAGGCTTGCTCCGATGAGAAAGTACAACAGTTCTCCATTATCAGTATCAACGCTCAATGTATCCTCTTCTCCCGAAGCCTAACTCCTAAAACAAAGACATTATTTGAACTAACTAGGATGATTCTTCCACCTGCAACAGAAAATGTTAGAAAGAACACATCCAACATGCACATGAAATTCAACTATTAAATCTTATGCGATCCCTTGTGCAGAGAAGTTTTACCTAGAGGTTTCCTACAACAGCACTGCTAGATCAGGTCTTCAAGGTGGAGGCCTATACGGCTATCACAGAGTTCTTTGAATTCAATGCTGGCAAGGTGCCAGACGCAGATACACTGTGGGAAGCATTTAAGGTCACCATAAAAGGAGTCTGTATAAGCACACAATGTGGCATACTCAGAGACATACGCCAGCAATTACAAAGTTACAACAAGATATTCAAGGCTTAGAAAGACAACACAAGCAGACACCAGTGCAACAGACGCTAGCAGACATTAGAGGAAAAATGTTGGCATATCAGGAAATGGCCGATTGGGAAATTAAATACTTGTACTGGCGGCAAGAGTCTATGGCTAAGGAAGGAGACCTGGCCGGCAACCTAGCCAATTAACTTAGAACCTCCCAGGGACCCACATATATAGTACGAATAGAAGACGCTCAGGTGAACACACACTATGACACCCCCTCCATTATACAAACCTTCCAAACATTTTACATTGAACTGTATGCATCACGCTCGACCGCTACATCCACGGAAATTGCAGAAAACATGGATGATATAGCACTAGCCTGACTGTCCCTGGGTCAGCAAGAATATCTGACACAGCCTATCACTCCTGAAGAGGTCCAAGAGGCAATTTGCTCGTTACCGAATGGTAAAGCTCCGGGAACGGATGGACTGACCGGATCACTTTATAAAGCATTCAGTGATCTACAGGTGCCGCATCTACTTTAAATGTACTCTGAAGTGTACATTAAAGGCATGCTACCTGCCTCACTGAGAGATGCTCTACTCATTACGCTACTCAAACCAGACAAGTCCCAGGAGCAATGCAGATCCTATCGGCCTCTTTCCCTAATAAACACAGATGCAAAAATATTAGTGAAGATCCTCGCCACTAGCCTGCAGGAATTGCTGCACACATTAATATTACAAGATCAATCAGGGTTTACGCCAGCCAGATCGACAACACATAATCTTTGTACCATATTTGCCCTCTTTCATCAATTGGAGCCCTCAATGTCAGCTGCGGTAGTACTGCTTGACGCAGCTAAAGCCTTTGGCACTATAGAGTGGGTGTTTCTCTTTGGGGTATTACAGCGCATGGGTGTCCCCCAAACATTCATAAAATGGATACGATTGTTATACACTGACCCAAATGCACGGCTTAAAATAAATGGCATGGTGGCATCCCTGCTGAGCATTGACAGAGGCACACAACAGAGATGTCCACTGTCCCCATTACTGTTTATTCTAAAGCTGGAACCTCTAGCATGTAAAATTCTCAAAAGCATAAAGATCGACTCTGAGGTTCAGTCTCAGGCCACTTACTATTTCGATATACGCGGAAGACATGGCTTTGTATGTCCGAGATCCAGCTATTCATCTAGACGCATTGATTAGAGAATACATCCGATTTGAATTCTATGCGGGGCTGTGCATCAACTGGGCAAAGTCGGTTATTATACCGCTAACTCCAGCGACACTACGGTTCCCAACTGAGTTCCCACTAGACTCGACCCAGCCAAATATCTGGGAATCTGGGTACATAGAGATCCAACAATGGTCATCTGACAGAACTAAGGGCAGGCATTAACAAGGTGAGAAGAACAGTTTGCCACATGGATCAAGCTCCCCCTGTCACTTGCAGATAGGATAGCACTCCTAAAGATGGTAATCCTCCCAAGATTTCTCTATTTATTTCTGAATATCCGCATTGTGCTGCCTACACGCCTGCTGAACACTATACGCTCACACAGGATAACACTGGTGTGGGTAGGCAAGCAACCTCGGGTTCAATGGAGGACGTTCACTCTGCCCTATGCCCAAGGGGGCTTCGGGGCCCCAGACATCTATCTTTACTACCTCTGTGCCCAAGCACATTTCGCATACTATTGGAATCACCCCGGCGATTACATACCACATGTGGCGATTGAAGCAGATGATGCATACCCTCTTCCGCTATCTGCTCTTCTACTGCAATGCAGAATGGACATCCCCAAGGCCAAAATCAACACAGTCAAGTGTACAACTTCGGCTTGGCAAAACCTAGGCTCCTGTGCCTGAAAGGCACCAATATATGCACCAGCGCTCCCACTTGCCTACCATTCAGATATATCAGTCACACTTGACAAAGGCGCAATGGCACTATTACGAGAGGCCGGTTGCACAACTATGGGGGATGTATTTCCTGAGGGGACCATTATCACACTAGATGGCTTAACGACCGGGCAGCCCCAAACCCCCATTAGGATATCCACATATGTTCGACTATGGGGTACAATAAAACAATTGTTTGCGTCATTTCTATCAGAGCCAGAAACCCTGGCCCCCCTTCAGGCATTGCTCACCACCACCACTCGAAAACTTCTCATCACCCCACTATATAATGTTGCACTTAGGGACAGAGGGGAGGATGGACAGGGGGCTCTGGAGAGGTGGAATAGGGTCTTAGATAGTCACCTCACATGGGAAGAATTGAACTACTTGTGCACACTTACCGGCAAGCTCAGCTCAAATTGTAATCTCTGTATAATGCACTACAAATACCTCCAGCAAACTTATTACACCCTGACCAAACTATTCCTATATGGGCTCCGGACAGATGCAAACTGCACTGGATGGGGCGCAGAGGAGGAAGATTTTCTTCACCTGGCGTGGACATGCCCGAAAATTAACCAGTACTGGGAAGAGGTCACGAGGGCCCTCACTGATATGATATTGGAAACAGTCCCCCACAGACCACAAATGGGCCTACTAGGGTACACTAAACTATTACAGGGAGCACACAGGAGGTTCGTAGATATAGCACTTTTGCTTGCTAAAAGGAGTGTATCCATGGTCTGGGGACAAGGGTTAACATCCAAATTCACACAATGGCTCAGAGATATGTCACATTGTATGGAAAGCTTAGAGCTCTGTGCGGAAGAACTACCAGTAGCGTCATACCCTAAGGATATTTGGGGTCCACTCATGGCCTACTTACAATCCACACTGGAAGACTCTAGAAATGGCAGTAGCCAAGACACATAGGTGCCGATCACGATCCTGTAAAAACCGAGTACGAACCGTCGGACGGAGCATATTCTCCGTCCGACACGTACCCGGTCGTCAAAATATACCAACATGGAATTACGATTCGCACGGAAACACCATTTCCGTACGAATCGTACAAAACCCCGACCGATGAAAATAAACCTACAAATGCGATCCGGGAAAGCGCCGACGTGACGTCGGGACGCACGCAGCCTGCCATTCACGAACCAGGAATTACGATTCGCACCGACGTCATCCCGCACGGTGAATATTTTCCGGCTGCCAAAAACTGCCGGGAAATCAGGACGACGCGAACAAGGAGTACCTGTACGCGACGGACAGACATGGACCCGAACCTACGTGTCATCCCGGCCCTCATAGCAGTCGACCTCCTCTACAGGTTCCGACGCAGACGCCGCAGAAGGTCAGAACAACAAAGGGAGGGGAGAAAGGGGGGGGGGTGGCAGGACCAGGGCAGGCCACAAAACCCCCACCAAAGTCACACAGCACACATGCCCTGGACATACCTGACCCTCAGGCCCTGGTCACTACGAGGGGGTGGGGGCGTGTCCAGCTAAGCCAGCGACCGCCACAACGGAAGTTCTTGACGACGCGAACCGGCAACACAACCAGACAGGTACGTCCCGTACCCACGCCTTAAGAGCGTGGGTACGAGTCGTACCACGCCCACACCTACGTCACCCCAACAATGGCGGGACGGCTCATACCCACGTGGCAAAGGCCTGGGTACGGGCCGCACAAGCATCACATAGCGTGGGGACGGATATGTACGGACCGTACCCCCACCCCGTATGCATGGAGCGTACCCCCAACCCCAACAGTGTAAGTACGACACGTACCCCCACCCGCGTATGCAAGGAGCGTACCCCCCACCCCAACAGTGTAAGTACGACACGTACCCCCACCCGCGTATGCAAGGAGCGTACCCCCCATGCCAACAGTGTAAGTACGACACGTACCCCCACCCGCGTACGTATGGAGCGTACCCCCCCAACAGTGTAAGTATGACCCGTACCCTCACCCGCGTACATATGGAGCGTACCCCCACCCCAACAGTGTAAGTACGACCCGTACCCCCACCCCAACCTTGTATGTACGACCCGTACCCTCACCCGCAGACGTATGGAGCGTACCCCCCATCCCAACAGTGTAAGTACGACCCGTACCCCCACCCCAACCGTGTATGTACAACCCGTACCCTCACCCGCGTACGTATGGAGCGTACCCCCCACTCCAACAGTGTAAGTATGACCATACCCTCACCCGCGTACGTATGGAGCGTACCCCCACCCCAACAGTGTATGTACGGACCGTACCCCCACCCCAACCGTGTATGTACGACCCGTACCCTCACCCGCGGACGTATGGAGCGTACCCCCACCCCAACAGTGTAAGTACGACACGTACCCCCACCCGCGTATGCAAGGAGCGTACCCCCCATGCCAACAGTGTAAGTACGACACGTACCCCCACCCGCGTACGTATGGAGCGTACCCCCCACCCCAACAGTGTATGTACGGACCGTACCCCCACCCCAACCTTGTATGTACGACCCGTACCCTCACCCGCGTACGTATGGAGCGTACCCCCACCGCAACAGTGTATGTACGGACCGTACCCCCACCCCAACCGTGTATGTACGACCCGTACCCTCACCCGCGGATGTATGGAGCGTACCCCCCACCCCAACAGTGTAAGTACGACCCGTACCCCCACCCCAACCGTGTATGTACGACCCGTACCCTCACCCGCGTACGTATGGAGCGTACCCCCCACCCCAACAGTGTAAGTATGACCCGTACCCTCATCCGCGTACGTATGGAGCGTACCCCCACCCCAACAGTGTAAGTACGACCCGTACCCTCACCCGCATACGTATGGAGCGTACCCCCACCCCAACCGTGTATGTACGGACCGTACCCCCACCTCGTATGCATGGAGCGAACCCACACCCGTGTATGTTCTAAGCGTACATATCTTGAAATAGGAGGGGTGTGTGCAGAGTCCTCCCAGCAGTGCCCAGACGCAGGAGGGGTGGGTGCAGAGTCCTCCCAGCAGTGCCCAGATGCAGGAGGGGTGTGTGCAGAGTCCTCCCAGCAGTGCCCAGAGACAGGAGGGGTGTGTGCCTATCACTCCCAGCAGTGCTCAGAGGCAGGAGGGGTGTGTGCAGAGTCCTCCCAGCAGTGCCCAGAGACAGGAGGGGTGGGTACCTATCACTCCCAGCAGTGCCCAGAGACAGGAGGGGTGGGTGCAGAGTCCTCCCAGCAGTGCCCAGAGTCAGGAGGGGTGGGTGCAGAGTCCTCCCAGCAGTGCCCAGAGACAGGAGGGGTGTGTGCCTATCACTCCCAGCAGTGCCCAGAGGCAGGAGGGGTGTGTGCCTATCACTCCCAGCAGTGCCCAGAGTCAGGAGGGGTGTGTGCAGAGTCCTCCCAGCAGTGCCCAGAGACAGGAGGGGTGTGTGCCTATCACTCCCAGCAGTGCCCAGAGGCAGGAGGGGTGTGTGCCTATCACTCCCAGCAGTGCCCAGAGTCAGGAGGGGTGTGTGCAGAGTCCTCCCAGCAGTGACCAGAGACAGGAGGGGTGGGTGCAGAGTCCTCCCAGCAGTGCCCAGACATATGAGGGGTGGGTGCAGTGTCCTCCCAGCAGTGCCCAGAGACAGGAGGGGTGTGTGCCTATCACTCCCAGCAGTGCCCAGAGGCAGGAGGGGTGTGTGCCTATCACTCCCAGCAGTGCCCAGAGTCAGGAGGGGTGTGTGCAGAGTCCTCCCAGCAGTGCCCAGAGACAGGAGGGGTGTGTGCCTATCACTCCCAGCAGTGCCCAGAGGCAGGAGGGGTGTGTGCCTATCACTCCCAGCAGTGCCCAGAGTCAGGAGGGGTGTGTGCAGAGTCCTCCCAGCAGTGCCCAGAGACAGGAGGGGTGTGTGCCTATCACTCCCAGCAGTGCCCAGAGTCAGGAGGGGTGTGTGCAGAGTCCTCCCAGCAGTGCCCAGAGACAGGAGGGGTGGGTGCAGAGTCCTCCCAGCAGTGCCCAGAGACAGGAGGGGTGGGTGCAGTGTCCTCCCAGCAGTGCCCAGACATATGAGGGGTGGGTGCAGTGTCCTCCCAGCAGTGCCCAGAGACAGGAGGGGTGTGTGCCTATCACTCCCAGCAGTGCCCAGAGGCAGCAGGGGTGTGTGCAGAGTCCTCCCAGCAGTGCCCAGAGACAGGAGGGGTGTGTGCAGAGTCCTCCCAGCAGTGCCCAGACACAGGAGGGGTGGGTGTAGAGTCCTCCCAGCAGTGCCCAGACACAGGAGGGGTGTGTGCAGAGTCCTCCCAGCAGTGCCCAGACACAGGAGGGGTGTGTGCAGAGTCCTCCCAGCAGTGCCCAGAGACAGGATGGGTGTGTGCAGAGTCCTCCCAGCAGTGCCCAGACACAGGAGGGGTGGGTGTAGAGTCCTCCCAGCAGTGCCCAGACACAGGAGGGGTGTGTGCAGAGTCCTCCCAGCAGTGCCCAGAGACAGGAGGGGTGTGTGCAGAGTCCTCCCAGCAGTGCCCAGACACAGGAGGGGTGGGTGTAGAGTCCTCCCAGCAGTGCCCAGAGACAGGAGGGGTGTGTGCAGAGTCCTCCCAGCAGTGCCCAGAGTCAGGAGGGGTGTGTGCCGAACACTCACAGCAGTGCCCATGAAACGCAAAGGGTGGAGTAGCCACAGATACCATGCCCACAAATTTCAATCAGGTGCACAAAGACCCTGCAGTACATGTACCACATGTGTGCGAGGCTGGGAGTATACGCATGCATAGCGCAGAAAAGAAAACATGTACACATGAAGTCATGGCAATAGTCCACATACACAAGTACAATGACTACCAAGAATGCCACGAATGATTCAGGTGGAGACATCGCTCAGCATGCATGTGCAAAGTAGAAGGAGTCCGTCACACACCCAGCTAATGTACACACAGCTCTGCGCTAAATATTGGGAACACCCTGCAGGGAAGATGTCAGGGTACACAGAGGAAGGAATACACCTTTGGACAATTTCACCATGCAGCAACTGCTAACATGAACACAGAAGCCTAGCTAACACCGTGTGATGGCACACAGATCCCAGGGTCCCCCCTATGACCAGCACACTACTACATTTCCCACACAACCAACACATGATCACCACCCAAAATCATGTAGCAGCCCCACCAACACCAATATCAGAAAAGCAGTACTGTTCAAAGGAAACAAAAATGGCTTTAATCAGCAAGATAAAAATTGTATGTTCGTTGAAAGTTCAATATTTACAAAGCCCATAGGGCAGTCCAGAAGTCACAGCTGGATGGGGGACACAGTGGGATGCGTGTCCCCTAGCTTGCCTGCACAGTTACATTCCGTTGTCTTCCACAGGGGTGAGGGCATCATGTGGGGGGGAAGAAACAGGCACCGCAGGGACAGGAGGGTGAAGGGTAGGCGTCGTGGGTGCAGGGATAGAGGACTCCACCACAGGGGGTGGAGCAGGGCCAAACGTGGAGGCCAGGAGCTCGCTGCACACCTCAGCCAGGTCCGCCAGGGAATCCTCTGCACCCAAACGAACCACAGGCCCCAAGGAGGGGGGGGGTCAGAGGGATGGGTCGCAGCGCCACTGGGGGAGGGTGTAGACAGGGGTGGGAATCAACCACCCTGACCGAGGACTTCCTTGACCGCTTGCGTGGTGGCGTCACTGTGGGGCTCAGGGACAGAGCGGCCATGAAGGAGTCTTTGGGGGAGATGTGGCCAGGAGAGCTGAGGGGAGGGGATTTGGAGGGAGTGGATTGGGTGGAATGCGGACTCCCACTCTGGCTGCGTGTCACACGTTTGCCCCCCGACCCAGTGGGTGTGCCTACTTCACCCTGTGTGTGCGTGTCAGGAGGTGTGCGGTGGACCTTCCCTGCTGGTGTGGTGCCTGTGTGTGTTGTGGTGGGCGCATGCTGACGTCTGGGTGTACGTGGGACAGGCATGGGAGTGGGAAGTGTGGATGGGGCAGGGGTAGGGGGTGGGACGAAGCGCTGCAGGAGACCCACTGCTGCAGTCAGTGTTGAGTCTATCGACCTCAGCAAGCTGCGTTGATCAGCCTGCGATGAATGAATGCCCTCCAAGTATGCCTCCATGTTGTTGAGGACCTGGCTGTGGCCATGGAGGACATTAAGGATCGCAGCCTGACCAACCTGCAACTGCCGCTGGATGTCCACAGACTCGGCATTGGCGGCAGCAGTGGAGACAGGGGCAGGGGGTGCGGTGCCTGGCAGGAAGGAGACATGTGGTGACCGGGCACGTTGGGAAGGGACACGAGCAAGTGGGAGGCGGCTGATGGCAATGGAGGGGGCGAGGCGAGATGTAGTGCCACTGTCAGCTGCTGGTGCAGCCGCCGCCCACTCGGAGAGATCATCCTCGGACCCGTCAGCTTCATACTCTGTTGTGCCAGTCGACAGGTCCCCGGCTTCACTCTCCTCCGCCTCAGTCCCACTTGAAGTGCCAGCCCCGATGTCACCGCTGGCACTGGTGCTCGGTCCCTCTGCTCCGTCAGTGCCCATGTCTCCCTCCGTGTCCCCCGACGATGCTGTGGGCAGGGTGAAGAGACAGAAATTAATCATACACCTGTATACATATGTCACATGAGTCCAATCTACATAGGTCACAGTGCATAGCCTGAAACAAAAGAAGAGTTACATCTACAAAACAAGGTACATATGTAGGGCATGCAAGACACAGTTGTTTGACCCACCATGCCACCGAAACACTATGGAGAGCATGACTGTTAGACGGACCGGGAGGGTCGGCCGAGGACAAGGGGAGAGGTCTCCGGGGAGAGCCGTCTCCAGCGATCGTACAGAGGAATAACTTCCCCCCCACAGATATACACCACACAAGGATAAGATTTAGCGTTCTTTATAGGTGATTTCTTAAGGTACGATGAAATGGTACAAGGAGGTCTGGACTCAGGGGTCCCCTCGATTCGAGTCTCTTGGTTTGGGGAAAGGGGGTAGCGGGACAGTCTGGTTACCAGTCTGGTAGCTGAGATGGTATGGTGGATAGCTCACAATCCTCGAGCTCGGTGTTCCAGCTTGGACGGGCCGCGGCAGCGCCAGCAGGTCCCGGTGAAGATGGTCGTTACACGGTCCGCGGCAGCGCCAGCAGGTCCCGGTGAAGATGGTCGTTACACGGTCCGCGGCAGCGCCAGCAGGTCCCGATGAAGGTGGTCGTTACCACGGTCCGCGGCAGCGCCAGCAGGACCCGACGAGGATGGATGTTGCAGAAGGCCGCGGCAGCGCCAGCAGGCAGGACGATAGTTCACAAGGCAGGGCTACGGCAGCGCCAGTAGTCCGTCAAGGCTGAGTTCTCTCGGTGTCTCTCGACTCCAGGATACAACTGCCTTCCTGCTCTGGAGCTGCCCTAGTTATAGGTCTGGCGCCCTTTGATGTCCGGACCCTCGCACTTGGAGGTCGGGGGGTCCGGGATGAGGGAGTCCAGACGCCCAGCAGGGGGTGGAGCCAGCGCCTGGGGGAGCTGGAGGGTGATCGGCACCTGGCGGGGGAGAGCCCTCGACGCTTCTTTCTCCCATTGACCTGCCAAGTGGTCCGTTCACCTCCTGGGTGGATGGTGGTGCCGGGATGTCGGGGCCGGCCAGGCCCAGGGTTAGGGTCGGGCTGAGGCCACGCGGCCTCGTGGCGCAGTGTCCAAGATGGCGGCTGATCCGGCCGGGGGAGCCGGTAGTGGTTCGGCCCCATGATACATGGATGTCCGGGGGCAGGAGTTCCGTTGGGAGACGGGGTGCGGGTTGCCCTTGGGGGTAACACCTGGGAGTCCGGGGTTTGGGCCCTGTCGTGCGGGGAGGGAGCAAGCCCTTCATGTGGCCTGTCCAACATGCGTCCCCCCCAGCTGAAGGCGGGGAGAGTCACCCATCCTCTTGGGGACTCTCCTCGTCGAGGCGGAAAAAGCGTGACAGGCCATCTGCGTTGGCGTGGTCTTGGCCCGGTCGATGTTCCACAGTGAAGTCCATTCCCTGCAGGGAGATGGACCAGCGCAATAGTTTTGGGTTTTCCCCCCGCATCTGCATTAGCCACTGCAGGGGTCGATGATCGGTTTGCACCCGGAAGTGGGTCCCGAAGAGATAGGGCCGGAGCTTTTTGAGGGCCCACACCACTGCGAAGGCCTCCCTCTCGATTGTGCTCCAGCGCTGTTCTCGGGCCAGGAGGCGTCTGCTGATGAAGGCCACCGGCTGGTCAAGACCCTCGGGGTTCAGCTGGGAAAGAACCGCCCCGATGCCGTGGTCGGAGGCGTCCGTTTGTACAATGAATTCCCGACTGTAATCGGGGGCCTGGAGCACAGGGGCGGTGCACAGGGCGGCCTTCAGCTTCTCGAAGGCCGCTTGACAGTCGGGGGTCCAGTTAATCTTCTTCGGGTGGTTTTTGGACGTGAGACCCGTGAGGGGTCCCACAATGCTGCCATAGTCCCTCACGAACCGCCGGTAGTAGCCGGTGAGTCCCAAGAAGGCTCGGACCTCGGTCTGCGTGACGGGGGGTTGCCAGGACTGGATGGCAGCAATTTTGAGTTGCAGAGGGGCCACCAGACCGCTTCCCACCTGGTGTCCGAGGTAGGTCACGGACCCTTGACCAATTTGGCACTTGCCGGCCTTAATCGTGAGGCCGGCCCGCTGGAGGGCCTGCAGGACCTCTTGGAGGTGGTGGAGGTGGTCGGACCAGTGGCGGCTGTACACGGCGATATCATCCAGGTAGGCGGCGCTGAACTCTTCGAGCCCCGCCAAGACCTGGTTCACTAGACGTTGAAAAGTAGCTGGGGCATTCTTCATGCCGAAGGGCATGACCTTGAAGTGGTAGTGGCCATCGGGGGTAGAAAAGGCGGACCGTTCCTGGGCCCGGGGTGTGAGACCGATCTGCCAGTAGCCCGCTGTCAGGTCGAAGATGCTGAGGTAGCGGGCGGCCCCCAGGCGGTCGATCAATTCATCCGCTCGGGGGATAGGATGAGCGTCGGTCCGGGTGACAGCGTTCAAGCCCCGATAGTCGACGCAGAATCGGAGTTCAGGAGTGGTTCCGGGGGCAGCGACTTTGGGGACCAGCACGACCGGGCTGGCCCAGGGGCTGTCCGAGGGCTCGATGACCCCGAGCGTGAGCATCTTGGATACTTCCTCTTGGATGCAGGCCCGCACCCGATCTGGCACGCGGTAGGCCCGCTGTCTGATAGGGGGACTGTCCCCGGTGTCCACGTCGTGCAAGCACCAAGGGGTGATCCCTGGGGTGAGGGAAAACAGTGTAGCAAACTGCAGCAGGAGGTCCCGGCAGCCCTGGCGTTGCTCTGGGGTGAGGGTATCGGAGAGCCCGACCCCGTCCACGGAACCGTCGTTCTCCTGGGTCTTCAGGAGATCAGGGAGGGGCTCGGAGTCTTCTTCCGCCCCACTGTCTGTAGCCATCAGGAGGCTGAGTTCCGAGCGCACAAAGTGGGGTTTGAGTCTGTTGGTGTGGAGGACCCGGAGGGGGTTCCGGGGGGACTCCATGTCGATGAGGTAGGTGACGGGGCTCTTGCGTTCGACCACTTTGAAGGGCCCCGTCCACTTATCTTGCAAGGCACATGGTTCGGTGGGGGACATCACCCACACTTGTTGACCAGGTTCGAATTCGACGGAGGAGGCATTCTGATCGTACCATTTTTTCATGTCCTCCTGACTGGCCTCGAGGTTCGCTTTTGCCATTTCCCTGAAGCGCCGGGTCTGACTGCGTAGTGCCAGGATGTACTTGAAGACGTCTGGAGGGGTCTTTAGGGGGGCCATCTCCCAACCTTCTTTGACTAGGCTGAGGGGCCCTCGCACAGGGTGCCCGTACAGGAGTTCGAAAGGGCTAAAGCCGAGGGACTTCTGGGGAACTTCTCGATAGGCGAAGAGGAGGCACGGGAGTAGTACATCCCACTGGCGGCGGAGGGGCTCCTCCAATCCCCCAATCATTCCCTTGAGTGTGCGGTTGAATCGCTCAACTAGTCCGTTCCCTTGAGGGTGATAGGGGGTCGTGAACCGGTAGGTGACCCCGCACTGTTGCCAGAGGGACTTCATATATTTCGAGATAAAGTTTGTGCCTCGGTCGCTGACGACTTCTCGGGGGAAGCCCACCCGGGAGAAGATCCCCATTAGGGCCCGGCCGACCACCGGAGCTGTTACAGTTCGCAGGGGCACAGCCTCGGGGTAGCGGGTGGCGTGGTCCACCAGTACCAGGATGAACCGATGTCCTTGTGCTGTGCGGGGGTCCAGGGGCCCCACAATGTCTATTCCTACCCTCTCGAACGGGGTGGTGACCACTGGGAAGGGTTGCAGAGGGGCTTTGAGCTTACGGCCGCTCTTCCCGCTGGCCTGGCACGTGGGGCAGGACCGGCAGTGGTTGAGGACGTCGTTCCGCATCTTCGGCCAGAAAAAGTGGGTCACCAGGCGACTGTAGGTTTTGTCCAGCCAGGGGAACATCATGGGCCAAAGTTAGTAGGAAGTCTCTGAAACGGAGGGGCACCACCAGCACTCGACTGGCCCCTAACTCCGCGATTCTTTGTTCACTGTATAGCAGGTCGTTATCCCAATAGACCCAATGGGTTCCGGAGGAGTCCCCTGCGCTCTGGGCGCTGGCTTGCTGGCGGAGTCCCTCGAGGGAGGGGCAGGTCTTCTGTTCCTGGCGGAACTGTTCCTGGGTGGGCCCCCCTTCTTGACGCCACTGAGCCAGGCCGGGAAGGTCCTGGGGCTGGGCGACCCCTTCGGGCGTTGGCTCTGGGGGGTCGGTATAGTCGTTGTCCTCTACTGGAGCGACCGGGGGAGGAGGTGCTGGCCATTCTGGTTCTTCTGGTCGGGGGACGGCACGGGCGGCCATGGACCGGGTGGTTACGCAGGCCCAGTCCGGGAGGCCCAGCATCCCCAGGTGCTCTCTTCTTTCGACGGCGGCCCACGGGGAACTCTCAAGGTCATTCCCCAGGAGACAGTCCACGGGGGCATCATCCCGGACCGTCACCTTCAACATGCCGGAGACCCCTCCCCATTCGAAGGGGACGCAGGCCATCCGACACAGACTTTCGGAATTGTCGGCTGAGCGGACGGGGCAGAGAATGTTCGGCAGGATCTGCTCTGGTTTCACCAGGTGACAGCGGACGGCCGTCACACTGGCCCCTGTGTCACGTAGGGCTTCGGCCCGGCGCCCATTAATGTTCACCCACTGGCCATATTTCCGGGTGTTGGCGGGTAGGGGAGCCCGCGGGACCATGTCTTTTCCCCCTAGGCACGCTAGAACCATGGCGGCCAGTTCCCACTCTTGTTGTGCCTGCTCATATTCTTCCTGTTCCTCGGAGATTTGTTCTCCCCCCAGGGCGGCGGCAGCTACCTGGCGGGGCTTTGGCGTTTGGTTCTGCGGGCAGCTCGGGTCGTTGGCGTAGTGGCCGACTCGCTGACATCGGTGACACGTGACGTTGGCTCGGAACCCCGGGCGCATCGGGGGGTTGCCCCGGCCGGCCGGGGGCGGGGTGCTGGCCGCGGGAGTGGCCGGGATGGTGTCTCTCCCTCGCCCCTGGCCTCCTCCTCCTCCTCGGGGACGGTGCTGACCTTGGTTGTTTCGGTTTTGCTCGTGTGGCCCTCTCCGGCCCACTCGGGTGCTTTCCCACCGGTCAGCTTCGGCGGCGAGTTGCCGTGGGTCAGTCAATTTACTGTCGAGGAGGTGCTGCCTGAGCTCGACGAAGCAGTTGTTAGACAGGTGCTCCCACACCATAAGATTAAAGAGTTGCTCGTAGGTCGTTACGTGACTTCCCTTGATCCAACCCTCGAAGGCTCGGCTGAAATAGTTGACGTATTCCACCCAAGTTGTACCCGGGATCCGGGTGCAGTCTCGGAACCTCTGGCGGTACATTTCGGGTGTGAGCCCATATCGGGTGAGGAGGGCAGCCTTCATGTGGTCATAGGATGACATCTGATGATCTGGGAGCTGCAGTAGGGCATCGCGGCCTTCGTTGACGAACCTCCCCCATAGGCCGGCTCCCCAGTCACTCCGATCGATCCGGTGGGAGGTCATGGCGATCTCGTAGGCTTTGAACCACTGTTGTATGTCGTCCTCTCGGACATACTCTCGGACAACATCCTTGGGGATGTGGACTTTCTTCTCGGTTGCTCCCGGGGTGTGCGGTCGCTCAGGCACCCCCGGTTCTTTATTCTGTTTCCGAAGTTCTATTTCCGCCAGTTTGCGCTCGTGTTCGAATGTTAGTCTTTTTTCTTCGAGCTCTCTCTGCCTCTGTTTTTCTTCCCGTTCTTCTCGGAGCCGCAGGTGTTCTAGATTTAGTTTTTGCTCGGCTAACTTTAGTTCACCGTCCATCTTGAGTCGTGCCATTTCCAACTCATGTAATCTGGTTCTTTCTCTTTCTTGGATCTCTTCCTGCGAGAGGCCCGTTCCTCGCTCCTCGGGGGCTGTGGCGTTCCCCTCTGGTGCTACACCGTTTTGGTCGGGGGATCCGGTGACCCCGGTTTCCGCCCACGACTCAAGGGCGTGCTTCAAATCGTCTTTGGTACTCAGGCCGGTGGTAGCAATGCCTAGTTCCATGCAGAATTGTTTAAGTTCGCGATGGCTATACTCTTCCAATTTATCCATCTGGAATTTCTCGGTGGAACCGCTCTCTTTGGTTGACATCGTGGTTTTGTTGTGGGGTGAGCTACTCTCTGTACGACTACGCGTTGATTCGGATCGCGCCGCTGGCCACCAATGTTAGACGGACCGGGAGGGTCGGCCGAGGACAAGGGGAGAGGTCTCCGGGGAGAGCCGTCTCCAGCGATCGTACAGAGGAATAACTTCCCCCCCACAGATATACACCACACAAGGATAAGATTTAGCGTTCTTTATAGGTGATTTCTTAAGGTACGATGAAATGGTACAAGGAGGTCTGGACTCAGGGGTCCCCTCGATTCGAGTCTCTTGGTTTGGGGAAAGGGGGTAGCGGGACAGTCTGGTTACCAGTCTGGTAGCTGAGATGGTATGGTGGATAGCTCACAATCCTCGAGCTCGGTGTTCCAGCTTGGACGGGCCGCGGCAGCGCCAGCAGGTCCCGGTGAAGATGGTCGTTACACGGTCCGCGGCAGCGCCAGCAGGTCCCGGTGAAGATGGTCGTTACACGGTCCGCGGCAGCGCCAGCAGGTCCCGATGAAGGTGGTCGTTACAACGGTCCGCGGCAGCGCCAGCAGGACCCGACGAGGATGGATGTTGCAGAAGGCCGCGGCAGCGCCAGCAGGCAGGACGATAGTTCACAAGGCAGGGCTACGGCAGCACCAGTAGTCCGTCAAGGCTGAGTTCTCTCGGTGTCTCTCGACTCCAGGATACAACTGCCTTCCTGCTCTGGAGCTGCCCTAGTTATAGGTCTGGCGCCCTTTGATGTCCGGACCCTCGCACTTGGAGGTCGGGGGGTCCGGGATGAGGGAGTCCAGACGCCCAGCAGGGGGTGGAGCCAGCGCCTGGGGGAGCTGGAGGGTGATCGGCACCTGGCGGGGGAGAGCCCTCGACGCTTCTTTCTCCCATTGACCTGCCAAGTGGTCCGTTCACCTCCTGGGTGGATGGTGGTGCCGGGATGTCGGGGCCGGCCAGGCCCAGGGTTAGGGTCGGGCTGAGGCCACGCGGCCTCGTGGCGCAGTGTCCAAGATGGCGGCTGATCCGGCCGGGGGAGCCGGTAGTGGTTCGGCCCCATGATACATGGATGTCCGGGGGCAGGAGTTCCGTTGGGAGACGGGGTGCGGGTTGCCCTTGGGGGTAACACCTGGGAGTCCGGGGTTTGGGCCCTGTCGTGCGGGGAGGGAGCAAGCCCTTCATGTGGCCTGTCCAACAATGACACAATAGCAAATGAGATGGAATGGAATTTTGACTGAGGAGCAAGGCCCTGGGGACAATCCAGCACTGCATCTGCACCACACAGCGTGGCAGGAAATAGGGATGAGCAGGGACCATATCCAGGAACAAGAGGCACATGCAGCATAGGTTAAACTGAAAACATGCCCACCATGACTGGCCCACTGCACCTTGAGTGCATGTCCAGACAAGCATCACACACTGGCCAGTCCTAGCAAGGAGATATCAGGTTGTGACATGAAGGCCATGGCCGCACCACCCACCCCCTACATGAGACTATTATTTGGAGACACAGGAAGCACTTACATCCCTTAGTCTGGGTGAAATACACATGGGATGCAACAAATCAAGGTTGCACACAAAATACCCAAGGTGCGCCTGTCCAAATAATCATGTACAAATGGGCATCATCAGATGATTGTAACAAGACACACAGGCAATGTCCACCGTGAGTATTAACAAGGACAATCAGGTCAGTCTGTACAGTGGACACTTGTACTACATTTCACGTCAATATACATTTGGCCAGGGGACAATGGCACAGAGCACAACCTATGCTGTAGACACAGAGATTGTCAACATATTCAGATTACACACATGATACCTAGGAAAATATGCCCCTGGGGACAGTGGTGGCCACACAACTCCATGCTCCTGAATGGGAATGACTGCAACACACGCTACCATCCCCGCACTATGCGTACCGCACACTCATGCACATCATGTCACAGGCCACCACATAGGACATGCGTGCTGTAAGGCCTCACACTTGAGAGACTAACTCCCATGTCTGGACTCAGCATTAGTGCCAACTGACATGGAACCCACAAGACCAGAACTGGACAGGGCACAGGCAAGGTCCCAAAACATGTTACACACCACCCCCACACATGATGCTGCAGGCATTGTACACATGGAGAAGGTGCCAGGCTACATAACCTTGTGACGGAGTGACTTCACACAGACCAGGGAACACATTGCAAGGAGGGGAAGGGAGGCAGGAGAGCACTGCAATACTGTGGGTAACAGGATCTGCACAGCACCATTAAACCCTGGCAGTGCATCCATGGAACAGTGCACTTACAAATGCTGGTGAAACACAACAAACACACATGTACCTACCCCCTTCCTGCTGCTGCATCTCCTGTAAGCGCCTGTCCAAGTCTGGAAATACCACCGCCAGCACACGCTTGTGGATGTGGGAGAGATGGCGGCGCCCGCGGTTCTTATGGCTCTCAGGTGAGTCCCCCAGCAGGACCCGTGCGATCCTCCGCGTCCAGCACCGGATATCCTGCCAGCGTTTCCTCACCTGGGACAGGCTCCGCCTCCGACCATCCGCACTCCTCACGGCACTGACGGCAGTCAGCCAGATCTGCTCCTTGGCAGAGGCGCCTACCTGTGAGGATGAACAAGTGACACTACATCAATAAACCTGCAACATGTCACAGAGACACATATGGGAACAAATTAGCTGGTTACAACAAGGCATGTCATGCAGCCAACGCATTGCACCTTTGCCATAGGGACATACTCCTCTGGGGAAGGGCAAAAGCAGTACGTGCCAGTGAAAGTACACAGGTGGAATGAGGGCAAAGACACAATCAATTATCAAGGCTCACACTGTGCATCACACCCACCCCTCCTGTCTCTGGGCACTGCTGGGAGTGATAGGCACCCACCCCTCCTGTCTCTGGGCACTGCTGGGAGTGATAGGCACCCACCCCTCCTGACTCTGGGCACTGCTGGGAGGACTCTGCACCCACCCCTCCTGACTCTGGGCACTGCTGGGAGGACTCTGCACCCACCCCTCCTGTCTCTGGGCACTGCTGGGAGTGATAGGCACCCACCCCTCCTGACTCTGGGCACTGCTGGGAGGACTCTGCACCCACCCCTCCTGACTCTGCACCCACCCCTCCTGTCTCTGGGCACTGCTGGGAGTGATAGGCACCCACCCCTCCTGACTCTGGGCACTGCTGTGAGGACTCTGCACCCACCCCTCCTGACTCTGGGCACTGCTGGGAGGACTCTGCACCCACCCCTCCTGTCTCTGGGCACTGCTGGGAGTGATAGGCACCCACCCCTCCTGTCTCTGGGCACTGCTGGGAGTGATAGGCACCCACCCCTCCTGTCTCTGGGCACTGCTGGGAGTGATAGGCACCCACCCCTCCTGACTCTGGGCACTGCTGGGAGGACTCTGCACCCACCCCTCCTGACTCTGGGCACTGCTGGGAGGACTCTGCACCCACCCCTCCTGACTCTGGGCACTGCTGGGAGGACTCTGCACCCACCCCTCCTGTCTCTGGGCACTGCTGGGAGGACTCTGCACCCACCCCTCCTGTCTCTGGGCACTGCTGGGAGTGATAGGCACCCACCCCTCCTGTCTCTGGGCACTGCTGGGAGTGATAGGCACCCACCCCTCCTGTCTCTGGGCACTGCTGGGAGTGATAGGCACCCACCCCTCCTGACTCTGGGCACTGCTGGGAGGACTCTGCACCCACCCCTCCTGTCTCTGGGCACTGCTGGGAGTGATAGGCACCCACCCCTCCTGACTCTGGGCACTGCTGGGAGGACTCTGCACCCTCCCCTCCTGTCTCTGGGCACTGCTGGGAGTGATAGGCACCCACCCCTCCTGACTCTGGGCACTGCTGGGAGTACTCTGCACCCACCCCTCCTGACTCTGGGCACTGCTGGGAGAACTCTACACCCACCCCTCCTGTCTCTGGGCACTGCTGGGAGGACTCTGCACCCACCCCTCCTGTCTCTGGGCACTGCTGGGAGTGATAGGCACCCACCCCTCCTGTCTCTGGTCACTGCTGGGAGTGATAGGCACCCACCCCTCCTGACTCTGGGCACTGCTGGGAGGACTCTGCACCCACCCCTCCTGTCTCTGGGCACTGCTGGGAGTGATAGGCACCCACCCCTCCTGACTCTGGGCACTGCTGGGAGGACTCTGCACCCACCCCTCCTGTCTCTGGGCACTGCTGGGAGTGATAGTCACCCACCCCTCCTGTCTCTGGGCACTGCTGGGAGACATCAGGCATTCCCCCCCCCTGGTACCCCCCCTACAGTACATAGCATGTGTGTCACACCTGGACACAATGGCAGAAGTCACAGTCACCAAAAAAGGGACACAGTCTGTGCTAGTAGCTCTGCACCCACCTGATACCCTGGTCGCCCATACAGCAGGGGGTACTGTGGGAGGATCACATCCAGCAATGCCAGGTTCTCCTCCAGGGTGAATGGCTGTGACCTCTCCACAGACCTTGACATGGTTCCAGGGAATCACGAGCAGCAGCAGTGTGGTAGATTGGAAATATGTGCAGGCAAGTGCTCCCTCGTGGGACCTGGCTGCCTTATATCTGCCTTGCTGTCCTGTTTCATGCACAGGAGTACAGAGTGATTGGTCACTCACATTTGCATCCTATGTTTCCTCCAATCCCTGCAAACCTAGCACAGTCAGTGGTTTCTTATTGTGTTTTTTTCTTCAGCATGATGTCAACCCCACAGACACATTGCAACAAAGTAGATTCATTCCAACTAACTTCTGCTGTGCACCTTCCAGAACAAATTCAAAGTTAAAACTTGGTCTCCATGACAACCAGCATGCATGTAGGCCTTAATACTTGTCCCTCATGTGTCCCCTATGTAAAATTGAGCTTCACCCACAGGTACGGTGCGTTCCGGGCCCCTAGGGCACCCCAAATGCATAGCAACGGCCCGTACACGCGTGCGTACGTTCACTATCACCATGGGTATCCTCGCGTATGCGTACTCGTACTGGTACGGCCCGTACACACGCCTGTACGCTCACTATCACTACGAGTACGCATACGCGAGGACACCCATAGTGATAGTGAACGTACAGGCGTCTGTGTCTGTGTCTGTGTCTGTGTCTGTGTGTAGATTGACATTGCACACTGTTCCGCACACCATGCCACATGTGGTATCGGATGTGAGGTGCGTATGTATGCATGGTACACGGAGTAGCGTAACAAGGACATGTCTGCATCCTCTCTATGAATGTGTGGTGAGTCATGACATGTGCACCTTCATGGCAAGGTGTGTGGGCTGTCCTAGTGTAATGTCATGTGACCTGTGGCTCTAGTGTTCCGCTATCAGTCTCTGCAATCGACATCCTACTTCTGCTGATGTGTGGGTGTATGTCACTCCTGTCTTGCGTCTGGCTGTTCACTTGCACTGGGACACAGCTAATCCCATGCCATGGCATGTGGAGGTTCTCAATCTCCGTGTGTGGCTGGGTCTTGGTAGGAGTGTCACCTGCCAGCCATACGTGTCCAGGGCATGTGGCACATACCTGACTCCGTATGTAGCATATGTGTATAGACAGATTAACATGTGCTCAGTACAAATTATTTGTTGTTGTGGTGCACTCACTCTTCCTTGTCACTTCCAAATTACTGCAGAGCGCCGCCTCTTCCCCGGGCAATTCCGGACTTGGCTGCCATGCGGGAGAATGATCGTATCCGGTGCTACTGCTTCCCCCAACGGTTGATTCTGGAGTTGACGGCGAGACTGGCACCACACCTGCAACCGCTGCACAGGTATCCTACGGCACTGACACCCAAGCTGAAGGTAATGGCAGCCCTACATTTTCTAGCCACGGGTACCTTTCAAAATACCATAGCTCATGTTGGTGGCATGTCCCAGAGCATGTTCTGCCGTGTGCTGCATGATTTCTTAGAGGCCATGTTGATTCACCTGGATGACTTCATACATTTTCATACCCCAGAAATGTTGACTGGGGTCGAGCGTGGATTCTATGCCCTGGGAGGGATGCCCCATGTCATCTCATAAAACCTTGGATAGTTTTGAGACATTGGTCAACAAAGATCTGGAAAAACTAAACTACAAGCCTAAACACCACAGCAACATGTCAAAACATGAACGTCAAGTCCTACTGAAACTGTCTAATAACCCCTTGATCACAATTCAACCGGCAGACAAAGGAGGAGCTATAGTGTTGATGGACACAGAATATTACCACTCTAAAGTACTGGCACACATCTCTGATACCAACACCTATTTGCAATTAGCAGGCGATCCTACAACACTACTTTTGGAGTTACTTAATTCTATTCTCAACGCGGCGCTTGAACAAGCATGGATTGATAACAACACACGGCTTTTTCTAACATCATCCAATCCACAACGCCCTCATTTGTATATGATCCCTAAAATACACAAGGATCCCCATGATCCCCCGTTTCGTCCAATAGTCTCTGGCTGTAAATCCATCTTTGACCCCATTGGAAAATTCCTGGACCATTATCTACAGAAGTTCGTACAATCTTGGCAAACTTATCTTAAAGATACTACTCATTTTCTCCAAATGCTTCAACAAATGACCATTGATCCTCAAGATTCTATTTATTTATGTACCATTGATGTCACAGCTCTTTACACCTCCATCCCCCACGCAGCAGGCCTTGAAGCGGTAGAATGGGCCTTATTCCAAATGGAAGATATTGACATCGAGAAGGTCTTGATTTTGCAGCTTTTGAAGTTCTGCCTACATAACAGCTACTTCCAGTACCAAGAGAAATTTTACGCCCAACTGAATGGCACTTCAATGGGCTTTTCGGGAGCACCTGCCTATGCGAACATCTATATGGCACAATATGAACAAGAACATATTATTTCAAATACTGAATGGTGCTCTAAAATACGTCTTTATTGTCGCTACATAGACGATATTTTCCAGCACAGTCCTTTACCTCTATGATAGAGACACTCAACAGGAGTCATACTCATATCCAATTGACCTACACCATTCACAAGGATTCCATTCATTACCTGGATGTACAGGTCACTAAAACATCCACGAATCAATTTCACACCACAGTTTTCCATAAACCTACTGATCGCAACAGTCTTCTTACCTTCACAAGTTTTCATCCCCGTCATCTCATCAATAACTTACCATTGTCTCAATTCACCCGAATCCGCAGAATTTGCTCTGATCCTGACAACAGTACCCATCAATTACAAATCACTTCTGAAAAATTTTCGACAAGAGGATACCCACAGGAGGTGTTAAATAAATGTCTAACACGAGCCATGTCTACTCCAAGAGCAGATTTATTACAACAGAAACCACGGACTGTCTCTAAAAGACTTGTATTTGTTAGTAGCTTTTCTACATCTTCAACCAAAATTAAGAAAATCATTCTTGCACGGTGGGAACTGCTACAACAAGAACAAGACTTTCAACATCTTTTCTTGGAGAAACCTATGTTTGCATATACCAGAGGTAAAAACTTACGGAACCTCCTGAAATTCTCCAAAACTACTGACAAACCTATTGCCTACTATGGCACTCGAAAATGTCACTCATGTATCCACTGCAGCAACGTCATAACGGGGAACATTCTAACTCATCCCACATCTGGCTTCAATATATGCTTGAAACATAACAGTGACTGTAACACCACCCATGTCATTTACTGCATAAAATGACCTTGTGGCAAGGCCTATGTAGGCAAAACTGAGCGTAAAATAAAAACACGCATTACAGAGCACAAATCCAGGATTAGGAACAAAAGTAGCACTTCCAGTCTTGCTATGCATTGGCTAGCAGCCAAACACACAATTTCCCAACTCCGTTTCCAAATCATTGAGTCTATTGATGTCAAACCAGGCGTAGATACCACTAATTTACTCCTACGCAGAGAGCTCTTTTGGATTCAGAAACTGCAGACCTTGGCCCCATGTGGGCTTAATGACCGTTTAGATTTTTCATGTTTTTTGTGAATACAGCACCTATATGGCTATGCTTAGTTCTCAATGTAACTAGTGACTCACTACTGGTCTTTTTGATTGATACCTCTAATAAGTAATTTCGTGATTTTGCATCTGTTCTTTTCTATCCTTCCCTTCTGGTGGCTAACGGGCTATAAACACTTTCAATATTTTTCAACACCCGTGCTATGATCCAACATTTTACTTTTTTATAAGCACACCACTTCCCACACCATTCTGTATCCAGATATCCAGATTTTCATATGTTTGTTTCACTCATATTACACCTTTCACCCTAACGTGTTTTCCCGCTCAGATATATTTCTATATACTCATCTTTTTCTTCATTACATACTTTATGGGTTGAGTATCTACAGGTTATTTCCCCATTTTATGTCTATTTTTATTTTCGTTTAAGCTTGCAATAGCTCACTTAAAATGGCAACTGTGTATTTCCTTTGATACTTCGCCTTTATATTGTGAAAGTTACTTTTGTATTCTTAGCGAGTACATGAATGTTTCCATCATTACTTATTTACATAGTGCATTTATTTTTTCCTTGTCTCGCTTTCCCAATATCTCTTCACATACCTGTTTAGTATTTTTATTTGCTTACACCCCCAGTTTTCTTTTTCTAGATCGACAATATATTCTCCCAAACATGGCGCAATCTGCCAGTCCTCTTTTACTTGCTACTAGTTCTCCTTCCGTTTTTTTCATCCCCGGTTCTTAAAATGGCGCGCGATTCACATTTGTAAATATCCCGTTGCACCAACAGGACGTTAGTGTGTTGACCGGACTACGGATTATCGTCGGGCTTCCCGTGTAAGTAGTCTTTATCTCTTGAAGCAGTTCCTTAGATTTAGGCTTTCAAGTTGTTTAGCCTACGTGTTAGGATTAGTACTTATCCGTTACCTGTTATTATATTTTAGCGCTCTCTCCAGAGACGGAACAAGCGTAACTGCACCTATACGTCTCATTTGAGTGATTGATTCATCATACATCGTGCATCATTTATTGCCCGGACAACGCTTTGGAACACTATTTCCGTCTTTTTGTATATTTTTTGTGAGTATTGTTTCCGTCTTTTCGCGTTTTTTTCAGAGGTACGATACACTTCTCAATTCCCATTCTCTTACTATATTGTTTTCCCATATCTTTTTCAGCTATTCCACACCATTTGTTAAATACATCATATAGTTGGTAAGTTGAATTCCCTCTTCTTTTCCTCACGCGTTATTTTTTACACGTGCACTTGCATTTACTTCGTTGTTCTCTTCATTTTTTCATTTTTTAGTTGCAGTTAGCTGCATTCATTTCTGTTTCTCTCATGGCTCCGTAAACATAATATTCGAGGTGAGGTTATAAACCACTCTATCTATATGTCATTACTTTTCATCAGACACTTACTCTGGACTTCTCTCACATTTTCTAGCTCTGCATCGTTTTTCATCTCTAGCTCTTGAGTCACATTCAACAGCTTTACATTCACGCTATTGGGTGTCTGAACTAATATTTTCCTTCAGCTAACGTAGCGTCTATCCACCATATGTGTGGGTCATGGAAAAGTATTGTTTAACATGTTAATCGCACGGTTCTTCACCATGTACTCTTCTTGTATAAATATATTAAGCTTTTTTCTATTGATCATGTAATATATGTACTTTTTCCGCAGATTGCCCCTGACGAAGGGACAGTTAAGTCCCGAAATGCATTGGGCTCACCAACACATCAACTTGTGATTAACTTGAAATATTATGTAGTATATCACATTATTGCATTGCTTATGGTAGATGACTACCATTATGTACATTTGTTGATTTCCTCATGATGATGTAATTTGATGTTCTTTACATATATGCTGAAAAATATATGTTTAAACGAATATCACTGTTTTGCATTTTTGATGTTTTGTGAATGAGATTAATCATTTGTAACGTAGTTACCCCTAGCACAGTGCGCAGCGTCAATCACTAGTTGGTTGTTCTCTTCCATGTCATTGGGTCCATAGATGGGACACATGTTGCTTTGGTACCACCACAGGCACAGGAGGTAGCGTACCGCAATCGCAAGATCTACCACTCCATCAATGCCCTTGTGGTGTGTCTGTCCAACATGGTGATTTCACATGTCTGTGCTCGTTTTCCAGGATCAGCACACGATGCCTACATCATGAGGCGTAGCAGGGTGCCTGAAATGATGACGCAGCTGCGCAACGAACGAGCATGTGTTGTTGGTGGGTACACTCTGTCTGTCCTGTATTTTGCGTAGACTACCAGCACGACCGCTTCTCCTGTTCTAACGATGTCCATGTGCTTCCCATATAGGGGATGCTGGCTATCCCAACATGCCATGGCTGATCACACCTCTCCGCAACCCCATCACGCCGGCCCAGCTCCGCTACAACACCGCCCATGGCCGGACAAGGCGAGTGATAGAGAGGACGTTTGGCCTGCTGAAGAGCCGATTCAGGTGCCTACACAAGACCGGCGGCGCGCTCCCATATGCCCCGGCGAAGGTCTGCAAAATCTTCATGGTCTGCTGCATGCTGCACAACATGGCAGTTGAGAAAGCTGTGCCACTCATCCTGGATCAAGATGACGAGGACCATCCACCCGTGGAGGACGAAGGGCTTGGCAATGGGGCTAGTGATGTGGAGGATGTGGAGCCGCAAGAGGACATCCGGACTCGGCTCATACGCGACTTCTTTGCTTAGTGGTGAGTACCAGTGTCTGAGTGTGCACGCATTGGTCCCCGTGTGGCATGTGTTGTGATGTGTGTCTCCACCTGCATGTATGGCACGTGAGTCAGAGGTGTGTGTGGGTGTGTCACTGGAGGGATGGTGCCAGTGATGGTTGTATTTCCCCAGTCATAATTGTGACCTAGCATGTTGTCATCCATACATGTGTCGAGTACATGCACATGCAAGTGGCTGTGCTTTTTGTGGCTGACTTCTTGTGTGTCTCTCTTCCCCAGGTACTTGCGCATGCCGTCTGCTGCTTGAATTGTTGTGGCACTGCTATTCCTCATGGACACGTCATTGTGTGCTGACTCAGCGCTACAGGCACGGACACGTTTGGAAGTCTCCTTGGGGTAAGGGATGCATCAGGGGTGTATTGGGTGTGGCAGTTGTTCACGATGTATGCACACTGCCCCTGTCGATGTTTGGTTCCTCTACAGCCATGTTGCATCACCATGGTACACATGACATGCAGCTGTGTACACCTGAATAGATGGTCAGACTTGTTGACAGTCATCAGTGATGGGATAGTGGATTGTGATGATGGCATCAATGTGTGTAACACTGCCCTCGGACACATACGGTTTGCATTGGCTTGACATGGTGTGGGACTTCAACATCAGTGGATCAATGGTGTATGGCAGTCTCTCCGTGAGCAGCTGTGGGTGTTTAGCTGTTAGCCGACACTTGTGTGCCACTTCCATGGCTATCACGCATTTGTGCTGCAGAAGGGGGATGCCAGTGTTGGACCCACATGTTACTCCACATGAAGTGTTCATGTGTACTTCAAGTTGCCTCTGCAATCCCGAAAACATGACTAATAAAGGTGGCCCTATGCCTCCAAGGTGCCTCTTCTCAGTCAATGCTGGTGTGTTGCCACGGTGCATCCAGCATGTCTGGCATGGTTTTCCCTGATAGTGGCTATGTGTCTATGTGTCGAGTAGCAAGATGCAAGCTGTGTGTGTGGGATGAGAGTGTGTATTGTGCATGATGTCCATGACTGTGTGGATATTGTGACATGTGCCATCCACATGCATCCAACGTTGGCCAGGCCCCCATTATCTGCATCCACCGGACTCAAGCTTGCAGGACATGGTTCTGCCACCTGTCTACACATACCTGGGTGCCCCCCAGGACACTGGACAGGATCCCTGACCTCTGCGCATGACTGTTGCTGTACTAAATGTGTCTGTCAGCACGGTTGTGCGGCCACCCCCTCAGCTGGTTGGGCCCATCACGGGTGTGTATGGTGCTCCATGTCTGTCTTGCCTAATACACTGTGACCCGTGTGTCCTGTGCCAGACTCAGGCCCCAGGGTGTGGATGGTTGAAGTCAAAAGAGAACTCAGGCATGTTTAGACTTTACAAGACACATGTAAGGTAATAAGGCAACCAGCAGGCATCTTCTCTTCATGGTGTGACTTTTTATTTTAGTGGGGGGCGGGGGGGTATGACATGAGGGGCTTTCCGGGTGTTTAGAATCCAAAGTTCAGTAGGGGAGTTGGTGTCCTTGCCATTGGAAATCCTCAGAGTCCATGCCACAGTCTTTGTCAACATTGGTCAGACGGTGACCAGCAAGGCCATGTGGCAGAGAATGTCTTTTGATGCTGTGCTGCTGTTGCTCCAGTGGGCCAGGTGCCAGGCCAGGTGTCCTGGGAGATGGTGCTGTAGCGCCGACCCTCACGGTCCTTTCCGTGGACGACCCGGCCTCCTGCGGGGACCCTCAGAAGCAGGCCGTGACGATGTTTGGGATGCTCCATCGGATGTTTCCTCCTCCTCCTGATCCCTCCCTGTGGGTGGTGATGTTCTACGCCTTCTGGCACAGGGAGGGTTGCCCATGTTGTCGGCCATCCGACGGTGTGTATTGTGAATTCCCGTGAACACCGTCACAAGCTCAGCCTGTCTGTCCTCCATCCTCAGTTGGTGTCACAGTAGACAGGCATGTTGCTGGGCCTGCTGGGTCTTGATCTCATCGAGGGTGGACACAACCTGGGCCATGCCCGTGGTGTCCTGCCGGTATGTGTCCAGGATGTTTCGGACATGGGAATATACCGTTTCCCCAGCCAACTGGTCAGGCTGGCGCCTCCGCCGTCCTCCACTCCCACCACCCCTGCCCACTTGCACCTGGCCTGCCCTTGTGGGCACATCGGGTCTCCGGGACCCCTGAGGGATGGCATTGGCGTTGTCGCCTGCCTCCTCCTGGGTGCCCGGGACACCGTGTCCCTCCTGGCCAGCCTGGCTGCTTTGTGGTGGTGGGGCAGGGATCCTGGGTGTCTCCTGGGATGTGGCAGGAGTGGGGGTGGTGGTTGGCCCCGTTGTACCTGACGCAGGTGCTGCAGGTCGTTGGACACCAGAGGGGCCAGGTTGGTCGGGGTCGTCCACAGAGTGGTGTGAGTCGTCGCTGCCGGTGGGATCGGCCTCCCGCAGAGCCGGGTCCTGTGAGTCTTCCCCCCCAGTGTTGGGGGGTGAACCACGAGGTTGACCTGTGTGTGAGAGAGACAATGTTAATTTTGGTCCATGCAACATCCATGTTTCATCAGTTTCAAAGTTGGAACATTTCCTCTGGGAATTAGGATCTGTCTTGCATTCCACTCACAGTGCACTTGTGCATGGGTGTGTCCCTTGGGCACCACTTTGGCGCCTTTAACTATGTGTGGCACAGTCTTACTTGCTGCGTCAAGTGTGACTGCAGTCAGCAGTGGAGTGGGCAGGTGTGGCGAGCCATGCATTGGCGCCTTCCGTGTTGCACTGTACGTGGGCACATGGAGTGGTTCCACACACTTAGATAATGCAGGTAGCTGTCGTTGTGCTCGTGCACAGGTTGTGACATGGCCCTGTGTTTTGCCATGGAGGAGAGGGGGGTTGCTGGCACTGGCCACCCTTGTCTACATGCACGCAGTCCACCTGCTGACGAGCAGACATTCCCACACACCACAAGGCTGATTTGCTCTCCCTGTGTCTCCCTCTCTCTGTGTCCCCCTCTCCCTCCCTCTGTGTCCCCCTCTCCCTCCCTCTGTGTGTCAGCCTCCTCCCTCTGTCCGTCTTCCTGTGTCTCCCTCCCTCTGTGTCCCCCCTCTCCCTCCCTCTGTGTCCCCCTCTCCCTCCCTCTGTGTGTCAGCCTCCTCCCTCTGTCCGTCTTCCTGTGTCTCCCTCCCTCTGTGTCCCCCTCTCCCTCCCTCTGTGTCCCCCTCTCCCTCCCTCTGTGTGTCAGCCTCCTCCCTCTGTCCGTCTTCCTGTGTCTCCCTCCCTCTGTGTCCCCCTCTCCCTCCCTCTGTGTGTCAGCCTCCTCCCTCTGTCCGTCTTCCTGTGTCTCCCTCCCTCTGTGTCCCCCTCTCCCTCCCTCTGTGTGTCAGCCTCCTCCCTCTGTCCGTCTTCTTGTGTCTCCCTCCCTCTGTGTCCCCCTCTCCCTCCCTCTGTGTCCCCCTCTCCCTCCCTCTGTGTGTCAGCCTCCTCCCTCTGTCCGTCTTCCTGTGTCTCCCTCCCTCTGTGTCCCCCTCTCCCTCCCTCTGTGTCCCCCTCTCCCTCCCTCTGTGTGTCAGCCTCCTCCCTCTGTCCGTCTTCCTGTGTCTCCCTCCCTCTGTGTCCCCCTCTCCCTCCCTCTGTGTGTCAGCCTCCTCCCTCTGTCCGTCTTCCTGTGTCTCCCTCCCTCTGTGTCCCCCTCTCCCTCCCTCTGTGTGTCAGCCTCCTCCCTCTGTCCGTCTTCCTGTGTCTCCCTCCCTCTGTGTCCCCCTCTCCCTCCCTCTGTGTCCCCCTCTCCCTCCCTCTGTGTGTCAGCCTCCTCCCTCTGTCCGTCTTCCTGTGTCTCCCTCCCTCTGTGTCCCCCTCTCCCTCCCTCTGTGTCCCCCCTCCCTCCCTCTGTGTGTCAGCCTCCTCCCTCTGTCCGTCTTCCTGTGTCTCCCTCCCTCTGTGTCCCCCTCTCCCTCCCTCTGTGTGTCAGCCTCCTCCCTCTGTCCGTCTTCCTGTGTCTCCCTCCCTCTGTGTCCCCCTCTCCCTCCCTCTGTGTCCCCCTCTCCCTCCCTCTGTGTGTCAGCCTCCTCTCTCTGTCCGTCTTCCAATGTCTCCCTCCCTCTGTGTCCCCCTCTCCCTCCCTCTGTGTGTCAGCCTCCTCCCTCTGTCCGTCTTCCTGTGTCTCCCTCCCTCTGTGCCCCCCTCTCCCTCCCTCCGTGTCCCCCTCTCCCTCCCTCTGTGTGTCAGCCTCCTCTCTCTGTCCGTCTTCCAATGTCTCCCTCCCTCTGTGTCCCCCTCTCCCTCCCTCTGTGTCCCCCTCTCCCTCCCTCTGTGTGTCAGCCTCCTCCCTCTGTCCGTCTTCCTGTGTCTCCCTCCCTCTGTGTCCCCCTCTCCCTCCCTCTGTGTCCCCCTCTCCCTCCCTCTGTGTGTCAGGCTCCTCCCTCTGTCCGTCTCCCTGTGTCTCCCTCCCTCTGTGTCCCCCTCTCCCTCCCTCTCTGTCCCCCTCTCCCTCCCTCTGTGTGTCAGCCTCCTCCCTCTGTCCGTCTTCCTGTGTCTCCCTCCCTCTCTGTCCCCCTCTCCCTCCCTCTGTGTGTCGGCCTCCTCCCTCTGTCCGTCTTCCTGTGTCTCCCTCCCTCTCTGTCCCCCTCTCCCTCCCTCTGTGTGTCGGCCTCCTCCCTCTGTCCGTCTTCCTGTGTCTCCCTCCCTCTCTGTCCCCCTCTCCCTCCCTCTGTGTGTCGGCCTCCTCCCTCTGTCCGTCTCCCTGTGTCTCCCTCCCTCTCTGTCCCCCTCTCCCTCCCTCTGTGTGTCACCCTCTGTCACCTCAGCCCAGCTTCCTGGGCACACACTGTTAGCAGTTCTTTGAATGGCCCTTGGATTGTTGCTGTGAGTTTGTTTCTGATCTGCAGGCACCCATTGGGTGTAGTGTCTGTGCTGCTGCTGTGGTGGTGTGTGCTGCCACTCTTTCACAGTGTTGGCTGTTCATTAGCTGCTGTCATGTGCAAAAACGTGCCTTCACCCCCATGTGTTAATGCAAGGCGTCCGCCATTTGCTGGCAAGTCTTTCCTGTGTGGGGACACAGTGTTTGTCTGGCTGTGACCTAGGCCATATGGGCAGAGGGCATTGTTGTCTGCTTCTGAGTTGCACTATGTGATTTTTGGGGCCCACCCTCCCGCCATCCGGGTTACCGTGTCATGTGTTGGTGTCTTCTGTGGCCTGTGACTTGACATTGTCCAGCTGGGTGCATGGGGCATGATGGCGCCAGTGGCATGTGCGTGTTCATGGAGTGTGGTTGAGTCATGCGATAGCTTGGGGTGGTTGCGTGCCTGTTTGTGAGTTTGGTTGTGGATGACGTTCCCCCCATGTGAGGTGCGTTGTTTGTGTACTCACCCGGGTCTCGGAGTCCTCCTAATCCCTCCACTGTCTCCACCGGCAGTATGGCCATCACCCTCTCCTCCCAGGGATGGTAGTGTACGGGTCTGCGGGACGGCCCTCCTCCAGTGACGTTGGCCTGGTTGTGTTCATCCGTCATCTTGGCTCGGACCCTCCTCCGCAGATCGTACCACCTGGCTTGGCATTCCTGCTTGTTCCTTCTGGTGTCCGCAACAGCATTCACAGCATCGACGATGGTCTGCCACATGGCTGTTTTTTCTGACATGCTGGTCTGTCTGACCAATGTTCCAAAGAGGTGTGGCTCGACTCTGAGGATTTCATCGACAAGGACCTCCAACTCTCGGTTACTGAACTTTGGATTCTTGTTAGAGGGCATGGTGAGGGGTGTGGGTGTGGATGGTGGGGGGGGTGGATGGTTGTGGGTGTGTGGGTGTGGTTGTGCAGGTGTGTGTGTGAATGTGATGAGGGGGTGTTTGTGAAGGTGGTTGTGTGAAGGTGTGCAAGTGTAAGTTGTGGTAAAGCTTCTAGTTTGGTGCTGTAGGTTGTCTGTGGGGTCTGGCAGCAGTGAGTCTGTTGCAAAGGCTCATGGTTTGTGTGTGTGGGCCCTTTTTATTGGTCCATTGGTGGGTGTGGCTGTGTTTGAAGTTTGGGTGGGTGTGTTATAAGGAGTGGTGGTGTTTGGGCCCTCTGTTTGTTTTTGGCAGTTGCAGGTCAGTGAATGTGTTGTTTTAGTGGTTGTTGGACATGTTTAGTGGCTTTGTGCCATTCGAATGGTGTATTCTTGTGTTGTTTTGTTTTGTCCTGGTTGTGTACGTGCGTTTTTAGCGTGTGTACGGGGTGTACATGGGCCATTTTGTTGTACAGTGCTGTCCTTGTGTGTGGCTTGGTACGACTCGTACATGCGGTTGTGATGTTGGGGCCTGGGGTGCGCTCCGTACTTAGGAGGTTGTGGTGGGGGTGCGACTCTGACGTACACGGGTGCACATACACGGGGGGGTACGACACGTACAGGGGTGTACATAAACGGGGGGTACGACACGTACAGGGGTGTACATACACGGGGGGTACGACACGAACAGGGGTGTACATACACGGGGGGTACGACACGTACAGGGGTGTACATACACGGGGGTACGACACGTACAGGGGTGTACATACACGGGGGTACGACACGTACACGGGTGTACATACAGGGGGGGTACGACACGTACAGGGGTGTACATACACGGGGGTACGACACGTACACGGGTGTACATACGGGGGGGTACGACACGTACAGGGGTGTACATACACGGGGGTACGACACGTACAGGGGTGTACATACACGTGGGTACGACACGTACACGGGTGTACATACAGGGGGGGTACGACACGTACACGGGTGTACATACAGGGGGGGGTACGACACGTACAGGGGTGTACATACACGGGGGTACGACACGTACAGGGGTGTACATACACGGGGAGTACGACACGTACAGGGGTTTACATACGGGGGGGGTACGACACGTACAGGGGTGTACATACAGGGGGGGTAGGACACGTACATGGGTGTACGTACACGAGGGGGTACGACACGTACACGGGTGTACATACAGGGGGGGGTACGACACGTACAGGGGTGCACATACACGGGTGGGGGTACGACACGTACAGGGGTGTACATACACGGGGGTACGACACGTACAGGGGTGTACATACACGGGGGGTATGACACGTACAGGGGTGTACATACACGGGGGGTACGACACGTACAGGGGTGTACATACACGGGGGGGTGTACATACACGGGGGGGTACGACACGTACAGGGGTGTACATACACGGGGGTACGACACGTACAGGGGTGTACATACACGGGGGGGTACGACACGTACAGGGGTGTACATACACGGGGGTACGACACGTACAGGGGTGTACATACAAGGGGGTACGACACGTACAGGGGTGTACATACACGGAGGGTACGACACGTACAGGGGTGTACATACACGGGGGTACGACACGTACAGGGGTGTACATACACGGGGGGTACGACTCGAACGTACGGGGGCTGGGGGGAGTGTTGGGCGCGTATGCGGGCACATGTCTCCATGGTTGCTATGGGAGTTCGGTGCGGACGGTGTTTTTTCCATACAGTTGTAACATCGGACGCACGGGATGGATCGTGATTCCTCGGTCGGACTTCACTTTTCACATTTGTACGGTAAATCGTCCGAGGACGTGTCGGACACATTTTCCGACCCGAGTACGTGTGGGGAATAATTCCCAATACGATTCGTATGGTCTTTTTCCCATGCGAATCGTAATTGGCAGTTTGTACGGCACTTGTACGATTCGTACGGTAAAAAGACCGGATACGAGTCGTACGGGGAATTTTTTTACCGGATCGTGATCGGCACCATAGACTGTGCTCATGTTGTGGATAATTACAACAAATCTGCACTGTGTATTCCCCTGGCATATGTAACAACACCTAAGATGGAATGATATGCAACTTGAGTAGGCTCTGGATGTCACTGTGAAAATGCTTGCATATCTGCTCCTTTTTTCACTTCTGTTTTTGTTATAAGTATGGGAACCAAATAAAAAGAAATAAAAAATGTTAAAATCTATTGCGAGAGCTTCCAGGGAAAATGCATTTCAGGTCTACAGAAATCAGCCAATATAAGGAAATAGCACACAGGCATTATGAAATTACATTTAAATGAACGCTCTTTACTGAGAACTTCTAAATTGACACATTACATTAATAATTGTCAGCAGCATGTACAAATTCTACACGTTAATCTCTTCACGTTTACATGGAAATATCCCTAACACACCACAATTCATGTTATTATAGTGACGCGCCGATCATCAAGAATCCTGCCAGCATACTTACCTGTCCATTGCCGTGAGGGGAACGGCCAGCTAGGGGTCCAGCAGTCATCTTCCCGCTACTAGCGGGTCCGCCGTGAGGGGAACGGCCAGCGTGGACTACAGCTCCCAGCAGTCCTACGCTCACCCCAGGCGCTTGCCTTTGATGTCAGCAGGCAGCGCCGGGGGAGCATAAAAACGCTCCTGGTGCCCCGCAGCGCGGGACGCGCCGATCATCGAGAATCCTGCCAGCATACTTACCTGTCCATTGCCGTGAGGGGAACGGCCAGCAAGGGGTCCAACAGTCATCTTCCCGCTACTAGCGGGTCCGCCGTGAGGGGAACGGCCAGCGTGGACTACAGCTCCCAGCAGCCCTACGCTCACCCCAGGCGCTTGCCTTTGATGTCAGCAGGCAGCGCCGGGGGAGCACAAAAATGCTCCTGTGCCCCGCAGCGTGGGACGCGCGTGGGCAGCGCCCGGGCCAAGGGCGGGCCCGTTCTTGCCCGTCATCGCCAGGAGGGGACAGGGCAGGGCCCCCCCTCTTTCATTTCTTGTTTAGCACATGCGAATTCGGAGCATCACAAGTTCAATAAGGTACTGTCCTGATCAGTGACAAATGACATTTAATTCCTGCATTTTTTGTAGTGTGGCAATAATTGTTTTTTTATTTTTTGGCCTAAAAACTGGCATAGATTGACCCTTAATTTTTGATTTTGTGTTTTTTTGTGGTGCAGATTTTTCCCTTTTTTCTTTTTTTTTTCTCTTTGTTAAGTGATGGGGAAAAGAAAGATGATGGAAGGGGGAGCGGGGGGGTAGAATTCGAAAGGGGAAAAAGGCCAGGAAGACACCCAAAAATGCAGCAAGTAACTGTGTCTTAGATCGTATTGATACATTGATAGAGGAATGTGAGGACCTATTGGTGAGTGCACCAAAAAAGCTCATGAGGGACAGTTCCCGGACAGGTATGGACCACTCCGTTAGAAAGAGCCCAGATAGCTGCCCTGTGATTCCTAACATGTTTCTTAAACCTAAAAAGGGTCCTAAGGTGAGCAAGGGTATGAGTCACACAAGCCCAACAGGGGCATTAAATTCTAGTGACACTATCATAAACACATTGGAAATTGATGGTACTCAGTCTACATTAATTGATCCTATTATTAATTGTACTAACAGATTTGACATTTTGTCTGATTCCCAGGAGGTGGGCAGCGCTCAAAGTACAGTAGGGCTAGTGTATGTAAATAAAGATCAGGCTGGAAATCAGGTAGTGACACATACCTCAGAAACCCATGAGGTAATTTTGGCTGTCCACTCGCTGCAGACCGAACTGGGGTCCCTAAAAACGATGATGACTGATTTAATTTCTATGGTTAAACTATTGATGCAGGGAAGGCCTGCTAGTATAGATTGCCTAAATCATAGACCAAACATTACCAGTATGTCGTCACCAGCCCAGGTAAAGCCATCTACCACTCGAGCTGTGGAAACATTGAGTAAAACTGTCCCCCCATGCAGTGTAGCGGTCAAGCAGAGTACCTCCCCTACAACGATCCCTGCTGGAAACACTGTAGCAACTATTCCTAGAACTATAAGTAGCTCCATGCCTAATGGTACTATAAGTAAACAGGGGCAGCCACAGTTGGGTAGGACCCATAATACCAGTATGTCATCAACTAGGAAGAGTCCAAATTATGAGGTGAAGGGGACAGGTACATTTATCAAGTCTGTTAACAGAAGAAAATTGTTTATGAGAAATGTCCCGAAACTGGGACAGAATAAAGTAGAAAGCCCAGACTCATTGAGTAACAGGGTGATACACTGGATGCGGCATGTAAGGGGTTGTCGCTCGGTAATAAGGGAGGACATTCTGAAAGTGAGTAGGCTTATTTCTCCTACTAATCTGCTGGATTGCATTGAGTTAACTATGCAGAGCGAAGCCTTAGTTGAGGATCTCTTGGCCCTTGAATTTAGAACCTGCTCCCCTGATCATTCGACCATCCAGTTTAGGCACTCACTCCCCGTTGTTAATTGTAATGATCTCCATGCACGGCAGGTAACCAGATCAGGAAACTTTACTTCTACATGTAATCACACACGACAGGCAAATAGAATAGGCAGTTCTTCTCTTGAATGTATTGATTGACTGCCTGAGGTGTTTTTAACATGTGTTGACAGTGGAGCAGACCAATTTTCATCTAGGGAGAGTGACCCCGAATTGCTATGGTCCTGTAGTGCCCAAGGCAGATTGACTGAGGTTGTCCAAAATCCAATTCCAAATGCACTAGTTAGTGCGGCTGGAACAAGGCATGACAATTCTTGTTTAGAGCCTTGCCCGGTTTCCACACTCAACAGTAATGATACTAAAAGGGGCACTCTGTTATCATGGAACATTGCAGGAATCAGTTCCAAAATACTATCACCAGAATGGGTTACCTTTATCGACCTCTTTGATATATGCTGCTTTCAAGAAACATGGATGTTAACTGCGCAACATCGGTTAGGCTTCTTAACCTTTTATGTACCGGCAGTTAAAGGGGCAAAAGGGCGTCCTTCGGGTGACCTAACCATTTGGGTTCGGCAATCCTTAGGTTTCAACATTAAGGAACTTCCTACTAATAACAAAGATATCCAGACAGTAAGATTAAATTCGGGTTCGCTAGGTAAAGTTGATATTTTCAACATCTATGCAAGGGGAACAAGAGAGGGTAGGTCGCAAACTATAGCAGCCCTAGATGAACTCCTCGATCATTACTCCACAGAAAGTAAAATCATTATAGTAGGTGACTTTAATACAACATTTGAACCACTTGTTGGGGAGGAATGGCCCATCACTGAAGAGGAAGATGCCGAGTGGGGAGTTCCAAAATTAGAGCTTGCCCCATTAAGAAATGGACTGAGCTGGTAGTTCAGATAAACTCCGTCTGCTTGGAGAAAGGGCTCAGGGCACTAAATGGTAGGACCCCTTTAGATAAGTCAGGGCTTAATACATTTAATAACGGTTTTATAAAAGCAGGATAGATTATATACTCGTTAACCTGAATTTCTGGCATACTGTGGATGATATGGAAGTGAGGGATCGATTGGAAAGTGATCATAATCCTTTGTGTGTTACTCTTAAATGTTGGGCATCGGAACAAGTAACTACCAGAGAGGTTGATCTACACTCCCGCGATGTGTTCCCTATGAACAATAGGAGAAGATTAAAGTGGTCGAGTGTTGTTGAAGACCTACAGGCTTTGGGCAAAATAGCTAAGGAAGTTGATCAAGTTCTAGTAATGCTGAATAGCACAAATCACAATAGTATTAGCCTGGAGAACGTCACTCAGTGCCATGATAATCTTTTCCTACATTTGAGATCATTTTTCCTAAAATCACACAAGATTAAGATAAAAACTTGTCAGAATATCTGTCGGTGGTTTAACAGTGAATGCCGGCAGACTAGGGTGCTCCTAAGGAAGGCCATTAAAAAGGGAAGGAACCAGCGACTGCCTCATCTTTCTGAGATTACAACATCTTTCTAGGTGTATTGCTGCACTCACTTGTAAATACCAGAGCAAGATGAACAGGCATTGGCATAGCCAATAGGTCTCGCCTTTGGGACATTATAAGTGTTTAGCCATGCAACAGTTGATGTTGCACCAAGGATATTGTGCTGCATGATTAAATACTAATAAGGTCCCAAAGGCGAGACCTATTGGCTATGCCAATGCTTGTTAATTAGTGTTTCATTCTATCAGAGACTGGCCACCGACAGGGTGATTGTTTATCTATAGTGGGGCTGTCTCACTTGGACTTCACACTTCGATCATTGAGATGATCACTCTTAGGGTTGACTTGCGATACTGAGGGTTAAAAAATACATTTTGGGGGATTTTTGTTTCTCGTGAATCCAGAATGCACAACCTATACTCCTTTTGAGCTTGATTTAGAACATGCATCTCAACCATTGAAAACTCTTTTAGGAACACAGTTTCACCTCTACTGCAGTGTATGGGTGCTTAGCTTCACTGTCCATACACACTAACGCAACTGATAGCCAATATATATCAGTGAGAGTGAAATACTCCTCTGGCATGATCTAAAATGAGAATGCCACTTTCTTCAAGTGAACCTTCAAGTGGGCTGACCCAAAAGGACTAATGACTGACTTAGGAGAGGTTAGATTTACTATTCCTACTCTAGTTAGTGCAACTGTAGGGAAAGCATTGGGCTACGGAGGTGACATTTACTATTCCCACTTTATTCTAAGAAACAATAGGGAAAGTGAAATTTACTATTCTCACTTCAAACAGGGCAAAAGTAGGGAAAGCATTGGATTTGAGAGGTGTAAAATGTACTATTCCCACTACAAACAGCACAACTGTAGGAAAAGTGTTGGATTTCAGGGGGGTGAAATTTACTATTCCCACTCTAGTCAGCGCAACAGTAGGGAAAGTGAAGTGTTGGACTTTGGAGGGGTAAAACTTACTATTGCTACTTCAGTCTGTGTAACAGTAGGGAAAGCGCTGGATTTTGGAGGGGTGAAATTTGCTAGTCCCACTCCAAATAGCGTAACAGTGTAGAACTGCAAAGAGGTTAATTTTACTATTACTACTGCAGTCTAAAGAGTAGTAGGAAAAGAACTTCACTTCAAAAATATTACATATATGAGTAACCCAATGAATGTAGAAAAAATATTAAACTTTTGATAAACAAAGTTTTAATTAACATAATTTATATGTATAAAATTATAAAAGCAATTAATCAATTTACAAAACTACTATTCAATCAAATATTATAAATTAATAAAGCATTGCTATTCATTTGTTAACTCCCCATACTGTAACCATAGCAGCTCACACCTTTAATACTACTACAATTATAACTATTCCATAACTTACATATTTGAAATAAATTAAATTATTAGTTAACAATTACAAAATAATTGTTAATTAATTTTAACTTAATTAACTTCCCACCCTAGAACCCTCCGGGCAAAGCATCCTGCAACAAAAAAAAATGAAAATACATATTTATTCCACAATTTACATATTTAATCAACGTCCCACCCTACACCCCTACAAATCTAAAAGCCTGTACATTACATATAATGAATATAAACCAGTATTACATAATTTTCATAATAACTATCAATCAGATAATTAAATAAAATTTAATACATAATTATTTATCAATTACCGAATAAATTACCTAAACATTTCCCCAACAACATGCTACAACACTATAAATCACTATTAAAAATTACATTAAAAATGTGAAATCACTTAAAATTAAAGCCTACGTTTTAAAAACAATTAATAGCATTTATAAAAACAATAACAATGACATAAAATTAATATATCGACTTAAATATATTAAATTGATTAAAAATCAATATTTCTGACCAATATATTAGTGAAAACAACATTAAAAACATCTATATTGAGTAAAACGATATTACTTACCTCAAAAAACAATATTCTTGTCAACGAGATGTGTGCATCACAATATTTGAGTATCACAACATTTCATTTTCGATATTAATGTCTCACAATATTTTGTCCAAACACCACTCAATACTGTTTTAATATAGTTCTGAAAATATTGGCAATTGCATTATTGAAAAATACGCATTTAAGGAGATAGAGTCTGGTGAAAGGGGTCATATATTGTTACGTGGAGACAACATTTTATTGTTGGTCACAGAGCTAGTGAAGACAGTACTAGCCATACTGAATGTTATTTCAGTATTTCGTAAATTATATAGCTACATGGTAAACTGGAATAAAACCACTGCTATGAATATTTATAAACAGTTAATAGTTATAAAAGATTTAGAGGCAATTGTAATGAACCAAAAAGTTTATAAGTTATCAAGGCACAGTCCTAAAGAAATAAAGTGGCAAATGGATAATTAAAATGTTTGATCCTTTACTGAAAAAACACTGAAAGAGATTGTTCATAAATGGAGAGCTTTGAATTTGGGTCTTGGGCTACAATAAGGGACTGATTACGGGTCTGGTGGTCCGTGGACCCTCAGACTTGTGGTGGGGCGGCGGTGGCATTCTTGCGATCGCGCATTACGACCATAGTGGTTTTGCCGCCCTGGGACCATCAATACCGCCAGGAAACCACCATTTTATGGCGGTGGCATGGCGGTCCAGTGGTATCCATATGATTTGCGGGACCGCCGTGGTCCCACAAAGCATATTAGGAGTTTCCTCTCCACCATGGTTTTCATGGCGGTTCCTCCTCCATGAAAACCCTGATGGAGAGGCAACTGAGTGGGCCCTACAGGGCCCCCTTGTGCCTCACGCCCTGTGGATGCACACAGAGGGTGCACAACATGTGCCCCCTTGTGTGCATCCACAGAAGTTCCAGCAAGGCAGGGACTTTTCAGTCCATGCCATGCTGGAACTATTTTTGATGTTTGTAAATAACAAATCCTTAGGCAATGAATCTTCTAATTTGCATTATATAACATAATTGCAACATGCTACTGAAAAAGGCTAAGTGATCACTTATGAACAATATAAAAAAGAAATGTATTAGTACAAATTATCTGAAAATGTATGATGCATCCTGCCTGTAATGTTACATGGAAAAAATTAAAAACACAAGCGAAAACAACACGTATATTCTATTGGATACGTGTCTCTCAATGAACAATCACAGTGAAACAATCATTTCATGTACATTGTTTTGTTAATCAAATTGATATAGAAATAATAATGCAGAATTAATTAAATTAGAAAAATATTTTCAAATAAAGTTATCACAAAGAGCACTATGAATGTCTAAATATTTAACAAAAATTATTAATGTATATAAAGAAAACAAAAGAGAGAAGTAGAGGTAACACGTATGTCCAAAATGAGAGATAATCAAGTGGTTTTGATTATAGATGGATCCTGTTGTGTTATTTCTACTGTAAAACTTTGATGGTTCCAACTGAGAATTTACGTAGGGAAACAAAGAATGTAAACAAGGTTGACTAATGCAAGCTTATATATTACTTATATGTGTCTTAGGTAGTATAGACACCCATCTGGGACTGGAAAATCCACTCTATTCGAAGGTGAGAAGATGTGACTAATCTATATGACGATCAGTCTTGAAAGGAACCGAGTCAGAAAAGAAATCCAATCCCTGACTGAGAAGATCGTGTGTTCTGGATTGTATGTCTGCTGGCTCTCGATATAGATGTAAAGGAGATGGAAAAGCAAAGCTTCTTGACAGAAGAACACCCCTGCATACAGGCTCTGAATGTTGTGCTAATATCCTTTCTGATTGCTTGCGTCCGTTTGAAGAAAATGGCTGCCCTAGGAATAGGTATAAGTAGCAGGGGTTCCTTATATATGCACTGACTATTTTTGACGTTCCCATTGCAGCGCATATTTTATCGGCACCGCTGTGGAAACGCCAAAGGAAAGTCACACAAGACGCATTGAAATAGATGGCGCTTTGGTCTGAACACAGTTAATGTTGCTGAGTGCATCAGAAGTTTCAATGACATTTAGGCCTCATTACGGTTGCAGCCGGACGAGCATCCGACCGCTATCGCCATGGGCAAGTGTCTGTCCGACAATGCGTCGGTGGTCTCACCTGCCTGATTATGATAGGACTGCCATGCAAGTAGTCATAAAATGCCTTTTTCTACAGCGGCTTGCGCTGCGGGCCTGGCCTTACATGATTTTGTTGCAGCTCATATTAAGGCTGTAGGCTGTCTCTCTCTCCCATTACCTAACACTGATTCCCTACCACCGCCTCTGACCGTAAGCTTCAAAGCATGAATTCTAGTTGCTATAAACCATTTTACTTATTTTGAAGTTCATATCTATCATATTAGTGATATTTTACTAGAAAAGAATCTGTTACCACGCATACCAAAACCATGCATGGCTTAAAACCGCAGTCAATACCACGACTATAGTTACCAGGGGTTCCATTACAACGCAAGTCATTACAGCAGCTTGCTTTAGGGAATTCTGGACTCTGGAATAGTTAAAATTACTATTCCAACTCCAGTCGGTGTATCAGTAGGGAAGGCGTTCGACTTAAAATCCAACACAAGTCCAACACTGCATTCCATAAAGCAAGTCGTTGTAATGACGTGCGTTGTAATGGAACTCGTGGTAACGTCGCAGTCGTGGTTCTGACTGCGTTGTTAAGGCACTACGATGTAATGCCTACGTTGTAATAGATGTTTCCCATTTTACTAAATATAAGAGGTCATTTAAAGTATGTTTGCTTCGATAAATACTTTACCAGTGCGAGTACAGGGGTCCAAAGTCTGCCTGAGAGATAGCACTCTAGCTAGTCTACTCATCATTGTCTTCTGTCTTGACCACTGAGAGAGGAATAATGACGTTGTTTACGTGGTTTAAAACACCTGCATATAGTCTTCTTGCTGCAGGAAAATAAGGGCAAGACAACCGTAAAATGAAAAGAATACATCACAAGCCGGATTCCTTACATCAAAACAACTTGTGTTACAGTAAATAAAGCTCCAACCGTGTCTTGTGGTAAACAACAATTCATATCAATACTCCTATGGAGGCCCCTTCTCCCTTTATACAGAGGGAAATATCATAGGACACATTTCCTGGCCTAATGATAGCTAAATGTCAGGAAGTCAACATCAGATACCATACACATTACGTCACACAATGAGTCTCATGAGAAGGCACAAGTTTCCTTCATGGCACTTGTGGAAAAGGAGAGGTTAGTGTACTAGTGTTTGGTACTGGTCTGGTTCACAGAGAGCGTGTGCTATTAAATTCCAGTTGAGAGGGGGAGACTTCCTGTTCGGGAAGAGCAGAGAATGGACACGACGTCATACAGTCACAGGCTTAGCACCTGGTCACAGTGGTTGGTGGGTTTACATGCATCCTTGCAGGCTTGTTTTGTTTTTCCCCAGAGTGGTTTCTGTATTTAAGGGTTTTGTGCCTCGCACCTTCCTTTCTAGGCCTTAAGATACCTCCTCTGTGTCCTATTTCATAGTCTCCGCCATGGTTGCACCAGTGGTCTGTCTGCACTTCAACTCGTCGGGCGGACCTTACCTTGGTGGTAATGATACTCTGTCTCCATTGGGACGGAGTGTCCTAAATCTCAGTTGTATGATGACGTAGCTTCCTGTTACTTCTAGCATCTATTACCTAACGTCTAATGACCAACGTAATTAAAATGCTTGTCAGTTTTCCATTTATTAAACCTGATCTGTGGTTATTGAATCATACATGGACGTTTACTATGTAGCCTACATGTTATATTTGTTTTCTTCTACATTCACAACATTGGTATTTAATTCTATAAATAACATCAGAAGCTCAACACAAAACTTCTTGAGTCATAACCTCTTCCTGTGGTAGAATTGATGACAGCAGGCATTTAAAAAAGAAAGTCACATGTAATGTGCCAATTAGAATCTAAACAAAATGGTCCCAGATTTGTCAGTGCTAAAAATACGTTTTTGTAAACTGGGAGCACAGCTTCTAGCAATCACCAAAGGAAATGGAGAAAACATTTCAGCATTTCGCAATATAGGAAACATTTTCTGGTCCTTGTAGTCGGGGGCTGATGATGAATGATACTGTAACACAAATGGAAGCATTGCATCATTGTCTCTGCCATTTACAGTCCCAATTAGCACTCCCTTGGATGTTTCCAAAGGTTTTTAGGTCCGGCCTAGAGACAGCTTTAGCTGTTAAGCCATCTCATGACTTCATTCATTGGTCTGCGCAGGTTCCTTTCATATTTTGCTCCCACCCACCACAGCCTTCAGCGTACTACAGCTATCACCCTCTCACTGTGAGCAATTGCATTATTTTCTGTCACGTGTGCTTCCACCTAGAAAGTAGATCACTTAAGTGCCTGCTGCGGCAGGCCAAGCTCTGCTTTTATTACTGTTTTTTGATTAATTTTTGCAATGGGTCATTTTTATTATTTTTGGAGGGCAAATGTGCACATCACCATTATTATATTTTCACTTAGTACTTTTAATGTCTGTTACAAGAATAGACGAACATATTTGCTGGCTTGACAAGGCCAGGCCTATTGGCATTGCCAGTGCCTGTTCAGTCTTGACCCTTGTGAGTAGACCGAGACTCTGCATATTGTGCTGCGTCTTGAGTTACATTAAATTGCTGTAAGGATGCCTGATGCAGCGTCTTCATGAGTGGGAGTTAATCGTTTTCACGCTATATCAAAGGTATAACGTCCAGTTTAAGACGATAATAAATGAGATTATTGCACAGAGACGACAGTAAATCAGATTATTATAGAGAAATAATTCCATACACTGTTCATGAATTAAGAGGAGGGCATGCCGGACTCGCAGTGCTTAATTTGAGCCAATGGTTTCCGGTGGGTGTTCGGCACGGCACTTTATTTGGTTTACAGTGTTCGGCACCAGCGTTTAATTGTCACCACTGCACTTATGACAGTCTGCCACATGGTGGCGCTGCTCATCTAATTTAGAGCTGAACAGAACAACGTTATTAATACAATATACGTTAAAAATTAATAATACCTGCCTCCCCAGCCCTTCCGTTAGCTTTGGGGGCCTGGAATAATCTGAACTGTCGTACTTGCAGGCGAGAGAGATGGCTAGGAGTTGTTTTGACAGCGATGACAGGGGCGACCGGTAGTGCACGCTGCAGTGGCCTCCTGGGTAGGGTTATGGCACTTATTATTTTACAAATTAAGCACCTATGGTGGATGCATGGTAATGCCAATGGGGGAAGTCGTTCAGTGGCTTATTCATAAAAGCGCCGGGACTAGAGAGTAAGTGTGGCAATATGTGCACGAGCCTAGGAACCACTCAGGTCCCTGAGGTCATACGTATGTTGCTGCTTCTCAATAACCGAATGAGCGTCGGATGGCATTGTGTGGGGGTCTCTGCATGTTAGAACTGGGGTCACCAATTCCAACACGGTAGCTTGGCGCGAGGCAGGAAGGCACCCGAAGGCAATGTGTAAAGCAGTGGTGCAGCACACACTCACACTGAGTCAAATAAACAAGACCCCCTTGGGTATCTTATGTAGCATACATCCGTTCTTTCACATTCACTCACAAGAGTCAGGTATTAGCACCAATAGGAGTCCAGAAAGGTAGTGTATATAGAATAATAAGTATATTTATTATGTATCATAAAAACCGTTAAAAAAACATTAAAAACATTTTATCACAAAATCAATGAGGGAGACAAAAAGACTTAAAGGGAAGTACACAAGCAGCGATGTCTTATACTGTAAATCTAATAGGCACTTAAAGATACATCAATCAAAGACTGACAAGTTCATAAGTACATATTTCATAAATGTGTCACGTCTCTTATACAATTATATCACAAGATATTATCTGTGCCTTTGTGGACCTAATGTTTTCTCGGTGTCCAGAAGCGTTGTGTAAGTCCTTCCCATAAAATCTGTACAAAAAAGCGACGCATTTCGGTGGTATCAAATGATTCCCCACCTTCTTCAGGCTAGCACAAATGCTTGTAACACAACTCCCACAAAAGATAATATCTAATCGGGGGTGTGCTCGTGACTTTAGATTGTCACTTCTTCATTAGTGACATCTTTCAACCGCAGAATTTTTTATAGAATTCAGCCTTTAATAAAAAAGGTGGTAATCTCCTCCCTTGTGTGTTCCTTCAAGGTGGCACCAGTGTTACACTCTGGATAAAGTTGTAAAAACGTGCCTTCCGCAATGATATTTCTTATTGCTAGGTTCCAGGTTGTATGCCCCACAGAGGCTATGGGACTCCTTTGTTGCCCAGCTCGCATCCAAAGAAACACAGTGATTACTTAATGTTCTTCTTGGAATGCTGGTTGTCGGGACTAAAAAGCCTCGCGACTTGCCTCTGATCTCCGTCCGATACTCACACTGAGACAGTAACTCGCACTCAATAGAAGGATACCACACCAGGTTGTTTTATGAAACAAGACTCTTTATCTACTTTTAGTTCAGGCAGGTAACACCTCTTAGGTACTAGGCTAATGTAGGCAACATCTCTTAGGCATCAATTCAATAAAGATAACCATTCGGATAGTCAGGGGCATCATAGGCAACATTTTCTATAAGCAAACATTAGTAAAGTTAACATCCCCTCTGCACTTCCGCAATGAGGTAACACTTTGGGGGCATGTATATAACATCAAAACATTTCCTAGGTATGATTCCTTCAGGTAACAGTCCTTAGGCCTGGGTATCATAAAAGTAACATGCACCACATTTCCTATGCAGGTGGGTAATATAGGTACCGGGATAACATCAACATCTTATCTCTTGTGGCATAAGGTTAATACCAGTACTCGGGCTGGCTAAGGCAGTTCTGGTGTTTAATGTAGACCAAGCACCTAGCAGTTCCCACAAGAAGGGGTTAATGGGGCCTTCGCGGCCCGGTTCCAGTCTCCTGGGGTGAGGGGCGGTCACGGGGCTGCCACTCTGATCTGTTGAGGCTCCTCGGCAGCCCCGCTATTCCCACTGATGTCTCCGCCCTCCCCCAGGGGTGTTACCTTTAGGCTCCGGTCTCCCCCTGGGCCTCGTTCTCTCTTTGGGGCCCGCGCAGGCTCTGCGGGCCCCCAGCTGCTCCTCACTCCCTCTCCGAGCCTCTGCACACACCTTGAACCGGGCCAGGAGAGGTAGGGGGGCTCCCGCTTTTCTCAGAGCCCCCACGCGGAGGCCTGGACGGCTCTGGGTCTTCCGGCGCTTCCCCGGCCCAGTAACCAATGCGGGCGCGGCTCTCAGGGGCGCAGCAGCCTCAACCAATAGCAGCGCAGCTCACCGGGGGCGTGGTCTATGACGCTGCCGGCACCCCGGTTGCCCCGCAATGCTCCTCAGCCGCTCCCAAGACCTGGCGCGGCCTACCCAGCACCCGTGGCGGCCCTGACCTCGCTTCAGGGGCCGCGGCGGTGATTTCTGGGCACAAGGCGCGTTCGGCGGTAGCACCCCAGTTGAAGGCACACACAGGCTCGAGGAGCATGCTGCGCTTTGGCCTTCACCGCGCCTGGGCCGCAGCGGTGATTCCTGGGCCCAAGGCGCGTTCCTTTGGACACGGCGTGGGATGGCAGGTATCTGGGGCTGCGGCGGTGATCTCGGCAGATCGCGCGCTTCCTGACACAGCGCTGGAGAGTCTCAGCATACCGAGGCACAGCAGCAATTCAGCCAAGTCCTGGGCTGCGGCAGTGATCTGGGGGCAAATAGCGCTCAAGAGGCACAGCGCTTGGTAGCACAGGCAGATTACTTTCCCATAGCGCTAGGTGGGCACAGTTCTGGTAATTTGGCACCAAGTGGGCCCAGCGCTTTAACTGTGGATCCCCCCAGCAGCAGCAGCTCTCACAGGGTCCTCAGCACTTCAGGCTCAGCGCTAGTCGTTAGCAGGTTGTTGGTTGCAGTTACTTGCGGGAAGGGTGGGAGTTGAGTTGACGGGCATAAAAGGCAGGATGGTTCCCTGCAGCACACTGGAGTTGGTCTCCTGGATTTCCCCCTCACTGGGCAAGGTCAGCAGGCTGGCAGAGTCCCTCAGCTATCTTGGGTACAGCAGGGCCTAAGCTCAGTCAGTCTCAGTAGTGTAGGTTCCCTCCTAGGTCCCACCGCCTATACTCCAGCTGAGGTTCCCCCAGGTCCAGTGGTGCCCCAACTAACTAGTCAGGTTTCCCTCCTTTCCTCTTATACCCCTAGGTCAGGTGACCCTCCTGAAAGGCGGCAAAGCATAACTCCTCCCTGGGATGGAAGGTTCCAGGAGCTTCTACATGTCTGGCTATGGGACAAAAAGGCGGGACGGCAAAGATACAGTAACAGTATGTCCCAGCCTACTCCTAACTACTGGTGCGTGTATGTTCAGTGGCCACTCCGCAGTAGCAGGGGCCTGTGGCAGCCATGTTATTGGGAGAGAGCACCTGCACCTCAGCAGTGTTTGGCAGTGGTAAGGCGCCCAGAGGCCGAGGTCCAACAAAAAGATGGTGGCAAAAAATGAGGCGCAAAGGGAACAAAATGGGTTAAGACCACCCTAGGGCTGACAGGTCTAACACTGCAGTAATGGAGAGTTGTGCATGCCATAAGGTCCACCATGAAAGTGAACTTTACCCACACCTTTCAAACCTCTACATGGAGACAGCGAGGGCATCTGGATAGGTCATTTATATCTGAAAAAGTGTTGATAAGTCTTATATTAAACCTTTTTCAATCCCAATATGTGACCAGAAGAAACCTGACACAAGTACACATGTATGACGGGGGCACCGCCACGTCAGATAAATGCCCTAGGTGTAGTCAAGAAGGGCTGATGTGTATTGCATAATGTCGGGGTATATACATAATAATGAGCTAATATCAATGCAGGCTAAGGTAAGAGGGCCTACTGGAGTATGGGGGAAGTGGCAATGAAGAGGAGGGGGGGTGGCCCCACCCTGTGACTGAGAAGCCTCAAACCGCTCCAGGTAGGGACAGATGCATGTCTAGGTCGCCTGTCTTGTTCATGCACCTCTTATGTAACTTCTGTATCTGGATACTTGCTAAAGGAACACATGATTTATATTACAAGCAATTCTAGATGAGAAGGTGCATGTGCATGCTTACAGCAATGTTATGCATCATGCTACAGATCCCTGTAACTACTCAATAGAGTGAAGTCTACAACCCCGTAACTTTGTAAACCCCAGAATTGAATTTGAAGTAGTGCGAAGATTCCTTCATTTCTACTCCTCGTTCTAAGGCGTGGAGTTGTACTCGCGGCCTTGAACTGTGGCTGCAGACTGTGCTGTGCAACAGCAGCCAAGATCTTAGCAGATAAGCGCCACCGCCTTAAAAATGAGCATTGGCCACGGCAGTTTAGCAAGAGGTAAACTACCGCAAATACTTCTACTACTAATGAAGTAAAAACATAACCAAGTGACGCGTTGGCCTTGTTCCAGTAAGTATTAGTTTGCAGAATAAAGAAGTCATAAGAAGTTTCGCCGTGATGCGCGTGATTAACAGTTTTCAGTCACAATGCCTTTCACCATAAATGAATTCTGTAATAAAATAAACACGCATGTAGGAACGTAGGAAACCATTGTGACTCTCCAAAGGTCCACTGATGAAACTAGAAACGTAATGCACTTTGAAAAATGCTGGGCTGCAGAAAAACATTAACCTGTGCTGTACGCAGACCTTTGCTGAATGCAGACTGAGGAATGCCACAGCCATGGTAACAGGCAGCATACCCCAGTGGCAGAGAAGCGCAGTACAAGCAGAAATAATAACAAGCATTGGCATAGCCAATAGGTCTCGCCTTTGGGACCTTATAAGTGTTAAGCCATGCAACACTTGATGCTGTTGCACCAAGGATATTGTGCTGGATAACTAAACACTTATAAGGTCCCAAAGGCGAGACCTATTGGCTATGCCAATGCTTGTTTTACTTTGAGAGGGAAGGAACCAGCACTTCTCAAGACAGGCGTAATACTTTTGATTGGAGAGCCCCGGCACTTCTCAGAAACAAACAGGTGCTCTGGTAAAGAGTACCTGCACTTATATTTTTCCATTCGTAGCACTGAAAATGCCTACCCAAGAGCTACCTGTAGTGTCAATAGGGAATATATGTGTGTATCTGCATATCTATCTGTGCGTGTGCACGTGTATGTATGTGTGCTTGTGTGTGCATATCTGTGTGTACATATGTGTGTGCTTGTGTGTGTGCACATCTGTGTGTGCGTGTGCCCATGTGTATGTATATGTGGGTGCTTGTGTGTGTGTGTGTATGCATATGTGTGTGTGCGAGTGCACATTTGTATATATGTGTGTGCTTGTGTGTCTGCATATCTGTGTGGGCGTGTGCACATGTTGTGTATGTGTGTGTGCATATTTGTGTGAGCGCATGCACATGTGTATATGTATGTGTGTGCATATCTGTGTGTGCACATGCACATGTGTATGTATGTGTGTGTGCATATCTATGTGCACATATGTGTGTGTGTGCATATCTGTGTGTGCGCGTGCACGTGTATGTATGTGTGTGCTTATGTGTGTTTGTGTGCATGCACATGTTTATGTGTGCTGGTGTGTGTGTTTACCACACACACAGCTTTCATTGTTGGATGCTTCAGTTAGCCTCAGTAAGCACCCCGCCACTGAGTGCCCCGGTGCATGAGGCTGTTTAATCATTGAATGTCCCGGAGAGGCTGCTGGATTCCAGGCCTGCCGCCAGGGCAACGGGCCTGTGCGTTTTTGTGGAATTATCCCACCTTGATGGGAATGGAGGCACCTACTCCTTTCCTGTGTAACATGCGGCATAGGGGGCAGGGAGGAGGCCTGCTTCATCCGTGCATTCTGCTTTATTTGAAATCGAAGAAGCTCTTTCGGTTGAAATGGGAGCGAAGATGACAAGTAAACTTGTTCGGGCGGAGGTTCTGAGGATGTGTGGGGAGCTGTCTCCGGGCCCAGGGGTGGAGCTAGACAGGATGTTTAAATCCTCACTTGGAAAAGTCTCCCTGCGGAGCAGACCGGCGATATGATGCCTTCCCGCATAAAATGTGTATCGGTGCTAAACTCTCTCATGCTCTGCGGCCCTTGGCTTAGTGGTAACATGTTCCTGTGAGTACTTTATTTTTATTCAAGATTCATCACAGTGAGAGATAGTATGAGAGAGAGTAAAAGAGAGACGGAAAGGGCTTGTCTGTGCCAGAGCGGTCTGTGGACGGATGGCAGTATGCAAGCACAGGTGGACGGATAAAAGCATGTAGTGCATACATGCTGGACGGTTGGACGGATGACAGCATGCATGCACTGATGGACGGATGACAGCATGAATGCACTGATGGATGGATGAAAGCATGTATGCACGGGTGGACGTATGACAGCATGCATGGACCTGTGGACGGATGGACGGATGACTGGATGTGAACTGTTATAATTTCCTAGGCGTTGATAGCTGAACCATCTGGTGACATTATATGTAAGAACGTGCGCCTGCAAGATGTGTTTTGAGCTTGGCAGTATGGTGGGGAAAAAAGGAATGCCCGTGATCTGTCTTCTATCGGGAGCCAGGTCTGCGAGCGGCAGAAACATCTGCCATGCCTGCAGACCAGATGGCATTCTATCGTCATGATTGCTGGGAGATATAAAACAGCGGAAAGAGCAATTTCGTGCCATCTCGTGCTCCTACCCCTAGGGCGCCCCACCCAGGGGGATGCTCAGTGTGCGAGGATAGACAGCGGCCTTTATCTAAAAGAGTCTGCACATTGTTGAAACAACAATGGAGGTTAGAGGGTGCAGGCATGTGTCCCGAGATAACTGAACAGCAGAAAGGGTGTTCAGGTCTTTGACTAAATAATGGTTGTTTGATCCTCCTGGGGAGAGGCAGCACTTTTAGCATGGTTAAACAAGCGCGCATGCCTCGCGCTGCAAGTAAAAAAAAAAAAAAGGAGGCACGTCTGGTGAGTGGTGTGCAATGTGCGCGCGCCATAACGAGAGAGGAAAGCCAGATGGCGCCTCTGCTTGTCATTGTGCGTGTAACCGCACGCTCTATGCCAACCAAAAAGCTGTGGCCGGCTTTTTAAAGCTCACTAACTAAATGTCTCGCCAGAGCATCGCATGCGCTGGCTCAGGTGAGACCTAAAAAGCATTGGAGATGCAATAGATCTCGCATATGCGAGAGTTAGAGCGAGTGGCTTCGTAAATGACAATGTGTTTTAGTGCCCTTAAGTTGTATTCGGATAATACGGATAATGTGACATTTACACAGTATGTATATTGAATGCGTGAGAGAGTGCTTCAGAACGCAAGTTGTGAAACCTTAGAACCCATAAACTACGATTTAAGAGTTTTTTTTTAACTATGGAGGAAGCAATTAAAGAATGAAAGAATTAAATGTTACACTCCAGTAGTGAGGTTAATATACAAAACACTCCGCATGTAGTAGATGCAAACCCCCTACTGGCAGTTGTATGCATGTTGCAGCTATTTTAAGGTAAATAACCGGTAAATTGGCCTCCAGCTCTTATCTACATTGTTTTTCCAAGTCCACTAGCCTGAAGTACACAGGACGTACTTACCTTGCAGTCTTGCTCACTGTACAAGCCCTTGCTCTTTGCTGCAGGAAAGGTCTCCTGCGCAAAGAGAACAATGCAATAGGTCTCGCAATGACATTTTTTTGACCTATTGGCATTGAAAATGTTATTGTTTTTTTTTCCCTTCGTGAAGCATTAATCAAGTAATTGCGTTGTAAATGACAATGTCTTTCTATTATTTGTACTCTTTTCGGTGCCTCACAACATTCCGAACTACAAGCCCCAGATTGCAAAGTTAAAACACAGAGGTGGGTCAGATACTCAGCCCTGGCATAGGAACTTAAGCTGCCTGGTAAACTTGTTACAAAGATCTAAAACTCCTCCCGATCAGTGGTGAGCAAAGACTCAAGAGGTGCGGTTTTCCTTTGCATTATGGGACATGTGGTCCTTGAAGAGCTGTAAAGAAGTGTCAGCGCAGCGCTTGTTGTCTCTTCTCACACCTAGCCAGGGACCACTGCATCAGACGAGAGGCCGGGTATGGCATAATAAACAGTACCTTGACCGCTCCCTGCCTTCTTCGGACAGTGCTTAAGTGCCTTTCACAAACACATTCGCTATCCACAGGGCTGTGATGCTATTCAGTTCACGTGGGCGCTGTTTAACAATTCATACTGTGGACAAAGCGAAGGCACATAATGTTTGTTGTGTGCTTTCTGCTGCTTCTGCCACACACCCCAGTGTCCCGCGCACTCGTCTGTAAAATCACATTGTGATGCAGAAGTTATTTAGCGTCCAGTTCTTTTAATTAATATGTTTTGTTTCAGCGCTTTCAATTTTATCAAACCGGGGATGTGCAGATTATATGATTTGGTCAGGATCACACTTTGCTGCTAAGAGAGAAAGTGTGAATTATTGTGCAAGGTCCTCGGATGCCGTTTTCTCCCCCGACACTACTGGCCTCATTGCCATATTAGATAGCGCTGGTTGTGTAGTATTAGCACTGGTTGTGTAGTATTAGCGCTGGTTGTGTAGTATTAGATGGCCCAAGTTGTTCAGTATTAGATAGAGCGGTCGTGTAGTATTACATACAGTGGTTATGTATCTCCAGCTACGGTGGTAGATTTGCATTTGGTTAAACATCAATGAACAGCAGATGTGTATGGCGGGAAGCACCGGGTTCCCATTGGGCGCGTGTCCACAGCACTAAAGTCTCCATCAGTGCTGCCACGCTCTCTTGCAGCCTTGGTGGAGGACGTCAAAGGTTCTGTGCGCATATTTAAATATGCACACAGATTTTGTGATGCATTTCACATGTGGTATGCCCGGGGTGTGGCAGAGGCAGATGTGTCCAGAATTCACAGATGCTACGTGAAAGTCATAAGAGAAAGCTGCCAACGCTAGATAGCCACAAGAGGGCGGCAGACTTGAGCATAAGACTGAAGCATCCTTATTGCTAGAGGGAAAGAGCATCCAAACAGAAAAATATAATTTGGTCCCTAGCTTTGAAAATGTCATCTGGTTCATTTATCTGGCTGAGTAAAACCTTGCACAGGACTCCTGATAGAAAGGTGCAATGCAACGAAAGCCGTACAGCTGGGAATCTCTGTGGGGATCGAAGTACACCAGAGTGGTTTCTGCTGACAAGGCTGCTTTTGTGCGCTTGAAGGATCCGTCGTGCTCAGGCTCCCAGGACCATGGGTTGAAGGCCTTTGTTAAGTCTCTGAGCAGGCCGGTGAGGTCTGACAGATTCTTGATCAAACGCCCACAGTATGTCACCATACCTAAAAAACTACGGACGCTGGATACTGAGGTAGGGGCTGGAGCCTCTTGTATGTCTTTCACTTTGTCTGGGTCTGGGCCAATGCCTTTGTCGGAGAACTTGTAGCCGAAGAAGCTGATGTCACGTTGCAAAAAATCGCACTTCTCCTGGTGGAGCGTGAGTCCACAGTCGCGGAGACGTGCGAAGACAGCCTGGAGGTGGAGGAGATGTTCTTCCAGTGTTGGGGCGTGCACCAGGATATCGTTGCTCACGTTGACGACACCCTCTAGCCCGTGGAGGATATTCTTTTTTTTTTTTTAAATTATTTTTATTAAACATACTCGACATAGAGGTACAGTTCCACTCAGATCAATTATAGGGAACACGGGGGAGGAGCCTAGCGCGCATCCAAGATGGTCGCGTGAGCACAGGGCTCCCCGGACCCTCGCTGCTCCTCGGAATTTATCCTGAATCTATCCTGACCCGGTTGATGGAATCTGGGAGACGAATGCTGGCTGAACACTAAACTCCTTTCGGAAATCAAATCGGACCTGGCAATCCGGAGTTATGGTGGTTTGAACTTTTGAGGCCCACCCTACGGCAGTGCCCGATGCGAGGGTGATCTGTGGAGCCGGGGCGTAGTTGAACAACAACGGCAGCGGAGCGGTGCCAGTGGCCGTCACATCACTTTCGGTTTCACTTTTGGTCTTTGAGGGGCTGGACTGTGGACTTGCCTGGTGCGACTGGGCTTCCATTTTGCCATCGCTTGATGCCGGTGGCTTTGTCTGCTGCCAGTGTGCTCATTGACGGTGGTCCCTTCGCTTCGCCATATTGCGGCCTGTGGTGCGACACACGTCTGCCTGGTCTGTGCCATCTCGACGCTTCCTCGGTGGTCCCCTTCGGCGATCGAGGTTCCCATATGAGGCAGGGGAGACCCCGAGAGGCGTAAGACCAAGACATCCCTACGTGGGGGACCGGTCCAGACGAACAACATGGACCGCTACACTCAGGGTAAAGGATCCCCCGGGACAGCCAATGTCCCCCCGGATGACACCAGTGGTGGCCCGTCCGTTTCTCCGGATCTGTCCCTGCAGGACATCATGGGCGCCATTACGGGCATCAGAGAGACCATCGCTACACAGTACGAGGCCTTGGCCCGTAAAATCGACACGGTGGCCATTGACATTACCCTAATCCGGGCGGATCTCTCTAAGACCAACAAGAGGGTTCAATCGATGGATGTGCGGACGTCCTCCCTTGGGACGGACGTGTCGGACCTGAAGGCCACTCTCGGCGATCTCAAGTCGGCCAATGATCTGATGGCCCGGCGGCTGGAAGACTTCGAGGGACGGGCCCGCCGCAATAACATCCGCGTCATAGGCGTTCCGGAGACCTCCGATAACCGCCCGGTTGATCTTCTGGTCGAGGAGCTCATCCTCGAACATCTTGCTCCCGCTGGCCTGAGTAAGTTTTTCGCTGTGGAGCGGGCCCATCGAGTCCCAGGTGGCCGGCCGCGACCGGGTGCCCCCCCCGAGGCCTATCGTTGCGAGACTTTTCCACTACAAAGACCGAGACGCGATTCTGCAGGCCTCACGGGTTCATGGCCCGGTCCGACATGAGAACTCGTCCATTAACTTTTTCCCGGACTTCACCCAACTTGTCAAGAAACAGCGGATGGGCTTCCAGGGGGTGAAGCGGTGTCTCCTGGACCTCGGTCTCAAGTACTCTATGCTTTATCCTGCAAGGCTCCGAGTGGAACATGAAGATCGGACTACCTTTTTTGACTCTCCTGTGACTGTGAGTGACTGGCTGGATTCGCTGCCAGATCGGGGCGACCGGACTGGGCCCTCTGTCGGTACCGAGGGTGGTGGGTCTCCTTTGGAGTGACTTATGGTCCCGGACTCTGCCAGGTTGTGCTGTTCGGCTGGGTTCTACTTCTTTTGTGCATTTTGTTTCACTATGTTGTGTGTGGGGAGCGGGCGGGGACGGGTCCCCTCCCTCCTCCGGGGTCTTTTCGTAGAATGGGGTTTGTAGGGCGACAGGCACACTGCAAGTTGGGGTGGTTTGAACCGCAGGGGTGCAGGGTGGGGGGTGTTGGAGTTGGGGGGGGGTTGGTGGGTGGGTGGGGTTGTTTGCATTTGTGTTTTTTGTTTTCAAGGCGAAGTATTGGCTATGGTTCATCCTTGGGTGTTGAGCTCTTTGCTAGGGGGCCCTTGATCTACTGGATGGGATGGGGGGGGACGGGTTGAGACTGATGTCTTGGAACGTCAATGGGTTGGGGGACCGTATCAAACGGGGTGTTGTGCTGCAATATCTGCGTCGTTTGACTCCTGATGTGGTGTTCTTACAGGAGACGCATCTGGTTGGCAATGTTTGTCGGGCTATGAACAGGGGGGGATATCGACTTGTGGCCCACTCTGGTTTCACCACTGGTTCGAGAGGGGTGGGCATTCTCTTGCGAGCTTCACTTCCGTTGGAGATCACCGGGGTGGTCCCAGACGATAGAGGGCGCTATGTGGCTCTGACTGGGAGGTGGGAGGGGCAGTCCCTTTCCTTGATCTCAGTCTATGTTCCCCCGGGCCTCCAGAACTCCACCTTCTCAGACTTGGGTCGTATGTTGCTTGGGCTTCCTGACAGTCTTCTGCTTATGGGTGGGGACTTTAATTCGGTTGTCTCGGGTGACCTGGACCGTCATCCGCCCAGGGCCCTCCCTGCTGCCCAGGCGTGGCTGGGCGGGCTCCTGGAGACCTTCGGTCTGGTGGACTGTTGGAGGTTAATGCATCCGGCGCAGTGTCAGTACACCTTTCACTCTGGGGCCCATGGGAGTCTCTCCAGACTGGATTATTTCCTTATGCCCGCGGCCCAGGCTACTCGGATTCGAGAGGTCAAACACCTGGCCAGGGGTATTTCTGATCATTCCCCACTGTGGTTGCTTTTTGACACCGGGTCGCGGTCCGCTGGGCGGATCGCTCCTATTAACCCTTGGTACCTGCGAGACCCCAAGATCCGTGATAGCCTGATTAAGTCGATTGATCAATATTTTTCTGAGAATGAGGGGTCGGTATTGTCCTCGGTGTCCCTGTGGGAAGCTTTCAAAGCAGTGCTCCGCGGGCATGCCCTGTCCCAGATAGTGGAGGCCAAGAGGGTCAAGAGAGAGGCGGTTGTGACGCTGGAGACTGAAATATCGGGGCTGGAGGCAGCCTTGGAGGCGGGTGTCACCCCGGATGGGCTGCATGCCCTCAGCCTGAAGCAGTTTGAATATAAGTCTCTCGTCACTGATGCTGCCAAGACTATATATAGGGAGCAGCAGGGCAGGTTGTATGACGCCGGAGACAAGGCGGGTAGGCTGATTGCCTGGTTGGATAAGAAGGAGAGAGTGAATCGTGTGGTCCCGGAGCTTCGGGTGTCGGATGGAGTGTGTGTGACTGACCCTGGTGAGATTGTGGAGTGTTTTGCTGACCACCTCCGTGCGGTGTACTCCCCGGTGTCCAAGAGAGATGAGGACGACTCTCGTCTTCTGCTTCGGGATCTTGCCCTGCCCGGCTTATCCGTCGATGACCGCGAGCTGATGGATGCCCCTTTGTCTGTCGAAGAGATTGCTACTGCGATTCGCTCCCTCCGCTCGGGCAAGGCTATGGGCCCCAACGGCCTGCCGATTGAACTATATAAGTTGCGCCCGGATAAAATCGCGCCTTTCCTCCGTCATATGTTTCAGGAATCGCTCGAGAGGGGTTCCCTTCCTGACGACCAGCGTCTGGCTACTATAGTAGTGATTCCCAAGGAGGGTAAGCCACGTGACCGCTGTGCCTCCTATAGGCCTATTTCCCTGCTGAATGCCGAACCCAAAATCCTTGCTAAGGTCCTCGCTAATCGCTTGCTGAGCGTTATATGTGACTTGATACATCCGGATCAATGTGGCTTCATCCCACATCGTAATACCGCTCTTAACTTACGGCGTCTGCTCGGCGTCCTTGCTAGGGCTGAGTACTTGGCTGAACCGGCCATATTGGTTTCCCTAGACGCCACGATGGCCTTTGATACCATTGAATGGCCATTTCTTTGGGCCGTCTTGGCGAAGTTTGGGTTTGGGGAGGGGTTCCTTGGCTGGGTGAAGCTCCTTTATGCTGGACCAATGGCTCAGGTGGTTGTCAATGGGCGGGTTTCTCGGCCTTTCGCTCTCGGGAGGGGAACTAGGCAGGGGTGCCCGTTGTCCCCGCTGCTCTTTGCTCTCGCCCTGGAGCCGCTCGCTGCCTGGCTCCGTTGGGAGCCCTCGATTAGAGGGCTCCGGTGGGCCCCGGGCTTCGAGGATCAGGTTTCGTTGTACGCGGATGATATTCTCTTGTATCTCACCTCACCGCGGAAGTCGCTCAATGTTCTCTTTGATGTCCTTACTTCCTTCGGGAAAAACTCGGGTCTGATAATCAACTGGTCCAAATCTTGTGTGTATTCTATCTCTGGTGGTTCTCCTCTCTTGCCGCCTCGGCTTCCGCTCCAAATATCTCAGTCCGGCTTTAAATACCTGGGGGTGTACGTTTCGTTGGATCCGGCGGTCCGCTATGAGCAGAATCTCCTGTCTCCACTTCGGCGTTTGAGGGCAGATACGGCTCGGTGGTGTAAGCTGCCCTTGTCTCCGCTTGGTCGCGCGGCGCTGTTTAAAATGATGTCCCTTCCCAGATTCCTTTATGCACTCCAGAACTTCTTCGATGTCATTCCTGCGGCCTACTTTAGGGAGGTGGAGAGTTTGCAGAGGAGACTGGTTTGGGACGGGCGATCGCGTATCGCGTTGGCCAAGCTGACTCTTTCCTGGTATGACGGGGGCATCGCGCTTCCTGATATTAGACGGTACTATTGGGCCTCCCAGCTGTCTGCCATTAACCATGCTACGTACGCTCCTGGTTCGAACCCGGCATATGAGATGGATAAATTCCTGCTCCCCGGCGGTAACTATAACAGAGCGCTTTACTCGCGGTCTGCTGGTAGGGCCCTTACGGGCCCTACCAGGATTGCGGTCCATGTATGGAAGGCGGCTAACGTGGCGATGGGCTGGAGTGAGCGTTTAACGTGCGCCACTCCTCTATTCGACTCAGACCGCTTGCGAAACCTCTGGACAACGAAAGGCTTCGAGCGCTGGGATACAATCGGCATCAGCAGAGTGGGGGACCTGTGGGTTAAAGGTGCGGTTAAATCCTTCGCGGCGCTTCAGCGCGAGTATGAGCTTAGTGACAGAGAGTTCTTCCGTTATGCACAGGTTCGGCACGCCCTGCTTTCGGTCTTTGGGGAGGGGACCACGGTCCATTCTTCTTCGCCTCTCGAGGACCGCATACTCGACGGTCACGTCCCCGACAGTACTATTTCCCTGATTTACAAAAAACTGATAAACAATCGGGCTGACCTCTTGGTGCGTCTTCGGGAGGCATGGACGGGAGATGGGGTGGAGCTGGACGATGAGGACTGGCAGACTGCACTGTCATCCCCTAAGGAGGTGGCCATCCCGGCCCGTCTCCGCCTGGTCCAGCTTAAGATTCTCCATCGTGTATATGTGACGGGCCCCCGCCTGGTCTCGATGGGGTTCTCAGACGACGGACTCTGTAAGCGTGGCTGCGGGCTCAGTGCTACTTTTCTCCATATCCTATGGGAATGCCGCGAGGTGGCGGAATACTGGCGCCGGGTGCATGATAATATGAGACGAGTCACCGGGGTCGCTCTGCTGCCGGAGGTGCGTCGTTGTGTGCTGAATGTATGGGAGCCCAATGACTGCAATGCGGCTCAGGCTCGGTGGGCGGCCTTGGGGAACATGATTGCAAAGAGAGATATTGCACAGCTTTGGGGTTCCCAGCGGCCTCCCACCGTGTCCGTCTGGAAGGAAAACATGGACTGGTGCATGTTCAGGGAAAAAACGGTGTATGTGGCCCGTGGTAAACCGGGGGCTTGGGGGAAAATTTGGGGGCAGTGGAACGCGTATCGTGGGTCTATCTGTGCTCCCCCTTTGGTGGATACGTCCGGGGTTGCCTCGTCCCCCTGATCCTTGAGGGTTCCTTGTGCATCTCGTACTTCGGAGTACAGATTTGGTTCTCTCGTTGCCCCCCCCCCTCCCTCCCAGGTCTTCTTTTCTTGACCGCCCTCGGGTGGTTGGGTGTTGACTCCCCCGGCTGGTGTTCGCCGCCCTTCATAAGTCGTTTCGCCTTGTTTGTTGTATTTTTCTTTTTTTTTTGTTGTTGTTATTTATACTAAAAGTGTGTATTCTGATTTCCTTTATGTGCAGTCTGATTTACTGTGATAGAGCGGAGCCCCTGTGGGCTAGCCATTGTTTTCTGATATGCTGGAACACTTTGACTACTAGCGGCCGGCCCTGGTGGTTGTAGGCCCGTGTTTGTAACCCTTTTATGCACAATAAAATCTTTTCAAAAAAAAAAAAAAAAAATTATAGGGAACACAGCAAAACCAAGGTGCACAGACATAGTAGGATGATGCTTGGAAGTTACAGGGAGGGGGGATTATCACCTTCGGGGTCACCTGGGGCAGTGCATATGTAGCCACGGTATTCGTTCCAGGGAGCCCAAATCCTGGACCATTTTTGGGGACAACCCCTAACCGCATATACTGTCTTTTCCTGCAGCATACACCAATCGGGATCTGTCTCCCAATCCACAACCCTTGGAGCATGTGTTGCCCCCACAGAGTTGAGCAATATTTCTCTTGGCAATCATGCAGCCCAATGTGACCCATTGTATAGTGTGTGAGTTAAGGTCAGTGGGTTCCCAAATATTGAGGAGGCATCTGGGGGCCTCTGGCTTTACAGTGAGTTCCAGTGTTTGGCTTATAATGTCGTGAATTTTGCGCCAGTAAGTCTGTATTTGGTCGCAGTGCCATATTATGTGCATAAATGTGCCTAGTTGGGTACACCCCCTTCTCCACAACCCATCCGTTGGACCACCCATGTGTATTAGTTGGGGACCCGTGATGTAAACTCTATGCAGTATTTTTAGTTGCACAAGGCGGAGGTGCGCTGGTATGGCGACAGTTTTGGGGGAGGAGACTGCGGCCTGCCAATTTTCATCGTCCAATTCGATCCCGTCTTCAACCCATTTCTCTCGTAGGGACAACAATGGATCATCAATATTGTTGATGAGTTTTCTATAAGTTAGGGAGATGGCTTTCTCGGGTAGATGACCATCTAGTAGTCTGTCCTCTAGTGGAGAATACTCAGGTGGGGAGGTGTTGCGGGACTGCGCTGTTTGCAATGCGTGGCGTACTTGTAGGTAACGAAAACGCTCTGACTCCGCCATGGCAAATTGACATTGGCGTGGAGGACATTCTTGATGATGTTCTGAAAGACTTCAGCCGCGCTGGAGATGCCGAAGTTAAGTTGCTTGTACCTCCAGAGTCCTGCGAGTGTTGAAAATGTGGTGATCGGACATGAGTCTGGGTGTAGAGGTATCTGGTGGTAACCTGATCATAGGTCCATCTTCGAGAACCTGGATCCTGCCAGCTCACTGATGATATCGTCTACCGTCGGTGTGAGGTGACGTTTTCGTTTTATGGCCAAGTTCAGAAGGCGCATGTCCACGCAGATGCGCACAGCGTCCGGTTGTTTCGGTTTCTTCGCCACGACAATGGGTGACACCCAAGGCGTTGGTCCGCTCACCCGTTTGATGATGCCTGCCTTTTCGAGCAGCCGCAGCTTGGCCTCCACCTTTGTGCGCCAGTGGAACGCAATCCGCCGGTGCCAGCAATTGGGGCTACTGATTTGTCGATGTGGAGCCTGAAGGCCGTCCCTTTCAAACATTCTATTCCTTTGAACAGACCTGTGAAGTCTTGGAGGATGCCGTTGAGGTAATGGGTGTGCACGGTGAAGGCGAAGTGGATGAGGTAGAAGTTTTGTGCTGTGCAGCAGCTAAAGAGGAACCCTGATCCGTCCTGTGACACGTAGACCTTCGCCTGTTGGTGGGTGTTCGCATGAGAGAGATCCGCTTGGAAGACGCCGCGCAGCTTCATACACCTGTATGTTGGTGTTACGGAGTGCTGGAGGATCAGGCAAACTTCTGTAGACACTCTCAGCCATGAGATTGATGGTGGCTCCTGTGTCGATGAGGACAGACTGCCCTTGTATTCCAATAGTGCTGATGGGTGCAGACTGCCGGGCGGCTGGGAGTGTGTTAAACATTCGTACCACATGGACTGTCGCCACATCGTCTTCGTCCATGTCACTGTCGGGGGACTCACCCGGGTTAAATTCGATGGCGCACACCTGCGTCTGCGGGCCTCTGGGTTGCCTTCTCTGTGACGAACGGCATACTTTCGAGAAGTGATTGAGCTTCCAACAGGCGCTGCAGGTCTTGCCGCTGGGTGGGCAGGGTCCGTTGTGCGGTAGTGGGCTTCCGCACCATCCACATGGACGAGTCTGTGTGCTCTGCCTGGGGAGCGATGACGTCGGCTTGGAGGGTTTTGGCCGGGCTTCCCGTCCATCGGTGCCAATTGAATGCACCGGTTCTTCCTTGACAGCAGATGTTGAGGCGGGATTCCATATGTGCCGCCCGTGCTTTGGAGAGTTCTTTGGAGCATCCCAGCGTCAGGATGTCCCTCATGGGCATGTTGTAGTCTTATAGGATGGGTTCGCGGAGTTTGGATGAGGCGCACCCTTGGATGAACTGCGCTCTGATTTTGTCGTCCTCTTCAGGGAGGCTGCACGTGCTGGCAAGTTCCTTAAGGCACGCATAGAAGACATTGACAGACTCGTCTGGCAGCTGCCGCGCTTGGCGGAGGGGGAACCGTTCATAGTCAGGATTGATGAACGGTTCGAAGTGCGCCGTGAGGGCATCCTGCATGGAGGCGTAGTTCCGAGGGGTCCACCTTCTCAGACGGTCTTTGAGATTTTATGGATCTCAGCACCACCTACGTGAAGGAGCATTGGACGTCTGCGTGGCACAGGGATGTCAACTGCGTTGAAGTAGGTTTTGAGGCGCTGCACCCACGCTTTCCATTGTGCTGCCTGTGATGGAGGGGGGCCGGTGACTGTGAAAGGTTCCAGAGGCGGGATGGACGTCATGGGGCCGAGCAGAGGTGGGCAGTGGGCTGCCTGCCATGTCACGGTGGGCTCGGGATGTCGGTGTGAGGGCAAGAGCCAAGGTGCTGGCAAAGGCCCACAGCGTCAAGAGGAGGCGCTGTCTGGAGGAGTGAGGGTGCCGGAAAGACCAGGGCCTTGGTGAGGGCTGAGCAGGCCGCGGGCAGTGCTGTGCAGAGCACATGGAGGTTGCTGCGGGTCTTGTGTCAAGTGGGCCATGCAGGCCTGCGCTGGTGGAGAAGGCGACAGGCCAGGCAGGCTGGTTCTCACCCCACGTGGAGGAGGTGAGCAAGGCAGATCCGGTGAGGCAGGTCGGGTGGCCAGCCCAACAGTGCAGATCTTGAGAAGGGTGCCATGGGGAAAACGCACACGCAGCGTCGGCAGGGGGAGCAGCAGCGGGAAGCTGGTGCAGCGTAGAGTCGTAGGCAGCCTGTGTCCGTGCCTGCCGCTGTGTGGAAGCCGGTGCAGCGTGGAGCCGTAGGCAGCCTGAGTCCATGCTAGCGGCTGTGCGGTGCTCTGCAGTATCGGCAGGGGGCGCCACGGCGGGAGGCTGGTGTGGTGTAGGCCCTGAGGCAGGGCGCAAGGGCACCGCGTGGGATCTGCGGCAGGAGGCTGGTGCAGCGTAGAGCTGGAGGCACACATTCAACGCAGGAGAGCTGTAGGCGGCCGCGGAGTTGTCGCAGATGGGGAGCGACAGGGGTGCTATGCACAGCAGCTGGAACCGCAGGAACACCGTGAGGAGAGGCTGGCACTTGGGCTGCTGCGGAGCTGCTGGGGTGGCTGACGGAACTTGTGGTGCGTGTACGAGGGGCAAGTAGGTAGTCACGTCGTCGCCAGTGTAGTGTCAGCCTGCGTGAGGGGGACACAGAAAGGCACACACGATGGGTCCTGTGGTGGCCAGTTAACTAACCAAGCCCGGGGGGCTCCGGGCTCTTTATTCACCTATTACAGGCTGCGCTGGCGTACGCCAGCACAGCCCATTAGACATACGAATGGGGGGTACATTACTTGAGCGAGTCCTGCCAGGCGGGACGAGTTGGTCTCGCCCAGACGCCTCACCACATTACACCCTCCTTCTACTGCAGGTCCCTTTACACAAATATTCCAGGAAGGCCTAAGCATTTATAAATGCGCATCCCAAAAATAAAATCTTTCACATTTCGTTTAGGGCGCACGCAGAGAATTCACCCCCTGCCCTGTGTGCGTGGACCATCATAGGCCTATCGATATAAACAGCCCCAGTCCCTCTGCTCACGTGGTTCCTTGCATCCAATGACAATTAACACAGCCTGTAGACACCTGCTGTATAAGGGGAGATTTGTTCAATCCCGCTTTGCAGCATCTATGCAGCAGTTTGGCCACCGCCTGGCATGCAGGCACGGTTAATAAAACAGGACCTTGCGCAGCAACTCTGTGCTCACATATCAGTGAGGCACGATATGCTCTTTGCACAAGTGTGCGTGAACTCGCGCACCTGGAATCAAATGGTTGCCATAAGGCTTATATGGCCACAAGCTCTTCCTCGTTCAGCCTTTGAGTGCTGTGGCATGAGGCCTCCAGAAAACTTGTAGGCACCGCTATTGGAATTGTGTGGCAGGAAAGGACCAAATTAAGCAGCATGGTTGACTAAAATATGCGGCAAAGACAAGAAAAGGAAAATTATGCAGCATAATAGGCAACATTATGTAGGAGTATTGCTTCACTATTTTGTCATATTTACGCTCGTTATCTGTATGAGCAAATGTATTACCTCACTAATATCGGTCTAACATCTAAAGAAAGCCATCAGCAACTGAAAGGTGACCAGCCTGTGCACAATAAAAAGCCTGTTACTACGCAACATGTATTGTAGCATTTTACTAACTTTTGTTCTGTTTCAACAAGAAACCGTTTCAAAACAAATCTGCAAAATATACAGATGTGTTTTGTGGCAAGTGTGGAAAATCCTTGATAATGTTGAAAATGCAGCAGCTGCAGAATCCCATAATTCCAATGGCCCTGCATATAGGGCACGTCAGAGTAATAACAGGCCTTTTGTGTGGTACGTAACGTGCTGACAATATAGACAAATAGAGTTGTCATCTTTCTGAAAGAAAAATATCAGCCATCTATGCGGGCACTGGGGCTCTGGAAGCACAAGAGCTAGTAGTGGAGTATTAGTTTGTGGAAAATGCTCTGCATTGTTTTATAGCACAACAATTCTTCCCCGAGTTAAAAATCAGGAATAGAATAGGCCACATACATTAACATTATTTTTTTCTTTGTTTGCATCTTTTGTTTGTTGCCTAGATTTCAAAGGAGAAAAGATACTCGGTTTTATTGATTTTCCTATTATTTTCGCCTGTCTTGGCATGAAATAAAATACCAGGGCAAGCTAACAAAATGTTGGTCAAGTGGCAACCCTATTAGTTTATGAGCTCTACTCTCTCACTGAAGCCAAGTCTCTCCTCTGCAAACCAGTGCTTTGGCAAGGATTATAGCGGTCCTAATGAAGACTAGGAAAACTGACCCTCTGCCCGCACATTGGTTATAAGAGTCATAATTTGGGTGCAATTGTTCTTTAACACCTTTGGGCCCTGGTGTAGGGTGACCAAGCAACCTGGATTTGCCAAGACAGTCCCGGTTTTTCACCAGCTGTCGCAGCAGATCTTGGCCATTTTGGCTGAGATCACGGTTTTCAGTGAGGGTCGACTGAAAGCTATTTAAATAACAAGTATGATACTGGGTTTAAAAAATGACTTTTTATGTATTTCCTTAGTACCTCGTCTGTGTTTCTATATTAATGAGTGTTGTCGTCTGTGCTCCTCTTGTGATGTTTAATTGAGTCCTTCTTCTATTTTTGTGAGAAATGTTCCAGTTTTTGGCTTTCAAAATCTGGTCATCTACCCTGGTGCAACTGCACCTGCTGCACTATTGATAGCCGTGCCCCTGCTACTCTCAGTGTTTCCGAGCCAACAAAAAACCTGAATGCTCCCAATTTCCCATTAGTCAATACATAGTGAAGACACAAAGTGTAAGTACACATGTTGTTAATTCAAAATGTCATAAATGTACACATCTAAGGAATGTAATGCGTTTCTTTTGATTTTCGCGTTGCAGAACAACTGACGTGGAATTCTATTTCTCTCCGGAGAAAGCGAGTTTTTCAAGGTGCACACACCCATATTCACATCCACGGGGCTGTCCTTGGGGCATATACAGCCTCTGGCCTCCTCTGGAAGGCACCAGCTGGTCCAATCCCGAGCGACGCTTGTGATTACGTTTAAACAGGAATGACCCAAAGTCAGCCCGAGCGAAGACGGCTGCGCGGGACTCAGGCTCTTCCGTCCTGCCAGAGGGGGATGAAAAGTTCAAGCAGCAGAGATACGTGGCACGAGCTGAAAATGTTTTTCTTCAATGGAAATCTGCCACGCTCAGGGAATCTGCCCTTCATCCCTCTTTAAAATAAAAACAGATCAGAGGGGAAGAAGAAATGGGAAAAGCGAGAGACAGAATAAAGCTAGGATATTGACAAGTAACCGTGCACCCCCGCCCTCTGCGAAAAAGCGCTCTATGATGTAAGGTGGGGTTAAATGTCCTAAGGGTGACCGAGCCAGGAATGCAATTTGACGTTGAAGGGAGTATCTGTTAATAACAAATTTATGTACGTGAACATGCACTCTGCAAATCCTTCCACGTGGCACAGTTTCAAGCTTATAGCCAGTGGTAGATAATGTGGGGACGTGGTCCCTGAGAACAACTGCAAAAAAAAAAAAAATGAAGTGTCGGCTTAACAGGCGCAAGGACCTCCCCCACACTCTCTTAACAAAGGCTCGCCATCTGTTTTTACTCAGCTGCTTGTTTATATTTGCATCGCACTTTCACTTAAAGTGAAAGCGCGATGCAAAAATAAACACGGGGAAAGGGCGGCAATGAAAAAATCTCATTTCCAATGGCAAGCCACCGTTTAGTATAAACCGTGACGCCAGCCAATGAAAAAGAGGAGCAGGGCTTCAAGCCCCCTTCTGAAATATCCTGTCTAACTATATGTCTTGCCGAGCGAGCAGCGCATGCGCTGCAACGCTAGGCGAGACTTAAAAAAAGAGAACTATGTTTTTTTTCCAGGTGCATCTCCTGCGGCCACGTTACAACCCCTCATCAGCAGAGCACGCACTCCATGGAGAAAGCAATACCTTTTTTTCATGCAATAACATGCTCACATGTTAACGTTTTGGTGCTTTTATTTAGAAACCCTATGCATTGTGGTACTTGTGGTGCTGATTTATCTAAGCTAAATCAATTGGACTAACCCAACTGAAAGCAATGAATAAAGGTAAGTATAGGACAGTAACTCAGAGCACCTGATGACATAAAACCGTCTGAGAACATTAACTAAAATGGTGGCATAGAAAAGCACAGGCACTTGAGTTTTAATCTCATAATATGGTACGTGCGGGTGTGCGCTAGAGTTTTAATCTGATAATACGACTCCTCTAAACCCTTTGAGGTTAACAGCTAAACTGTGATAATGTGACATTTACACCGTGTGCATATCGAATGAGTGAGACCGTGCTTGAGAATGCAGTTTGTGAAACCTTATAACCAGGGCACAAGTCGGAGGTACATGCGGGTGGACGGCATCCACCCACTTTTTTCACAGGGTTTACGCCGTCCACCATGCCAAGAATTTGGGCCCAACTGAATAATGTGCTGAACTCGTTCCGGTATAAATTCCAAACACCGGGACACTTTCAGCAGCACCTGCATGTTGTCTGCTTTCCATCTGCAACAAGCAACAACGTGCAGGCGGGGACAGTATGGGTCTTTCTTATTTAAGATTCCTGCTAGGCACGTTAACAAAGGCTAAATTTAAGGGGTCATCAGGCCTCTTTTTGTTCAAATCTCTTGGTTGGGAGCAGGGCCGGACTGGGAACCGAAATCGGCCCTGGCAAACTGCTCGACCGGCTCCCGAGAGGCGGTAGAGGGTGCGGCCGAGCTGTTTGCAAGGGCCAGTTTCAGCAGATTTTGTTACACATGTGGCCGATGTTAAAGGCCCCTGGTAACAAAAACGGCCCACAGGGGCCAAAAACCGGCCCCCACCCTGGCGGCCCACCGAGGAAACGCCTAATATCTATATGGCCCCACTCTTCACACTGATCGCTAACTGGGAGGTCAAGGCAGTATCTTATGCCGATGACACTCAGCTTGTGTATCCATACGCAGAGGGGTCTGAGGCAGCCTTGTCAAATTTTAAAGGCTGCCTCCAGGATGTGGCGCGCTGGATGAACACTAATAAATTGAAACTTAATGTGGACCAAACGGAAGTGCTTCATTTTGGCAAAGGCGCCCCGCCCCCCTCTGAGCTCTGGTGGCCGGCAGCAATGGGCTCCCCCCCTTCCCCCAGTCCCTCGGCAAAAAATCTGGGAGTGCGATGGGACAACAATCTGTCCTTTGTTTCCCACACACAACAGCTGATGGGCTGTTGCTTGGGTAAACTTAGGAATCTTCGCAAAATCCTGCGACTTTTGCCGACACATTGCAGGAAAATGGTAATCCATGCGACAGTCACATCTAGATTGGATTACGCGAATGGCCTGTTCCTGGGATTGCCCAAATACTTAATTCAACGTTTGCAAGTGGTCCAGAATGCGGCTGCGAGACTGTTAATGCATATTCCATTCAAGCATTCCATCTCTCCGCATCTTCGATCACTTCACTGGCTACCTGTGGCCCACAGGATTAAATTCAAGGCTCTTACGTTAGCTTTCAGATCCTTGTTTGGCTCATGTCCCACTTATCTGAGGGATCGATTGCCAAGATACACGCAGGCCCGCTGTCTTCGCTCCAACCTCCGGACCCAGCTTGCAGTCCCGCGAATAAGAAGGGCCCGGCTGGGCGGCAGAACGTTTTCTGCGAATGTAGCAAGTCTATGGAACTCACTCCCCCCGGAGCTCCAACAGGCCCCCTCTGAATCGTGTTTTAAATCAATGCTGAAAACCTGGCTCTTCTCCCAACCTCGTTAATTAACTGTTTTGCACTTCGGTATTTGTTTTTTTCTGCTTGCGTTCAGCGCCGGGACACCTCCTGGAGAGGTAACTGTTCGCGCTTTATAAAATTCTGTATTATTATTATTATTATGGCCAGTCCGGCCTTGGCTGGGAGCAGTCAGGAGCCTCACACCTGATGCAAATGAAGCGAATGGGAAACAAAGGCTCATACCTTGTTAGCACTTCACACATACTTAACAGAGGCAGCTTTTCAGTTTGTTCAGTCCCTGTTTAGGAGATGTGCATGCACTGTAAGAATATCCGATGTGTTGGTATTTCCCAGTATTTAGAAAAGCAAATTGCATTTATATAGAGCTTACTTCCTCTGGTGAGGCGTTAAAATAATTTAAGTACCATTATTTTTTCTTGAGTAGCCCTTCTCATTCCAATGCAGTGTGTCACACGCATTTACATGTACAATAAATTATATAAGTTTGTATATGAATGAACAGGATGTGTTACATAAAATTGGGCGATTGCAAGGTGCAGAAGTCACATATCATCTTCCATAGCTCACTGTGCTATTTTCCTCGCAATGTGCTCAAAAGTACACATGATAGACCTGCTAAACATATATGTGAGGGCTGTAGATCTGATGTCACTTCTTGTGATGCCACTTCCTGTAAAGTCATGGCTTGTGATGCCACTTTCTATGATGTCAATTACTGTGATGCCATGTGTGATGTCATGTGCGCTGTGATGCTGCATGCGGTGATGTTGCACGCTGCACTGTCACACACCATGATGTCACTTGCATACTGCATATTAGGTTAGTCCCCCCACTTCTCTTTTTTAGGCCTTTTGCCATGCCTATAACCCATAAACTATTGTTTATGACGGTTTTTTGAACCACGGAGGAAGGAACACGCCAGCAATACAGTGGTTATGTGAATAAAATGTTATCTGCCAATAGTGCGGTAAATATACAAACCACGGCAAGTAAAAGATGCCAGGCCGCATGGGGAGGTGGAGGTAGCCCTAAAAAGTTACCTCAATATACCAGTGCCTCATCAGTCCAAGCACAGAACCCTGGCACTTAAGCACACTTGTGTTCAGATTGCAGTGCAGATATTGTTGGGCAAAATGCTCTCTCCCAATGCAAGACAGCCAATTGGTGTAGTGGGCTGACATATTGTCCAATGCTGCATACTGTGATGGCTGAAAGCACAATGTGAATGACACTTTGAACAAACCAATAAATGCAGAACGAAAACGAAAAGCCCCAGATTTTAAATATGATTTATTGGTGAAACAAAAGTTAGGGAGATCAAAAGCTGTCTTATTCAAATCCTAAAAAGGTGGTACTTTTCGAAGACAAAGTATATATGGTTAATGTGATGTTGGTTTCAAATATTTGCCACTTGTAAAGATGTAAAGGTAACCAGCTTAACTTTATTCTGGAACAGAATATCCTAAGGAATGCAGCGCTAACAAGGTTTTTTAATTCACCAGTTGCAAAACAAACCGTGAACCTCCTTGGAAAGGGCACTGTTAGTACGTTCCCAGCATGTTTAATAGTAAGTATTTTGCCTTTTATAAATTAAATTGCGATACTCGCTTCTGTTTGCTTGGACATCATTTAGCTTCTTCACCGCTTTAGATTTATTATACAGTCTGCATTTCTGAGGTAACTCTTTTCTTTAATATGAAAAACTCTGACAGGACAGGGAAGATGGTGGGCTGATCTCGCATCAAGAGCTTAGCCCCTCGCACTCGCTTCCACTAGCAGAATGGTCATCTCGGCGAGTGTGAGAGCAAACGTGTGCTGAGGACTCACGCCTCGCTAGAGGCAGCTGTTAAACCATACCAATGTGGCAGCTCCAATGCCTTTTCCACCGTGCTCATACCGAGCATCTACATTTGTGCGGTCTTTTCAGTGGTGTAACAAAACCTGAGGGGGGGGGGCCCTGCAAAGTATATGGAGGGGGCCCACCGCCCACCACTATGCCCCGCCACCAAACAATCTGGTATATTTTGAATTGAAACCTCCATCATTTAATGAAATACCTCTATATTCGCGTAATCAAAGTTCTAATAAGAAAGTGAGAAACACTCTTAACATATAAGCTATGCCATTTGTAAGACTATTCTCAAGAGCACATTATTTAACTGAGACAGGAATCAGAGCAATGCCAAGGAGCAGTCCTTTTGTTTGAGGCACTGCCTATCGCTGAAGAACAAAGAACAACTACATAGGGTCTGAATTAGAATTGATATTGATGGAAAATAACTTGAAACTTTGAAAGACAAACCCAAATCTGCAATTTAACAGACTCGACTGACAATATACATGAGTAGTACACAATATATAACTCAGTATCTTGCCAGCTCCAAGCTAAATAAACTGGTTTGAATTATCTGCATGCCACACACTTGCGTCTGTCAGGGATTTTGTATAATATTAACCACTCTATAGTATTTAAAATGAACTGAAGATGCAATTTCAATTCCTACCACCAGGGCTTTATTAGTAAGCAGACAAGGGTGACGATGAAAACTGATTGGACGCTTCAGAACATTCATGCAGATGTTTGTCTGTATTTATCATTTCTGTATTGTAAACAAAGCTAATTACACAATTTCAGGTGTACATATTATAGACAAGTGCAAACAACACCATCAATAACACATAGGATAAATCAAACCATATTAGCAAGTTCCTAATGACAGAATCTACACTAACTGTAGCTGGTAAAGCAAAGGAAAAAGTGCAAATAATTTCAAAGTGCATAATAAAAGAATCAGCAATCCAGTAATGTGCTAAACTCAAACGTGTTTTGTAAAGCAATCCCCCATTCTTCTTGCAACAAGGTGAAAACACTTTCAAAGTGCATGATAAAAACAAATCCAGCAGTATGCAGATATGAAGCCAGGTTGGTCAAACAATTCCCCCTTTGGTTTGTGTATGAAGGCGCAAATAATTCAAAGTGACTGGTCAAACAAAAACAATCACAACAGCATACATAAATCAAATCTAACCAGTTTTTTGTTTAAATCTTTTTTTATTAACATTTTGCATTATTAATAAAACATATAGTCAGAGCAGCGCTCATTCACCAAGAAGAAAGAAAAGTGATCGCCTGTAGCATGATGCACAATAGCCAGTAGCAACAGGAAAAACAGAGATGTAAATTCTGGCGAGTACTTCAAACCATAAGTCAATATCCCTAGGGAGGGCGGAGCAGTGCTGGTGAGTCACAACACCGGGTAGCATGTACATGATTCAGGTATAGTGCAGTTCGAACCCAACTGGGGACATAGGGCACAATAAAATGAGGACAATATAAGTCAAGGAAGGGAAAGGGGAGTCGCTTAAGACCTGCTGCCGCATCTAGTGTAGCTGGGGGAGCCAAAGCTGCCAGGACCTGGTGACAATGAGGCTCTGAAACAGAAGGGCTAAGTCAATTCGGGTGTCAGTACTACTCTACACTCCCGCCAGCGGGGGATGTACCCTGAGTAACGGCCCCAGGTAACGTATTTGGGTCCCCCGTCTTAGTGACCATTCCCTGGAGCTTGGAAACCATTGTGTCCCACTGAGGCGCTAGGGGGAATTTACGAACGCCAAGTAGGTCCTCTCTAAGTAGCGTCACACCCTCCGCCTTAAGCCCAGTTAAGCAGGGATCGGCGCCAGGCAAGCGGGTGGGGCGACAGAGGCTGGTGATCAAGCGTTTGGCCCTTATTAGACCCAGGTCTAGAAATCGTATGGCAGCTCTATATTTTTTGTTTCTGCTAAAGAGGTGCAACACATGGGCCTCACAATTAGGGGGAAAGGCTCGGGAGGTGCAAGTTGTTTGGGTGACTGTCAAGTTGTTCCAATAGTCAGTCAAGACCAGACAACACCAAAGCATATGGAGAATGTTGGCATCTAACTGCTGGCAGCGGGCACAAGCTGCATCTTTGCAGAGTAAGTACCTGTTGATTTGAGCTGGAGTAAGGTAAGCCCAATGTAGTACAAAGAATTGCATTTTTTGAACCGTTGGTTACGGGGAATGTAGGTCGGGCTGCCCCGGACGGCCGTCCACTCTCTATCTGTAAACGCCCTCCCCAGGGCCTCCTCCCAATGAAGTCGAAGCCGAGTGAGGTCCACCTCCGTGTGTTGTCGGAGAGAAGATGCGAACCAGGGCGTGAGGTGTCCTCCTGTCCCCACCACGTGAAGGTATTACAAAGTGTGGTGCATGGGAGGTTCCTGAGTGAGTGTACCCCATTTAGACGCGAACGAGGCTATGATTGTTCTATGTAGTAGAAACTGCCCAGGGCGCAGGTTTAGCATAAGAGTGCCGTCTTGAAAAATGTCTCCCACGTCCTGTATCCCCTCCGAGGCCCTCATGGAGTTCCCAGCAGTGGGATAGCGGGTGCATACGGAATGGTGGTTTTAGTGGGAAAAAGACACCTATGGAAGCACTTGTACGCTACATTGAGTAGAAGAGTATCGGTTGTATGGACTTGGAGCAAGGATGGAAAATTTGTAAAAGGCTTCTCTGCATCAGCGGGGGCTGTAAAGAAGCCGTGTCTGGCAAGTAACGGGACGATATCCACCTGGCGATCCATTGCAGTTGGGAGGTCAGGTAGTAATGCTCGATGTTGGGTACCACTAGGCCACCCAGCTCGGTAGGCAGATACAGCTTTCCCATGGACACTCTGTGGCGTGATGTCCCCCATATGAAGTCCTGCACAACCTTTTCCCACTGTCTGAAGAAAGGGGGAGAGATGATAAGGGGTAGAGTGGCGAAGTAGTAGAGAAGGCGGGCAATTCTTCTTCTTGTAGTTTCAGGCATCAAATTTGAGTTGCAATGCAGCTCTCACATATTTATTAAATTATCTGGGGTGACAAGCAGGAGCACCCCTGTTCTACCCAAAAGCATGACAGCTTCCTCCAAGTGTGGCATAGTATTGTCCCACAAAGCAATGCACTTTAAAATTCAAGATGGAAATGTTATCTCCTTTGGACAGAAGGACAAACCAACCTACTAGTGTGGCTCATTTCCATGAACACTTTCCCCTGCACCTCCTGTGAATACCATTCCTGGGCCTGCCATCTGCCTTGGGATACAGGAAGAGGGGGTAGGTCTGGCTGGCATTCCTTACTGTCCTGCTCTCATTGAAGCCCAGTTTGATTTACCCAGTCCCTTACCTGTGTTCTGCAGCTGCAGAGCTCTCACCATCAGAGAACCTCTGCTCTATGCAGGCAACTGATCACCTCATCAAAACAGCCTGGCTAAGCCCGTTAAGGCAGACTAATCAGGAAAGGCTGTAGAAGGCTGGATTTTTGCTCACAGAAAAGAAAGTTCTATAGCTTTTGTTCTGTACAAGTTATGATAAATCCATTAGTGACAAGTTGTTGGCTTTATCATTGCCATGTGGTGGCTGTTCTTTGCCGGCTCCCGAGGGGCTTCCGGGACTTGCCTTGAAAGGGTTGACAGAACTTCCTTGAACCAAGAGATGTTACGGTAGACTTTGGGCCGTCACCATGGTGCCTCGGTTGACCACGACCTTCCAGGTCCCTGGTTCATGGGTGGTCTTAACTTGCCCCCGGGCCGCCGACTCCTGATGAGAACGGTCGCACCTGGTTGGATCGACCTGTGAGCGGCATGGCGGCGCATGCTGGCTTGGTCATTCCTTCGCTTCCTCCTTGCTTGCCCGCCTCGGGTGTCATGAGGCGGGGGCATCTAACCTGGACAGGTGGGGAGTAGGTCCCTTTGGGGTCCATTGAATATCATTGCCAATCTTTTAAGTCTTTGAATGAACTTTTAAGCCCCTTCCTAGCAATATTTATACTTATATAAAATATTCCAATGCTAGCCCATTGAGCTAATAAAACGGAATTGGTAGTTTTTCCCTCATCAGGGTCTATAAAACTTTTTTTTATAATGTCCCTGCTTCTAGTTACATGGCACCCGACCCCAGGGCACCTAGGGGAGACTTTAGGGATGGCATATGTAAAAATAAGGTTGATTGGAAGTACCTTTAATTCTAAAGTCGAATTTGCATATAATCTACTTTTTAAAGACAGTCTTCAAAGTAGGGCTGTTTTTAAAAATGACAGCAGGCAACACAGTAGTGCTCACTCCAGTCCAGGAAATCTACTTGGCCTCTTAACGCCTCCTGTCCTGTTATATACTAGGGACTTATAGGTAGTGTGAATCTCCTTCTGCCCCATTATATACTATGGACTTACAGGGTCTGTCATTACCAATTGTAATCATACCTAATTACTATATACCCTTTTCATCAGAGCACTGGCCCTGGGCCTGGTTAGCAGAGCATTACAGTCAGTCATTAACCACCAGTATCAGTCACAAAATGGGGAGGGGTGAACATGGCAAAAATGATGACTTTCTCACAGAAGTACATAAGAAAGCCTAGTCTGAAGCGGGTCAACCTGACCGTTCTAGCATCAGGCAACAAACTTTACTCAGTGGCCAGAATATATTGGCTTTGTGAACAAGGAACGGCGAGTTGCCAAAATCATACCCACCACATCCGCAGGCAGATCAACATTCAGCTGGTTCCACTCAGTCTCCATGCATGGAGATGTAGGTTGTAGAGGTTCAAATGCAGAACCTGCCCCGTTGTTGGGACAACAGGTCTTCTGGGAGATATAGACAAGTTAAGGGCAGATACTGAGGCTAAGCAGATCGGAGTACCACGCGCTTCAAAGCCAGTGAGACGCTTTCAGGATGAGCTGAGCCTGGTCCCTTATGTCGTGCTTTAGAACTTAGGGAAGCAGCTGTAGAAATGAATAAAAAGACATGAGTACTATTGGAGATGTAATACGTTTCCCAGGAAGACCCAAGGTGGAAACTCCAGGATGCTAAAACAGTAGTTAAAAGAACTACCAAAGGCACACCCAAGTAAGCAAAGAGGCTTTAAACTTCCTTTGGGAGTTAAAGGTGCTGAGCTCATCTGCCCTGGAATTCAGGGAGACTGCCAGGTGGTTGACAGTCAGGAAAATACCTATTGTGTGGTAGTGCAACAAGGAGGGTAATATGGGGTCACATGCTTTGCTAGGAGGCTCTGAAATTGTCCTGCTGCCAGGACTTTCACAGGATTTCTGATTGTTGCCTGGCAGGCTCCCCCAATGTCATAGCAGACATTTCATCAGAACCTGAACAGGGCTGTCCCTAATGGAAGGCAGACATGCCTTGAGAACCATTTGGATGGCATTCAGCTCTAAGAGTCTGATGTGGTCCCTTTGCTCCAACGGGGACCCAATACCCCTGATTCTCACCTTATCCAGGTAGCCGCCTAAGCCCAGAGATGATGCGTTTGTCACCCCTGTGCGATCTCGATGGGTTACAGATAACAATCTGCTCTAAGTCAGGTTGGCATGCTTCAACCACCATTAGTCCTGACCCAACTAGCCTTAAGAAATGGATACTGGCCAAGGGACCCCTCTGTGCCGAGCCCACTAAAGGCTCAGTTTAAAAGCCACGTCCCATCCAACATACTCTGCTTGCCTGTCACAGTTCCCCTGGTTCAATCTCTTGGGTGTAGCTTCAGCTCAGTAAAAAATTCACTGCAGTTCTGAAATAGGTGTGTGTAAAAATAGAGTAATTATGCAAATTTCAGAACAATTACAAATTATTATGCAGAATTATGCAAAATGTATATATGTCATTTCATGCTATATGTTAGTGCGAAAAGCATACAAACACATTTAAACAAAAACACCACAAACAACAGCTACTCATGGTCTCATGTTCTCTTGTTCCCATGCTTTGGGGAAAATCTTTACCATGACTGGTGTTTTCAAAGTAAATTCTTACTATGAATGGTGCGTAATTAGGTGAAGTGGCATAAAGGTGTAATTTCAGGGATTTTGAATAATGAGCATAATGCAAATTTCCCAAAATTAGGCGAATTATGCAAGCATAATGTAAATTTCGCCCAGACCTAGTCTGGACTCCTTTGCTTGCCTTTGAAAAATTCTGAAAAAAAGACAGCAATATTTATTCACAAGTTCAGGCTGACCGCGATGGAGCATGGGCCAGATACAGGGACCAGGTTAGTCCCGCTAAAAGTCACATTCTCAAGTCCTGGCGTGAAGAGCTCCATTCGCGTGGGAAGAGGCTGTGAGGAGGAAGCTTTCTTAACAAAGAGCACATCAAGCGTCACAGATTCTGAAGTGTGAAGATCCTGTCGTCGCTGGAGCTTCGTGTTGGCAGTCTCTGAGGGCTGTCACTGCTGCAGAACAAAGTGCAGGTCTTGCGTAGTTAGTTGTCGCAGACTATGCACTTTTGGTGCGAAGATCAGATCTCACTGAAGCTTCGCATAGGTGGTCGTCCTGGGCGGCATATTTTTGGCAACTGAGGTGGCATTGTGGGCAAAAGTACGGTGGGATGGTAGCTTACCCTAATTGATTGCCAAAGGTTAGACTTATTGCAAACATCTTCCCATCACCTTTTGTTTGTTGTTATGCACCGCCCCAAGTGGCCAAGGGGTCTCTTGCTCACAGTGCCACTGGATCCAAGCTACACCCAACTGAAGAACCCCAATCAGGTAAAAACCGGTGTGGGTTGCTTGTGATCGAGTTCAGAGAAGACCTATCTTGGGAGTTCAGAGTGGACGGTTCCTATTAGAGCAGGGTCAAGACTGATTTGCATAAGGCTGGGTCTAATCTGAGTTGGCACGGTGGGCAAAGGAACAATGGTTTGGTATTCTACCTAGAGCGATTGCCAGTGGTTAGACTTATTGCAAGCATCCTCCCATCACCTTTTGTGTGTATAGAGCTCTCAATGATGTCAGCTAAGGGTTCAAAACCTAGGGGGCACCTCTTGGGGATCATGGCTCACTCAAGCGGAGACCAGCAGCAGGGCTCAGCCAGTGCCAATTGATTCTAATTAGGGAGGCATCTGGAAGTTTGTTTTGTCCCTGTAGCTCACACCAAAGGTGAGACAACTGACCCTTTGAGTCACTCTGGGTAGCCTGTAATCAAGGTAAAAGGTCAAAACTTCCTTCTTCAAACAATAAGACAGTACTTCTGGGAGTTGGACTGTGCTTCTGGCAGCAAGGCAATCCTTCTTCTGAATCTTCCACAGGTCCAGGAGTGTTCTGAAGAGTCCTTTTTATACCTGGTACCAGCTTATTGACCAGGCTCCAAAACTGGTTTTGATCAGGTATTCCCGGGTCCTGTCTTCAAACCGTCTAGAGTGGCAAAAGGCAGGGCAGGCCTGGTGTCAGGTTCCTCTGTGTGTTCTGTGAGGAAGGTCCTTTGAAATTTAATCAGGGTAGGTACATCTCCTCCCTAGCCATCCTGGGAGGATGACCATTTCTCAGCTACACTCAGGACCCATTGTTTAGTGTCCAGGCCCAATATACATTCTTGATGGGGGAACCATTAGCAGACCCAGGTAGTTGGACACTTCTAGAAATGCCTCAGAAACTTTAGGACAAGAAAATGACAACTTTCTAAAAGTAGCTTTTTCCAAATTATAATCGAAAATGCAACTTTATCATTAAAAATAATTTTAAATTACAATTCATTTGGGCACAAACAGCTTATCTCTATCTGCTCCTAATCTGAAGATAGCAGTTACTAAATATAACAAGGTAACCCAGTGTTAGACTATGGGAGAGATATGCCTCACAACAGTGAAAAACAAATTCAGGGGGTTTTTCACTGCTAAAAGAAGTAAAACTCAACAATACACGCCCTACTTTCTAAATACTACGCAACCTGTCCTAGTGGTTGTTAGGACCTACCACCGGGGTGACATATGTTTTAATAAAGAAAGGTTTAGGCCTGGCAAAAGGTTTATTTTCTAACAGTGGTTGAAGTGCACTCCATTACTCAGGTTTATCAAAAATATAATACAATTTCAATGAAGAAACAAACTTAGTGTGCAGTGCTGTGACAAGCCCTACCTGAGCCTGTGGAACAATTTCAAAGATGCTGGATCAGCTAAGTGTACTAGACAAAACACACACCGCACGTGCCACAGGGATTCATAGTTAACATGTTAGATCAAGATATTCCAAATGATCAAAGGATACAATGTTAATAAAAGGCTTAAACATTAATGCTTTGATACAGGATTGTTTAATAGATTGCTTTAAGGCTTGCGTGTTGTATACAAATGTTACATCACACTTGCATGCAATCCAGCTCATCCTTTCCCTCACCAAGGACCCCGACACCACCAGACACAGCTTCCAGGAAGGAATGAAGGAAGTCACATCCTGGATGAGCAGCAGCTGCCTGAAGCTCAACTCAGAGAACACAGAAGTCCTCGTCCTTGAACCCGTCCCCTCTTCATGGGACAACACCTGGAGGACCACTGCCCTCGGCAGCCCCCCTACCCCCACAGACCACGCCCGGAACCTCGGCATCATACTCAACTCCTCAGTCACCATGACCCGACAGATCAACTCTGTTGCCTCCACTTGCTTCAACACCCTCGGCGTTCTTCGCATGACCTTCAAATGGATCCCCCCCGCATCCCTAAAGACCATCACCCTCGCACTCATAACCAGCAGACTGGACTATGGAAACGCCCTCTTCACTGGAATCAACAAACCCCTGCTCCACATGCTCCAGACCATACAGAACACCTCAGCCAGACTCGTCCTCAGCATCCCTCAACATGAACACATCACCCAACACTTGCAAGACCTCCACTGGCTTCCTGTCAGGAAGAGAGTAAGCTTCAAGAAACTCACCCACGCTAGCGCGCATCCAAGATGGTCGCGTGAGCACAGGGCTCCCCGGACCCTCGCTGCTCCTCGGAATTTATCCTGACAATATCCTGATTTGGTTTATGGAATCTGGGAGAGGACGACCGGCTGAGCACGTATCTCCTTTCAGAAATTTAATCGGACCCGGGAATCCTGAGTTATCGTTGTTTGAACTTTTGGGACCCACCCGACGGAGGTTGCGGGGGCGAAGGTGAGCCGTGGGGCCGTGTCGCAGTTGAACAACAACGGCTGCGGCGCGGTGCCAGGGGCCGCTCGGCCACTTTCGGTTTCACTTTCAGACCTCAGGGGGCTGGCCGGTGGAGCGATTGAGGTGGCGGGGTGTTTCCCTGACCTCTGCACAAGCTTTGTCACCACCTGCCACTAGAGTGCCTATCGCCTTGGGTCCCCCCGCACCGTCGTACTGTGGCCTCGGGTGAGGCGCTGGTCTCCAGGGCCGGTATCCCAACTACTTTTGTCCGGCGGTCCCCCTCGGAGTCCGTGGCCTCATGGGGGGCAAGGGGGGCCCCGAGGGGCGCAAGACTAAATCCTCCCTCCGTGGAGGATCGGTCCAGACCAACAACATGGACCGCTATACTCAGGGCAGAGGCTCTCCTGGAACGGCCGGTCCCCCCTCAGACGTCGCCGGTGGTGGCACATCCGTCTCTTCGGAACTTTCCCTACAGGACATCATGGGCGCCATTGATGGCATCAGGGAGACCATCGCCACGCAATACGAGGCCCTGGCCCGCAAGATCGATACGGTGGCGATTGATGTCACCTTAATACGGGCGGACCTCTCCAAAACAAACGAGAGGGTTCAAACTCTCGATGCGCGGACCTCCACCCTGGGTGCGGATGTGGCGGACCTGCAGGCCGCGCTCGGCGACATCAAGGTGGTCAATGAGCAGATGGCCCGGCGGCTGGAGGACTTCGAGGGACGGGCCCGACGCAACAACCTCCGTGTCATCGGCGTACCGGAGTCCTCCGACGACCGCCCGGTTGACCTCCTGGTCGAGGAACTCATCCTCCAACAGCTGACCCCTGCGGGCTTGAGTAAATTTTTTGCCGTTGAACGGGCTCATCGAGTTCCGAGCGGGCGGCCACGGCCGGGGGCCCCCCCGAGGCCTATCGTGGCCAAACTGTTTTACTACAGAGACCGGGATGCGATTCTGCAAGCCTCGCGGGTCCATGGCCCGGTTCGATACGAGAACTCATCCATTAACTTTTATCCGGACTTTACTCAACTGGTCCAGAAACAGCGGATGGGATTCCAGGGGGTGAAACGTCGTCTTCGTGAGCTGGGCCTAAAGTACTCTATGCTCTACCCTGCCAAACTCCGAGTGGAACATGAGGATCGGACTGCCTTCTTTGACTCTCCTGTGGCCGTGAGTGACTGGTTGGACTCGCTGCCGGACAGAGGTGGCCGTCCCGGGCCCTCTGCGGGTGCCAACGGTGACGGGTCCCCCTTGGAGTGACTCTTGGTCCTTGATTTTGTCAATTTGCACTGCTCAGCTGGGTTGTACTTCTTTGGTTCAGTGTGTTTTGCTAGTACCTGTATGGGGGGCGGGCGGGGACGGGTCCCTCTCCTCCTCCGGGGTCTTTTTGTAGACTGGGGTTAGTTGGGCGACAGGCACACTGCAATTTGGGGGGGTTTTTTGGCCCGCAGGGGTGCAGGGTGGGGGGAGTTGGGTGTTGGGGGGGGTGGGGGGGAAGGAGGGGTTGTTTTGTAGTGTGGTTTTTGTTTGCAGGGCGAGGTATTGATTTTCTGCCACCTTTGGGACTTGTGCTGCTTGCGGGGGGACCTCTGAGCTATTGGAGGGGATGGGGGGGGACGGGTTGAAGCTGATGTCATGGAACGTCAATGGGTTGGGGGACCGTATCAAACGGGGTGTAGTTCTGCAGTATTTGCGTCGTCTGACTCCTGATGTGGTGTTTATCCAGGAGACGCATTTGGTTGGCAATGTCTGCCATGCAATGAACAGGGGGGGATACCGCCTCGTGGCCCACTCTGGTTTCACAACTGGCTCCAGGGGGGTGGGCATTCTCCTGCGATCCTCACTTCCGTTGGAGATCACGAGGGTGGTCTCAGATGACAGAGGGCGTTATGTTTGTCTGACTGGGAGGTGGGAGGGGCATCCCCTTGCCCTGGTCTCAATTTACGTCCCACCGGGCCTCCAGAACTCCACCTTCGCGGACTTGGGTCGAATGCTGCTTGAACTTCCGGATGGCCTTTTGCTTATGGGCGGGGATTTTAACTCGGTGGTTTCGGGGGACCTGGATCGTCACCCACCCAGGGCCCTCCCCGCTGCCCAGGCTTGGCTAGGCGGTCTGTTGGAGACCTTCGGCCTGGTGGATAGTTGGCGATTAATGCATCCGACCCAATGTCAATACACCTTTCACTCTGGGGCACATGGGAGTCTTTCTAGGTTAGACTATTTCCTTATGCCCGCGGCGCAGACGGGTCGAATTCGAGAGGTCAGGCACCTGGCGAGGGGTATCTCCGATCATTCCCCGCTGTGGCTTCTCTTTGACACCGAGTCGCGGTCTGCAGGGCGGATCGCTCCCATTAACCCGTGGTACCTGCGAGACCCCACGACCCGCGAGAGTCTGGTTAAGGCTATGGACCAATACTTTCTTGAAAACGAGGGGTCTGTGTTGTCTGCAATGTCCCTGTGGGAAGCCTTTAAAACCGTAATCCGCGGACACGCCCTCTCCCAGATAGTAGTGGCCAAGAAGCTCAGGAGTGAGGCGGTGGTGAAGCTGGAGACTGACATCTCGGGGCTGGAGACGGCCTTGGAGGAGGGTGTCACTCCGGACGGGCTCCATGCCCTCAGCCTGAAACAGTTTGAATACAGATCTCTTGTCACCGACGCTGCCAAAACTATGTATAGGGAGCAGCAGGGTCGGTTGTATGATGCCGGGGACAAGGCGGGAAAGCTGATTGCGTGGCTGGACAAGAAGGAGAGAGTGAATCGTGTGGTCCCGGAGTTGCGTGTCTCGGATGGAGTGTGTGTGACTGAGCCTGGTGAGATTGTGGAATGTTTTGCCGACCACCTCCGGACTGTGTACTCCCCGGTGACTGATAGGGATGAGGAAGATTCTCGCCTTCTCCTGAGGGACATTGCTTTGCCTGGCCTTTCTGCCGAGGACCGTGAGCAGCTGGACGCTCCCTTGTCGGTGGATGAAATCGCGACTGCGATTCGGTCCCTTCGCTCGGGCAAGGCCATGGGTCCCAACGGTCTACCTATCGAATTATATAAGTTGCGCCCGGATAAACTAGCTCCCTTCCTCAGTCGTATGTTTCAGGAGTCCCTCGAGGCCGGTTCCCTTCCGGTCGACCAGCGACTGGCCACGATAGTCGTGATCCCCAAGGAAGGTAAGCCACGGGACCGCTGTGCCTCTTACAGGCCTATCTCACTGCTAAATGCAGAGCCTAAAATCCTGGCTAAAGTCCTTGCCAATCGTTTGTTGAGCGTTATCTGCGATCTGATTCATCCTGATCAATGCGGCTTCATCCCACATCGCAACACCGCCCTCAACTTGCGGCGACTCCATGGCGCCCTCGCCAGGGCAGAGTACCTCTCCGAACCGGCCGTGCTGGTTTCTTTAGATGCCACGATGGCCTTTGACACCATCGAGTGGCCATTCCTCTGGGCTGTCATGACCAAATTCGGCTTTGGGGAGGGATTTCTTGGCTGGGTGAAGCTTCTCTACACGGGACCCATGGCTCAGGTGGTGGTTAATGGGCGGGTCTCTCGGCCCTTCGCTCTCGGTAGGGGTACGAGGCAGGGGTGCCCGTTGTCCCCTCTGCTCTTTGCTCTCGCCCTGGAGCCACTCGCCGCTTGGCTCCGCTGGGAGCCCTCGATCAGGGGGATCCGGTGGGCCCCGGGTTTTGAGGATCGGGTCTCGTTATATGCTGACGATATCCTCCTATATCTTACCTCGCCGCGGCAGTCGCTTAACGTTCTCTTCGACGTTCTGACTTCCTACGGGAGAAATTCGGGTCTCACGATTAACTGGTCTAAATCCTGTGTCTATCCTATCTCCGGTGGCCCCGCTCTCCTGCCGCCTCGGCTTCCGATCCAAATATCTCTGTCCGGCTTTAAATACCTGGGGATACACATCTCGCTGGACCCGGTAGCTCGCTATGAGCACAATCTCCTACTTCCACTTCGGCGTTTGAGGGAAGACACGGCTCGGTGGGGTAGGCTGCCCCTGTCCCCACTGGGTCGGGCCGCATTGTTTAAAATGATGTCCCTTCCCAGGTTCCTCTATGCACTTCAGAACTCCTTCGACATCATTCCAGTGGCCTACTTTCGGGAAGTAGAGAGCCTGCAGAGGAGACTGGTGTGGGACGGACGGGCGCGTATCGCCCTGGCCAAACTCACTCTCCCCTGGTACGACGGGGGCATCGCGCTTCCCGACATTCGCAGGTATTATTGGGCCTCACAGCTATCAGCCATTAACCATGCCACGTATGCGCCTGGCTTGAACCCGGCGTATGAGATGGATAAATTCCTGCTTCCCGGTGGTAACTATAACAGGGCGCTTTACTCCCGCTCGGCTGGACGGACCCTGACGGGCCCCACTAAGATCGCGGTACGGATTTGGAAGGCGGCCAATGTAGCCATGGGCTGGAGTGAGCGACTGACATGCGCTACTCCTTTATTTGCCTCCGACCGACTGGGAAGCCTCTGGACAACGAAGGGGTTTGACCGTTGGGACACGATTGGCATCAGTAGAGTGGGAGACTTATGGATGAAGGGCGCGGTTAAGACCTTCGCGGCGCTCCAGAGCGAATACGAACTCACGGAAAAGGAGTTCTTCCGATACGCCCAGGTTCGGCATGCCCTGCTCTCTGTCTTTGGGGAGGGGACCAAGATCCCGGCCTCTTCGCCCCTCGAGGACCGCATACTTGATGGTCATGTTCCCGACAGTACTATCTCCTTAATCTATAAAAAACTCATTAATAATCGGGCTGACCTATTGGTGCGCCTTCGGGAGACGTGGACGGGGGACGGGGTGGAATTAGACGACGAGGACTGGCAGTCCGCACTATCGTCCCCCAAGGAAGTCGCCATTCCAGCCCGTCTCCGCCTGGTCCAGTTAAAGATTCTCCACCGGGTGTATGTGACGGGCCCCCGTCTGGTCTCGATGGGATTCTCGGAAGATGGGCTCTGCAAGCGGGGGTGTGGGCTCAGTGCCACCTTTCTCCATATCCTTTGGGAGTGCCGGGAGGTGGCGGAATACTGGCGTCGGGTTCATGGGGTCATGGGACAAGTCACCGGGGTGGCGCTGCTGCCGGAGGTGCGTCGCTGTGTCTTGAATGTGTGGGAGCCTAATGATTATAATGCGGCGCAGACTCGGTGGGCGGCCCTGGGCTACATGATTGCTAAGAGGGATATAGCCCAGCTTTGGGGTTCCCAGCGGCCACCCACCGTGTCAGTATGGAAGGAAAACATGGACTGGTGTATGTTCAGGGAGAAGACGGTATATGTGGCCCGCGGTAAACCCGGGGCATGGGGTAGAATTTGGGGGCAATGGAACGTGTATCGTGGGGGTATCTGTACGCCCCCCCTAGTGGACACCGATATTGCCTTGTCCCCCTGACCCTTGATGGTTCCTTGCGACTGATTGTAATAACCGAATATAGATGTTCCTTTCCCGTTACCCCCCCCCGATCTTTCAGTACTCCCTCCTGTTGATAGCTCATTGAAGGTTTGGAGTAAAAGTCCCCCGGATGTAGCCTGACACACGCCTTTTGCCCGTATGCCTCGCCTTTTGTTTTTTGTTGTTATTTATGTTAAATGTATGTCTCCTGCTTCTCTCGAGCCATCCTGAGCCATTTACGGGGCTGGGCCCCAGGGGTCGCCTACTGCTTTAACTAATGTACGATCCTTTCTGAGTCTAGCGGCCGGCCCTGGTGGTTGTAGGCCCATGCTTGTAACTGCTTTATTGTTTTAATAAAATTTTTGAAAAAAAAAAAAAGAAACTCACCCACGCCTACAAATGCCTCCACAAAACCGGACCCCAATATCTCAACAAATGAATCTCCTAACACGTACCCAAGAGAAACCTCCGATCCGCCGCCCTCGCCGAAACCCTGCGCATCCGCAGAGCCAGAACAGGTGGAAGATCCTTCTCCTACATCACGGCAAACAGCTGGAATGATCTCCCTATCAACAAAAGACACGCCACCACTCTGCACACCTTCAGGAAGAGACCTGGCTCTTTGGCTGACCCGGAGCTGCACCTCCTCCAACCCCACCAGCGCCTTGAGACCCTCACGGGTGAGCAGTGTGCTTCACAATTCCCTGGTTAATTGATTGATTGAGTGAACGAGAATATAACATTCATGGCTTGAGGAAGTATTCATGGTTAAAAAACATGACCCAATGCATTTTGGGTGAACACACACCCATAATCAGTGGTAACTGTAAATCTCAAGAAAAAAATCATCAATAATACATGAAAAGAACCATCAACGGTTCAAAAACAGACAGCATATAAAGACAAGCATTGGCATAGCCAATAGGTCTCGCCTTTGGGACCTTATAAGTGTTTAGCAATGCAACAGTTGCATAACTAAATACTTATAAGGTCCCAAAAGCGAGACCTATTGGCTATGCCAAGTGGCCGCAAAAGTAATCGCGGTCAAGCGCGCGCCCGCGCACATGCACTGTAGCTCTAGGCTGGCCTGGTAGCACTTTTTGGAGCCCTCTCAAAAAGTCTCGCCAGACCAGCGCATGCGCTGGGTCAGACGAGACCTAAAAAAGGACCAGAATGCAGCCATCAAAATTACACAGCACTGTGTTGATACAAACATGCTAAATAAATGGTAGAATATATTGCACATGGTCAACCCAGCATAGAAAAGTGAACTGCAGTTCCAAGCAATGAAGGACGGCTCACCGAATATCAACGAAGTGGTTAAGACTCATGGAAACAGAAACAATTACTTCAGTGCAAGAAGGTGCAAACTTCAAAAACCAGAATGCTCTAATTGAGGTTGCAAAAAAGATCCCAATGTGCTTTCAAAACCCACCATTATAAATAATGCTTGAGAGGTGTGGAATGTGCTGATATAACCTATGAGAAGAACCAAAAATATGAAATGGAAATAAATAGAACTCTGCGCATGCAGTAAATACCTGCAATAAACCATGAATGTCTTGTAGCACTCGGTTTATCCGCCACAAGTAAAACAATGCACCTGCTGCATAGTGGGACAGCGAAGTCCATTGCTAGTACACAGATGGACAATACCATGAGACAAGTAATAAACAAGTGACACAAGCGCCAATTCCATAAAGGAAAGAAGCAAAGTACATTGAAGAATTACCGTGGAATCCAGCAGAAAAAAAGTATCAAGACACAATCCCGATTTACTGGCTCTGCGGAACAGAATGTATAATTAGGAAAGCCAACAAAAAATGATTGTGCAAAATGAAACAACATAAAAATTGGTAGAATACCTGTGGAAACCTGGTGAATTCAAAACCTTGTACACAGACACGATGGCTTCAGGAAAAGGTGTGACCCGAAGGGAGTGCCGGGAGTATTAAAAACTGGAACACAACAGCATGGTGTGCCCTGGTGCGTAAACTCAGGCTATCAGCTAGAAGGGCAAATGTGTTACAACAATGTGTAGGGGATACTGTAATGCCATATACTAAATCCATGTGAAATATGTGCAGAAACAAGTGGATGGGATGGAAAACAAAAGTGGAGACAAAATAGAGTAAGTTGACCACACACAGTGTGGAGCTATAAAACCCTAAATGAAGCAGGTGTCCTAAAAAAGTTACGAGGTGGAGGAACAGTGTGTGACGTGGGTTTGAACATAAAAAAGTTGCTAAACAATGCATGGTATTCCTCTTTGTTCACTTGGTAGAAAACGATGAAAAAACATAAATAGCAACAGCGTCATAAAATGCAAAAAAGTATCCACAAAATGAAATGGCACGCAGTGCCCCAGAAAAATATAAGATGCAAAGCATGGGATGAATTACATGAAATGGCATGAAATCAAAACTAAACACAAGCGATGATGTGATACAAAAGATATAGTTCAAGTGGTAACACGGGGTAAAAACAGTAACATAACACATGGATCAACACAAATATATACTTGATAACAACAATACGGTTCACGGCCTACCCCCAGTGTGTCAGATGGGTATGTACTCATGAAAATATGATTGTATGTCAAGTACTAGATTAATGATTATCTTGGGAAGCATGAGGATCTGTCAATATATGAGCATGAAATAAAAGCATGTTTTGTGTTGGTATGGTACTTACTGAGAAGAAAAACGAGGAAATGACTGCAGGGTGCCGCTTCGCCGAGGAGTTTTACCGTGGTCTGTCACTGCTGCTGTGTCCTGTTGCGGCATTTTGCTGTCTTCTGTGTGGGGAGCTTTGCTGTATACCTGCAGGGGGCCGGGGAAGGAGGGAGAAGGAGAACACCAGCCTGCCCCGCGCTCACCTGCCTGCTATGAGGGACTCTTGACACTACGAGTCCCAGCAAACCCAGCACTCGCCACAGCACCGGCAACACCTGAGGACTGTTAGCCCCACTGCCACCAGTACTTAACCTCTTGCAGCACCCGCAGCCGCGGGTGCCGCTTCGCCGAGGAGTTTTACCGTGGTCTGTCACTGCTGCTGTGTCCTGTTGGGGCATTTTGCTGTCTTCTGTGTGGGGAGCTTTGCTGTATACCTGCCTATGGGCCGTAAGGAGGGAGAAGGTGAACACCAGCCTGCCCCGCGCTCACCTGCCTGCTGTGAGGGACTCTGAGACTACGAGTCCCAGCAAACCCAGCGCTTGCCACAGCGCCGGCAACACCTGAGGACTGTTAGCCCCTCCTCTTCTTCGTATATTTTTGCCCGGCTTCCCCCGCGGCGCGGGACGCGCGCAGGGGAAGCCGGGCGAAGTCCGGGCCAAGGGCAGGCCCGTCTGAGCCCGTCCAAGACTGTAGAGGCTGGGCCAGAGCTCCTGGTTTATATTTACTCCACCTTCTTACCAAGATTTAGCCCTTGTTGCAAAAGAAGGAACTTTAAGACCACATTGCGAGTAAGGACTACTTGAACTCTACTCGTTTGGATTGGACCGGTTAAGGGTCCTTGTGCAGCACCCATTCTTATTTTATTTAATAACAACAGTATTGTGTATATGGTTAATTTCATAGGCTTTTTCTTTTAGAAGGTTTTATTCTCTAATTGTACAATGCTGCGGCGTAAGGGATGTAAAACCCCAGTCGAGCATGCCAGCTCTACCCTTGATAACTATCTTGTGAGAGCTGTGAGTGTTATCAACGACCAAATAGTTAGAGCAGAGCGGCGACTCTCGCTCGATTTAGGTAGCTCAATAGTATCACCTCTAGCCTCGCTGGTATCACCTGAAAAAATTAGGGAGAATATTAGCACAGACGCTACAACACAAGTTAGCTTAGTTGAGATACCCACTGTATCTGTTGCTACCACTAATTTATTTATACATGGATCACCTGCCCCAAGAACCAGAAGGGGATGTAGGAAAGCTCAAACTAAGCGAGGTCCAATCAATTTGGGCAAGGGTGTAAAAAAGCTAACTGGGAATGCATCTACTGTAGATGACCATTTGGGTAATACTAACACAGTGGTACTAAACGATACACAGGTTGAGCGACTTATGAACACCTTTGTTGCCAAAATTGAAGGATCTATTAAACCCCTATCTGATAGACTGGATAACCTAACTAGTGAGGTCAAGAGGATTGGGGGCGAGATTTCTCTTCAAAACGAATTATTAAAAACCCAAGTGAAAGCCCTGGAGAACTGTCGGGCTAGTATGGCCACCGGGGAAATGGCTAATCCCGAAGATCTAAATAGTAATGGGAGGGCTCATGCATCTACAGAAGAGTTGAATAGACAAATCCCTAGTATTGAAAAGAGTAAGACAGTCCCAGAATCTAGGGGGGAAAAAACAACCTATAATACCAAGCGTAGTAAGACTATAAATTTTCCCCCTGATTGTGCTCCATATGTGGCAGTCTTAACTAATGTTCCATCACTGAACGAAAATCCGTCCCCAAACTAGCTGGAGACCCATGAATCTCTTAAACACAAAACTGTCTCGTGGCTTAACCATCAATGTGGGTTCCCGGTGGCTTTATGTAAATGTAAATTGATACTTGTATAGCGCACTACTCACCCGCAAGGGTCTCAAGGCGCTTGTACGAATACCGCTGTGGAACCCATCCTGGCTTTCCCTGTGAGGTGTCCACTCCTGGGCACCCCCAAGGTGGAGGCCAGGCATCCTTAGCGTTGTGGGGGCCGTTGTGGAGATTAAGCAAGCTATTGCCCAGAGTTGCAGAGTGGGACTCCATGATTGGAATAGGCACCGAGGCGAGAATTATCAGGTCCGTGGAATTTTCGAGCCCAAGACCCGCCGAGGTGGGGAATTGAACCCTGGTCCCGGGCCAGACCTCTGCATCAGGGTCTGCCGCTCTAACCATTGAGCCACACTTCTCCAATTATCCGACCAGATCCTAACCACGAGAAGGGTCAACTGGATTGGAAAGTCGACTAAAAATACCAAGGGAGACTGTGTTATTATAAATTTTAAAAATCCCCACTTTGCCACAATGTCCCTGATTAGAGCAACATCATTACCATACAATGAACAGGGAGTCACATTACGTCCCCTTGGTTATTTTTATAGCCACTTAATGTACCAAACTAATGTTGGAACCAATAGAGACCCACGCCCACCCCCTGATATACCCAGAATGTTTGAGGTGCCTGTATCTAATAGATATCAATCTCTGAGCACCTTAGATTTAAATGATTGACTTAATCAGGATCATACTGATATGGCTGACGTGGTTTCCCCGAGAAGTGCCGAAATGGAGAGGGGTAACATAAGGGAGACGGGGGCTATGTATGTGGTTGAATCTAGTAATGATACCCAGGAAAGGGTTGGCTTCATTAATATTCAAAGAGAGGGGGGTGATTGGTCCGGAGTCCCCGGCCCGGATCAGATCGCCATCCCGCAGAATAAAGGGAAATATCTCTCCCATTGTTCTATTGCTAGCTGAACATTGCTGGATTAGCCTCAAAAGGGGACACGCTGGGATGGTCAGATTTTATTAATTCCCATGACATCATTTGTTTACAGGAAACTTGGTTTCAGGATTTGGTTAGCTATGATGGTCACGTCTCCTAAAATCTACCAGCACAGGGTTCCGTCTCTGGTAGAGCAAAGGGAGGCCTTTTGACATTGGTATCTGTTAATATCCCCATTATTGTGAGGAGGTACCTGAAGGTTGGGGCCCACTCACAGATTTTATGATTGTATGAGAAACAAGCCCGCAATGTTCTTCTAATTAATTACTATAATAATGTTTTTGATAACACGCGGCACCAAGCTGTGAAGGATTTAGAGGCCGCTGTAGGTGAATTGATTGCAGGGGAAAATGTTATTTTTGATTTTATTTGGGTGGGTGATTTTAACATTCCTACTTGTTCAATGTCTACCCTAGGGGTATGTGGGGTTAAAAGCAATCTAGAGGAAGATGACTTGCACTTCCCTCATAATACATATGGCGAGACTCTAAATAAAATAATGGCGGATCATGATTTAGAACTTTTGGCCTATGCCAAGAACGAACTTGGTGATACTATTCCTACATATACGGGTCGGCATGCAAATACGGTGATTGATCATGTATGTGTATCATCTAATATCACACCGCTATGTAAGGTCCTAAAGATCGAAGAAACCTTGTTGAGTGACCATAACTGTATTATTCTAGAAATTACTATCTGGGAAGGCAGGCCTTCTCCCATTTCGCGTACTGTGATGAACATCGAACCCCAGAGACCCAACGGTGTGAGATTAAGATGGAAAGGAGAAAAATCTGAGGTGGTTTTAAAATGTATTGTTAAAGGGTGCACTGGGGAAATTAATGCCATCTTAAATACCGATTATGACCCTGTATGCATCTTAAGGAATTTTATGTTTATTAACAATGTTATTGACACTATGTTTACTAAAATTGGCCCGGGGAAAACTGTTCGTAATAAGGGGTGGTTTGATCACACCTGTAGTGTAATGCTTATCGAACTAAAGCAGGCCTTAGAAGCTAGGCCGAGAGATAAGAAAGCGGTAATCCAACTGAGATCTGATTATAAAGTAGCCCTTAAGCATAGGAAGGTAGAGTTACAACAAGAGGCCTGGGAAACGCTGACAGAGGCTGCGGAAACTTCTAACTGTGCGTTATTTTGGGCAACAGTTAATTCCCCTTTTCTTAAAGACGATATGGCCCCTGAACTTGCATCTAATGTTACCAGAGAGGCATGGGTAGCTCACTTTCCCACTATATTTAAGTCTGACAACCCCCACTGTGTTAATGATAGTTCCTGGCCTATAGTCCCTCTGGATTTCACTATTGCCGAGGTCGAACAAGGCATTAGTGCTAGCAAAGGGGGGGGGAAGACCCAGGGGCCGGATGGGGTTCCCATTGATGTGTATAAAACTGTCCCGATGCTGTGGAGCCCCGTGTTAACTATTGTATTTAATGATGCCGTGAGCAACGGAGTTCCATCGACCTGGGGGGAATCCATTATAATCCCGATCTATAAGAAGGGGGATAGGGGGGATGCTAAAAATTACCGCCCTATTTCCTTATTAGATTCCTCTGTCAAAATTATGAGCAGGATACTGCTGGTAAGGCTGGAAGAATGGGCAGAGGATAAAGGTATCATGGCCAGCACTCAGTATGGCTTTAAGAAAGGGCGAGAAACACTAGATCAGTGTTTAATCTTAGATTTGCTTATTGGGAAGTATACCCAGGCTAAACAGGGCTCTCTCTACCTCTGCTTTGTAGATCTAAGTAGTGCTTTCGACTTGGTGGATCACTCCAGTCTTTGGGCGAAGCTGCTTGAACTTGGGGCCCCGGAAGGTATTATTTTCTTTCTAGCCCGGTTGTATGATAACCTTCAAACTAGTGTCCGCTATGGCGTAAATGGGGAATGCACTCTTAAATTTAAGGTTAGGAGTGGTATAAGACAAGGTTGTGTCCTTGCACCCTTGCTTTTTACACTTTTCATCAATGAGGTAGATACAGTTTTAAAAACAATCAGTGCCGATGCTCCACAGGTTAATGGCCTTGACGTGCCGGTATTGTTATATGCGGACGATGCCGTGTTACTGTCTAGGACCCCCATCGGCCTCCAACGTTTGATTGACCGGTTCTCCGTTTTTATCAGGGATAGGAAACTGCTTATAAACAAAACTAAAACTTATACTATGATCTGCGGGGTTGGCCACAGGAGATCCCACTCCTTTTTCATTGATGGACAGAGAGTGCTTCAAGTTGACAAATTTTATTACCTGGGAATCACCTATGCCAGAGATCGAACCTGGGCACATGAAATTACTAATGTGCGGGCCAAAATGGGCAAATGTGCCCATGGGGTTTTTAGATTTGCGGCTAAGATAGGTGACAGACGCATCAGGGATATGTTGCAGATTTATCAATCACGATGTGTATCAATTGCCTTATATGGGGCTGGGGTCTGGGGACACTGTTCTAATGGCTGCCTGCAAATTTAGGAAAATATTTTTCTCAAAAAACTTTTGTGTTTACCAAATGATTTCACCCACAGAGAATTAGGGATCAATTATCTGTCAGACTTGATATCCTTGAGACCGTTAATGTTATGGCGCTCGATCTGGCAAAAGGAGGAGACAGCCCTGAATAGATCTGTAATTAACTACTGTCTCTCTCTGGATAACCATTCCAAGATCCCTTGGTTAAAATACATAATACACAGTTTCCAGGAAATCTTTGATATAAATATTTTGGCCAACCCATATGCTGCCGTAGCAATGTCAAAACATGAGATGAAGAGCATATTCATGAACTACAAGGCAGAGAGGCGGGTGAGTGGCAATGGCTTACTGTCCACCTGCATGTTTAATAATAAATTTGTGGGTAACTAGGGATTTCAATCATATTTAAGTCAGGTGACCAGACCCTCGCATAGATTTGTCCTTACTAGGTTGAGGCTCGGGCTAGTACATCATTTGGTGGCCTTCCCGTCTCCTAAAAAACACCTGGTTGGCCCTTGTCCCTGTGACGGTCAATCTAAACAATGCACTTTGCACTTTCTTTTGCTATGTAACCTTTATAGGAATTTCCGCACTGTTTATTTAAAACCGATCCTTGTAAAATATGGAGTCCGTACTTTTAACAATCCTATGAAATTGCTTTTTAATATGCATAATCCAGATGTTTGCTTTTTTACTGCTACCTTTTTATACAAATCAATTCATGTTAGGAAAATTATGATGTTTTAAAATCTTGTGTGTCAACTGAATTAATTATCCCTGCATTTTTTTGCTTGCTTATGTATGCATGTTATTTTGTGCTTTTATGGTCATTCTTGATATGTACCGAATAAAGCTTTATGAAATGAAATGAAAAAATGACTGCAGGAATAAAGTTGACAAAAAACAAGTCTTTTCTAATTTATCATTGAGGCCTTTGGGAATTAAACTATTCAGGTGCCTAGTCCAATAGGTTTCACGTTGTGACAACCACTTTTGGGTGTTAATCTCTGGGTTCACCATAATTGTTTCCAACACAATAAATTAGAGCTGGGCAAGGTTATGTTGGTGGTCCATCCAATGCACCACTAAAGATTAGTTTGTATTCTTGTTTCTGATCATGCTCTTCGGTTTTGTAATACGCACCTTGATGCACCTATCTGTTCTGACAATATATAGTAGACCACAAGGGCACTTAATGGCGTAACTCACTAGGTGGGTATTACAGTTCACCGAGTGTTTCAATTGAATCTGTTTGCCTGTTTGAGGGTGAGAATTTTTTTTGCCCACTATCACGTTGCTACAATGTGTACAATTCTAGCACTATTTCATCCCTTTGTGCTGAGCAGTATCCTTCTTGGTGATTGACAATGCAATTTCTTTCAGGTTCTGGGTCTGTTCATGTGCAATTAGAGGTTTATTCAAGAAAAGACCCTTGAAGTCTGGTTCCGTTTGAAGGCTTTCTCAACTTTAGTCGATGATGCGCTTAATGGTGATTGAGTGGAGAATTTAGACACAAAATCCTCAGGGTAAACAAACGTTGGAGAGCTGAATCCAGTACTTGTTCTGGGTACCCAAATTTGATTGACTGTATTTTGAATACTGAGAGCAGATGTCAGGATCAGACGTGACCAGTTTCACATGTATGAATTGTGAGAAAGATAAGTGCTGCTTCAATGACAGTGGATGAATGCTGATAAATAATAGCATGTTGTTCCCGTTAGTAGCCTTTTTGAAGACTTTGTTGGAAAGACCCGATGATGTAAGTTTGAGATGAACATCAAGGTAAGTGATAGTCTTTTGGATGGAATGTGTAATCTGAATTCTGGGATTTTTCTGATTAAGGTCAGCAATCTGCTGCTCAAGGTAATCTCTGGAGCCTTTTCAAATTAAGAATATGTCATCAATGTATCTTAAATACATAATCAAGTGTGTTGCATAGATCTCAGAATTTTAAATGAAATGGCCCCCAAACTGACATGAAAATGTTGGCATAACTAGGGGCCCCAGAAAAACCTGTAGAAGTTCCATTATTCTGTAGGTAATATGTATCCTTCCAAACAAAGTTACTGTGGAACAAGCAGAAGTGTAATACTTCTAACTGAAAGATTTTGCTGGCGCCTAAGTCCTCTTGGTTGATTAATGCCCATTCCACAGCCCCAATGCCCTTGTTGTGTGATATAGAAATATATAACGAAGCAACAACTATGGTGTAAAGCCACCAATCGTCAGTGTCAGTGACTTGTAGGAGCGTTAAATGCTTCAGAAAATCTGTGGTGTCTTGGACATAGGATAGCCAACTCTGGATGAAGGGTTGTCAGAATGTGTCAAGGTGTTTCCTGAGAGGTTCATGAATGGACCTGCACCCAGACACAATGGGTCTGAATGGGGGATTAGGGATGCTCTTATGGATTCTAGGCAGCATGTAGAGATGAGGTCTCCGGGGAAAATCCATGGATAAGTAATGGCGTGTGTTGTCATTAATCCCACCATACTGCAGGGCTCTTTCAAGAATAGTTTTCAAGAGGTGGTAAATGCAGCAGTAGGATCATTCTCAAGTGGTATGTAGGTGTTTTCATCAGAGACATGTGATGCCACACTATCATCATAAAAGGTGCTCCCCCTTATCTGTGGATTGGAATAACAAATCCTTTGTATCATTGAAAGTAGAGTTCCCTGCTCATGTCTCGACATATTACCAAAACCTGAGTGGCAAAAATGTATGTGCTGTAGATCCTTTTTGACCAGTGACTCAAACATGTCAACAGTTGTGTGGGATGTGGGTGCTAAAAATAGACTCCTCGGTTAAACTCTTGGTATTCAGATTCTTCACTTGTGCTGACTGGGGTTTCCAAATTATCAAAAACATACGGTAAACGAAATTTGTGCATGAACTTAAAGAAAGCAACTTCTGTTTCCAACAGGTTGGGCTGGTATGTCGGTACGAAAGAAGTGCCCTTATTAAGGACTGCCTCTTGTAGAGTGGCTAATGTTGTTGATGAAATATTGATGATGTAACGGAGACTCCCTACCTCGGATCTGGCCCCCCTTACTTACCCCGTCCGGGGCGTCCTTTCCGCTCAATCCTCCCTGCCCAGACAGTCCATCCAGGGTTTCAACCACAGCCTCGGTGACCCCAGGAACCCCGCCCCTCTTTCTCTTACAGGAGCCAATCCCGAACAGCGACCCACCGGAAGGACAACCCCTGATTCCCGGAAGTCCCTCCTACCCGTTCCCCGCCGGAGACAGAAAAGCCGGAAGACAGGAAGCAGAAGTCGTCGAAGGATCGTGGCAGGAGAGTTCGGCAGGAGATACGACGACAGGAGAGGACGAGAGCGGCGAACCAGAAGAGTGGTCGGAAGACTGGTGGAGTTCCCCGGAGGAGGCTGAAGAGCGGCCGTAACTCGGATGAGAGTTACGGCGGAGCCCGTGAGTACCAGCTTTTCCTTCCGTATAGTACTCTACAGTACCCGTGTGTACCCTAGACTCTCTGTAGATAGATGTATATAGCCTCTCTCCTGTTAGCACCCCTGCACACTGATAGGATCTCTCCGTATCCATTGTACAGCTCCTCACGCTCTGTAAATAGTACCCCACTTAACCCCTTTTCCGAACACCTATCTTTCTTCGACTTATCCCTCTTGCTCCTCGTTCCTTCTCCTCACACTCCCCTCCACTTTTATCACTCCCGGTGAAGGTTACGGCAGCGACATAGAGTGTCCGCAGGACTAACGGCTCCTTCTGTGTTTTGTCTCACTGCCCTCCGAGGTGTCCGTCCTTCCCCCTTTCTGGGACCAACGTCGACGACTTGGACAGCAGAAGACCTTCGGTGACGACGACCACAACCGACGGGGCCCCACATCGTCTCTACCCCTCCTCCTGCAGAAGACCTGTATTCTATCCTGTTGCACACCGTACCTTGGACACAATAAAGTAGACTATTGCACACTATATACGGCCTCCTTGCCTGCTTTTCCAGCCCGCCGAATCCCGAAGATCACAGGTGGTGTCAGAAGTGGGATTAGCTGGAAGCATGGAGGCCGTAATAAAGAAAATGGCGGAGAATCAGGAGCAGTTGGGGATAATGATGGAGCGTTTCTTGAAGACGGCCGAGGACGATCGCGGCCAACTACACGATGTGTTACGGGGTCAGGGGACCACCCATGAACAAGCTATGGGGAAACTGACCACTGTGTTGGAGCACCAGAGACCAGCCACCTCCCTACCATCAGTGGTACTGCAAAAATATGTGCCCAGGGAGGATCCCGACTTTTTCTTTACCAATTTTGAGAGATTGGCACAGGCTGCAGCATGGCCTGCCGACCGCTGGGGTCACTACCTGGGTCCCTTATTGACCGGCGAATTACAGGCGGCGTACCAACAGGCGAACGTACAGGGTACCACACCTTATGGGGACATAAAGAAGTGCATCCTTGAACGGTTGGGCATCGACGATGAAACCTATCGCAGGAAACTACGGCAAATCAAGGAGGGACCCCAGGAAACCCCGAGAGCTCTATCCTTTAGGATTAAGGACCTGGCTAATAGGTGGTTGAGACCGGAATCCTCCACCATGGACGACGTGTTACAAAAAATCTACCTGGAACAATTTCTGATGTCATTGTTGCCCGGCACCCAAAGGTGGGTACGACAACATGCCCACCTTACCCTAGACACGGCGGTGGAAATCGCAAGTGCCTACAGTCGGGCACAAGAGACCCAACGAAGTAAGGAAGATCCGCCCCACAAACCACATCCCTCCATAAACCTCCGACCTCCCCGTCCTTCTTTCCAGAGGCGACCGGAACCAATCCCCCTGCTCCCATACCCCGTAGTTCCCCGACCTAATAACCCCGGACCCCAGTGTTACCATTGCGGGGGTTTTGGTCATATTGCTCGGTTGTGCCCCCAGAAGGAGGAACCCATGGAGGTGGGACTCGCCCGGAATTATGTGTGTTCGGTCCCAGGCATGTCACCTCCGTCGTTCCACTGCCCTGTAAGCATTGATGGACAACCACTTATGGCCTTGGCTGACTCGGGGTGTCGACAGAGTGTTATCCGGCCCCAGCTCTTGCCTCAACCTGTGGGGCCGACGTCCGGTACGGTCGCCATTCAATGTGTCCATGGAGACACAAAACAGTACCCCACTACCCAAGTTCGGGTCCAACACCCTAAGGATCCTGGAACCACCCTCTCTGTTGGTCTTATCCCCACTCTACCGGAACAGACTATTCTGGGAAGTGACTATATGGGACTACCAGGACTTCTGCAAGAAACGACTGATTCCCTGGCCCGTTGGTGGGGAGAAGCCCCGTTCCCTCAAGGACCTGTTTCCCCTAGGACTGAACCCAAACCACCGAAACCCAAAGCCCAGAAAAAGAAGGAGAGACGTGAATACACCGGTGTCTTCCCAGTGACCCTCGAAGAACACCCGTGGCAGACCGACAGAGAATTCAGGGCAGCCCAACGAGAGGATCCGGTGCTGCAGGAAGCATGGGCCAAGGCAGTAGACCACGAGGATCCTCTTATAGTAGGTCCCTACTTCTTTAAGAAACATGGGTTGCTATATCGGAAGGGAGGGACCCACCAAAAACCTCAATTACTCATACCCGGTCCCTTCCGGGAGAAGGTGCTCTTTCTGGCCCACAGCCACCTTCTGGGGGGACATTTCGGAGACGAGAAAACTAGCCAAGCGATCCTAGACAGGTTCTATTGGCCAGGGGTACACCAAACCATCAAAACATACTGCAGAGAGTGCCCGGTCTGTCAAAAACACAGTAGATACCAACCTCCAAGGGTACCCCTACAACCCCTTCCCCTCATTGACGTCCCTTTCAGCAGGGTAGGTATGGACATCATAGGGCCCTTACTACCTTCCCGAAGTGGCTGCCGATATGCCCTAGTCATCGTGGACTACGCCACCCGCTTTCCCGAAGCCCTTCCCCTGCGACAACCCACCACCCAAAACGTTGCGAAAGCTCTCATTGCTGTGTTCTCAAGGGTAGGATTTCCCCGGGAGATCCTGACGGATCAGGGCACTCCCTTCGTCTCCTCCCTTATGAAACAGGTCTGCTCCCAACTAGGGATTAAACAGATACGCACCTCGGCGTATCATCCACAAACCGATGGGTTAGTGGAACGATACAATGCCACATTAAAACAAACCCTAAAGAAACTATTAGGGCTGGAGGCGAGGAGGTGGGAGGATATGTTACCCCTTGCCTTATTTGCAATACGTTGCAAGACGCAGAGCAGCACAGGATATTCACCCTACGAACTGTTGTATGGCCGACCCCCTCGTTCTCTATTGGACATGGCTCAAGAAGCCTGGGAGGCGGAACCAGATCGCACCCGTCCCCTCCCGGAATATATGGAGAACCTCAAAACCCACTTGTCTCTAATAAGGGACATCGTACATCAGAATCTTACACAGGCACAAGAGAAACAGAAGGGTCAGTATGACAGAGGCACAAAACACCGGGTCTTCTCAGTGGGAGATCTAGTTCTCTTAATGATGCCCTCCTCCGACCAAAAGCTCCTTGGACAATGGCAAGGTCCCTATACCATACTCCGACAAGTAACCCCTGTCACCTACGAAGTACAACTAGACCCCACACGGGGTACCACCCAGATTTATCACGTCAACCTACTAAAAAAATGGGAAGGTCCTCGTCCCGTCCTAGTCGGCTCTATTGGTCTGGAACCCCTTTCTTTCTCCCCTTGCATAGACCCCGCCCTACCTCCGTCCCTGAGTGTAGCCCTCCAGCATCGTCTCTCCCCTTTACAACAGGTGTTCTCCTCTTTGCCTGGTCATACCTCCATCACTGAGCACGCCATACAGACGAGTCCGGGGAAGGTGGTCCGGCAAAGGCCTTATAGGGTCCCTGAAGCCCGTAGAGCGATCATACACCAAGAAATAGAACAGATGTTAAAGCTGGGCATTATAGAACCCTCTGTAAGTGACTGGAATTCTCCAATAGTGCTTGTACCCAAACCTGATGGGTCTGTGAGATTTTGTATTGATTTCCGCGAAGTCAATAAGATATCATCCTTTGACACATACCCGTTACCCCGAGTAGACGAGATGGTCGAGCGTATAGGGAAAGCCCAGTACATATCCACTCTGGACCTCTGTAAGGGGTACTGGCAGATACCTCTTAGAAAAGAAGACCGAAAGAAAACGGCATTTTCGACCCCTGAAGGTTTATATCAGTTCCTCGTCCTCCCCTTTGGCCTCCCTGGCGCACCCGCCACATTCCAACGGGCCATGAATCATATCTTACGACCCCACACTCAGTATGCAGGGGCCTACCTCGACGATATAGTTATCTACAGCGACACCTGGTCACAACACTTGGAGCATCTCCACAACGTCATTTCCTCTTTGGGCTCCTATGGGTTCACGATTAATCCAGCCAAAACCAGCCTGGCAGCCCAAACCGTTAAATATCTGGGATACCTCCTGGGTGAGGGCCTCATACGGCCCCAGAGAAGCAAAACAGAAGCCATCCATTCCCTCCCCTTCCCCCAGACCAGAAAAGACTTGCGGGCCTTTCTGGGCCTTCTGGGTTACTATCGCAGGTTTGTGCCCAATTTCTCCCAAAGGGCCGCCCCGCTCACTGACCTATTGAAGAAAGCCACGAAAACAGAGGCCATCCTGAAAAACCCGACGCCCCTATTGTGGCATGCATTCACCGATCTGAAAAACGCCTTGACCTCCGATCCCGTACTAGTTAGTCCGGATTATACACAACCCTTCCTACTTCAGACAGATGCTTCCGAACAGGGTTTAGGGGCAGTACTGTCACAGAAGGACCACGAGGGGAACGAAAGACCCATTCTTTACCTCAGCAGGAAACTGTTTCCTCGAGAACGGAATTATGCCGTCGTGGAGAAAGAAGCTTTGGCAATTAAATGGGCAGTGGACAGTCTCCGTTACTACCTAGAAGGGCGTGACTTTACCATCTTCACCGATCACGCCCCCCCTTGAGTGGATGGCCCGGAACAAGGGGCACAATGACCGTGTCCTGCGGTGGTTCCTAGCCCTCCAACCGTACCGCTTCAAAACAGTACATCGAAAAGGCATAGAACAGGGTAACGCGGACTTCCTCTCTCGCTATCCACTGTCCACACCGGATACAAGAAAGACAGCTAGGGAAAGGGAATGTAACGGAGACTCCCTACCTCGGATCTGGCCCCCCTTACTTACCCCGTCCGGGGCGTCCTTTCCGCTCAATCCTCCCTGCCCGGACAGTCCATCCAGGGTTTCAACCACAGCCTCGGTGACCCCAGGAACCCCGCCCCTCTTTCTCTTACAGGAGCCAATCCCGAACAGCGACCCACCGGAAGGACAACCCCTGATTCCCGGAAGTCCCTCCTACCCGTTCCCCGCCGGAGACAGAAAAGCCGGAAGACAGGAAGCAGAAGTCGTCGAAGGATCGTGGCAGGAGTGTTCGGCAGGAGATACGACAACAGGAGAGGACGAGAGCGGCGAACCAGAAGAGTGGTCGGAAGACTGGTGGAGTTCCCCGGAGGAGGCTGAAGAGCGGCCGTAACTCGGATGAGAGTTACGGCGGAGCCCGTGAGTACCGGCTTTTCCTTCCGTATAGTACTCTACAGTACCCGTGTGTACCCTAGACTCTCTGTAGATAGATGTATATAGCCTCTCTCCTGTTAGCACCCCTGCACACTGATAGGATCTCTCCGTATCCATTGTACAGCACCTCACGCTCTGTAAATAGTACCCCACTTAACCCCTTTTCCGAACACCTATCTTTCTTCGACTTATCCCTCTTTCTCCTCGTCCCTTCTCCTCACACTCCCCTCCACTTTTATCACTCCCGGTGAAGGTTACGGCAGCGACATAGAGTGTCCGCAGGACTAACGGCTCCTTCTGTGTTTTGTCTCACTGCCCTCCGAGGTGTCCGTCCTTCCCCCTTCTTGGGACCAACGTCGACGACTTGGACAGCAGAAGACCTTCGGTGACGACGACCACAACCGACGGGGCCCCACATCGTCTCTACCCCTCCTCCTGCAGAAGACCTGTATTCTATCCTGTTGCACACCGTACCTTGGACACAATAAAGTAGACTATTGCACACTATATACGGCCTCCTTGCCTGCTTTTCCAGCCCGCCGAATCCCGAAGATCACAGATGACTAAAGTCTTGCCTGACTCCTGAAGGTCATTCCTTCTTTTTCTGCTGTTGCGTCCCCAATGGGTTTTACTGTGCTTGGAATCTTGTGACTGATAGCTGCCATTGGTTAGTGGATGGCTGCTGGGCTCGTACGTCTATCCTGGATCGTTCAGTGTTATTGCAAAACAAAACAAATCGCAAAATCAACATGTGAGGAGTATTAAATGCATCATCAACCAACGTTGGAACTCCATCAAACACAACCAGACTTCAAGGGGTCTTTTGTAGAATAAACCCGTATTTGCCCATTAACTAACCCGGAACCTAGAAAAAATTATATCGTGAACCACAAAGAAGGATTCTACTGCACACAAAGGGATGAAAAGTTGCCAAAATTGTACACATTGCAACAACATGATAGAGGGCAACACTATTTCTCACCCACAAACAGGCAAACAGATTCAACTGAAACACTCAGTGGATCGTAATACCCAACTAGTGATTTAAGCCATTGAGTGCCCTTGTGGTTTACTATACTTTGGCAAAACAGTGAGGTGCATCAAGGTGCGTATTACGGAACACAAGAGTGTAATCAGAAACAAGAATAGAAACTCCTCTTTAGTGGTGAATTGGATAGACCACCAACGTAACATTGCCCCGCTCCGATTTACTGTGTTGCAAACCATAACAGTGAACTCCAAGATTAACACCCAAAATCTTTTGTCACAACGTGAAACCTATAGTATTAGGCTTTGTAGGAAATTGCCCCTTTTTGTGCGGTTACCCTCCTACTTTTTGCCTGACACATGATGCACTTTGACTTGGTGTGCCGCCTGGATGCTCTGGGTTTATTTTGGGCTTTGTTCTTAGAGAAGAAGCTAAATAAAATTCTATAAAATATTAAAATCCCTCCCATGACTATGTGGCCAGGCTGTAAACGGAGCGTGTTCTCAAGCTCGTCGACGGCAATTATAACGTCTTGTATTAGGCCATAGAAACTAAATATCTGAAGTATCTGAATTACACTTTTCAGACTTACTACTATCCATCTTGCTCTGGGATCCCTAGTGACCTGCAAGACTTCCCCCTCACAATGGTGTGTCAGCAAAACTGCAAGACCCCTGACTGCTGCTCCAGCGGAAGCAAAAAAGGCTTTGGAAATAAAACTTGGCAATCCAGGGGCTAGTGGAATGTGTTTTAAGGTGTGCTTCCTGAAGCAATATTAATTGTACTTGGGCAGACCTGAGCCACTCGAGTGTAGATTTGAGCTTAGTTTGGTTATTGGCCCAGTTAGTATTACAGGAAGTTACCCAAACAAATTGGCTTTCTATCATTGAAATTTGAAATGCTTCTTCTCCACGGCTGCCCTTTTTTTAATTTATTTTTTACTTCAGACTTTGCTGAACGGTTTCCCTTAAAGCAAATGGTATCAGGCTAGGCCTCATGACATATGCAAACTTATAGCTCAAGAAACCAGAATTCATCAAATCTCTTCTACCTGTGATTTTATTTGCTTTTTGCCCAGTCTGCACCCCGTGCCCCCCCCAAACCTCCCTCCTCCCCACACCTGGAGACCTACCCGCCAGAGGCTCGCACCCCACCCTCACGCCATTCCTTCGCCCATCCCACCCCAACCTCCCTAGGTGAGTACTCTCTGAACTCTTTACATGAGGTACAGCAAGACGGCCTTAGTACATTACAAAACGTATCCAACCCAGTATAAAACTGTACTCATTAAATTCTTTAGGATTTCATTTGAACAACTTTTGCTTGCTATAGCAATTATCACCAGATAGCGATGAGACTTATCTTGCAAAGTTACTGTCTCTGCGCCCCCTACTTAACTGAAAGCAGATATTCTTTAGCCTGGTCCAGTGACAAAAAATATATGGGACGTCTCATAAAAAGAAATTTCAGCTTGGATTGCTGCATAATACCGGCCAGGGCACCAAAGAGTTTGAATTCTTCAGTCAATCCAACAAATTCTCGTCATCTTCGTGCTGCTAGGATCGACATGTCACAGTGCATTTGGAATGAGAAATTATCCGCGGTGTAGAATAATTTCTTTTTGATTGCCTGTGTCAAAATCTGTTCGTTAATCCAGATATCGCCGAAGTTGACGAGAATTGGTTGGGGAGTTTGTGGGCCAGACTGTGTCCAAGCAAGGTTAGATCCCCCCCTTCTGCTGTTTTTTCTGGCAACACGTATTTTTGGATCAGATCTGATATCAGCTTTGTGGCCAATTGGCCTGCCTTCCAGTCCTCTGGAATACCCAAAAATCTTAAATTGGTGCACCGAGCTCTGTTTTCAACAAAGTCTATCTTTAATTGAAGATCTTCCATCTCCATTTGCATTTTTGCGTGGATTCCTTCTTGTTTATTGAAGGTATCTTCCAGCATGGATACCTTCAGTTCCACATGAGTCATTCGGGAGGCGAGTTGTTTCATTAATCTGCCGAGCTGTTCATTGGTTTGACAATGAGCGTTTTCTTGTGAGAGCTTCATTTCGCGAAATTCACTTGAAATCTGATTTAGTGTTGTCTCAATAGAGTGAGGCTGAGAAGAGCTTGGTGTCGAAGCGGCTGGGCATCCAAGGCGATTCAAACAGTTAGCCACCTGAGATACTTTATCCCAAGCTAGAGATGATCCAGTTCTGCTTGTATATCTGCCCTTGCACAGCTACGATTTAATCCGCATTTTTTTTAACCCCATTTAGGGATCATAAATAATGGATATGTCTGCTTTTTTTCTGTGGTTAGCTCTTTGAGCGGAGTATTTGCTGGGGCAGCTGGGAGGTCAATTATAGCTGGGCAGGAGGAGAAATGGCTTCAGAATTTAAGGTGAACTCCATTCTCTCGTGCCAAAATCTGTTCAGGGAAAGAGCCTGCTGATTTGTAGCCTACGACGACTTTTACTGATCTGTTCTTTAGCCTGCTGGCTACGGCCCTATCCCCTTAGAAGTTTTTATTGGATGTGTGATTTTTCACTGAAAGATCTCTTTGAATGCATTTCATTGAAGTGCCAGATGTAGTAAACCATACACAGATGACCACCAAGGGTCCAATAGTCGACTGGGGGATGTCGGCGTTTTCACAGGGTAGGCGCACGCCACATCTGAGCCACACAGACCGCTTCTGCAACTACCCCACTGTCCCTCCACTTGAGACAGGACCTAAAGTCCCACCACAAGCTGCTTCATCCCCTCCTTAATTCAATTTTCCTTGATCTGAGGCCAGTCTATATCTTCTACAGTGGTTCCCTTGCTAAAATTGGGGTCGAGTATCCAGCGAAACGCCGTTGCTGGCTCAGAGAAGACTGTGTTCCTTCTCACACTCTCCTCAAGAATGTGCTCCCCACCTCCAATTGGTGTCGACCCCTTTCTTTTATGAGTCTTATGTGGGGGAATTACACAGCAGATTATAGGAGTTAATAATAAAGCTCCAGCTTATTAGTGGAATTAGGATGCAAGGAGTTGGTTATGCTGACTGGTAGAAATTAGTTACAGACTAACGTGGTTCTCCAGGGCCGGTTCTAGGATGTTTGAGGCCCTGGGCAGAAGGGGAAAGTGCGAGGCGCCTCTAATTTGCATAGACCATTCAGGGCTATTTGCATCTGAATAGATGCCCCCTGCTCCTGAAGCTGCAGCCCCTCCCCTCTCAGCCACCTACAATCACCTCTTAACAGCTCATCAAGGGCTGAAGGTGTTAGGGTTGCTTATCTCCATAGAGGGTTAATATTGCCAGGAAGCTCAACAGCCAGGCAATAGTCCTTCCGCTGTGTCTCTCACTGGGTGGGGGGTGGAGGCCTAATTGGCGGACAAACCTGAGTTTGCAACTGGGAATCGGGAGGGGGGCCCCTCCCCTCGGGTTTCCCTTGCTACACCATAGCAGTGAGCCAGGGGAGGGGTCCTCCTAAGGTGGCACACTTGCAAGGTGGCACCTTTCATGCCGTGCCCTGACTGTCGCATTGTTGCAGGCCCCACATTGGAGGGCTGACTATGGGGCCCTGGGCAGTTGCCCACACTGTCCATGCCTAGCGCCGGCCCTATGGTTCTCTAAGCAGGGCTGCCTTTCCGTTCTCCAAGCCGCTTAACCGCTTGCCGCCCACCTCAAACAGGTTGCTTTTGTATGTATTTTGGAATTATGGGATCCTGCCGCACCTCAATATCCCCGGTTTGCCAAGATCAAGTGCACTATGCGTGGGCCGGAACAAACACTTTTGGGAAAGATGGGATTCACTGGGCGGGGTCGCTTGGATTTGCACGAAGGCACTGCGACTCACAGCATTTGACATAGCAGTCTTTTCCCTGTCTCAACTGCTGTCTGTCACAGCGCAGATTACTGCTCATCCTGGGTGGATTAGAGTAGTCTTTTCCAGGACAGCTAAGTGCACTCTGCTATCCGCCAGCCATCTTGTTATCTCCTCCAAAAATGAGCTGAACCACGGAACATGACAGGAGCTCTACGTGGTTTCCGTCAGCTGCTATGCAGATGTGTGAATCCTGCAATATGAAGAATGGCTTCTTTCATTGTTGAGGGAACAATACGCCCCTATAGAACTCAGCCTCCTCCCACATTCTCCCTGCTGCAAAAAGATGTTCTTCATACCCACCTCATACCTCCTTTTCAACATTTTCCAGGACACAGGCTTTGTTATCTGCATCCTGTAATGGCTACCGCAATAATTCATTTGCTGCCAGCCAATCAGATTGCTCAGCTAATTGGCAAATCCTCCTAGAACGAAAGGAAAAAAAAAGGTCCTTCGAATAAGATTTATTTTGTTTTCCAAATTATTATCTGCAGAGTATTCGGGTATGCAGATCTGTGAATCGCCCAACGATAAACTATCATGTTATATAAAAGTCAATGACTGATTAATCCTTTGAGGCCTGCATAATACCTTTCAGTAATGGAAATGTCTCAAAAACTACTGAATGGATTTACATCAAACCAAGCAAGCATTGGCAAAGCCAGTACATCTTGCTGTTTTCTAATTGAAAGTGCTTCTTCCTTGATTGGCAAGTTTTCGTATGGTTGGAGAGTGAATGTGAGAATGTCTTATGTTTGAATGAGAGAGAAGAGGGTTGAAAATGTGAATGGAAATTTAATGGGTTAGTAAGCACGAAGATGGATGGCTAAATGGGTGAGTGCAAAGATGAATGGTTGAATATGTTAGTGTAAGAATGATTTGTAAGCGAGTGCCTGGATGGATGCAGGCTGATTACACTAACCTAATAAACCGAGGCCTCAGCAGAAGTGATGGTTTTGTTAAACTGTCAAGAATTGCTATTTTGCCCCTGCAAGCATCACACTAGGGTTGTGCACATTTGTGCTAATAGTGGCCGCAATATATACAAAATTACCATGAGTTTGCCGATGCAAGCCTTTATAAAAAGCACGCAAAATTGCAGCTGACCTACCAACACAACAAACAAGTTACTTACCTTCGGTAACACTTTTTCTAGGGGATACAGTATCTGTCTGTGGATTCTTCACCTTTTGAATTACCCCTTCACCAGCATACCACGGAAATTATTTTCTTAGCTCTCCCACTTCAACGAGGACATCACAATAGCACGGCTCCGCTCGCAACTCCGTATGATGTAAGAAGACCTCGTCGGCGTGCTGACGTTTGTTCCACACATTTTTTCCATGCCCTCGAGGCGAACTGACAACATAATACAAGTATACACTGTATACAAAATGTATACACAAATACATAGTGTGTGTATATATATATATATATATATATATATATATATATATATTACCTACTGGCGGTCGCCAGTAGGTAGTTATAGTTAGGACCACGTTTCCATAGGAAATCCGCAACATTCTATTTTGAATAACTTTGGCGCCGGTCGACGAATCCTCGCGAATTTTTCAAAATAGGTGGGGCGCTACGCTCCGCTCCTACCCTGAAAGTCTCGGGGGGATTCGTCAAGCGGGGGCTGAGATAAAAGGGGGGTCCCAAAACGCGTTTTTCCCATGCATTTTTCCATAGGACCTTTAGACACAGCTACAGACCGAACGGCTGAACAGAATTACTTGAAATTTGGCAGAGAGGTAGTCCTCAGGTCAAGGAAGTGCCTTTTGTAGGTTTGGTGTAAATCTGTTCAGTAGATTCAGAGAAAATAGCCTTTAAATCAATATATATATCTGAGCCAGCTTACGGTGCGCTTACGGTGCGCTTACCGTACGCGTACGGTGGCGTGCGCGAGCGCGATTTTGATTGGCTGTTAGATCTTAGTAAACATTCGAATCGGTCGAAACCAGGAAGTGGCGGCCGCCATTTTCTCACTCGCTCTCTGAGTTGGGCAGCAAAAACGATGCCAAAAAATGTCTAAAGAGGCAGTTTCTTGAGATCCTAACCACCCAGCATTGATATAGGGGTCCCCAAACAACCCCCCAGCCCAAATAAAAAATGTTTTTTTTTTGGAAAATCGCAGATTACGCTTACCGTACGTGTACGGTAAAAAAATTAAAAAAAAAAAATTATCCACACCCTCCCCACCCCGTGTGCAAATGGTGCCCGAAGGACACCATTTGTGCATGGCTTTTGACAGGTAAGAAATAAACAAAGAATAAATTTCACAAAGATGCGCATAATATGTCCCCCATGTGCGCACGGTGCGCGAAGCGCATCGTGCGTACATGGCCCATCCCGCATAACGCACCGCGTGACCACCGTGCGTGCACGGCACTAACTGCGTAAAGTGGGCGCGCGGTGCGCGAAGCGCACCGTGCGCGCACGGAACGAACTGCGTTAACTGGGCGCGCACGCCACGAATGGCGTAAAGTAACTTAGCATTTAAAAAACCGTACAAATTCACTGAAAAAACCATAGGTTTCACACACGTTATAGTTAGGAATTAGCATTTAAAAAACCTTGCAAATTCACTGAAAAAACCATAGGTTTCACACATGTTATAGTTAGCTGTACATTTCACTCGTAAAAAACCAATGAAATTCCCCCGTTATAGTTAGTGCAGACAACTATAACTCACGCGACCGCAATCTTCTGCTGATGACATATGTGTCTTTATGAAAAAAAAATATTTGTAATATATGTATAGCTAAAATTTAATGGAAGAAGACATGGGCAAATAAGTGTCTAAATACAGTATTAGCATCAGCAGAAGATTGCGGTCGCGTGAGTTATAGTTGTCTGCACTAACTATAACGGGGGAATTTCATTGGTTTTTTACGAGTGAAATGTACAGCTAACTATAACATGTGTGAAACCTATGGTTTTTTCAGTGAATATATATATATATACATACATAAAAAGTAAAAGTAAAAAAACAAAAGCATTTCCTAGCAATAAACTGTCTGGTACATAAATGACATATGCAAAATGACATATGCAAAATAACAATGTCAAACGGTTTTCGATATAAGCAGGTGGACAACAGGGAGGCGGGTGGGTCAGTGAGGAATCCACAGGCAGATACTGCATTCACCAGAAAAAGCATTACCGAAGCTAAGTAACTTGTTCTTCTGATGGATACATCTGCCTGTGGATTCCTCACCTTTGGAATTAAATCACCAAACTGTTCCTCTCTCAGAGGAGGGTGTCCACCCGCCTATACTAAAAAATCTTGAAGCACAGAGCGTGCAAAATGTCCGTCCCTCCTAACCTCCGAATCCAAACAGTAATGCTTCGCAAAGGTGTGAAGGGAGGCCCAAGTTGCCGCCTTGCAGATGTCTACATCAGGAACACCTCTATGCATTAGTCTACAACAGGAACACCTCTAGCCAAAGCGGAAGATGACTTAGCTCTGGTGGAATGAGCTCTAATACCTTTAGGGGGCTCCTTCTTGACCAAGGCATAGCAGATCTTGATGCACAAGATGATCCACCTGTTAAGTGTTCTTTTGTGGACAGCTTTGCCCTTCATCCTTCCAACATAGCCCTCAAACAGCTGGTCATCCAGTCTTAGGTCCCTGGTTCTGTCCAGGTAGAAACTGACAGCCCTCCTAGGGTGCAGGCAGTGAAGTCCCTTCTCCTCCTTGGAAGGGTGAGGGGGAGGATAGAAGGTAGGGAAGGTAATAGACTGCCCTACATGGAAAGGAGTGACCACCTTAGGCAAGAAAGCAGCCCTGGTCCTGAGAACCATCTTTTCTGCATGGATGGTTACAAACGGAGGTTTAGAACTAAGAACCTAAAGCTCACTTACCCTCCTGGCTGAGGTAATAGCGATCAGAAAAAACGTTTTGAATGTAAGAAGCCTCAACGGGCAACTATGAAGAGGCTCAAAAGGAGAACCCATCAAGAAAGTAAGTACTAAATTCAAATCCCACTGAGGCATAATGAAGAGTGGGAGGAAACCTATTGGTGAGGTCCTTAATGAACCTCATAACAATGGGGGACTTAAATAAAGACGGCTGGTCCAGCAAGCAGAGGAAAGCCAACAAGTAACCCTTTACAGTAGCCACAGCACATCCTTGCTGAGCCAAGGAAAGTGAAAAGCCAAGTACATCAGATAAATGGGCCTTCAAAGGATCAATGGACCTCTCTCCACACCATTTCACAAACTTGGACCACCTAGACTTGAGTGTCTCCTGGATGATAAAATAACATCTAACGCATCCGGTGGGAGAGAGAAATAACTCAGGTTGCCCCGTTCAATCTCCAGGCATGAAGGTGCAGGCTCTGGAGGTGGGAGTGTAGAACATGCCCCTGCGACTGCGAGAGGTGGTCTGTCCTGAGAGGGAAACGGAGCGGAGAGTGCGAAGAGAGGTGAAGAAGATCTTGTGTACCATACCCTTCTTGGCCAATCCGGAGCAATCAATATGACTTGGGCCTAGTCTTGGCGAATCTTCCTCAGAACTCGAGGAATCAAGGGTATGGGAGGAAACGTGTAAAGGAGTTGCAAGCTCCAATCCAATTGAAACGCATCCCCCCAACGCTCCCTGCATCTGATGCTGAAGACTGCAGAACAACGGGCAGTGTGTGTTCTTGTGAATGGCAAACCGGTCCAACTTAGGAAACCCCCACATCTGGAAGATGTGAAGGACCACCTCTGTACGAAGCCACCAATCGTGATCGGCCGAGCATTGCAGACTGAAAATGTCCACATGCACATTTATCACCCCGGCCAGATGATTTGCAAACACACAAATCTGATGGCCCTGAGCCCAGGACCAGAGTCAAAGAGCCTCTCTGCAGAGACAATACGACCCTACCCCTCCCTGTTTGTTTATGCACCACATCGCGGTACTGCTGTCTGTCAGGACTTGAATCGACTGACCGCGAAGGGAGGGAAGAAAGGCCTTGAGAGCCAAACGTATTGCCCGCTATTCCAGAAGGTTGATGTGAAGCAACCTTTCCTCCGGAGACCAAAGACCCTTGATCTCCAGATCCCCCCGGTGAGCACCCTACCCTAGAGTGGAGGCATCCGTGATTACTGTGGCCACTGGTGGAGGAGGTTGAAAAGGCTTTCCTTGAGACAGGTTGCCCGGCACACTCCACCAAGACAGCTCTGATGCAGTGTCTCTGGAGATTCTGGCCATCTCCCCGAGATCGCCATTGTGCTGAAACCACTGCCTGCGGAGGCACCACTGGAGTGCCCTTATGTGCCAGTGTGCATGGTTGACCAACAGTATGCAGGAAGCGAACAGACCGAGCAGGCGTAGGATCTTCAGGACTCGAACAACTGCTTCATCATGAAACAAAGGAACCATCTCCTGAATGTCGAGAATCCTCTGCGGCGGCGGGAAAGCTCGACAGTAGTGTCCAGTACTGCCCCTATAAACAGGCTGCGCTGAGAGGACACCAGGTGAGATTTGGGTACATTTATGGAGAAACCCAAGTTGAACAACAGTCGCGTTGTTACTTGCAAGTGACTCAGCACCATCTCTGGCGACTTTGCTTTGAGCAGCCAGTCGTCCAGGTAGGGGAAAAACGGAATCCCTGACCTTCTGAGATGAGCTGCCACCACCGCAATCACCTTTGTGAAGACCTGTGGTGCAGAAGTGAGACCAAACAGAAGGACCGCAAACTGGTAGTGTTCAGATCATACCGTAAACCGGGGATACTTCGGATGCAACTTCAGAATAGGGATCAGGAAATACGCATCCTGCAAGTCGATCTACACCATCCAGTCTTCCTGCTGCATGCCAAAAATACCTGAGCTAAAGTCAACATCTTGAATTTTTCATGCCTGAGGTAAAAATTCAAAACCCTGAGGTCCAAAATCGGTCTCAACCGGCCGTCCTTCTTGGGGATCAGGAAATAACAGGAGTAGCATCCCTGACCCCTTTCCTGCTCCGGAACCACCTCTATTGCACCTTTCTGTAGCAAGGCAAGAACCTCTTGCTGCAAAAGAAGCAAATGGTCCTCTGAACACTAGCCCTGGGGAGGAGTGTAAGCAGGTGGAAACTCTTGAAAATGTAGGGCGTACCCATTTTCCACAAGATTCAAATCCCAACGGTCCGAAGTAACCGATTTCCAATCTTGTAGAAAATGGGACACCCGGCCCCCTACAGGACCAGCATGCTCCAAGATGGGGGACCTAGAGCTGCTTTCCTATGGTACAGGTGGTGGGGGCAGGGGAGGAGGAGAAGGAAGACTGTTGCTGAGAGGCTCCCCGCAGACAGCCTCTACCTTTTCCTATGTACGACCTGTACAGAGGGTTCTGCTGCTGCTGTGGCTGCTGACGGCCTCGAAAGGAAGCCACCTTCCTAAAGCCTCAATACCTTTTGAATCCATAGCCCCTAGGCTGGGACTACAGGCACAAGCATCTTGCAATAGCCCTACTGTCCTTGAATCGCTGCAGTGCAGAATCAGACTTTGTACCAAACAATCTAGATCCATCGAAGGGTAGATAGAGCAAGGTAGCCTGTATATCTGGTGAGAAACCTCAAGACCTAAGCCAGGCATGCCTCCTGGTAGCCATGAGGAGCCAATCACCCTGGCGACCAAGTCTGCCGTGTCCAGACCGGACGGGCTGCAGCTTTAGTGTCCGATAGCGCTTCCAGAAAATTAACACGGTCATCCTCAGGCAACTTAGGAGCTACTTGCTTAACAAAATCCATTACTGCATAAATGTACCTTCGTAGCAAACACATGGCATTTGTTGACTTCAAAGCCATACTTGCTGAGAACACTTTTTTGGCAGACTGTTTTTCGAGTCTCTTTCCCCCGGGTTGGTGTGGAAGGATTCAGTTGACTGCTTGGAACCAGAAGCCTGAACCACCATTCTTTCTGGCAAAGGACGGGCAGAGAGAAAAGCTGGATCACCAGGAGCAGACTTGTACCGTCTTGCCACTGACCTAGAAACTGCAGGGGCAGACAAGGGCTTCTGCCACACCTCCAAAATAAGCTCCGTCAACGCCTCATTGGAAGGCAGCAGAGGCTCAACAAAAGAGGAAGGAGAATGCAACACTTCAGGAAAGATATTTGACTTCACCTCAGCTGAGGGCAACTGAAGGACCAACAGATCAGCAGCTTTCCGGATGACTGAGTGGGAAGGGGGCAACGTCTTGTGAAGGCAAAGCCTTCGGAGAAGAAAGCTCCCACTCAGGGGAAGAATCCAGGCCACTGGCCACCCATAAGCCCTTGATGTCATCCACAGAGTTTAGGAGCTCCCCTTACTCGTGTTCTTGCTGGTACTCCTCTTCTTCCAGCAGTCTTCGCGCTTCCTTCCTTGAAAGCCGCTCCAGGATCGGCATCGGTGGCGCCAGCCACGGCTCTGGTGACAACGGCTCCGAAGGAGGTCCTTCCGAAGTGGGCAACGGCGCCGCTCGAATCTGGAAAGACATCGGCCCAACACCAGACTGCGCCGGAGATTGAGGTATCGGAGTCAAAAACCTCAGCACCGGAACCTTCAATGACGGAGCCATCAGCATGAAAGGCACGAAAGGTGCCTGGGCATACTGTTGGGGTATGCCCAAATTAAAGGCAAGTGGACCCACGGGGCCAGACAGTGCACCAGTAGGGTAAGATGCCTTGGGTAAGATGCCTTGGCAAACATGCCAAACATTGAATTTAGGAAATGCGACAGCCCCCTGGTCTGGGTCCATCCGAGGCCTTGCGGGGGACTGAGACTGCAGAGACATCAGAGCCGGTACAGGTGAAGCCGCAGGAGCGGGAGAAGACTCCCTGGGTGCCGGACAATCCCTGGGCGCCGGACAAACCCTCAATGCCGGAGAGTGGGCCGGAGTCATGTGCAGAGAAGGAGTAGGCGATGGTGAGATGGCATCCTGGTCATGACGCCGCTGTATGGGGGAGGCTGACCTCAAAGCCCTGCCCTTCATAGGTCGACGTTGAGATCCATGTCTTCTCTTTTTCTTATGTTTCTTTAACATTGTAGTATGCGAGGTCGATGACTTCGATCTCTTGCGACCCCTCTTCTCTTTACTCAGCCGCACCATGAAGAGTTTCGCCTCACGTTCCTTCAGCACCTTTGGGTTCATCTTCCGACAGCATAAACACCCTTCGACACCATAGTCTGAAGAAAGACACCAGAGACAGTTGTTGTGGGGATCCGTGATGGACATATGGTCCCTACACTCCCTACAGGGCTTGAAACCTGACTTCTTCGAAGTAGCCATTCTCACTGCAACACAAAGTAGAAGATAGAAACAATGTTATCACATGAAAAATGGAGAGTCGCAAAAAGAATTGTTACGCGTCGTCGGTGCGGAAAAAAGGGAACGGACGTCAGAACGCCGACGAGGTCTTCTTATGGCTCCAATGACGTCATACGGAGTCACGACTGGAGCCGTGCTATTGCGACGTCCTTGTTGGCGTGGGAGAGCTAAGAATAGAATTACGTGGAATGCTGGCGCAGGAGTGATTCAAAAGGTGAGGAATCCACAGGCAGATGTATCCATCAAAAAAACTAAAACACCACCATAAAGAAACACGATCGCCAATCACAATATCAACAGAATACAGCACAACAAAAGCACGACTCCAAAAAAAACCAATATAATAACACAAAAAGACATTAGAAATTCATTTTTGTGTTATTCTGTTGTCTTGTATTGTATCGGTGCATTGTTACTGTTATGTGGTGTTGGTCATGTTCTTCTATTGATTTATTCTTGTGTTTTGTAGATGTGGTGAGTTCTTGTGATACTTTGTGATGTTGATTTTGTGTTGTCTTGATATGTGTATGTGTATTGTTCTCTGTATATTTTGTAGTGTTATAGTATTGTGCTATTGTTCAAGTGTTGCGTATGTGTGTAATTGTACTATGTTGTGTTATTTGTGTTTTGCTTTTGATGTGTTACTGCTGTTTTGTTGTTACTTTATGGTGCTATTAGTGTGGTATTCTGATGTACTATCTCTGTTATTGTTGGAAGGTCTTGTGTTATTAGATCGAGCATTCAAGACCTCTTGTATACTTTAGTATACTTCTTTAGGGGCTTACAGCCATCCCCTGCTTTTCATTTGTTTGCTTCTGTCAGGTCGTCAGCAGCACAATTACTAATTAATAAAGCACGCCACTAACCTTTTTTCCAGGACTTCAGCAGAGACGATGGTAGCTGATTTATACACCGGTTCCCCTGAACATAACCCCCAGCAGAGGAAATAAAAACCCTGCTGCGTGAGGTAGTGCCCGGAGGAAAAAGGGAAGGGGATAAAATAAAGAAAAGGCTGACAGCGGTGGGTTCCTTTCAGGGTCTGGTTGGCGATATAGCGCTCGTGTAGGTGGATTAACCCAGTGGAGCCGCAGTGGACTTGTGTTTTTTTGCAATTCTCAATGAACAAATAAAGTTTCTCTTTTTACCACAATTGCTATAGCACACGACAATTATAATAAACCAGGGAAGCTGGTATCCACAATATGTTTGAACATGTCAGAAAATTAGAGTCCATCTATAGCTTTGGATTTGCACTTGCACGTTTCTTTAATATATCTTCTTGAACAATCCAAAAATGTGTACACAACAGCCGACACGTGTTTCGTCCTAAAAGGACTTTTTCAAGGCTAGAAGCAATTCGACCGATCCATTCAAGAGATCCATGAATCGTCAAAATATCAATCCAAGGCAATGTAGGCCAACCGGGTGTTGTAAATCCCTTAAGGTATAAAGGTGATCCTTCTCCCCGGCAACAAATGGCAGGCGTAAGAGATGCACGCCAAAATCAGGTCCTGATAAGCCCGTAACGAGGTCTTCATGGAAATGAACTCCAGGTGTGGAGGAAGCATTGCCGGGGAGAAGGATCACCTTTTTACCTTAAGGGATTTACAACACCCGGTTGGCCTACATTGCCTTGGATTGATATTTTGACGATTCATGGATCTCTTGAATGGATCGGTCGAATTGCTTCTAGCCTTGAAAAAGTCCTTTTAGGACGAAACACGTGTCGGCTGTTGTGTACACATTTTTGGATTGTTCAAGAAGATACATTAAAGAAACGTGCAAGTGCAAATCCAAAGCTATTGATGGACTCTAATTTTCTGACATGTTCAAACATATTGTGGATACCAGCTTCCCTGGTTTATTATAATTGTCGTGTGCTATAGCAATTGTGGTAAAAAGTTTGTGGAGTCCTGAGAGCCTTCCTTGTCTCATTTTGGATTTCCGTTTTATCCTCCTAATAAGCAGAGGCGGATGTTTTGCTTGAGAGCACCGTGAAGACTAATCGTATGAAATATAACTGTTTTCCTACACTCTTTCTTTAAATGGATGTGCATGTAAATGTTCTGGCAAGCTTCTGCTTGGTTCTTTGTTGTTCAAATAAAGTTTTTCTTCAAGGCAGAATGTACAGTTCTCTTGCAATACGGTAGGTTTGCCACAGCGTTCAAAGGGAATGCCTCTTGCTACTTCATGCGCTATGACCTACCATAGACCGTCAATGCCGAATAATCAAGAGCAAGTTTCCAGCTCGCAAACAGTGTCTGTAATGGCTCTTAGAGAACACTGCCGGCTGGCGTCACAAAATAATACAAAAACAGGTCAAAACAAAGAAACCCACAGGTTCAACAAATGCGTAGCGCTGCCAGCGATCTTGCATAGACCAATAGTCTCACTGGCACCACTGAACTCTGAAATTAGCTGTAATAACATAAGTAAACGCACTCGTGACCTAAAACATCCACTGGGGTTGCGATACTTCCAATACGCTCACCGGCGTTGTTGGAATGCTTTACAAAGTGCACAAATGTACTCCAAATCGTAGTGGGGAAAGGCACTCTATGCCTGACGTCGCTACTCGAGTACTCGTTAGGACGAAGGGGAAGCGGTGAAAGAGGGTAACGCACGGGATATCCCCCGTGTTACCTGGACCGTTGCGGGATGACTCTCCGGACTCCTCTGGTGATTTTGCTGCGACGTTGACGCGTCGTTAAAACAGGAACGGGAAACGGCCCGACTCGGGACTAAGTGCGGAAATGCTTCTTGCTGTAATCCGGCGAGGAGCACCATCCGCCATTACAATCCTTCTTAGATCCTTGTTGTCAAGCACCTTCTGCCTCCGGAGGAAGTGCTTATGTACTGCAGGCTCCGAGGTGCGCCCCATTGCCTGCAGGGATTTGTAGTCTTTGGGACATGTGTGTGTTTTGTGCCTGAAAAGTGGTTTTGGTGTAATGCTATGACGGGTCTGTCTAGGCATTATCCTGCGGGTGATCGCTACAGCTTCGGTGTCCTTTAAAAATCCTTGCTTGCTAGTGGTCAGTCCTGCTTCTTTGTCCCTCCTTTTTGTCTTTCGTTGCTTCCAGGAAGCAGGGGCCGAGTACTGTAACATTACGCTTTGTGGGATTATCTGGTGTTTTGTGGGACTATTTTCTTCTTTGCTTCCTGCTGAGGTTACTGTTTGCAGTCCAGTTCACTTAATCTCCTAGTGTGGTCTACAGAATGAGGAATTCAGCATCTGGATCACTGCCCCAGGCTTCCCCCTATAAACATGCTTTTAAAGATTTAAATCTCCTCACATTTGGCTGATGGCGCCCAGCATGTGCTTTCAATCCAGTCTTGTTCCAGGCGAGGCTCTTTATTTACTATCCACTAAGCTTCACTGTAGCCTCACCCTGTAGCTGGTGAGGGTAGGGAGAACCGGGTGTGATGCAAGTGACAGAGAGGTTAACATTGTGCCTGCTTTAACACTTTCTGGTTTGTGGGCAGAAGCCACCGGACAGAGTTTTGTCATTTTTGGAAATTACCTTGTATATTTTTTATCCCGAATTGAATTTGGGAACTGCCACCCGTAGCTGCTTGTTTGTACGTTGACAGTAATACAATTCACTATGCAATGAAAAGTTCCAGAAAGATTCCAAACTAAAGACTGGTGCCAGTTGAAGAACATATTTCAGTTTTGTAGCCACACGCAGTCCGTTAGTTTGCGGCTTCTTTCGGGATTTGGTTTATCTAAAGATACAGCTGCATGCGCTGCGGGTGCCTACTCTGGCCCCAACAGAGCGGCATGGCTACCGAGTGTTTGTGTGCCCCCTTGTGCCCAGCTTCACATCTAGGGGCTGAACATACATTAATGCAATACCAGGCAAGGGGCAGTCAGTGTGAGCCAGTTATGGCTGGCGTGCTCTCTACTGGCGCCACCAGTATCTCTGAACGAGGGAAAATCGGATGCCAGCGGCACAAGGAGGAGCAAAAACTTAACTCACAACATTGGGAGACCAGGTCTACGGAGCTCTCCCACATCATTTGTGCATTTCTGTTATATTACGATATCTCAGTGTACACTGAGGCTGTCGTCAATGAGCATGTGACTTAAACATGTTTAAAACAGTGATTCGTAATAAAAGGTAAATTGCTAATTGTTTCTTTTTGCCATCCCATTCCTTGTCGTTGTACTGCACCTTCTGCCCAGTTATTTGCTTGTTTTGCCTGTGCTGTGTCTGCTGCTCAGTGAATGCAAGTAACCCTTTCCAGTTTGTGGGGGGTGACTTCCTCCCAATTACATAGTAGCATGGGGCCCTTCTTCCCATGTGGTGGGGAGGGATGGGCCATTTGTTATAACCGGTTTATAGCCAGTGGGTTTCTTTTTCTCTACCTTACTGCCCACCCTTTGACTAAATGGCTGGGGGGGGGGGGGGGGGGGGGAATCGAATTCGGAAATAGTGTTAAATTCACGGTTTCTGTGACTTGGCCTCCTTTGTGGCTGCCAGCAGCACATCTCACCACAAAGGAGGAAGACACATATTTAGAGAACAACAAAATATTTCCAAGGTGGTTTCGCAAGTATGTTTGTGCTTGATGAGTGCCTTTCAATAGCATTACAGGCACCTTAAAGTCCCCCTTTTAAACCATTCTCCTGCTGAATGTACGAGTAAAAAATAGTCACTTATTTGTTCCATTATCAAAGGGGCGCACACAATTTCAACAGTTGTGACACAGAGATGCATATCAGTGGCGTTTTCTCGTACGGGAAACAGAACCGCTTCAAGGTGACCTTAGCTAGATTTTTTGTTGATTTCTCCTTTTAGCAACCAGCAGCCTTCCTTTGCTTACATTTGAATGGCAGTTCTACGGAAGCAACGCTGTTGTGCTTAAGCTTTACTTTTGTATCAGTAGCACAGCCGATATGGCATATAAAGGGTCCACACACTGAGCAATCAGTATGTTGCATTTAAATGCAGAGTCCATTGCTTCCATTTTATATAGTATTTTTTTGTTCAAAATAATAAAACAATATGCAACTTCACTTGTCGTAGATAGTGTGTGTTGCTGTATAAATAGATTAATGATGTGTTACAGGATTTTGCCAGTCACAATAAATTGTTGCTTTATCGTCTTCCAGTGGGGCATTTCAATACTCAACTGGTTGTTTTTTTCTTCTCTTTAAGTCTCAGCAGCACATACTGTGAACACTCGGAATTTAGTTGGTCAGAGTATGTCAATTGTGAGTGTGATCCGCCCATCCATTGGACCCAGTACTTCATTTGTGCTGGTGGTTGCTGGTGCCAGTACTTTTATTTGTGCTTGTAGTTGCCGCTGCCAGTACTTCATTTCTGCTGGTGGTTGCCGGTACCAGTACTTCATTTGTTCTGGTGGTTGCCGGTACCAGTACTTCATTTGTTCTGGTGGTTGCTGGTGCCAGTACTGCATTTGTTCTGGTGGTTGCTGGTGCCAGTACTGCATTTGTGCTGATGGCTGCCAGTACTTCATTTCTTCTGGTGTTTGGCGGTGGGCATCACCACCCCTTACTTTGGGGGACCAGGGCTCTTTTCACTTCTTACCACACTGCTGATCCTGCCTAGACCCTAGCCAAAGTCGCTCTGCTTCCTCTCCCTTATGCCCACTACTAACCCAAACCCAAACATTTCTGGTCAGCTCAGCTGGACTCACACTGTACGCCGCTACCTTTGCACTTCAAGAAACGTGTGGTCTCGCCTACTTTTTTGTGCCGCCAGCAAATGCCCACGGTCAGCCTGCAGTGCTACCTGCCTCAGTCTACAGCCGTAACGTGAGCCCGGACCCAAGCCTCTATGATCTTATAGCGGGTGATCTTTTGGGCAACTAAGCCCCACACCTGCTACCCGACAAACTCACCAGTAGCCATTAAGCAATGTTGTGACGCTGGCCACCATCACCCCCCCTTTTTTTAAAATTATAAAATAAGCACTGACTGAAGCATCTAGCCATCTACCTGCACTCACTCTAGCATCTATTCATCCATGCATCCATTTTCCATATGCACAACTATCCATCCATATAACAGTTTCCATCATCCAATGCGTCTTCTGGTCATGCATGCATCGATCCATCCATCCTTCTAGACAGACTCTGCCATTCACTCATCCACCCATCCATGTACACATGCACAAGAACACCATTCATGTATCCACATGCAATCTTCCATCCTTCCTTCTATCCATCTACCCACTCATTCATCCATCTGTCCATCATGCAGAGCATCCACCCTTTCCTGGAGACTTTTCCAATGTGGCACCTGTACAGCATCACCTCAGCACCACCTGAGCACCACCAAATGATCACTCGCCATCATCTCCGCGCCACCTCAGTATCACTCAGCACCATCAGAGTGCCACCTCTGCACAAGCACGCCATCATTTCAGCACCACCTCCAGATCACTCCGCACCAGTGTAGCACAACATCAACCAGTCCAGCACCAACTGAGCATCAGCGCAGCACTACCTCATCAGTCAGCACCACCTCCGCATCGGTGCATCAACCCCACTGCAGCCCCACCTGTGCACAAGCGCAAACCCCACCTCAGCAGCAATTCGACACCAATGCAGAACCACTTAAGCATCATCGCAGCACCACCTCAGAATCAGCACAGCATCACCTCAGCACAGCATCACCTGAGCAGCAGCTCAGCGCAACGTCAACACCTCAGCATGACTCAGCACCACCTCGGTATCACTCAGCACCACCTGAACACCACCACAGCGCCATCTCAGCATCAGCACAGCACCACCTCAGCATCAGTGCACCACTACCAGTGGAGCACCACCCAGGCAGCAATACACACCAATGCAGCACCACTGCCGCATCAGCGCAGCAGCACCTCAGCACACACAGCAACACCTCAGCACCAGTGCAGTACCACCTCAACATCAGCACAGCACCATCTCCGCATAAGTGCACCACCCCAGCACAGCCCTACATCAGCAGCAATACAGCACCCCTTCAGCATCAGCGCAGCAGCACTTAAGAATCAGTGCTGCATCACCTCCGCAAAAAACCAACTCAGCATCACTCAGCACCACTTGAGCACCAGCTTAGCACAGCCTAAGCATCATTGCAGCCTCACCACCTCGGCATGACTCCACACCACAGCATCACTCAGCACCACAGCATCACTCAGCACCACCACATCATCACTCAGCACCACCACATCCTCACTCAGCACCACCACATCCTCACTCAGCACCACCACATCCTCACTCAGCACCACCACATCATCACTCAGCACCACCCCAGTATCACTCAGCATCAACTGAGCATCACCTCAGCACCAACTGAGTATCATACAGCATCACCTAAGAATCACTTTCACAACAGCACACCACCACCTGAACATCACTCAGCACCACCGGAGTATCACACAGCATCAGCTCTGCACCAGCACCCCACCACCTCAGCACCACTTCAGTCTTCCTTTGGGATCTGGCATCTGTTGATTCTCCCCTAGTGTCCGTCCACTGCTCATGTTGTAATTCAGGTATTATTTCCCAACCTCTACCTTCTGGTTGTTTATGCCATTAGAACAGGCAGGAAGAAGTTGCCAGCATTGCAAAGACAAAAAACTATTAGACATTTTTTATGTTAACTCTTTTTTTTTTAATAGGCAGTTCAGTTGTACATAATGTCTTTTTGGTTATATATACAGTAACAAAAATGCTTATAACACTCTTTTATTATAACTTTTTAACATGCTGCGCAGCTAACACCCTGCTCTAGAACATAGATTAAAACCATTGGCAAAGTCAAAAGCTCTGGCTGAAACATTTATGAGGTTCCAAAGGCGAGACCTATTGGCTATGCCAATGATTTAAAAAAAATATTTGTTATTGGTTTCTCAATACAGTATATTTCACAACTGTCATTGTCGCTGTAGTTGATGTACAGAAAAACAGGATCATTTTCCTGCAGATTTGAACATTTATTCCCCAACACCCCCACTCCTCTGGATGCTCATGTGGTGATGTAGTTCAACATTCCAAATCTATTAATATAAAGCATGTGGCCAATGTCTCAATTCTCTTCAGTTTTGCAGAAACATGTTACTAAATCTACTACTTTTGTGTCCGTAGTCTCGATATCTCATTGGGGCATAGCATCCCAGTTCTTATTTTACTTATAGTGAACCATTACCTCTGACAATTGGTAAGTTTTTTTATACCTCATTGTTGTGTCCCCCCCCATCGGCACTCCATCATTCCGCATGTCTAATAGCATCAGTCTCCACACTGCCCGGTTGTCTTCCAATCGGTTACCCCGTCTCACATATTTCACTCCAAACTCTTCGGTCACTGCCCATTCAGACACATCCAGCAACCATTCTGCACATCTGGGTGGGTGGGCGTTCATCCATTTAATGGCAATTGCCTTTTTAGCCAGCACCAGCCCTAACACCAAGAATTTGAAGCTACTTTTTTTTCTTGGAGGGGCTGGGATTAATCTCAGCAAAATTTCACATGGGGTGTCCGTGATCTTCCATCCCATTTTCAGACTTTGTAAAACGTCCCTCCAATAAGAGACTACGACCGCACAGCTCCACACTACACACAAAGTCCGCCTCCGGTGTACCACACCGTGGGCACCTGCTGCCTGGTTGGGGTAAATGGCATGTAGGGTTTTTGGTAAGAGGTATGCTTGGTGTATGTAATTATGCTGTATGAGTTTAAAGTGTGCATTTGAGCTCACCCTGCACGTCTGTGTGTACCCTGTGTACCAGACCTTAGAATTACCCCCAGGCGTAAGACTGGATCCGGAGAATTTTTTCTCAGCAGTACCCCTGCGCGTCGGTATGTGGCATCGGTCAACTCAGCATTGGTCGACGGCATTGTGATCGCCGGGATGACATCGCGGTATCTACTTAGACGCCACCCCTGCCTGCTGACGTCAGTTCTTTTACACGAGATTACACGCCAGAAGCGCAGAGCCATGCAAGACACTGACTACTGGTGCAAAAAACCTAAGGGCCTGAAAGGGAGTCCCTCACTCTAGAAGTCAGTTCACAGAACGGGGAGGCTGGATGGGGCGGTAAGGAATCTATAACTAATATATGTCTGGTACAGATATATTGATACCGAAGGTAAGTAACTTGTTCATCTGAAAGAGACTATTAGTTATAGATTCTTTACCTTCGAATAGATACCCCAGCAATACCAACCCCGAAGGTGGGTCTGCAAACTAAGTTCACACCAGAAAGTCCTGGAGAACTGAAGGACCAAAGAAACCGTTGTTTCGGGGTTTACTATCCAGGCAGTAATGTTTAGTGAACGTGTGCAGTGATGGCCACGTGCCTGCCTGTCAGAAATCACTGAGGGGGACTCCACGTCCCAAAGCAGTAGTAGTTGCCGTCGCCCAGGTGGAATGGGCGCGCAGTCCTACCGGAAGCTCCTTTTTCACCAACGAATAACAGATCTTAATGCAAAGGACGAACCATCGAGAGATGGTCCGTTTTTGCACGGTCCGACCTTTCTTGGCCCCTACATAGCCAACAAAGAGTTGATCATCCAGCCAGGGCTGGACTGGGAACCAAAACCGGCCCTGGCAAAGTACTCAGCCGGCCCCCCTGGCGGGTTGGGGGTGCGGCCGAGCTATTTGCCAGGGCCGGTTTCGTCTGATTTTGCAGCTATGCTGCAAAAACGACCCTGTAACAAAACCGGCTGCCGTGAGTCCCAAAACCGGCCCCCACCCTGGCGGCCCACCGGGGAAATGCCCAGTGCCCGGCCCTGAGTGGAGTCTTTCCTCCTCCTTGGAAGGATGCGGGAAGAAGGTGGGCAAAGTGATGGTCTGTCCTATGTGGAAAGAGATAACCACTTAGGTTGAAAAGAAGGCCAAGTTCGAAGGAGGTTTTGAAGATAGAGCCTGAAGCACACTCACCCTGAGAGCAGAGGTGATGGCAACCAGAAAAGCAGTTTTTAAAGCCAAGAGTCTGAGAGGACAATTATGTAGTGGCTCGAAAGGAGCGCACATAAGGTAAGTTAAGACCAGATTCAAGTCCCACTGGGCATTACAAAAGGAATAGGAGGAAAGGGGTGAGTAATGCCCTTAAGAAACCTATTTACAATAGGGGACTTGAAAAGAGAAAGCTGATCAGGAAGGCGAAGAAAGGCTGAAATGGCCGAAAGATAGCCTTTAAGGGTGCCCAGAGGACAGCCCAGCTGGGCCAAAGAAAGTATGAATAGGAGAACTTCAGACAGAGGGGCAGAAAGGGAATCCACAGTATTTGCTGCGCACCAAGTGACAAATTTATTCCATTTACAGGCGTAAACTGTTTTAGTAGAGGGACGCCTGGCTGCCAAGATGACATTACAGACTTCGGGAGGAAGGTCGCAAGCCATCAACTTTCGCAGCTCAATCTCCACGCAAGTAGGTGGAGGCTGGACAGGTTTGGGTGGAGGACCGTACCCTGCTGCTGCGACAGAAGATCCTCCCGAAGAGGCAGTCTGATTGGAGGATCGATGGTCATATTCAAGAGCTCGGGATACCAGACTCTTTGTGCCCAGTCTGGAGCCACAAGAAAGACTTGGGCCCAGTCACGCTTGATCTTCTCCAGCACTCTTGGCAGGAGTGGTATAGGCTGAAAGTAAGTAAGTTTGATACTTGTATAGCGCACTACTCACCCGCAAGGGGCTCAAGGCGCTTGTACGAATACCGCTGTGGAACCCATCCTGGCTTTCCCTGTGAGGCGTCCACTCCTGGGCACCCCCAAGGTGGAGGCCAGGCATCCTTAGCGTTGTGGGGGCCGTTGTGGAGATTAAGCAAGCTATTGCCCAGAGTTGCAGAGTGGGACTCCATGATTGGAAAAGGCACCGAGGCGAGAATTATCAGGTCTGTGGAATTTTTGAGCCCAAGACCCGCCGAGGCGGGGAATTGAACCCTGGTCCCGGGCTAGACCTCTGCATCAGGGTCTGCCGCTCTAATCATTGAGCCACACTACTCCACCAAAGGAGCATAGAAGACTACAATTCCACTCGCGATGAAAAGCATCGCTGAGCGAGTGCCACCTTGGAAATTCCAACTCGCAGAAATGCTGTCATTGCACATTCTCTTCGGTGGCGAACAGATCTAACCAAGGCTCTCCCCACTGCTGAAAGAGACCTTGCACCACCTCCGAGTGAAGACGCCATTCGTGATCCATCATGCACCTGCGGCTGAGTTTGGCCGCCCTGGCGTTCAGGAAACCTGCCAGGTGTTGAACCACCAGGGACATGCCCTGATGTTCTAGCCACGTCCAAAGGCGAAGAACCTCTTGTCATAGGGTCCATGACCCCACCCGCCCTGTTTGTTGAACTACCACATGGCGGTGGTGTTGTCTGTGAACACCTGCACTACCCTTCCTCTGACAAAAGGAAGGAATGCCTCCAGTGCAAGACGAATCGCACAGAGCTCCAGAAGGTTGATGTGGAGCCCGGACTCCGCCGCAGACCAGAGGTCTCTGATCTGCGCCTCTCCCAAGTTGCCGCCCCATCCCAGGAGTGACGCATCTGTCACCAGTGTGAATTCTGGTTGGGGAAGGGAGAGGGATCTGCCGTTTACCCAATCCTGGTCCGTTAGCCACCAATGCAAATGGTGTGCAGTGCCCTCTGAGATCTGGACGCAATCAGAAAGATTCCCCTGATGCTGCGCCCACTGGAACTTCACGTCCCACTGCAGAGCCCGCATATGCCACCTGGCATGATCCACCAGCAGGATGCAGGATTCCATGAGGCCCAGCAGCCTCAGGGTCATTCTCACAAAAATCCGGGATAGAGGCTGAAACATCGTTATCATAGCCCAAATATCCAGGACTCGCTACTCGGGAGGATAAGCCTGAAACTGTCCTGCATCGAGAACTGCTCCGATGAAAAGGAGCTTCTGAGAGGGAATCAGGTGTGACTTCGGCACGTTGATAGCGAACCCCGGCAAGTGCAGGAGGTACGCCGTAGTCTGGAGGTGGGAGACGAATGCCTAGGGCGAGCTTGCCTTCAACAGCCAGTTGTCGAGTTAGGGGAAGACTGGAACCCCCGATCTGTGCTGATGAGCTGCGACTGCCGCCATCACTTTCGTGAACACCTGAGGGGCGCTTGTAAGGCCAAAGGGGAGCACGGTAAACTGAAAATGCTCGTGGCCTACCATGAACCGTAGGTAACGCCTGTGGGCTGGCAGGACGGAGATGTGGAAATAGGTGTCTTGCAAGTCCAACGCTACCATCCAGTCTCCAAGGTCGAGGGCAGACAGGACCTGATCCAATGTCAACCTTTTGAATTTCTCTTTCGGGAGGAAGCGGTTGGCATGCCTGAGATCCAAGATAGGACGCAGGCCTTTGTCCTTCTTGGGCGAGCACAGCCCGGGCCTCCTCTTTGCACTGTGGCAGCACTTGCGCAACTGTGTCCCACACTGAATATGTGTAACGGCCCAAGAGACATGTGGCATTCACTGACAACAGTCCTAAGCTGGCAGGAGGAGAAAACATCTTCTTCCCAAGATGATCCAGCTTCTTAGATTCTGTAGGGAAAGCGCTTCCTTTCGAGGATGAGGCTTGGACCACCAATCTCTCGGGGGTAGGGTGTTGGGAGAGGAAAAGTGGATCTCTCGGTGTCGGGCAATCATCCTATCCACAGGAGCCCCAGTGCTGGGCTTGGACCAGGAGCCCAGAAGGACGTCAGTGAGGGCCTCATTGAAAGGCAGCAAGGGCTCCGGAGAGGCTGCAGCTGGCTGAAGCACCTCAGTTAGGAGGTTAGTTCTGACTGCCACAGTAGGAAGCTAAAGGCCCAAGGCCTGGGGAGGTATCCAGACCACTGGCATCACCCAACTCCTCTCTCCAGTCCGGCTCTTCAAGCTGGTCTGCCAGAGGGTCAACAGACTCCTCCCAGTCCTCCTCCCCCTCCTCTGGCTGCCACTCGGGGCAATAAGGAATGCCAGGGCAGAACAGCGGTACAAAAGTACCGCTGGTACCGACATCGGTCGAGGCCGGTCCGGCTCCGTGTATAAGTCGAGAGGGAGGGTGGGTTTGACGCTGCCCGGGGGCGCAACCGGCGTCAGAACGTCATCAGAGTAATTGGCGCCGGGGTAGGTACCGTGAGGTCAATCGTCGCGGATCCGGATCCGGATCCAGGCCTGGATCTTTGGGGGGCCTCGGGCGCTGACATCGGAGCCGCCGGCATTGAAGGCCTTGAGCCCCAAGCAGAGTCTGCGGGGCCCAAAGGTGCGCCGGCAGAGTCGGGCTGCCCAAAGATGGAGTGGAGGGCTTCATAAAATGTACGAAGCTGGGCAGGGGACGCTCCGGCTCCCGGAAAGGGAGGGAAGCGCGGAGCCGTACCAGCAGAGTCAGAGGGCGGAGCAAGAGAAAGACGACCCTCCATGTCCTGCGGCACATCGGTCAACGGACAGGGCGAAGGCGAAGAGCAACGATGCTTCTTTGCCTTCTTCTTGTGCTTTGACTTACCAGATTATGAAGACTTCGATGACGAATGGGGTATGGTGGCTCCGCGACCAGTCCTGCGACCTTCCCCACAACCAGGACCTCTAACGGCGCGGAGCCGACTATCGGGTCTCCAAAAGCTTTCGAGACCGCTGCGCAAAGAGTTAGGATTCAGGGCCCAGCAGTCGGAGCACGACTTTGGGTCGTGGTCACACTCCAGGCACCAAAGGCATATGGGGTGCGGATCAGTGACCGACATCAGCTTGTGACAGGAGTCACAAGGCTTGAAACCGGGTTGACGACTTGACATCCCTCTTGCACCAGGAGTCGTAAGACTTCAAAAAAGATGTCCACAAAAGTTGAAAAAGTTTAGTCAAAAATGACTAATGGTACCGCTCTCTCCAGACTTGCGCTGGCTGACGCAGAAAAAGAAAGAACTGACGTCAGCGCGCAGGGGCGGCAACTAAGTAGATACCGGGACGTCATCCTGGCGATCACTGTGCTGACAACTAACGCGGAGTCGACTGACTCCACCTACCGACGCGCAGGGCTACTGCTGAGAAAAAATTCTCCAGATCCAGTCTGACGCCAGGGGGTAATTCTGAGGTAAGCAATCTATAACTAATATTCTCTTTCAGATATAATTATTAACTGATGACAAGCGGGTTAACTAAAAGAAACAAAAGTTTATTCTTTGTGTCGGTCTTCCGGAAGAAACCATGGTGCTGAACTGGATACTGCCATAAAAATAACGGACTTTTAAAACATAATACATATGTACAGCAAACACAATCAGCTTGAATTTATAAACTACCACTTTATTCGCAAAGTATTTAAATATTTACACAAAGGGGGGTAAAGCGCAAAAGCCATGTAAAACACATTCACAATATAATTTCTTGTTCAGCCAGCAGTATGCTTGGGGGGAAGCTGCGCAAATTGAGTGCACACGAACGATTATATCAAGTAATCCAACAAATTATTCTGAGTCCAGCAGAAAGAATAACTATAATCTCTGCTGGGTAGTATGTATGGTCTGTTTGTTCTGTAAGAAATCCAATAAAAACGATGGGCACATTCATACCCGCTGTGCCTGGGTCCTACAAGCTTGGTATGCTTTGGGCCAATGAAGGTCTAGAGCCTACGTCACATCCTCTCTCCCAGTCTAGCAGGGCGCGCCGTGCTCACCTGACAGAGGTCACCTGATCATCCAGTATGGTAGCTGTCTGCTCTGTTCGTGAGAGGTAAGGGCACATCACAACAGGCAGGCTGTTTGCTCTCATTCACTTGAAGGGCAGGCAAGAAGAGACCAATACAGCTCTGCCTCACAATCTCAGAGGCCGCGCGCTTGCTTGTACTGGGAACAATTAATCTGATTTGAAATGGGATGGCTGCTGGTGTAGTAGTTATGCAATGAAATACAGGCCAGTTCACTTAAAATGGATTAGCAACCCACCCCGTACATTTGAAGTAGATGACACGGAAACGTTTGTAATCTGCTATAATTAACATGATTTACTATTTACACAGATTACATTCATACTTCTTTAAAGGGATAAGATGGGATTCAAACCTGTTACCTAAAGATCAACACCATTAAACTGAAGGACACTCCGTACACTGAGCAGTATTGTCAGCTATTAATATGAGGTGCCATATTTTACTCTTGCTGTGCCTATCGCTACACAATATTTTCCACTAAAGTGTGCACTGGAAGCTTCTTTTCCTACCCATATGCTTTTACTATGACCAGATTGTTCTATCTAACAAGTCTGCTAATTGAACGTGTGCTCTTTGCGACGTAGAGCCGAGCAGTAGATGCGATAAAGGCGGGTACCGGTATCGGCCCCGCCGCAGATATGGCGGGGGACTGACCCCCTCCCCCCCCCTCGCCTGTTCGTCCGGCCCGGCGCGTTTCACCGCGTCAGCGTGACGCGGTGGGCGCGCCGCGGCCGGGATTGGGTGGCGGCGGTGAACCTTTGGCCCGGAAGCGATTAAGGCGCTTCCGGGTCAAGGGGGTTGCAGTGGTCAGGCCAGTTAGAACTGGCCTGCCCCCAGTACTAGGATAAAAGGCCGGGGAGCGCGGGACACGGGCTCTTGGTCCCGTGCTCTCAGGCAGTCGGACGCAGCCCCTGGGAGGCTGCTAACTTTTTGTTTGCTTTGTTGTTATTGCAGGTCTTTGTGTTTGCGGCGGATTGTGGACGAAGCGCGTCGTGGGAGACTCTGGCGGAGAGCGGGACATTGAAGGTGTGCTGCATTACTGGAGGACCATGGAGGTTAATTTTTTCGAGATCTGCAGGATGGCCAGTGCCTGTGTTGGGCTCGTCGGCGGAAGTAAGCGGACGCGGCTGAGAGGTTTTTGCTCGGAGCCGGTAAGCGCGGGGCATTAACGGCAGTCTGCCTTTTTTCATCTGGGAAGCGCGGCAGCCGGTAAGCGCTTGGGGGCACAGGAGACACTGACGGAAGCATGGAATTTACCTGTGCTTGCAAGCGGCGTCAGAATAGATTGCCTCTATACATATTGGTATTGGGAACTTGGGATAAGCCGCCGTAAACTGTCTCTGCATGTAGGATTTGCGCGGAAGTGCTAAAATATGCGCATCTGTAATCCTGTCTTTTGTTGTCAAGTATGAGCGGTGGTTGTTTGCGAGTGGAAAGGTTGTGGCCGCCGTAATTTAATGCCCACCAGCTAGCATGAGAAGCGGTCCCAGAACAGCCATGGTCGCATTCTTTCTGATATCTGAAATGCGTAAAATAGTAGCGTCACCTTTATGGGTCAGGATTTAGTGTCGAGCGTCAGCGAGCCATTTGAATGTCGTCGCATTCAAGAATTCAACTTTAGTAGACATTTCTTTTCGGTCTGCGTCTTTGGAGGGGTCGCAATACAGACGGGAGATTGCAATCACACTGGACAGGCTTTGGAATTCGTGCCTTGTTTGTTGTACAGGGCTAAGGTTTTTTTTCCAACGAATGTCATTAAGCCTTGGCAGTTGTGCCACAGCTTCCTCATGTGTGGTTACATGTTCATATACGTTTCAGGCGTTTCATGACGGGGGAGACAGTTAGGGGTCTAGTGGGTGGTGACCACACAAAAGATTAGTAGCAGCACCTGCCGCCTCCGCTCAGGCCGTCTCTGCATGTCTGCGTTGGCAAGCAATTTTAATAAGTTATCTAGTGTTTAGAGGGTCTCGTATGGATTGAAAAGAGGTTACAAAAAATTTGAAGGTGTTTATAACACGATGTATCTTGGATGTAAGCTTGATGCCCACACTGGTAACTCTGGGCATTGGATGAGAAGCCATGCACATTTTCATTACGTACGGCTGGGTTGGGCATGTGCATTCAGGACCTGGAATGCTAGGATAGGCATTTGATGGGGTACCACATCACCTTTTAAGAGGTGATCGTTTATTTGTGTGCTACGGGACCACAGGGCGGGTTGGAATAAGGAGGAACACTGAAAACAAACATAGTCAGTGCTGTATCTGTTAACACTGGGTAACTGCATGTATGGGCATGCACATGTAGTGTGCACCTTTGGAGTGGCTGGGTACGTGGCATAGAAGTCAGTTCCCTAACGGTATTAGTGGGTTGCATTCCCCTCTTGTAATTCACAGTGGGTCTAGCCAGGTACATTCCCCTTTGTTTTTTCAGTTCTTCTCATAGGGATCCAGGATGGGGGAGGGCACTCTTCCTTCCCTTTAAAGGTCTCATGTATCAGGATATATCTCGGGCGCCATTTTTTCATAGGCAGGAGAATAGGAAACAGTGCAACGCTGGGAGAACCGGGGGAGATGGCACTTGTCCTTCCCATTACAGGTTTCATGTATCAGGATTAATCCAGCGCGCCAATTTTTTCACAGGCATGAGAATGGGAAACAGCGCTACCCTGGGAGAACGGTGGTAAGCTTTTGAATCGGTATTAAAGGGCCCCAGGGTTTAGTGTTTTGGGGGTGGCCAGGAAGCCGGGGGGACTGAGTATTTTGGCAATGGCATTGAACACATGTGGCGCCGGGCAAATGATGTACCCTCCTGCGTGAATATGAAGGGGTCCTCATATTAGGCACCTGATGCATTGCTAAGTGCTCTCGTTAAAAAGTCTGATTCCAATGTTCATCAGGTAACAATGTCCCTCATGGAATACAACTAGTACTTAGCTAAGCACTAATTTTGAAGTCTGATTTCAATGTTCAGCGTTGCGCAGTAGCGCAAGGGTTAAGACTGCTGGCTTTGGAGTCTGCTGTCTTTCGGGGTCGATTCCTCCAACTTTGAAGGGGTGCGTGCCTCGGTGTGCACGTCCATGGGGGCTTCATTTAAAAGTAATGCAATTGGTGGTACACAAAGTGTCCTCATTCGAAAGTATCATTTCAATGTCCCTCATGTAATGAAACTGGTACTATGCTTAGCGCTCTCAAAGTCTCTCTGAAAGTTGATTTCAATGTTCTTCATGTACTGCAACTGGTGCTATGGTAGGTGCTCTTAATTGGAAATTTGATTACAATTTTCCTCACTTAACGGAACTGGTGCTATCCTAGGTGCTCTCATTGAAAGTCTGATTTTAATGTTCCTCATGTGAATGCAACCGGTGCTAAGTTAGGCGGTCTTAATTGGAATTATGATTTAATGTTCCTCACTTAATGCAAATGGCGTTATGCTAGTCGCTCTCATTGCAGGTCAGATTTTCGAGGTTCCTTATGTAATACAATTGGCGCTATGCGGGGCGCTCTCATTGAAAGTCAGTTTTCAATGTTCCTTATTTAATACACTTGAGGCTAGGCTAAGCGGTCAGAATTGGAAGTTTAGGATCAATGTAAAGTTTCAAAGCCAGGTTTCAGGTGAGCCAGCAAGGTATATGTATGGTATCATACCCATTCTCCTTGTAGCTCCACAACGGAATCCTTGCTGAAGCGAACATATCCCTGCTTGCTAAAGAATGATGACAGCCTGGTTAGCTCGCTCTACTTACATGCCACATTTGGTCGTAGAACTTACTCGTGGAGTAAGAGGTCAAGAAGCCCTAGGCACCATGTGCAGGTCAAGTAAGCTGTAGGAGGGCGTTAGGTCACATTTTGGGCATCTGAAAGCATAAGGCGCGAATCATTGATCTTTGATTTTCCTTTATGTATGCCTGGATCCACGCCTGATGCCCGGGAAGTGCTACACACCGCTATGACTGCAAGAGGTGGAGAATCAAGGGGAACGGTGGATCCGGAACGTGAGTGGCAAACGACGGCATCAAGTGGGATGGGTGATCAACCCAGTGGCTCGAGCGGTGCTAGCATAAGACAGTGCTCCATATGCTTTATAGTTGAAATGTATAGTTGTCACCCATTTGTTGTTCCCATTTGTTGTTGCCATTTGTGGTAAGTCGGCAGTACGCTGCCTGGCAGGTGTATTATAGTTGAAGGGTATAGTTGTCACCCATTTGTTGTTGCCATTTGTGTTATGGTAGCAGTACGCTGCCTTGCAGGTGTATACCTTGACCGATTGTATAAAACACAGGTATTAAGGGCAGACGCGACACATTAATCCCTGTGTCATGGAACGGTTAGCTGCCATTACGGCGCATGTGCACGCAGGCGCCTTCGGGGCGGACATTGAGCAGTGTTGGGATGCTCCGTGTAGGGGGATAGGCTGGCACAGAGCCTATTCCAGAACATAGTGCTCGGGTGCAGATAGTTCGGTTTACATGATGTGCTTAGGGGAGAAGCGTGGGGCCTGTGGGGCACTCCTTGGGTAGCCTTCCAATGGCATAGGTTCACCGGCAATGAGTGGCATTGTCTGGGGCGACGTGATTATCCGGTGCACCGCGAGGCTAAGGAGTCAAGGCGGGTAGGGGCTCCAAAACGGCATGTTAAGTCCCTATAAGGATGCCAGCCCTAGCATTACTATCCTGCAAATGGGGAGTGACCGGGTACAAAACTATTACTCAACACCCCATGTCATTAAATTGGTCACTGTGTGTGTTGGGATGTTCCATAGTAGGGCCAGCGGCCAACACAGAACCTATCCTAGAACATATTGGTTCAGTTTCAGTGGTTCATGAGTCCCATGGTATGCTTATGGGATTTTTTGGGAGCCTGCGGGGCACTACTGGGTTAGTATCACAATTGTATAATTACATCGGCAATGAGTCTCAGGGTCTGTGAGTGGTCGGTTAACTCAGATAGTTTAGAGCATGGTGCTAATAACGCTAAGGGCGTGGGTTGCAACGTGTTACATCGCAATGCGATCAATCGAGACCATTTAGGGGCTCCAAGACGGTATGTCAATTTTGTCTGATTCAGTCAACCCTGGCATTGTGTTATCCTACACTAGGAAGGGGGTTGCGGACCCTACGCCTGGGTAGAACAGTAGGAAAACTTTGCATGGGAGTGGGAAAGTGACACGTCTATGCCCGGGGTACACCTCGGCATGGATTGCAGAGATTCCAGTAGAGGAGGCTAGCTAGCGTTCTTTACACCTGCAGACTATACAGACATAGAGCTGAGCAGGGTGGTTTCCAAGTATCTTTCCATGAGAAAGGGGGGCCTTGGCCTCAGTCAGTTTAGGGGTTTTTTATGACTGATCTTCCGATGAGACACAGTCCTTCGACTTGATAACATTAGGCGGAAGGGTCTGGATGGAGGACATAATCTCCAAGGTTGGCTGGTTAGCAAAGGAGTGCCAGGGCTGCAGCATAGTTTGGCCACAGATGATACCCAGATTTTAATGGAGTGGGGGGGGGGAAACTCTGTGAGGGTGTTGAACAACTCGGTAAAGAGGGTCAACAAGGTTAGCCATCTGACATCTGTGCATATGAATTGTAATCAAACGTCGTGTTATGTTTCTGCGTATAATTGTGTAAATACTGTTTATTTCAAAATTTTAATTTATTTTTCATATTTTAATAAATACGGCCGGGGGTTGTACGACCCCCGCCTCCAAAAAGTAATTACCTTCTCATGTCCCTCATTAGAAATGTGGTTTACGCGCAGGGGGAGGTGGAAATTCGGTAGTCCCAGACCATATAAGCAGCGCCCAGAGGATGGCATGGGTTCGCCCACGAGCAGAGCTGGCAAACCGCCACGGGGCACTTTAAACAGCTGGAGGCGCCAGACTGGGGCTCTCTCGACACTGCATGTTTCTTGCAAACCACGAACACAGTAGCATTTTACAGTACTGCGGCTTCCACCACTACTCTCTCTCAAGGTTTCCACTGCACAAAGACAACAATATGAAGATTGTGTGTGCACTGCAAACAACGTATTACTACGTACACGAACCAGATGCACTAATGTTTTTTGGCGTAAGTTGGAGCTGCTGCTGGGGTGTGCGCATCTGCGCAGCCTTCATATAATGCCAGGGCCAACTGCAGGGAAATTGCTCAGTCTTTACTCGTGATGATATTATATAAACTCCTACAAAAGGACTTTAGGTCACAGTGCTCTAAATATGATATTATTTACAAATATAGCCCGGCATCGAACAACAAAGTTGACAACATGACTTGAGAACACATATTTGTTAAAATATTTTATGTTTCTAAATGTGCACAAAATATACATACAACTGGCCTCTTCAGTCCAAAATGATCAATAAGTGACATGCACTTCTGTAAATCTCGTTAATGAGAAATAACATTTTCGATCCGTTCTTTCTTGAGAAAATTAGCGCTTGGATGTCAAGGTCAGCGTAGAAGACACTCTAAAGATTTGGGGCAGCATATTGCTGAGTTGGTAAAACATTTCTTCCGAGATACTCTGGAAAAAAAGAAAAACTGACTTAAAATTAAGAATCTCATTGCTATACATTTGCATTGTATATATAAAGCATTATATCACTAAAGCAGGCAATTTGAGAACAGGCCTGACCTTAGGACGGCAGCCCTAGCAGGTTGTCCCTATGCAGATTACAACATAATTCTTCACTCCTTCACTTCATCTTTCTCTCTTGATCTGTTCATCTTTCTATCTGTGCTTTATTTCAACCACATTCCTCCATTTCCTCCCTCTTTCTGTCTCCTCCAGTCGACCCATCATTTTGCAATCGTCCTGTCCTCAAGCCTACTCCTTCCTTTCTTTTTGCCCTCCTTAATTACTGCTTCCCGTACACTTTGAATGACTCCTGCTTGAATGTTTGCAGGCCATACTGAATGGAGCAAGGCATTCTTTTAACCTTATATATCGGGTGCAATTCATTCAGTAAAGTGTTCAGTCTGTAGGTATCAGCATGAAAGCACTAGTGAAAAAACAACTGTTAAGGTCGTAATTCAATCAAGCTGCATAACATATCACACAATACAGACTTCACAACTCGAGAAATGAATGTCCACCATTCATGACTAATGGCTCACATTTATATTAAAGAGTACTACCACAACACATGACAACTATCAAATCTCAAATCCTTAGGGATGAAAGTTAGCATGGATGTGTATGGAGAGAATGCCCCAATAATGGTATTGAAAAGGTTCGTCGTAATGATGACACTGGATCGTGAAGCTTAACATACTGTTACGTTTATTCCCAAGTAGTTAACTAAGTACAACCGACAGGGCAGCCTAGGACACTTCAACTACCAATATTCAAAACAATACATTCCACATCCACATAATCATCCCTGCTCCCCATTCCAAACCTCCCATCAACATTCCAACCAGCTAATCGCATCACATCTTCCCCTAATTAAAATATACAAAAACACAAAACTACTAAACAGTTATAACCTGAGGAAAGAAAGGGGGGACTAAATACATTAATAATTCAAAACAAATAAAGATTCAGTTAAAAATTCCTGACACCGTCAAGTAATCATACCGATGGTTTTGTTTTTCTCTCAGTAGAGATTCAGTTGTATAGTTTTTCATTCTCCACAACAGTTCCTGTACACATCCATGGAAACCAGTACCTGGCTTCAGAATTTTTTTGTTCAACTTTTACAACCTGGGTACCACAGTTTTCCGTTTCCTTTACTCATACACTTCTCTACAATATTTCTTTATTCTACCACTTTCCATCCTCAAGCATAACCATACACCTCCTCACACACACCACTTTTTTAGGGCCAGAAAATGTTGAATGCGGGCGAATCAAACCCAGAGCGTGGCAAAGCGGAAGGAAGACTTAGATTGATGCTGAACCGCTGAAAAAGTGGTGTTCCAGGGCAGGGGTTGCCCGAAGAAGTGGGACAAAATCTGGGGCAAACTGACACAATAAAGAGGAATATGAAACAGTTAGGAGTAGGACGGGGGTGGGGGGGGGGTGAGTTGAGGGGAGAACAGTACATGCCGAAGCACATCGAACTGTACCCAAGAATGGTTTACTGTTTAAATTTGAGAATGGAACATAACAAAACCATTGCTGTTCAGGGGGATATCCAGCAGAACTGTATGGTATATATCTGTTAATTGATGTACTGCCAGGTCCTTAGTTGGTTAAGTAATAAAAAAAAAATCTAAAAGAAAATTTCGAATGCCCTTTGGCAACAATTCAAGGCAACTTAACTCTGACCCAATCACCAACCTTGACCGCCAACCACTCCTCTGGATTCTCAACCACATATTTTCTGTGTGCAACCTCATGCCTCTCCATAACGTGCCTGTTTCTCATCTGACACCTCCAAACTATTCATCTATGAACGCACCAATTTTGTTGCAGCCAACCTTACCCTGAGCAAAGCAAAGAGTGACATTCGAGTAACTGCATTAGGGGTGGTGCGTATTGCCCACAACAAATGATCCAGCTCCCGAATCCAAACCAAACTATTCGCTAAAGACAATTACACATTTTCCTTAATGACTCTATTGCACCTTTCCACAAGTCCATTACTCCTGGGGTGATACAATGAAGTAGTCACATGCTATACCTGACCGCGGACATAATAAAGAGATATTTCATGCAAACCGATGCCAACTGTCTTAGATGTTGTTTGGTAGATGCAGACCTCCTTCACATGTTATGGGGTTAACCTTCTCTTATTGCTTACTGACAATATGTTACCACCCAATTGGCCAAGTGCATCGGGTGTATGGTGGCCATATGTGGGAAACATGTATCCTGGGCTTATTTCACAGTTCAAAGGGACACAGGGTCACCTCCTGGTTTATCGACCTGAGGTTGTTGACGGCTAAGTGTTTAATCACTAAAAGGTGGACGCTACCAGAGCCTCCTCCTACGATAGCATGTACTCGCTTACTACTGGGTTGGGCACAGGCTGAAGGCGCCGCACTGCGTGGGGAGTACACATTGGGATTTCGCAAAATCCTGATCGCTACCAACTGAGATGCTAAATTGCAAGACTTCCAAAATCCCCGGCGCTCTGACGCGGAGCACTCTGCTACTGCGGATGAGGTAGAGACGATAGTCACGGCAACATAGAATCACATTTAATGGGAATGCTCTGAAGGCAAGGCATTAGGCTGCCGCTTCTGAGCGCTCCAGGCGCATGAGATTCCTAGAGAGACAACATGCAAGACAGCAGATAGTAATCTCATACAAAGGGAGAGCTAAAGGTTGACAGGAGTGACCCGAGTTGTGCAGAGCTTTACTTGTCTTCTTAGGCCTAGTTTAAACTTCCCTTTCCCATCACCATGCTCCATCATGGCTATTTGCTATTGCCTGTAGCTCATATACCCAGACCTCCTTTCCAACAGCAGCATGCAATTCATATTAGGAATAGACAGCACAACAGATCCTACTATGGACACTGATGCCCTGTGATCCGACATCAAGCAGGAACAGCGATATACACTAGTCCACTAAATAGTAAGCTGCTTCACTGCAGACCTCACCTTGTTCTTCAAGTGGCTCTATGAAAGGCGCTTCTGCATATTTTGATGTAATATCTGTGAGAAATGTTATTGACTTGTACGCTGTACCTGCATTTTGTCTCATGCTAAAAAACAATAAAAAGATTTAAACCAAAAAATGAAGTAGTCTCATGCTTTACACCCTGACTCATGAACTTCCTACAGTCATCTAACGTAAACTGTACTCCATTGTCAGTCACCAACTCAATCGGTGCACCTTCCCTCAAGAACGAATACAAAAACTTTACCACCTTCATTGTATTAACTGCCCTCACAAACTCCTCTTCAAGCCATTGTGAGTGATAATCCATTAGCACTATGCCGTACCCACAACTCTCCTTAAGCATGTTCATGGGTCCGATGATGTCCATGCCTAGTTTTATCCACGGTTTGTCGGGAGCTGGAACTACCTCCACAGGACCTGGTACAGTCACTTGAGAATTATCACTAATTATGCAGGCCACACAATCTCTCATCCAATGCTCCACCTCTCTATCCATGCCTGGCCACCAATATGTGTCCCTAATTCTTCTCTTCATCACTCTCATTCCAACATGTCCCCCGTGTGCCAATTTTAATACCTTAGAGCGCACTCCTTGGGGTGCCATCAAGAAGTCCGTGCATCTTAGAATTCAATTAGACACACTAAATTCTTCAAACACTAATTTAAAAACCTTCACTGAGTCATCTACATTCCCCTTGGGCCAACTCTTGTTCAAACATAAAAGGAGTTCTTGCAATACCTTGAACTGCCTTACCGCATGTCTCCACTCCTCCTCATCCATGCAGCCCTCTTCATCTGCTGAAGTACATGCAACCACACAAAAATTGTCATCCTTGGCCTCTTCGAAAACTTCATATGCAACCAAAGGCAATCGTGACAAACAATACGCAAATACATTTTTAACTCCTGGAATGTGTTCTAATTGAAATTGGAACTCTTGCAATCGGTATTTCCGTTTGACAATTCTGGGACTTGCTTTGCAAATTCCCTTGGTGGTGAACAGATTGAGCAAAGGTTTGTGGTCCATCCGTAGGGTAAACTCCAGACACCATAAATATTTTCTAAAATGGTCCACACCCTACCAAGATGCTAACGCTTCCCTCTCAATAACTGAATGCGTGCTCTTGGTTCCACGAAGGGCATACGTGAGGCAATCCCCACCACCTCATCCTTACCATCACATGATTGCATTAACACTGCTCCCAATCCGAGCTAACATCTGCAACTATAATACATGGATCACAAGTATCAAAAGGTTTAAGAGGAATCGAGTCAGCAACCTCTTCCTTAATCAGATTGAACTCCTTGCTGACATCCTCACCCCACACAAACTTTCCACTTTTCTATAACAAAAGTCTCATCGTTTTCATCCTTTCAGCACATTTAGGGACAAAACATGCATAAAACTCGAAAAAAGAGAACGTAATTGATCTTTACTCTACAGTGGAGGGAATTCTTTAATGGCCTTCACTAGACTCTCCACCCCTTTAGCAGACAACTTATGTCCCAAATATTCCACACTGGTCACAGCAAATCGGCATTTGGTTGGTTTCAAAGTTATCCCTCTTTCCTTCAGAATGGCCAACATCGAAACTAAGGCTTTGTCATGTGACGCTTCATCTGGCCCAAAAATCAGTATATTGTCCTGAAAACACCTGACATTGGCAAAGCCTTAAAAAATGGCTTCAACTACTCGCTGGAATACAGATGAAGCTGAAGCAAAGTCAACCGGCATAAGCTTAAACCTGTAAGCCCCACCAAACGTGACAAAAGAGGTTAAGTGACGAGAATCCAGATGTAATGAGATTTTATGGTAGACGGAGGACATATCCAAAGCTGTGAAAATCTTCGCCCCCTTCAGAGTGGTCAACATGTCAGTAATGTTTGGCAGAGGATGCCTATCAACCCATATCCTCTCATTTAAATCACTCAGGTCAAAACACATCCTCAACGTCCCTTTTTCATTTCTGGCCAAACCAACTGGAGACAGCCACTCCGAACTCTCTTTTGGTTCAATTATACCCTGGTCACACAAGTTTGTAAGTTCTTTGCTCAACTCCTCCCTCATGGCAATCGGAACACGTCTGGCTTTGTGCACTACCCGTTCAGCACCCGCTTACAAGCAAATCTGATGCATGAACCCTTTAATCTTAACCAACACATCGCCAAGCACTTCCAGGAAGGCATCCGTCCAAGCACTCCTTCCCGCAGTCATAACACTCATATTATTCTTTTTTAACATAACTTGTTCTGGACCATTGGGATCCAACACAATTCCAAGATTTCTTTGGTCTAACCAGCCCAGCACACACAACCCTTCCGTAACCACATACACAGCGGCTTCCGCCACACTTCCTTTGAAGTTTACTGCAGCATCAAACTCACCACCACATCAATAGGTTTACCCCCATAAGTCACAGGTTTCACCTTTGATTTTCTTAGATACACATTCCGAATTTTTTTTCATACCTCCAGATCTAACAAAGTAAACAAAGAGCCGGAATCAGCCATCATGCGGATATCACCCCCATTGATGTCCACTAAGCACTGACCTTTCATGATGCCCGTTTCACACGAGACACCTCACACATTTAACTTATCATCTAGCCCTCAGTCTGCCATTCTCCATCGACCATAAATACTATGCTATAATCATCAGAATCGGTTTGACCTGTTAGGGCTGGACTACAACCTATTGTGTTTACAGTCTTAGTAGGCTTAGACTCTAGGCCAATATGCTTTGCAACCTTCATGAAATGTCCTTTTTTTAACATTTCAATAATTTGGAAAATTCCCTAAATGATATTTGCTACCACATCTATAGCACTCTAATGAATTTTTCTTATCATAACTTCTTGTCCACTTCCTCCTAGATTTATCGTCAAACTGCAGGGCAGGCACCTGCGTAGATCTAGACCTTTGTTCCATTAATTTCGCTGTTAACTCAATTTCAATGCTTTCTCAATAGCTTTTTCCAGTGTCAAATTTTCCACAGTCAATAATTTCTCCTGTACTTTTTTACTGTTGGATTTTTCCACAATTTGATCCCAAATAACTTCATCCTCAAACATTTTAAAGTCACATTTGAATGCCAGCACCCTCAAGTCACTCTCAAAGTTCTTTACTGATTCACTTGTAAGTTGATCTCCCTGTGAAATTTGTGGTGTTTCATTAAGACATTTTTTTTTTAATCCTACACTTTTCTGGCTGATGCATATTCCTCCACTATGTCACCAGGTGACGGTGGTAGATATTTTAAGACATTTCTCCCTTCAGTCCCCAAAGAATGATGCAAAATGTCAAATTTATACTTTTGTGTAAATACTTCTCCCTCTATGGCTTCCAAATAGGCTTCAAACCCCTCCTTGCATTGCTCCCAGTCAATAGGAGAAGAACCAGGAAATGCTAAAAATGCAGGTGAGGGAATCACATTTTGTTGCATCGTGAATGTCTCACTCAAACACCCAATGATACTTTTCTGCAATTCCAACAGTTACAAACAAAACCAAATTTTGCCTTCACAATAGTGCCACTTTAATTGTAGGGTTGAAGGTGTGCAGATCACTGTGGTACACTCTTTCCAAGACTTTCTCAGTGTGATGTTATTCATGTAGAACCTGTACTTATCTTGCACTTGTCCAAAAGGATCATGCAAATACAGTCTAATTGAACTGCCTGACAGCCAGATGAAAAGCTAACAAAAATACAGAAAAATGAGACAGCACGACTTATGTCAGGCACACACTAGAGCTATCTTGTCTCTCCTATATTGGAGATCCTTCATCTGCTCCAGAAAAAACTTACTGAGCAGTCCAAGGCAGGCATTCAAATGCTGTGTCCAGGCTGGAACAAGCCGATCCACACATCGCTCACCTGGCTCATGCTGTGCAACTGAAATGCTGAGCCAATATCGATAGCCAGGGCAAATTGAATGCACAAGATGGCGGCATGCCGCATACGGACGTTTTGATGACGCCACCCCACAGCATGTCAGTGGACATCTTGTGGAACTTACACGAGAATGCACATCCTTGCGTTTCAATCTACTGTTTTGCAAGCGGCAAAAAATATTCCTTTGGTACTTGCATGTAGAAACACCCCGTCAACCTGGAAGACAATTCAGATATGAAAGTGCTCCTGGTTCCACAACATCTGACTTCCGCGACTCCTTGCACAGCGCACACAGGTGCCGCAACTTCGAGTGAAATGCCACCCTGCCATCAGAGAAGACCCGCGTTTCGTCTCTCCACACGTCGCCAGTGAAAAGGTTCATCCTAATGATCACACTGGATCATGAAGCTTCACATACAGGTACGTTTATTTCCAAGTAGGGAAGTACAACCGGCAGGGCAGCCTGGGACATATCAACTACCAATATTCAAAACTATACATTCCACATTTTACACCCACATAACCATCCCGTGCTCCCTATTCCAAACCTCCCAACAACATTCCAACCAGCTAATCCCAACAGTTATCTATTGAAAAACAGACAGGATCCCTAGATGAACAAAATACCCTGGAACATCTCCAACCCAAAGAAATAAGAGCATATCACTTCTTTCCTTTTGTGGGAAATATTAATGCTGGCTGTATGAAGGTACTGCTTGTTAGACCTGGTACCATTGGCGTGAGTCTCCCTTCCATTTTTCGCCGTTGTCTCGTCTGTTTTTGATATGTTTTTGCTGGTTTACATGCTTTGGGTAGTGTGCCACTACTATTCAGTGCCACAGTGCAAGTGCTCCCTATTGTAAATTGTTGTAATGGATTAGTGACTTCATGATTGGCTTATTTGATTTACTTGTCAGACCCTAGTGCAGTGAACCATGTGTGCCCAGGGCCTGTAGATCAAATGCTGCTAGTGGGCTTGCAGCACTGATTGTGCCAACCACAGAAGCAGCTTGTAAAGTGTGTCTCAGGCCTGCCATTGCAGATCCTGTGTGCAGTATTGTACTGCCATGTCGACTTGGTGAGTGCACCCACTTACCAGTCCCTAAACCTTCCCTTTTCTACAGGTTAGCCACCCCTACGGTAGGCCCAAGGGCAGGATGCATTGTAAGTAAAAGGTAGGACATGCCATGGTGTGTGTGGCATGTCCTGATAGTGAATTACAGCCAATTTCGTTTTTCACTATTGCAAGGCTACCTGTCCCCATAGGCCAGAATGGGCAGTTTGATTATAACATATTATAATCCTAACTATTCCGGGGAACATGGTAGAAAAAGGAATTTAGTATGCCTGAACTCAGAATGTTAAAATACATATTTTAGTGAAGATGATTTTTACGTTCTGTGTTTGAAAATACAATTTTTAGAAAGTAGGTATTTTCTTAACTAACCATCCTGCCTGCCTATGATAGGTTGTGTATTGCATGTCTGGTTTGTGAGTGACGGGAAGGTTTGGGCTCCAGCAGTCTGATGAGTCAGGGCTGGGCTGCAAAGAGAGTGTGGGGGGGGAGGGGGCGGAGATTTCCTTTCACTTCCCTGAGCCCTAATAGAATAGAGAGTAGGGGGAGGAGATTTCCTTACAGCTACCTGGACCAGTTCTGCTTTCAACAAAGCTGTCTCCACTTCCTGCCAGGAAGCTGCACCAGGGAGGACAGGACTGGTTTTGGCCAGGTACAGACACGCTCTGCCTTCAGAGAACAAAGAAATTAGTAGTATAAATATTCGGGGCCAGACTTTAGATCACTTCTGGGAATCAAGACAAACCTTTGCCAAGGAGAGGAAACATAAGAAGCTGAAACAGTTGACTGCCCCTGTGCCAGTGTGCTCTTTTCTGGGGTTGGCCTGCAATGGTTGTTTATTTGCCAAGGAAAGGAGAAGGAACTTTTATTGAACTTTCATCATCTTGAAAAAGAATCTCCAAGGGCTTGAACTGTGCTTGCCTCCGGCTGAAGTCTCAGGGATACAAGACTTCACTCCCAGCTCCCCCCTGAATTTGCTTGCTGGGAATACAGTCTGCAGAAGCTTGCGTATTGGTGGGAGCTGGAAGCGTGACTCAATGAGAATAAGTGTGTCACATCCGTAGCTGTTACAACAAACAAATGATGGACGGAATGCTGACAATGCAGACATTCTCCCCCAGTCAAGAGATCTGGGTTAAATCCATCGTTCTTTTGCCCACTACACCACCCCAGTTTAGACATGGCCATATGCAAATCAGTCTTGACCCTGTGCCTCATGGGAACAGTCCAGCCCGAACTGCCAAGCCATGTCTTCCCTGGACCGGAATCAAGCATCCTAGGACCGGTTTCTGGCTATCAGCCGTCATCAGCCAGGATAGCTTGACTCCAGTGGCGTAGTGAGCACGGGTCCCATCCGTAGCTGTTGCCGTCGCATCATCGGAGAAGCGTGTCTCCGTCGCAGCTGTTTGTCATCGCATCACCGGATAAGCGTGTCGCCACCACAAGGGCCGCCGCCGCATCACCGGAGAAGCGTGTCGCAAGGCCTGTCGTGGCTCAGAAGTTCCAGAGTCGCGCACTGCCGTCGGGCGTGCACGCATCGCCTCCACGTCGTCGCATCAACGACACCATCTTGTTGCATCGCACCAGATCGTCGCAACGCATCGAGGTGCCATCTTGTCACATCGCAACTGGAACACAACACGAGATCGTCACATCACCTCCTCTCCGTAAGGAACAGACGCATCGGCTACTTAGCGCAAGCACTGAGGAACAGACACAGCGTCTCCACCGAAGAAAGGAACCGAACCATCGTTCTCCGTGCGAACCTTTTGTTTAACTAGCGTGACGCATCTAAAGGTACTTTGTGAGAAACGTGTCGCATTTACCATCATCTTTGAACTAAGCTATTTAAACCATTTAAATGTCATTTTCTTAATACTGTATTGTGAATTTTTGTTGTTTGGGTTAAGTCTATCTAAAGAATACTTGTTTTTTTTATAAAACCTGTGTGGTGTCCATCTGTAGTGTTTTCACTGTATTACTGTATGTGTTCACAAATGCTTTACACACTGCCTCTGAGATAAGCCTTCCTGCTCATGCCAAGCTACCACAGGGTTGAGAAGGGGTTATTTTAGGAGTGTAGCCCCCTTAGCCTAACTAGAAGCAAGGGTCCCTATTTGGACAAAGGTGCAAACCATTGCCAACTAGAGACCCCCAGTTCTAACACTGCTTAAAAGGTCTGTTATTCCGAATATGCTTGGGGCACCATTGGCTTTTGTTTCACCAGCAAATCCAATTGGTCTGGCTTCAAAGTACTTGAGTACTAAAAAACATTGGGTCCTCCTTGTCCTATATCAATTAGGTAACCATTGCATTGGGTCATTAAAAGATATACCTTTATATCTTTTTATGACTCAAGTACTTTGCGCAATTAGGTTGTTGACATTTGGAGAACATACTTGATTGTATACCTCTTGACTCTCCTGTGGGGATTGATTCAAGGTAACAATGCCTGCAAATACAACATGCAGAAATTAGGTCTGTATGTGATGAAACATTAAAACCAGACCTATTGGCTTTGCCAATTGTTGTTTAATACTAAGTGGGTGGCATCTGAAATGGAGACCATGCACTGAAATGTGAGTGGTGAATCCTTTACCCTATTAGGAAAACGTAAGCAGGAAGCAGTCAAAGAGATAGTGGACATTTCAAGCACCACCAACAAGAGGCCTAATGAATAGCTCATACTCCCATGTATGGATTACATGAGACTTCTTTTTGTTTAGGTCTGGCCTAAAGACAGTTGCATCAGTATGCAAACCTCATGTGTTCCAAAAAATATTATACAAAAATAAATACATACAAAGGGACTCTCAATCAACACACTTTCACCATTGGGCTATTCAAATGCCACTCTAATTATGCTCCCTCCCATCAAAGCACAAGTATAAATCAATCTACAAGCCTACTACAGCCATTGGATGCTTTTACTTTGAGTGACTACATTTTGCCCTACAAATGTATAGATGCACCTAAAAAAATGTTTTACCAAATTTTTACTTTTTAGACACTTGTACTTCCCAGTGACTGTTAGGCCCTATGTAAAGTAGGGTGTCAGCAACAATTTCCATAGCACTCAAGAAATGTATTGTTACTTGCAGTGTGGTCTCATTACTAGATACCAGCTTTGTTATTTATATTTATTACACCATGATATTATAATACAGTGCATATTAGCTTTTTGTCCATCGCATGATGATTACACCATAGTTTAGTAGTGTCTGCAGTGCTCACATCTGGTGAGATGGCATTCAGTTTCTATTTCTAGGACACTATACCTAGAATGAATAACTGTAATCTTTCCACTTGGTTGTTGCATCATGCTTCTCTCCATATTTACAGGTATAGGGCCAAGTGAACCCAAGGAGTCTGTAAGTTTGTGATTTGCATGAATCAATGTTTTCACTTCATATACTACAACACAACCAGGATATCGCAGAAAGTGCAAGTAAATACCCAAACTGCAGGATAGTGCCTCACATTTATAGACATTATAGGGATCTACTACAATGAGGCCCTGAGGAAAACCACCAGACACGTTAGGGGCCAAAGTGGCTGAAACATATATACCATCCTCGTTTGTGATGTAGGGGCCTATTAATGTATCCCCTTTAACTTCTGTCTTGTTGCTTATCTTACCCTAGTACCCAGAAACGTTACACATTTGGCCTGGATACTTGAGGTAATTTTATACAACTAATACAGATCCCGTCAGAAAATCCCCTTAAAAGAGCTCCCTCAGTAGTGATGTCCCTTCTGCGCCCACTTTGGTTTCCCCTTAGTTTAGCATATTAGATGTTTTAGGCTGCTTCTGCTTGCACAGCCCTACATAACACCTCTGTTTTTGTGACATTATTTTAGAATTACACTGCACATATTGTTTTGTTATTCAGTGACTCTTCTTGGGATTTCGGCTGCACAATTCATACAAGGACATTTAGAATACATAACACCATGTTGTACTGTTTTCTGCTCGGTCAGCAATAGCTCCTAACATTTTAGACATAACACGGAAGCCCAGCTGCAGCTTTGCAAAACAACAATTTCATTATATAAACTGTTCTAGCCCTTTGTGGGCTGAGAGGAGAATTCCGGCAGAGAGACTTGTCTTGAAACGAACACACGTCAGTTAAGGTGTCCATTGCCAATTCCAGAGATCACTAATATATCCCCTTGCTTACAGAGTAAGAATAGACCTAGACAGATAGATAATTTGCCACGGTTGAGTTGTTCATTGTATACAGTCTGCTAGTACTGTTGATTACTTTGCTTAGTTGTATTAGTCTACTCATCGCAGTACACCTGCTGCATAGTAACTACAAATGTTTTGTAAACTTCCATTGTGTCTTTCCTTTGTATACTAAGGGCATGTATGAGTGAGATACAAAATGTGATTATCTGTTTTCATGGTTCCCTCTGGGACTATAGTTTCATATTCTAGGTTTGCCAAAATCACCTGCTATTCTGGGAAAATTAGACGTTCAGGTGAGGCACTGTGAGCTAGCCCGGATTTGGGTTACCAGGTACTGTGGCGGTAGAGAGAGACAGTCCCTACATTGTGACGTCCTGACATCCCAAGGCACAGAATCCCTGCAGAACCTCAAAATTGGCTGACAGCACATCACCATAGATCCAAGATCAGCATGAGTGTGGAAAACCTTCAAGGCTACAAATCACATTTATATGTAAAATCACTTTGTGCAAAAATAACTTTTTATATGCAAAATAGCTTTTTGGTGCAAAATCACTCTTTGTGCATCAACAGCAGGTGTGTGGAAAGACTTTCAGGTGCAAAAATTAGGTGAAAACCCTTTCTTAATTCAATGTAAGTAGTAGTGTGGTGTCATGTATAAATGCAAAATTACATCTAGGTTTAAAATCAAACCTGTAGTAACATCAGCAGGAGTGCTGAAACACTTTTAGAAGCACAAATCATATTTAGAAGCAAAAATGCATTTAGATGAAGTGTGGCATTTTTGGAGCACAAAGGCACTGCCATTGCAGTGCATTGGACAATCCACTTCACTTCTCGGTGCATGTAATGAGAAGTATTATATAGGTAAATGGACTAATATACTAAATAGCCTGCCTGACACAAAATATGAATGACTTCAAGAAATGAATGAGATGGCTAACCCAAACAGGTAAATGGCTGAAGGGTATTCACCAAAAGCCCCTGTCCTGCATATGTTTTTAGTATTGATTGCTTTCGTTCTGGTACAAAGCTAAAGCTGTTTACAGCCAGATGTAAACATATAATCAAGGCAGTGTGGAAAGCTTGTGTGCTTGACATGGTGAGCAAAATCTGAAAATATTATGCTATTCTAGTTTTTGCAGTTACCTAGATTTCAAAATATTTTCTTCATTAGTATGTTACCTGTTGTCGTTTGACATCCAGTGAATTCAATGATTTGTAATGTATTTGTTATAGAATGTAAAGGCCATTGAGTCATTTGTAGTGGAGATGTTGATCAATGCGGAGATGCTTAGTTTTGGGGAGATCTTTACTGCACCTTCTGTAATTGGTGGTGAATTTCAATATTATATCTTTCTACAAGTTGCTGCCTGTGGATTGCTCATTATTGATACCAAATTTCAACATTTGTTACCCGATATTATCACCACTGAATAATCCATGTATGGCTAGAAGTTCTGTTTCAGTTTAATCATTGTCACATTTAAAAAAACAAAAAATCTAAGTGATAGCTGTCGAGGGTGGCATTTGAGATTACATGTATGTTGGGCTGTACCTCTGGTTCCTGCTTAAGTTTGGTACGATTTAAAATGACTTTATACTATTAATACATGAACCACTTTAATTCACTAGAAATAACAATTATGAAATTCCTAATAATTAATGGCCTAGATTCATATTTGTATTCTGTACTCAAATAAAATCCCATGCTGTTTGACATGTAACCATAATTAAACAAGAGTTTAGTTTATTTCATTGTTCTCCTAAAGAGTACACTATGTTTTAGTTACAACACCATTACATTACTGCCTATGTGGTTCCTTCTTTCATCTATTTCCAGTGTGTGGCATAGCACTGGAATATGTCCAATACAATCAATTTTTCAAAGCTCACTATAAATCAATCTAAATGCCTGTTGTAAGTCCCATATGCATGGTGCAACCCTACTTACCACATGTTTGCCCCCTGAACCTGTTCCCCCACTCACCCACTGTCTTCACCATTTCCCTTTTTCCCTCCGTACCGTGTATCAATAATTTGCACTGCAGTCAACAAAGGCACAGTTAGCGGCCATTTGTAATGTTCTAACATTACCAGCTTAATATTGCACAGCACTGTAAGTTAAAGAAAATATAATCTAGTTGCTTGCTACTACCACCAAAAAGAATGATTCATCATCCAACTGAAGATTATCGGAAACACAGTTTTCTAACGGCAGCTGGCAGATATATCAACATTTATGGTCATGAGGGCAGGCTGGAGGTGGCAGCTGAGTGTGGTGTAAAACATGCACATCATTAGTTCTGCCCAAGGAACTGTTTCCAATACCATTATATAACAACAGACTCCCAGATGTTTGTAATTACACCTTATTAAAGCATGCCCCGCATAGGGAGCCAGAACCAAGAGCATTATGACAAAGCAACAGACTATACGCAGTGGTCTCAGCCTTTTGCTCTGGTGAAATGAGCATGCAAACCCTCCTGGAGTTTGTTCCTGGCCAATGCACAGCAGAGTTTAATGCAGAGCACAGATCCAGTGGGAGATAGTCGTCTTCTGCACGGCCTTTCCCTTCTACACTCAGATATACCCCACAAAGAGTTGGTCGCCAACTCAGAACTCTTTTGTGCGGTCAAGGGAGAACAACAACGCTCTTTTTAGGTCCGGACGGTGAAGCAGCTCCTCTTCCCTGGAGGGATGTGGCCAAGTGGAAAATGTAGGCAGGGTGATGGACTGGCCTACAGGAAAGGGAGTGACAACGTTTGGCAGAAAGGAAGCTCTAATGCGAAGAACCAGCTTGACTGAGTAGATGTTGAAGTACGAAGGCTTGGATGACAAAGCCTGAAGCTCAATGAACCTCCGAGCAGAGGTTATTGGTACCAGGAAAGCCGTCCTAGTGGTAAGATCCTGAGAGGACAATTGTGTAATGGCTCAAAAGGAGTGCACAGAAAAGTTAAGACCATATTAGGAAGAACCTATTTACATCAGGGGATTTGAAGAGGTAAGGATGAAATGGCAGAAAGATCGTCCTTTCGGGTGCCCAGAGCAGAGCCCTGCTGTTCAAAGAGAAGGGATAAAGAGAAGGACCAGAGAGAGGGGAGCACAAAGAGGGTCAACCTGGGATGTGGCGGTGGCAGTGGGTAATCGTCCTGTTCACAGGAGCTCCTGTGCAGGGTTTGGGCCAAGTCTCCAGCAGGACGTTCGCGAGTGCTTCATTAAATAGGAGAATCGGTTCTCAGGGGTGATCCGTAAAGCAGGGGCCGAGAAAAAGGGGGTGTCAAAAAAAGTGTGTTTTCTCATGTGAATTACCATAGGACCTTTGAACAAAACTACAACCCGAACTGCTGTACGCAATTACACCAAACTTGGCAGAAAGCTTGTGTTTGGTCTGCAGATTGCGCTTTTTGTTATTTGGTGTAAATCCATTCAATAGTTGTTGAGAAATTTAAGAATCTACAGTTAGTGATATCTCTGGCCACGGATATTTAGCAACAAATTCGCGATTAATTGCAAAAGCACGTACCACCAGGAATGGCGTGATTGGCTGTCTGCAACTTGTAGCGAAAGTTGAAGCCACAATTGTATGGATCGGGGAACGGTTCCTGGGGAGGAAAATTACGGAGAAAGCAGATTTAAGGGGTCAGGGTAGAGGTACTCTGACTCCATGTTGTTATGTGTGAAAAATCAACATATTTTAACCATGCAGGATATTCACGAATATGCTGCACCCTTCACCGCGGGCCCCATGTAACATCTCGATGAAGTTGCAAATATTGGGATATAAAAAAACACAAAATATATACACAAAATATATACACACCTACTGTCAGCTTTACTTAGACACTGAAACACAGACAGATGCTCATGCACCCAGTGACAGACCCAGTCAGAGACTCATACAGCCACTCAGAGTCCCAGTCGATACTAACAAGCCCACTCACAGACCCAATCAAAAATTCATGCGCCCAGTCACACACCCACTCAGATACTCACATACCCACTCACAGACCCAGACACTCATACACCCACTCAAGAAACTCAAGCACCGACTCACAGACCCACTCAGGCTCCAAGACCCACTCCGAGACACACACACCCACAGATTCACTCAGACACTCATGGACCCATTCACCGACCCACTCAGACACTTATCCCTCCAGTCACAGACTCACTGAGAGACTCATGCGCGCAGTCACACACTCATTCTCAAGGTTACAGTTAGGAAATAAAAATAAAAAACCTAGCTATTCACTCAAAAAAACCAAAAGTTACAGGGACGTTATAGTTAGGAAACATAATTTAATAAAACATAGCAATTCACTGAAAAAAACAAAGGTTACAGGGACATTTTAGTTAGGAAATAGAATAAAATATAACCATAGAAATTCACTGAAAAAAACAGAGGTTATAGTTAGGCTCAGATTTCACTCATACAAAACCGAGAAATTCAGAAGTTATAGTTACCTGAGCTAATTATAACTTATAATACTTACTGGCGGGTAGTGAGGTCAAACTGCGCAAAGTCTGATGGTTAGAAATGTCCACAACCAAATATCAAATTATTATGCATCCAAGGGAAACAAAACAGCCACCACCCCACGCTGTTAATTTACAATTGCAAGCAATTGTTCAAAGTTCAAACCAATGTGGATTCCCTGAGCAATGTTCTGATGTACATTCCTCTATAATCACTGATAGAAATTTTTTCAAACACAAGTATATATAGAATGATATAGTCCCATATTCATACACAGTCTTTATTCTTCAAATTCTGTCGTATTTCTTGGAAGACTTGTTAAACATACGCTCAGTTTTCACAGCATTCAGCCTTTTCAGACCCTGTCCTTTTTCTTGAAAGGCTTATTGAAACACAAGCTCTGTACTCAACCGTACAGCCTCAAAACGTACAGCCAACACGTGTTTCGTCTAAGGCAATATTTTCCAAAAGACTTCCTCAGGGCTGTAATAAACAAATATACAATTACAATACCAACTGACCCTTCTCTTAAACTAAATTAAATTAAATCTATCCTCCACCAGAGAAATAAAATAAACCAAATGAACGAAAAACGGAAACCGAGATTCAGAAGAAAAAGAACCCGAACAGTGCACAAAAAATACCAACCACCAAAAAAGGTGTAAAAAGAACACAATATATCCAAATAAAAATAGTTATTTTATATATTGATTTTCATAAAACCAATATATGCAATTGCCCGTGATTCTAACAAAAACCAACGAGCACCTCATGCCATAGAACCAAAAAATGACAACCACTAACCTCAAACAAATGATTAATCAAAGTGATCCTGTAGTGGTAAATAACTTCATAGAGTCTAAAATAAGAAATAGGAGAGCAATACTATTGTTACTAACACACACAAAAATTCTCAAAAAGCCATTATCTCTGCTTCTATTAATCCACTCACCAATTTCTAGATATAACACTTCCTATCTTTAGAACTCCAATTAATAATAAGCAATGTGTGCAGCGTCCAACCCAAAGTAAACTTCTCCGTTTTCGTTGACTCCGAACATAAAAAAACATACACATATATTGTACAGATCTGCAAATTGAATCTATTCTCCAAGTAGTTAATAATATCTCTTCGTTTGAATAAATCGAAAACGACTCTAGTCCTTAATTATATGCAGTATAAGTGGGTTCACGGTCTAAACAAAGCAGCAAAAAGTTCCGATGTCAATAATTTATGTCGTTCTCCTACCTCTAAAGTTAAAACCATCCCTAATATCACAGCCGTCAAGTACAAAGGAAAGCAACTCATTCCTTAAACCAATCTAATAAAGCAGCACCTCCCAATGTCATTGTTATTAATAAAGACCTCACCTCCAAGTTCGAGGCACAAAATTCCAACGCGTGCTGCCAGAAGGTATAGATGGCGTATAGCATCGGCGCCATGTTTCCTCCTCTATTTATTTGGAGCAAACTAAACGTTGAAAAGAGGAAGGACTTATTGGCTATCTAAGCGTTCATTCCCTCACAAATCGGCGCCATCTTGGAAGGGATAGGTTTATGTAATAACAGCCTAGCAATATACCTTTTAACATGACAAACACCAATGAACTATTCCTGACTGGATGTTTTTTAAAACAAGATAATTGCGATCGTAACTATCAACTTCATTTATTGAACATTAAAATACTCCTTTCAAATATAATAACTTTTAAATTACTGAACCACATTTAAGCGCAAGGCCAGATCTAATATATTATCTTCAAGTATACAGTATCGACGGATATACCCGTACAGTATCAACCATTTCAACAAACTAAATCCGCCATATCAAAACGAAAATAGCCAACAACTAATTCTTGAAGCCATCCTCCACCTAACAGATCCTCCAACCACGAATATATAAATCGAATCATAAGCATATTAATAAACATTGCAACGTTACTGAACTAAATAATTAGCAATAAAATCTTAATGTCTCGATCGGTAATAACTCATATGCTTAGGTTAGCTGCCATGAAAAGATCATAAGACATAATAAATAGTCCCAATAGAAGCATATTGGGAAGCAAGAGAAAGAGAGAAGGGCAAGACCAGCAAGAGAGGTCAGGGAAGAATAGGAAAGCCCAAGTATATTGTGATGTTAAGAGCCTATTCAGACTTCTGCTTATTTAGGCAAAACAGCATAAGCCGCCATGCCACAATTTACAATATTAAAAAGTACACTTAAATATATATGTATGTTGGACCTAGTGTCCTTGGGTAGCTTGACTTAGGTAGAAAAGGCTTTTACTCCAGAATTTCATGTTGTGCTTGCATCGCATTCACTTCACACTCCAGCGCTAAGCCACTTAAAAGAGAAAAATGACACTACACCGATCATTTAGAAAAGGTAGAAAATCTTTATCTTCCCTTATCAAGTGAATCAATCAATTTTTATCCATTACATTTCAGATTCAAAACATTTCATTCTTTCCAAATTAGCAATGCTATTTTACTCCAGACTTGCAGATAATTTAGCATCACAGGGAAATTCAATCCGGCGCCTTAACGCTTGGGCGCCTTGAATTAAAGCACCACTCGTAGCGCTTTGCATAACATGTACATAGCACTACCAATCAAATGGTTATCTAGTCTACACGATACTCTTCAAGACAGGCGATTACATTAAGCGCTATTTTTAGATCCTACGATGTCTTTGAGATCAGGCTTTTACACTAAGCAGTATTCTTCCAGAGTATACATTGTGATTGAAAACAAGGTGTTACATAGAGCGCTATACTTCAATCCTACGATGTCTTTGAAATCAGGCTATTACACTAACAATATTCTTCCAGAGTATACACTGTGATTGAAAACAAGGTGTTACATAGAACGCTATACTCAACATTCCCAATGCGCTTGAAATTAGATGGGTACACTAAGCGCTATACTTCGATGTATAGGGTACAGTCTTAGGTAGGCTTACAACTCTGGCTAGTCTTGTCAATATAACACATGGCTTCCCCACACGATTGGCATTCTGGTCCAACAGGACACCCACTGGCATAGGTTCCCCCCACTCTTGGATAACCCCAAAATGCCCAGCTTACTCTTCGCCTTGCGTCCTCCTCACGGGGAGCTCAACGGAGACAGGAGCCAAGATCCCCTCTAAGCGGGACAAGGGCTTGACGTGCTCGGGGGAATATCTCCTCGGGGAGAGGCGAAATCAGGAACCTTTACCTTCCGCCCACCTCCCCAGGAGTGTCACTACTTGCCGGCTTCAGAGTTGACTGAGGGCACGCTCTTCAGAGCTTCCACAGTTCGACGGCCTCACCTCCTTGGCGGTCTCCTTGGGTGTTCAGCGCCGGTGTAAGGTCATCCTCAACTCCTCATTGACCCCTCACACCCGGTGCCATTACTTCCAGCCTCCGCGTCTGCCGGGGGCGTGCCCGAAGCCGCCAGGAGCAGCGCGGCTTGCGTGGGCGCGGCCTCCTCACTCTCAGCGCGGCTTGCGGGGGCGCGGCCTCCTCACTCTACCAAGAACGGCAGGGGCGGCGCTTCAAAGTCCGTCCCCGTCACGTGACACGAGGATGGTCGCTTCGAGGCCCGACACAGCCCTCGTCTCCTCAACACAACCTCCTCACACCTCTGGCTGCGCCGCTTGCCTGCAAACCGGCCCACTGGAGCCCCGGATCTCTTCACAGTTCCCCAGGTGACATCAGGGACGCTCCTCTAACCCCTAGGCTGTGGCGGTGAGTGTTCCCAGATAAGGTTGCCAGTTGGGGGTGGCTAAAATTAAGCAGGCGATCTGCACACCCAGGCAGTCAAATCTGTTAGCCAATTCCCAGGGTCTACAACAAGGTCACCTTCCTCTCCGTCATGAATAAGGGACGGTCAATAGATCTGGACTCCAGAGTCCCAGGCAACTGCAGGGACGTAGAAGACATAGCCAAGGACGGTGCCTCTCTACCCTGACTAGATAGGAGCGCCTGGGGTAAAGGTGACCCCAGAGTCGGTGGCCGTGGACAGGGTCAGGTCAAGAGGTCGAGGGTGGTATCAGCTGAGGAGGGAAGTAACGCAGAACCTAAGAACTGTCAATTTCCCTCTCTAGTGCATCCACCTCCCCACTCAGATGCCTTACTCCTGACTAACTCACAGCACACCTATATCCTAAAATGGCCGACCCACCTCACCTCTATTTATAACCTGGGCCCTGACTGGCCAGAGTGGTCCAGAAGGTTCCGGAACCCCTCATGACAGTCAATGGCCCAGGGTCTGAGGTGAAAGTTTAGTCCACCATTTTGTGAAAACACTCTCTCCCTTCCTCCATTTTAGTGAAGCACCTTGCGCCTCTCCCTCAGTTAGTGAGAATGGGGCGCCCAGAGCCTCTACGTCAACACCAAAAAGAAGTTAGTGGACAGAAAAATGAGAGGGTAAAGGGAAAAAAAATGAGGAGGGAACAGCCAAAGGGCTGGCAGGTCTAACAATGTATATCTCAGCAGTAATCAACATGTAGATTTTCAATAAACCAAGATGTTTTTAACATAATATCATAAGCAGCATTAAAGATGGCAAATTGCTGGAATCTCATCCTTTAGCCCCTTACATTCTAAATCTGCATATAACCATATTGGTTAGTTTTCAAACACCAATAGAATGCAAGATTAACCACAATGGCCTAGAATATTATCATTATAACACATTGTTATTTTTAGAAACAGTACAAAAAAAAGGGGGAATTCTTAGGGGTACAGCTAGCATCATTAGCACCCCAAAAAATATTGCAGCTCTGAATCTACATTAAGGCCCCGTTCCAAGGCACGCAATTTCAAAATCCATTTTGCCTCACTTTGGCGGACCCCGAGTTCCCGATTACCACCACGGTTATCATACATTATATTCTCAATACCGTGGAGTGAGAAGGATAAGCTGCCTTTCTGGCTAGCACAGTTATTGGCATGATTAACAAGAGGATACCTTAGGTCCAAGTTTTTTAGAGCTCTGAAATGTTCCGCTATTCTTTCTTTTAAGCATCTGATCGTGCTGCCGACATATACCTTCAAACATTTACAACGGATAGCATACACAACAAATTTAGTTGAACAGTCAATATGTTGCAGAATCCTGTATTTAGCTGCTCCATTGTATTCAAAATCCTTAATTCCATGTTCCGCAAATTTGCACATACTGCAATGCCCACTTCTGAAGGATCCTATGTTTAGCTTGTGTAACCAGGTATGGTCAGGACTTTTAATTCTGGGATAACTCGGACTGATCAGACTGCGAATAGTGGTACCTTTCCTATATACAATACTTGGTTTGTTATGTATATGAGCACATAGAGTCGGATCTGATGTCAGTAAATACCAGTGTTTATTGAGGATGTTGTAAATCTTAAGAGACCAAGGATGATAATTGGTCACTAGCCTTACATGCTGTGTTGTACTCTTTTTCTGCTGCATTTTAGGTTTCAAGGTATCTTGCCTGCGTAGCTTGAATGATCTATGTTTTGCTTTACTGATAGTATCCTTATCATAACCCCTTTCCGTGAAGTGTTTTTCCATGTCGATGATACAGCTAAGGAAATCCTCATCCCTGCTGTTGTTTCTCCGTGCCCTATACATTTCACCGTAGGGTATTATATTTACCTGGGCTTTGGGGTGAGCACTGGTAGCGTATAGTGTTGAATTACAGGAGATGCTCTTTCTATACAATTTACTGTTGATTTTGCCATCTGCCACAAATAATTCAGTATCAAGGCAAACTATCCTCTCCTGACTAGACGACATCGTAAATGATGTAAGGATTGGTATTCATATAGTTAAAAAAATCCTGTAACTCATCATTATTACCAGTCCAAATGATAAGACAATTGTCTATATACCTTCCGTAATAAACAATATATTCCTGCAATTTTGCACCATTAGGGCCCCAAAGGTGCGACGTCTCAAACATCCCCATGAAGAGGCATGCCAAGGACGGCGCAAATTTTGAGCCCATCGCTACTCCGCATTTTTGTTTGTACCATTCATTCTTAAACAAAAATACATTATGCTCCAAAATCAACCGTGACATAAAAATCAACATATCCGAGTGTTCCAACAGTTCCACTGGTCTCCTATACAAAAAGTATTCAAGAGCTTGTAAACCCTGATCATGTCTGATATTGGTGTATAAAGATACAACGTCTAGTGTCACTAATGTCATGGTTGTATCCCATGTCAAATCCACTAAGATATTCAGTACATGATTCGTATCTCTAATATAAGAGGCCAAATTCAAAACATAAGGTTGCAGAAAAAGATCCACAAATTCTGATATTTTTTCCATGGGCCCCCCCAAGCCCGAGACAATGGGTTTCCCTGGTGGTCTGGTGGCATCCTTGTGGATTTTAGAGAGCGTATAGAGACAAGGAAAGCGTGGTTTTGCGATTTTCAAATACGCAAACTTGTTGTCATTCAATAACCCTCTAATGTGCCACTTATTGAGTTCAGAATTAACAATGCGTGCTATCTCAAATATGGGATTATTGTCCAATCTTATATAGCATTGCTCATTTGAAAGTTGGTTTAGTATTTCCGCCTCATATTCAGATCTCTCCATAACGACAATGTTGCCGCCCTTATCGGCCTCTCTTACTATAATATTGTCGTAAGAGCGTAACATTTTAAGAGCAATCTGTTCACCTTTAGTAAGATTGTGTATATTAAATGAGATATTGTTTTTACTTCTCATTGCATCCTCATATTTCACTAATTCATTGGTCACAATTTTGTGAAAAACCTCAATGTTATTCCCACTCGGAAGTTGGGGTGTCCATTTGGATTTCAATTTCAAGCCACTATCAACTCTGTCGTCAGTACAGTATTCCAGTTCTTCCAGTACATGACCTAAAGTCACTGGATCATGTTCACTCTCCGTTATTGAGGGAAGTAATACAGTGTCTCGAATATCCTGGATTGATTGATTACCCACACTCATCTTTTTATCATCCTCTCTCGGTTTATTCACAGGATTGTTACCCAAAAAAAATTTCAATTTTAAATTTCGTATGAATCTGTACAAATCAATTTTCACATTTGCCATATCACATTTAGGAGTCGGGCAGAAACTCATCCCCTTACCCAAAACAGAGACCATATCCTGAGACATTTCTTCCCTGACCTCTCTTGCTGGTCTTGCCCTTCTCTCTTTCTCTTGCTTCCCAATATGCTTCCATTGGGACTATTTCTTATGTCTTATGATCTTTTCATGACAGCTAACCTAAGCATATGAGTTATTACCGATCGAGACATTAAGATTCTATTGCTAATTATTTGGTTCAGTAACGTTGCAATGTTTATTAATATGCTTATGAATCGATTTATATATTCATGGTTGGAGGATCTGTTAGGTGAAGGATGGCTTCAAGAATTAGTTGTTGGCTATTTTCATTTTGATATGGCGGATTTAGTTTATGTTGAAATGGTTAATACTGTACGGGTATATCCGTTGATACTGTATATTTGATGATAATATATTAGATCTGGCCTTGCGCTTAAATGTGGTTCAGTAATTTAAAAGTTATTATATTTGAAAGGAGTATTTTAATGTTCAATAAATGGAGTTGATAGTTACGATCGCAATTATCTTGTTTTAAAAAACATCCAGTCAGGAATAGTTCATTGGTGTTTGTCATGTTAAAAGGTATATTGCTAGGCTGTTATTACATAAACCTAACCCTTCCAAGATGGCGCCGATTTGTGAGGGAATGAACGCTTAGATAGCCAATAAGTCCTTCCTCTTTTCAACGTTTAGTTTGCTCCAAATAAATAGAGGAGGAAACATGGCGCTGATGCTATACGCCATCTATACCTTCTGGCAGCACGCATTGGAATTTTGTGCCTCGAACTTGGAGGTGAGGTCTTTATTAATAACAATGACATTGGGAGGAGCTGCTTTATTAGATTGGTTTAAGGAATGAGTTGCGTTCCTTTGTACTTGACGGCTGTGATATTAGGGATGGTTTTAACTTTAGAGGTAGGAGAACAAAATAAATTATTGACATCGGAACTTTTTGCTGCTTTGTTTAGACCGTGAACCCACTTATATACTGTATATAATTAAGGACTAGAGTCGTTTTCGATTTATTCAAACGAAGAGATAGTATTAACTACTTGGAGAATAGATTCAATTTGCAGATCTGTATAATATATGTGTATGTTTTTTTATGTTAAGAGTCAACGAATACGGAGAAGTTTACTTTGGGTTGGACGCTGCACACATTGCTTATTATTAATTGGAGTTCTAAAGATAGGAAGTGTTACATCTAGAAATTGGTGAGTGGATTAATAGAAGCAGAGATAATGGCTTTTTGAGAATTTTTGTGTGTGTTAGTAACAATAGTATTGCTCTCCTATTTCTTATTTTAGGCTCTATGAAGTTATTTACCACTACAGGATCACTTTGATTAATCATTTGTTTGAGGTTAGTGGTTGTCATTTTTTGGTTCTATAGCATGAGGTGCTCGTTGGTTTTTGTTAGAATCACGGGCAATTGCATATATTGGTTTTATGAAAATCAATATATATATGTATAGATATATATATTCACAGAAAAAAACATAGGTTTCAGGCACGTTATAGTTAGGAATTAGCATTTAAAAAACCTCAGAAATTCACTGAAAAAACCATAGGTTTCAGGGGTGTTATAGTTAGCTGGACTTTTCACTTGTACAAAACCATTGAAATTCCCCCGTTATAGTTAGTTCAGCTAACTATAACTCGCGCGCCCGCAATGCACTGCTGATGACGTCACATATTACATCACTCATGACATGGTCAGTGACATCACTCATGACATCACTGATGACATCATCCAGTGAATGTGTGTTTTTCTGAAAATTAAATATGTTTTATATATGTATATCTCAAGGTCGATGGAAGAATAAATGGGTATATAAGTGTCTAAATGGATGATTTGTTTTTGAAAAATTGATTGTGTAACTGACTGATTAAGTGTATCTTAGTGAATACATGGCTTAGTGAGTAATGTTTAAATATGTAAATATCTGTATCAGTCTCTCACTTTGTGTATAAGTGGCTGCATGGGTTGGTGAGTAGCTACATGGGTGTCTATATAGGTTATTAGTTGTTTTTTTGAGTATCAGTCTGAGTGTCTGCATGGTTCGGTGGGGGGTATTTCGTAGTGCATAGGTGCATGAATGAGTGACTCACTGTTTGTATGTGTTGAACACAGCATGTGTGCAGGACTGTATGGGTGGATGAGTGTGTGTATGGGTGTGTTAGTGAGTGAATGACTGTCTCAATAGTGTCTTTATGAGTAACTACATATGTTTTAAACTAGTATATGTGACTATTGGTGTATATAAGTGAGTATATGTGAGAGTGAGAGATTGAAAGAGTTCCTGTATGAATAAGTATGTGTTTCTATAAATGATTGTTTAAAAGACTAAAGTATGTGTAAGTTTCTGTAGAAGTAAGTGTGGTGGTGTGTGTATAACTGTATATGCAAGTAAATGGATGTTTGATTCTTTATTAGCATGAGTGACTATGTGTGTGAGTAACTCTATGGATGAGTGTCATTGTGTAACAGGATGTATAGGTGTATGAGTACATATGATGAGTGAGTACATGTATGAGTGACTGTATAGGACTGTTGGTGAATGAGTGGATGTGTATGTGGATCTTAGAATTACTGAAGAGGTTGTTTTAACTGGTATTGGTATGTCCATTGTTTTGAAAATTTTAGTCTCTATTTTTGAATGTGTGTATCAAAGGTTATATTAGGGTGAGAGGAGGTCTGCCACTCTATCACAAGGATGATGTCATCAGTGATGTCATTTGAGATGTCATCAGTGATGTCATGAGTGATGTCACTGACCATGTCATGAGTGATGTAATATGTGACGTCATCAGCAGTGCATTGCGGGCGCGCGAGTTATAGTTAGCTGAACTAACTATACCGGGGGAATTTCAATGGTTTTATACAAGTGAAAAGTCCAGCTAACTAGAACACCCCTGAAACCTATGGTTTCTTCAGTGAATTTCTGAGGTTTTTTAAATGCTAATTCCTAACTATAACGTGCCTGAAACCTATGGTTTTTTCTGTGAATTTCAAAGGTTTTTTAAATGCTAATTTCTAACTATGCCTACAGAGATAGGACATGTGAAGAAAGAAGAAAAAATGCACAGAAAGAAAAAAAAGAAGTGCAGAAAGAAGCAACAGAAGTCCTCAAAGACGAAGAAAAGTGCAGGAAGAAGGATAACGTGCAGAAAGAACAAAAAGAAGAGCAGAAAGAAGCCTTGTTGCAAAATCATCCTGTACCCTCAACTTTTTCAGACGGATACTGGTGGTAACTGAGTCTGACTAACCAGTCCTAGAGCCAGTGCTATGTTAAAAGACACTTAGAATACAGTGAAAACACCTACATACACTAGGGAACATTATGCGTTGGGGTCCCCCTGTGATTAGCAGGACCTCTTCTGTAAGCCCCTAGTATATAATAGGGCATGGGGATTAAAACTACCTCTTAAAACAGGCCACAGGGCGTTTTTGCACACGTTAACTCAGGCCCCGTCCCCTCCCTTCACCACTGTGTAAACACGCCCTGTGTCCGTTTTTAGTTGGGAGATTAAGTTCATTTGAATCCTGAGGGTCCCTAGGGTCCAACTAGCCCACTAGGTACCTCCAATAAGTGCCACAGAGCTGCGTTGCAGAGAGGTGTAAAAAGTGGCACAGCCTGGACCACCTTTCTGCAATGCAGCTCAGTGGCGCTTACTGGAAGCACTTGGTGGGCTAGTTAGCCCCCAGGGGCCCTCAGTATTGAAGGGAAATTATACCCCCAATTTAAAACGTGCCATAGTGCATGTTTGCACACGTACCTCAGGCCCCGTCCCCTCCCTTCACCACTGTGTAAACGCGCCCTGTGGCTGTTCTAAATTGAGAGATTAAGTCCCGTTGAATCCTAAGGGTCCCTAGGGTCAAACTAGACCACTAGGTACCTTCAGTAAGCGCCACAGAGCTGCGTTGCAGAGAGGTGTAAAAAGGGGCTTGGCCTCAGAACACCTGTCTGCAGCGCAGCTCCCTGGCGCATACTGGAGATGCCTGTTGGGGGCGCGTTTGCAGAGTGCTGCACGGAAGAAGGGGGGCTGTGTGGTTCCCCTTCTTATTCTAATTTATTGGCCCTGATGACCCCATCCCCCAGGGCCTGTCTCCTAATTATATTTTTTTGACCCCAATCCCCAAGGCCGGCCACTGTTTTTTATTATCTTTAAAAAATATATATTTATAGACACACCTAGGACATGCTGGACAAACCGTACGTACCTATCACCATGACGATTAGCGTGATGTTCATTAAAAGGCGACTATGCATACAATGAATCCACGTGGAATGTATTTACACCACTAGTGAAGCTCTGACATGTCTGATGCCCTACCGTGCCTAATCCCGGTAGACACCCTTGTCGTTTATTTATACAAACATGGGTAGCTATTGACGGGCACATTTAATACACATGCACACCAAGCCATTCAAAGGGGATTCGACAAAAATTCGACCAAAACTATGCAAGAAACCCCCCTCATGGTTAATAAAACACACATCCACTGCCGGATGTGTAATACTTTTTATGTTACTCTCTGGAAAGGAGACGAACATCACTTGAGAGTCACAGCGCGCTCCTGACAGAGCCCAATGCTGTGTTACACCCACCATTGCCTGCCGAGTGCCACACACCTCTGTGTTGTATTCCACTAGCTAGTGCATATGCTATGACACTCTCTAGCCCATGTGCACTGTAACACCACCCCGTGAATATGTCATGCCACACTTGTCTTCGCACGGGTTATATTGCCCCATCTAACGTGCCTTCCTCGATGCCTATGTTATAACGCACAGTGCTATGCCATACATATTACAATCTGGGATCCATATCTTTGTCACAGTGCATATGCAACGTTACACTCCCCAGCACATATTTTATATTACAACTTTAGAGACTAGTTAGGTTACACAACACTGCCCTGTGCATATTACACTCCAAGGCGCATATCGCATAGCACGCGCTAGTGCCTGTGCTATCTCGCGCTCTCCAATGAATCTGTCATTGCGTACAATGTATTGCATATTATAGTTCACGCCCGGTTCATCTTATATCACACTTTTTGGTGCATAGTTTATACCATACACTATATCTAGTTTTCATTTTCAATCGTGCTCTCAGGACTATGTTCTATATAACACTGTGTTCACCTACCCTTTTCACAGGCATTACATTTTGCGATAGGGGGTGGAGGGTCAGGGGGTGTTTCTGCCAAGTGAGCCCGGAGTCACAGTCACAAACGTCTTCTTCTTCCTGAATAAAAGTGAGATTATGCTGCATACTTGTTCATATTTTAAGTAGTTCGCACAGACACAATGTTTTAAAAACAATAAAGTTCCTAATACCCGCCTTCTCTGAACAGTTAGCTTGCTGCCCCATCCCCCTCCTCCCTATCCTCTGTTGTGTGAATCCATGGACTAGCCTCCTCCCTCCTGCCATGCATGGTCTGATGTGCTGCCACTGCCCTCAATTTAGTATGATGTACCAGTCCACTCCTCCTGCCCTCCATTGCCCAATTCTATGCCCCATCATTGACCTCCTGCTTAAACTCTGTGCTTAGCTTGCTGCCCCTATTCTCCTTCCCCCTGCCCTCCGATGTCTTTGTGCATGCCCCTGCTCCATCCTTTTTGCCCACCATGTTCCATGGACCTGCCACTCCTATCTACTCTGAGTGTTCTGTTGAGCTGCCACTCCCCTCCCACCTGCCTAGCATTGTCAGATGACTGTAACCTGTCCCTGCCACCTCCACCCTGCCTGTCCACATGCCATGCCCCTATCCTCTTCCTCCTGTCCTACATGGTCCATTGTACTGCCACACCCTTCTGCCCTTCCTGGTCTGTTGTGCTGCAACTGCTCCTCCTGCCTGCCCCGTGTGGTCTGTTGTGAGGCCCCTTCCCCTGAACTTTCTTGTCTGTGCACAGGTCCTGACCCTCCCTTCTATCCTCCATCGTCCTTTGTGCATGCCCCTGCACCCTTCTTCTTGCCCATCATAGCCATTGTGCTGCCACTAACCCTCCCACTTGCCATGCATGGTCTTCTGTGCTGCCATGGCCCCTCCCACCTTCCATGTGTGGTCAGTTAGCTGCCCCTGACCCCCCCCCCACCTTCCCTCCATGGTCTGGGTGTATGCCATCACAGTCTCACTGTTGCTCTTCATGGTGTGTCTTGCTTCTAGTGCCACACCTGCCTGACCTCCATGGCTATCTTGCTGCTCCTGCCCCCTTGCCCCCAGCCCTCTGTTTACATGTGCAGACCCCTACTCCCTCCCTCCTGGCTTGTCTGTTCCATTGTAATGCCCCTGATCCGTCCCTCCTGCCCTTTATGGTCTGTTATGCTGCAGCTTTCTCTCCTGTCTGTCCATTATGGTCAGCTAGCTACCATTGCCTCTTGTCCCTCTGTTCTCGGTTGTCCATGTGCATGGTCCTGTCCCCTCCCTCTTGCTTTCTATGGATTGTTGTGCTGCACTCCCGTCCTGCATGCCCTGTGTGGTGTATTGTGCTGCTGCAAACCCTGATGCCTGCCCTGCAGGGTCAGTTTGGTGCACCTCTCCATGTCCCTCCTGTCCTCTGTTATCCAAGTCCATGTCCCTACCCCATTTCCTTCCATGATCCAATGTACCATACTTGCGAACATTTTGAACTTGGTAAGAGGGAGATTTTGAAAAAAAACTGGGGTATTGATTTTCCCCTTTGAGTTACATTGAAAAAGAGGAGATTGTAGACAGGAGACAGATCAAATAAAGCCCATTTGAGCTTAAAAACATTGGACGTTTCCTGGCTGAATCGGGTCTGTTGGCATGTATGGTTGTACTACCATTGCCTCTTCCTTCTGCCCACAATGGTCTATTACATTGCCACAGCCTCTCTTGCAAGTCCTGTATTGTTGGTTTGTTTCCCCTGCCCCCCTTTCCACTGCCCTCCATAGTCTGTTGTGCTTCCACGGCCCTTCCTGCCTGCTCAGTGTGGTTAAATGGTTGCCTTTGCACCCTCCTACCTGCCTTCAATTTTCAGAGTCCGTGCCCCTGGCCTCTGCCTCTCAACAGTATCCTAATGAACAACTAGATTGCTAACATTCTATATTTATTACAAAAGTGTGGAACGCCTGACATCATCTTGATGTAATCAAAACTGTAATACCTAGAGCATTTCCTTTAGAAATTACATATATGAGAGGGTCTTATTGGCATCAAAATTATGGTTAGTGCTCTAAAAGACTAAAATAAGGACATCTTTTCTGAGTTTTCAAATAGCGACAAAGCACTTTTAAAATATTTGTTATCTTTATGTTTTTTTATCCAGTTGACCACTTGATTAAATGTTGTACTTAGGGGAGAGGATGTGGTGTTACTTCCAGAACTGCAGACTTTGCAACTGGGGAACCAGGTTGAAGTTTCTGCTTCAGCTCGACATTCTGTGATTCTGGTCAAATCACTTAGTCTCCCCATGTCTACAACCAAAATGAATTTGTTCTTGTGTGATGTAACCAATGCTCATGTAAAGCACTCCAATACCTGACAAGTCTGCACTATATAACACTGCAAAAACACAAAATAATAAGTGTTTTGCACACTTCTGCCATTGGGCTATATTTGGGCTACATCTGGGTGATTTTGGGCTACATTTGGGCTCTTTTGTCTCTGGTGGCCATCTTGGGAGACTTATTTGTTATGAAGTTTCCTACTTTCCTCATTTACTGCAGTCTTCTCAGTAGGAAATACTTTCAGTTTTTTACTTTGATTCCATCAAGAAGGCATTCAGATGTGTCACACATTTGCCATAAATTCAGAATGTTAGCACTCTTTTTGCTCATTAGATCACTGTAGTAAAGCTACTGCTCACCAGGGAAAACTGCTGCTGGTATTGAAAGTGCATGTTTCAGTCTGCAGGTCAGAATTTTTTAATGAAATAGAAGAGGATTTGAGAAGTCACTCAAAATGTGCCCTAATTTTTTTCTGCAGCACTAATCATACTTTTTATGGAAAAATGAACCCCCTCATTTTGATCCTTTTTAAATTAAATGTTTTAAGAGTTACCACTTTAATCCAAGCAAGATGGCTTCAGGTGTGCCATACGTTTATCATAAGTAGGACTGTTAGCGCTCTAGTAGTTCTTTGGAACACTCTGGGAAGCTGCAGTAGAACACAAAGGAATCAACTGACAGTCTCTGCCCTTGTTGGATGTACATGTTTTACTGGGAATGTCAGACTTCATTCTCACATGACTGAGAAAGATAATGTGAATTTACAGAAAATAAGCTCTCAGTTTAGCTTATAGATCACCTTCCAAACCTCTGTGGTAAAAGCATGAGAAAATATTTTTCTCTCAATCATGATATCCCAGCAGAAGGCTTTTTCACATGGTGAAATCACCTTAGAACATACCACAATTCCTAAAATGAGTATGGTACCATCAACAAATGATTTATAATGTAACTAAAGTCTTAAAACCTTCTATTAACTGCAATGCTTTTTAATGAGGTTCTATCATGTATATTGGTCCCAAGATGGCTGCCAACACTTCTTGGCTGAAGTGCTGACAGCCAATCAGATCTCAGGATGAGATGTGTGGTTAGGCTCCGCCCACATATATATATGCTTTTAAATGCTATTTTCTCAGGAAATACTGAACAGATTTACACCAGACCTGCAAAAGGCACTTCCTTGACCTTATGGCTACCTCTCTGCCAAATTTCACGTAATTCTGTTCAGCCGTTCGGGCTGTAGCTGCGACTAAAGGTCCTATGGAAAAATGCATGGGGAAAACGTGTTTTGGGACCCCCCCCTTTTTCTCGGCCCCCGCTTGACGAATCACCCCGAGACTTTCAGGGTAGGAGCTGAATGGGGAGCGCCCCATTAGTTTTGAAAATTTCGCGAGGATTCGTCAACCGGCGCCAAAGTTATTCAAAATAGAATCTTGAGATTTCCTATGGAAACTAGGTTGTAACTAACTATCTACTGGCGACCGCCAGTAGATATATATATATATATATATAAAATAAAAACAATTATTTGGATATATTGGGTTCTTTTTTACACCTTTTTTGGTGGTTGGTATTTTTTGTGCACTGTTCGGGTTCTTTTTCTTCTGAATCTCGGTTTCCGTTTTTCATTCCTTTGGTTTATTTTATTTCTCTGGTGGAGGTTAGATTTAATTTAGTTTACGAGAAGGGTCAGTTGGTATTGTAACTATAACTTACGCCCTCGCAATGCACTGCTGATGACCTCACATACTACATCAATTATGACATGGTCAGTGACATCACTGATGGCATCTCAAATGACATCTGTAACGCCCTGAACGTCTCAGGATCGTTTAACAGACACGACAATGAGGACGCAACCACTAGTGAAGGGTTAGTTGTTTTAATGAAGGCAAATATAATACAAAGAATAAACAAGTTATAGTCACTGGAATCCTCCAGGCTAAGTACGTTACCAGCCCACAGCACGGATGGTCCTAACCGTCCTCTGCATATACGCCGGTCCCGGCGTATGCCAACAGAGGGCAGAAATGAAATGGCCGACAATGCCAATCGTTAGGCTGTGAGGGGCACGAAGAGTGTTGGGGAGAATCGAGGAGTCAGGGAAACACCCAGCCGGGGTCTCTACCTGAAGGGAGCAGCCGCTCAACCTCTTCCTCAGACTGCACCGGGACGCGGAGTCACCTCCTGGTGATGCGTCACCGATACCCCAATCACAAGCAAGAAGACTGAACCGAGAGCAGCCGCTCGATCGATCCTGTGGACTTCCGAGTCTGTAACGCGGCAAACACCTCCTGGTGTGCGTTACAGCTGGCAGTCCCTGTGTCTCTGGTCGGGCTGGGAGTTACGACTCCAACCAGCAAAAGCGCCACTGCGCTTGGACTCAGCCGAGTCAAAAAGCGAAGCTCAATGGTTGACCGGTAGAGCTTCCGGGTCCTTCACAGGTGACGATGGGGCAAGACACGGCCCAGGGAGTAACGACTCGACCTACCTCCGTTCTTGCCTTACTGGAGCACCACTCCGGAACACTGCTCTTCACGAAGCAGGTACGTCGGTGTGAACACAATATCCGACAGCGTTGTACCTCCCGGTTCCTCCCTTTATAGGGCGTGTTTTCCTTGAGTTATGTAACAGCTCTCCTGTTTACATAAGGGCGTGTTTCCTTGAGTTATGTAACAGCTCTCCTGTTTACATAAGGGCGTGTTTCCCTTGAGTTATGTAACAGCTCTCCTGTTTACATAAGGGCGTGTTTCCCTTGAGTTATGTAACAGCTCTCCTGTTTACATAAGGGCGTGTTTTCCTTGAGTTATGTAACAGCTCTCCTGTTTACATAAGGGCGTGTTTCCCTTGTATGACAGGAATTCTTGACAGTACATCCTCCCTCTCAGCGGCTCCCCACGGGTCCAGCGCTGGCAGGAAAACGCCGATGGAACAAGGAGACCAAGCGCGGAGCATGAACCCCTTCAGCCGGTTCCCATGAATGCTCCTCCGGGCCATAGCCTTTCCACGCAACCAGGTACCACAGCTTCCCCCTGCGCCATTTGGACGCCCGTATGCCCGACACTTCATACTCCACCTCCGACTCCACGCATACCGGCCGAGGTGTCCCAGACGGCTTGGAGGGTGCTGGTTTGAGCAATGATACATGAAAGACAGGGTGTATCCGCAATGACTGGGGCAAGCACACCTTCACGTTCACGGGACCCATACACTTGGTAATTCGATAGGGGCCCATGTACTTGGGATGGAACACACTGTTCTTTCGAAACCTCATGTTTCTTGTGGATATCCAGACGTAGTCTCCAGTGCGGTACAGTGGCCCGGGCCTTCTCTTCCTATCTGCCGCAGCCTTGTATCTTCTCTTGGCCTCTATTAGGACAGCCCTTGAGCGCATCAATGTGTCTTATGTGTGCCACCCTGTCCGCTGTGGCGGGAATCCTGTCCTCTCTGAACGGATGTAGAAATGGCAAGAACCTGGGATGTTGGCCATAGTTGCTATAGAACGGAGATGACTGTGTGGAGCTGTGAGTGGCGTTGTTATAGGCTATCTCTGCAACCCATAGCAAGTCGACCCATTCTTCCCTGCCCTGGTCCACAAAACATCGCAGATACTGTTTGAGCGTTTGGTTCAGGCGCTCGGTTTGGCCGTCCGTTTGAGGGTGGTAGCTGGTGGACAGGGCGGTCTTAACATGCAGCGCAGTGCACCAAGTCTTCCAGAATTGCGCAGTAAACTGCGACCCCCGGTCCGACACGATCACCCCAGGTAATCCATGCAGTCGTACCACATTCTTTAGGAGTAGTGACGCCAATTCCCCGGCCGTAGGGACTCTCTTGCAGGGGATGAAGTGCCCCATTTTCGTCAAGTAATCCACCACCACCAGTATTGCCGTCATCCCCTGGTCTACCGGTAGGCCCACCACGAAGTCCAGTGATATGCTATCCCATGGTCTATCCGGGGTTGGAAGTGGATGTAAGAGCCCTTGGGTTCGGCCATGGTCGGCCTTCATGGTAGCACACGTAGGACACTCCTGTCCCCACCTCCTGACATCCACTCTCATGGTTGGCCACCAGAAATGCCGTCCCATGCTAGCCACCGTTTTTTCAAAGCCCAAATGACCTGCGCATGGAGAGTCATGGCACCAGATGAATGCTTGTTTCCTTAGCCTAGGCGTGGGTATCAATAGGCACCTGCCCTTCAGGGGTATCCCGTCCTTCAGCTGCCATTCTCTGTGACTGAGGAGCCACCTCCGCCATGCGAATGACCTGATCCCTCTCTTTATTCCCCTCAGGAAAGTATCCGGTTGGATAACCCCCAATACCATCCTCGGGGAAATGATGGAACGCTCGGTCGCAGGCAATGGTTCCTTAACTGCAGATTGACGGGACAGGGCGTCCGCCTTTCGGTTTTCCGTCCCCGGCCGATATGTGATGCGGAAGTTGAACCCCGCAAAGAAGATCATCCACCGCAGCTGCCTGGGAGAAAGGTGTCTAGTGGCCGTCATGAACTGTAGGTTCCGATGGTCCGTGTACACCGATACCACATGTCTTGCCCCCATCAACCAATGCCTCCATTCGGTGAAGGCGTCCTTGATTGCGAGAAGCTCCTTCTCCGCAATATGGTAGTTGCGTTCGGCGTCGTTGAGTTTGCGGGACATGTACGCAACGGGATGAAGCACCCCTGTGTCGTGGTTGCGTTGGGACAAGATAGCCCCCAGCGCCACATCCGACGCGTCCGCTTCCACCACGTAGGGGAGATCCGGATCGGGGTGAGCCAACACCGGCGCCTTACCAAAGGCGCTTTTCAGGGCCTCAAAGGCTTTGTTCGCTTCAGGGGACCAGACAAACTCCTTGGACTTCCTCAGTAGCTGTGTGATTGGGGCCACCACTCCTGAAAATCCATCTATGAACCGCCTGTAAAAGTTGGCTAAGCCAATGAAACTTTGGACGTCCTTCACGCTTTGGGGCACCGGCCATTCTTTCACCGCCTTGATCTTTCGTTCTGCCATCTCCTGTCCCTCTGGACTCAGCATCACTCCGAGGAATTCCACGGATGTGACGTGGAAGTCACACTTGCTGAGTTTACAAAACAGCATGTTTTCCCTCAGCTTTTGGAGCACAGCTTTGACGTGGTGTACGTGCTCCTCCACACTGGACGAATAGATGAGGATGTCGTCGATATATACGACCACGTAGATATCCAACTCCTCTCTGAATACCTCATTCAAAAAGTACTGAAAGGCTGCCGGGGCGTTGCACAGACCGAACGGCATGACGAGGTACTCAAAAAGGCCGAACCTGGTCTTAAAGGCGGTCTTCCACTCGTCTCCGTCCCTCATGCGCACCAGATGGTATGCCCCTTTCAAATCCAACTTGGTGTAGATACGAGCTTTCTTGACCTGTTCCAGAAGTACACTGATGAGAGGCAAGGGGTACCGATTTTTTATGGTTATCGCATTCAATGCCCTAAAGTCCACACAGGCTCTCAGCTCCCCATTAGCCTTCGGGATGAAGAAGAGTGGCGAGGCGGCCGGAGACTTGGACGGGCGGATGAATCCTAGCTTGAGGAGTTTATCCAGGTACCCCCGGAGATGCACGTTTTCATGCTCCGTCAGGGCATACAGCCTGCCGCTGGGAACGCTGGCCCCTGGCACCAGGTCGATCTGGCAGTCAAACTGTCTATGTGGTGGTAGCACTTCCGCCTTCACCTCATCAAATACATCCTCAAAACTGTGATAAGCCTGGGGGAGAGCCACATCTTTTTCTGCCGCTGTAGCCACCGTCTGACTCCCGCTCTCATCTGCGTCAAGGGATTCCGTTCTTATTCCACAATGCAGGATGCAATACGGTGACGTCATTTCGATGCGATGTGTTGGCCAATCCACAAAGGGGTTGTGTTTCTGTAGCCACGGCAATCCCAATATGACGCCATATTGGGGCGCTCGGATGATGTTAAAATCGATTTGTTCCAAATGGTTCCACCCATATCTCATCGGAAGGACCCCCGTGTGCTGCCCGATGGGCCCCGTCACCAATCGCCTTCCGTCTACAGCATAGACGTCTTCGGGTACAGCTTTGGGAAGAAGCACTAGCCCTAGCCTGCATGCCTCGTTGTGGTCCATAAACATGCCAGTGGCCCCTGAATCCACCATGGCCACACCGGGTATCCACTGGTCATGCACTCCCACGTGCACCGTGATAAACAGGTGTCGTTGTCCCTTAGTGACCGAGTTGGAAAGTGAAGGGATGGATGAGTGACTCCGAGATGTCCCTTCTCTGGTCTTGGAGTCCTCTAGTTTTCCGCCGGTATGTCCACCACGGCTGTTACCGACCGGTTGGCCCGATAACGTGACGTCTTCGGTTTGGCAGGGCATTCACGTACGTAGTGGCCTTTTTTGCCACAATATAGGCACAATCCTTGTTTACGGCGTGACTCTTTCTCCGTGGCTGTGAGGCTCGCTCGTATTGCGCCGATGTCCATGGGTTCTCCCTTGGATGCGGTGGAAGTTTCAGGACTTCCCACCGTCACATAGGATGGAAGGGATTTTCCTTTTCTCCCATGATCCCCCTTTCTTTCACTTAGCCTATGTTCCAGCCGTAATACCAGGTTGATAAGGCCCTCACATGTCTTGGGTTGAGGGTCAATATGAGCCACGGCGTCCTTGAGCTCATCGCACAGCCCTTGATGGAAGAGCGCCGTCTGTTTAGCAACAGGCCACTTGGTTTCCGCAACCAGCCTTCGGAACGCGTTGAGATACTGCACCAGGTCGTTGGATCCCTGTCTCAACTCAAGCATTTCACGGTCCGCCGTGTACGAGTCAGCCCTTCTGTCGAAAACCTTCAGGAATTCCTCGCGAAAAGCACCCCAATCACATAAGAGGGGGTCGTCCCTGCTCACCAGAGGTACGGCCCATTGTGCCGCGTTTCCAGCCAAATAGGATATAAGGAAAGCCACACGAGCCTGACTCGTGGGGAACGCCTTTGGTTTGCACGATAAATGTAGCGCCACTTGTGTGAGGAATACTTGCACTGTGTTAGGATCCCCACTGTACCTCTCTGGTGTCGCCAAGGGGATGGCTACCGGCATTTCCACTACTACCGCAGGGGTCTGATTCGTGAGGGAGGTGCTGGGCGTGAGCGGGTCCAATTGGATAGCATCCAGTCTGGCTTTTACATCGGCTGTTTCTTGCCTAGAGGCAGCCACTTCAACTTGCATGGCCGCTAAAGCAGCCAGCACATCATCAAGTGTTGCCATGTCTGTTATCGACCGGGAGACAGTTAGTGTTATTAAGGTCGGATATTTTGTAACGCCCTGAACGTCTCAGGATCGTTTAACAGACACGACAATGAGGACGCAACCACTAGTGAAGGGTTAGTTGTTTTAATGAAGGCAAATATAATACAAAGAATAAACAAGTTATAGTCACTGGAATCCTCCAGGCTAAGTACGTTACCAGCCCACAGCACGGATGGTCCTAACCGTCCTCTGCATATACGCCGGTCCCGGCGTATGCCAACAGAGGGCAGAAATGAAATGGCCGACAATGCCAATCGGTAGGCTGTGAGGGGCACGAAGAGTGTTGGGGAGAATCGAGGAGTCAGGGAAACACCCAGCCGGGGTCTCTACCTGAAGGGAGCAGCCGCTCAACCTCTTCCTCAGACTGCACCGGGACGCGGAGTCACCTCCTGGTGATGCGTCACCGATACCCCAATCACAAGCAAGAAGACTGAACCGAGAGCAGCCGCTCGATCGATCCTGTGGACTTCCGAGTCTGTAACGCGGCAAACACCTCCTGGTGTGCGTTACAGCTGGCAGTCCCTGTGTCTCTGGTCGGGCTGGGAGTTACGACTCCAACCAGCAAAAGCGCCACTGCGCTTGGACTCAGCCGAGTCAAAAAGCGAAGCTCAATGGTTGACCGGTAGAGCTTCCGGGTCCTTCACAGGTGACGATGGGGCAAGACACGGCCCAGGGAGTAACGACTCGACCTACCTCCGTTCTTGCCTTACTGGAGCACCACTCCGGAACACTGCTCTTCACGAAGCAGGTACGTCGGTGTGAACACAATATCCGACAGCGTTGTACCTCCCGGTTCCTCCCTTTATAGGGCGTGTTTTCCTTGAGTTATGTAACAGCTCTCCTGTTTACATAAGGGCGTGTTTCCTTGAGTTATGTAACAGCTCTCCTGTTTACATAAGGGCGTGTTTCCCTTGAGTTATGTAACAGCTCTCCTGTTTACATAAGGGCGTGTTTCCCTTGAGTTATGTAACAGCTCTCCTGTTTACATAAGGGCGTGTTTTCCTTGAGTTATGTAACAGCTCTCCTGTTTACATAAGGGCGTGTTTCCCTTGTATGACAGGAATTCTTGACAACATCACTGATGACATCAATGATGGCAACATCCACAGAACCACTCACACACCCATATAATCTCTCCCAGGTCCACATATAGCCACACAACTACTTACATACCCATCATTCAAAGGCCAATACACCTACTCAAAAAACCCACTCACTGATCCATACAGCCACTCACAGATCCACTCACTTATACAGCCAATCACACAACCACTAACTCACCCATATAGCCACTCATTCACCCACTCACTTACCAATACAGCCGCTGACACATCCAGTCATTTAGACCTACGCTTACACACTCTCATACACCCATACAGCCTCTCAAACACTGAGTCAGTAAACCATACAGCTACTCCCACACCAACTCATTCACCCATACAGCCACTCATACAGCCACTCAAGCACCCTTGCATTCACTCACACACACACACACACTCACTCATACAGACACTAACAATTTTACTCACTCACCTATACAGTCATTGACACAAGCACACACTCACCCATACAGGCACTCTCACATTCACCTATTCACCCATACAGCGACTGACACACCCTATCACTAACCTTTACATGCCTCTCATATACCTACTCACTCACTCATACACCTCTAACACACCCACTTATTCACCCATAAAGCCATTCACGCATACATTAGTACACTGATAGTCACTCACACCCACTCACTCATACATCCACTCACACATCCACTCACTCATTTATACAGCTGTTCACACTGCCACTTACTCAAACATATAGCCACTCACACAACCATAAGGCACCTCAGACACCCACTCACATAAGGATACACAGAGTCAGACAGTCGCTCACGTAATATATGTTAGAAATAGTATCACTCATTACTAGGAGACAAACTATACTAATTTAAATAATGTAGTAGTTTACTATATATCCGTAACACAAACTTTTAGAAAACACCTACACTTAATGGATGATGTCATCAGTGATGTCACTTGTCAGGTCATGAGTGATGTAATATGTGAGGTCATAAGCAGCAATGTGGGGGCTTAAATTATAGTTAGCTCGGGTAACTATAATTGCTGAATTGCTCTGGTTTTGAATTAGTGAAATATGAGCCTAACTAGTACGTCCCTTTAATCTTAGATTTTTTCAGTGAATATATTATATATATAGATTATGTTACCCTGTAAGCATCTGTTCTTGGCATGTAGTGGTGCAGATTCACATGCTTTGCATAAGTCCACCATCAACTTGCGGATGATTGTAAGTTGTTTTTGTTCCAAGACGTTTTCTTCAAGTCACAAGCCTGTGTGACTCCTCCTCTTGGTGATACTGCGCATGGTCATCGACTCCATTTCCAGATTGTTTTGCCATACATTGGTGAGAATGAAGTAGTAATATGTATCAGTAATATGATGCAGATGCGGTAATATGATATGAGTTTATAAAGTATATAAACTGAAACCTATACAGGGTTTGTGGGGAGGAGGGATGGCGCATGTGAATCTACAGCACCCCATGCCAAGAACAAATGCTTACAGGGTAAGTAACAACATTTTCAAGACATGTGTTCTGTAATTACACATGCTTTGCATAGACTGTAAAGCAATCCCTCTCTCTAGGCAGTGGTTAACCTGAGGGGGAGTTGCAGTTCTCTGAAAAAGTATTTTAGAACAACTTGGCCAACACTGGCTTGTTGACATGCAAAGACATCCACACAATGTTTTGTGAATGCATGTAGAGTGGACCATGTTGCTGCTTTGCAAATATCGTTACAACAAACAAATGATGGACGGAATGCTGACAATGCAGACATTCTCCCCCAGTCAAGAGATCTGGGTTAAATCCATCGTTCTTTTGCCCACTACGCCACCCCAGTTCAGACATGGCCATATGCAAATCAGTCTTGACCCTGTGCCTCATGGGAACAGTCCAGCCCGAACTGCCAAGCCATGTCTTCCCTGGACCGGAATCAAGCATCCTAGGACCGGTTTCTGGCTATCAGCCGTCATCAGCCAGGATAGCTTGACTCCAGTGGCGTAGTGAGCACGGGTCCCACGTCTGGGAATGCCCATCCCACTTAAGGCGAAAAGCGTTACAACAAACAAATGATGGACGGAATGCTGACAATGCAGACATTCTCCCCCAGTCAAGAGATCTGGGTTAAATCCATCGTTCTTTTGCCCACTACGCCACCCCAGTTCAGACATGGCCATACGCAAATCAGTCTTGACCCTGTGCCTCATGGGAACAGTCCAGCCCGAACTGCCAAGCCATGTCTTCCCTGGACCGGAATCAAGCATCCTAGGACCGGTTTCTGGCTATCAGCCGTCATCAGCCAGGATAGCTTGACTCCAGTGGCGTAGTGAGCACGGGTCCCACGTCTGGGAATGCCCATCCCACTTAGGGCGAAAAGCGTTACAACAAACAAATGATGGACGGAATGCTGACAATGCAGACATTCTCCCCCAGTCAAGAGATCTGGGTTAAATCCATCGTTCTTTTGCCCACTACGCCACCCCAGTTCAGACATGGCCATATGCAAATCAGTCTTGACCCTGTGTCTCATGGGAACAGTCCAGCCCGAACTGCCAAGCCATGTCTTCCCTGGACCGGAATCAAGCATCCTAGGACCGGTTTCTGGCTATCAGCCGTCATCAGCCAGGATAGCTTGACTCCAGTGGCGTAGTGAGCACGGGTCCCATGTCTGGGAATGCCCATCCCACTTAGGGCGAAAAGCGTTACAACAAACAAATGATGGACGGAATGCTGACCATGCAGACATTCTCCCCCAGTCAAGAGATCTGGGTTAAATCCATCGTTCTTTTGCCCACTACGCCACCCCAGTTCAGACATGGCCATATGCAAATCAGTCTTGACCCTGTGCCTCATGGGAACAGTCCAGCCCGAACTGCCAAGCCATGTCTTCCCTGGACCGGAATCAAGCATTCTAGGACCGGTTTCTGGCTATCAGCCGTCATCAGCCAGGATAGCTTGACTCCAGTGGCGTAGTGAGCACGGGTCCCACGTCTGGGAATGCCCATCCCACTTAGGGCGAAAAGCGTTACAACAAACAAATGATGGACGGAATGCTGACAATGCAGACATTCTCCCCCAGTCAAGAGATCTGGGTTAAATCCATCGTTCTTTTGCCCACTACGCCACCCCAGTTCAGACATGGCCATATGCAAATCAGTCTTGACCCTGTGCCTCATGGGAACAGTCCAGCCCGAACTGCCAAGCCATGTCTTCCCTGGACCGGAATCAAGCATCCTAGGACTGGTTTCTGGCTATCAGCCGTCATCAGCCAGGATAGCTTGACTCCAGTGGCGTAGTGAGCACGGGTCCCAAGTCTGGGAATGCCCATCCCACTTAGGGCGAAAAGCGTTACAACAAACAAATGATGGACGGAATGCTGACAATGCAGACATTCTCCCCCAGTCAAGAGATCTGGGTTAAATCCATCGTTCTTTTGCCCACTACGCCACCCCAGTTCAGACATGGCCATATGCAAATCAGTCTTGACCCTGTGCCTCATGGGAACAGTCCAGCCCGAACTGCCAAGCCATGTCTTCCCTGGACCGGAATCAAGCATTCTAGGACCGGTTTCTGGCTATCAGCCGTCATCAGCTAGGATAGCTTGACTCCAGTGGCGTAGTGAGCACGGGTCCCACGTCTGGGAATGCCCATCCCACTTAGGGCGAAAAGCGTTACAACAAACAAATGATGGACGGAATGCTGACAATGCAGACATTCTCCCCCAGTCAAGAGATCTGGGTTAAATCCATCGTTCTTTTGCCCACTACGCCACCCCAGTTCAGACATGGCCATATGCAAATCAGTCTTGACCCTGTGCCTCATGGGAACAGTCCAGCCCGAACTGCCAAGCCATGTCTTCCCTGGACCGGAATCAAGCATCCTAGGACCGGTTTTCGCCCTAAGTGGGATGGGTATGCCCAGACGTGGGTCCCGTGCTCACTACGCCACTGGAGTCAAGCTATCCTGGCTGATGACGGCTGATAGCCAGAAACCGGTCCTAGGATGCTTGATTCTGGTCCAGGGAAGACATGGCTTGGCAGTTCGGGCTGGACTGTTCCCATGAGGCACAGGGTCAAGACTGATTTGCATATGGCCATGTCTTAACTGGGGTGGCGTAGTGGGCAAAAGAACGATGGATTTAACCCAGATCTCTTGACTGGGGGAGAATGTCTGCATTGTCAGCATTCCGTCCATCATTTGTTTGTTGTAACGCTTTGCAAATATCAGCAATAGGAACGTTCCCTACAAAATCCATAGAAGCAACTACTTTACCAGTGGAGTGAGCTTTATGTGGAACAGATAAAAAGCCTTTTAGCTCTAGCATAGCAAGTTTGAATGCATTTGAATATCCATCTTAAAATTCCAAATTCAGAAATTGGCTTTCCGATGTGAGGGCAATAAATAATTGCTTAGTCTTTCTGAATGTTTAGTCCGGTTAATATGATACATTAAAGCTTATTTAACCTCTAAATTATGTAAAGCTCTGTCTGCAACTGAATCTGGCGCTGAAAGAAAACAGGTAATTCTATCGATTGATTAATATGAAAGTTGGTAACTACTTTTGGAAGGAATTTGAGGTTTTTGTTCTAATTACAACCTTGTCCCTATGAAGTTGGAAGAAAGGTTACTCAAGGGTTAGTGCCTGAATTTCACTGATTCTTCTAAGTGAAGTAATAGCAATTAAAAAGGTGAGTTTCCAGGATAAATATTGCAATTGACAAGAGTGGAGTGGTTTAAATGGAGGCCCCATAAGTCTTGTTAACACAATTTTTAAGTTCCATGCTGGTACAAGTCTGGGAGGAATGATTATTTTAAGACCCTCCATAAAAGCTTTGATAACAGGTATTTTAGATGATGACATGTGTTGTCTATTTTGCAAATAGGCTGAAATAGCCGCCAGGTGTAATCGTATTGAAGTACAGGCCAATCATGTGTTTTGCAAATGCAATAAGTAAGTAATTAATGTCTGTACTTTTGCATTGATGGGGTTGATGTTTTGTTTCTGGCAGTATAGAACAGTTCTTTTCCATTTGGCAGCATAACAATGCCTTGTGGTAGGTTTGCATGCTTCTTTAAGAATGACCTTACATTGCTGTGGTAAGGTTAGGTACCCAAAGCCTAAGACTTCAGGAGCCATATTGCAAGGTTAATTTCCTTGGGATTGGGGTGTCTCAGTGTTCCTTTGTTCTGAGTGAGAAGGTCCGGGTATAGGTGAAGCTTCTTGTGTGGGACAAGGGAGAGCTCCAACAGTGTTGAAAACCATGGTTGGCGAGCCCATGTTCGTGTTAGAAATATCATTGTAAGTTATGTTTGTCTGAGTTCTCTGGCCACTAATGGAAGCAGTGGGAGAGGAAGACGAGCATATGCAAATGTCCCTGACCAGTTCATCCATGGAGCGTTGCCCTTGGACTGTTGGCATGAGTACCTGCTTGCAAAGTCTGGGCATTTTGTATTTTCTGGGATTGCGAAAAGATCTATCTGTGGAAACCCCCAGTATTAAAAGTATGGTAGGAGGACTGTGGGGTGGAGTTCCCGATCGTGGACGTGTTGCTGCGCCCTGCTTAGAAAGTCCGCAACTTGAGTGCTTGTCCCTGGGACATGTTCTGCTAGGACATGAATGTTGTGATGTACCGTTATGCTCCATATGTACTGTGCTAACCGAGATAATTGGAGAGAGTGCGTCACCTCCATTTTTGTATGTAATATATAGTTGTCATATTGTCTGTTGCAATTAGGAGAACTTTGCGTTGTAAGTGAGGTAGGAAGGTTTTCACTGCTAGGTGAACAGCTTGCAGCTCTAGGTGATTGATATCGAGATCCTGGTTTTTTGAGTCACATACACCCTTAACTGTGAGATATTGTAGAGGAGCTCCCCAACCAATTAGGAAAGCATCTGCTGTGGAACTGGGTCTTGAAATGGACGCCCCCTTGGATAAATTCTGTGGATTCCACCATTGCAGTGAATGATAAGTGGGGCTGTCTTACAACACTAGATCATGAAGTTGATCCAGTGACTGTGTCCATTGATGAGAGAGACATTCCTGGAGAGGTCTCATGTGTAGTCTGGCATGTGGGACTACTGAAAAGCAAAATGCCATTATGCCTAGAAGTTGTAGAAATGTTTTGGCTGGGATACGAGTCCCAGTTTGAAACTGCTAAATTAAAGTTATTATGCTGTTTATTTTGTCTGTATTTGGGTATGCCAAAGCGGATTGTGAGTTGAGCATGGCTCCTAGATATTGTTGTTGGGTAGCTGGTTCTAGATGTGATTTTTGTACGTTGATTGTGAACCCTAATTGATGTAGTAAGCGTAGGGTTTGTTGATTATTTTGTTTGCAAAGGCTGAGGCTGGTTGCTTTTATTAACAAGTCATCTAAATATAGAAAGACGTGGATGTTTTGTCTGCGGAGATGTGCTAGTACTACTGCTAGACATTTTGTGAATATCCGTGGTGCAGTGGTAATTCCAAAGGGAAGAACTTTGAATTGATAATGGTTTCCTTGGAATTAAAACCTTAAGATATTTTCTGTGTGTGGGATGGATAGGTACATGAAAGTAGGCGTCCTTTAAGTCTAAGGCAGCCATGAAATCGCTTTTCTGTAGTAAAGGAATGATTTCCTGAAGAGTGAGCATATGGAAGTGTTCTGATATGATGTAATGATTTAGTGGTCGGAGGTCGAGATTGGGTCGCAGCGACCCATCTTTTTTGAAAATAAGGAAGTATAGAGAGTATTCTCGTGTAACTTGATACTGTTTTTGTACTGGTTCTAATGCTCCGTTTTGTAACAGAGCTGGTATTTCCTGTTGTAGGAGATTTTGATGTTGTATTGATAGTTTGTGTTTGTGAGATGGAATATTTAGAGGTGTTGTAATGAGCTCCAGACAGTATCTATGTTGGATAATCTCCAACACCTATTGAGCTGTTGTGATTGATTTCCATGCTGAGAGAACATCTTGAAGACTACCTCTTACAGGTGTTAAATGGTGTGGGGGAATGGTAAGGAAGTAATTGTTTGGTGGTGTTGTTTAAGGTACGGGCATTATTATTTCTGCGACCTCTTCCTTTAAAATCATTTCCTCTGTAAGAACCTCTATTGAATATTTTAGGAGTAGAGGTTTGTCCCTAGTTTTTATATGCTGACCATGTGTTTTCTGAGGAGGCAGATCTTGCACCTTTTTTTATAATTGGGCCTGCGAAATGAACCACGGTAGGTGCTTGTTTGGAGGACCCTAATTGATTTTGCGACCTCAGTGTCCTTTTCATTTCCTTTTAATTTTCTCAAGGGCCAAAAAGATGTTCTTTGTCAAATGGTAGGTTTAAAATTGCCCGTTGTACCTCAGGCTTAAATCACACGATACATAGCCATGCATGCCTACGTAATAGGATGCTAGTATTTATACCACTAGCAGTGGTGTCAGTTGCATCTAGTGCACGTTTTATAGAATTATTGGTAATGTGTTTTCAGTCTAACAATTTCCTGCCCCCTCTTTCTGTGTTCTTCTAGGAGGTGTTCGATAAGCCCATTGATGTTGTCTCAGTGGGCTCTATCATATCTAGCTAATAGAGCCTGGCTGTTGGCTATACGCCAATGGTTAGCTGATTGTGCAGCTGCACGTTTTCCAGAAGCATATATTTATTTAGATTCTTTTTCTGGGGTAGATGTATCTCCTGATGTTTGGGAGTATGCCCTTTTTTGTGCATTAGACACTACTAGAGAGTCTGGGGTTAGCTGACCTTTAATATATAGAGGATCTGAATGCGCAGCTTTATACTTTTGACCAATACGTGGTGTTATGATTCTAGCCTAGACAGGGTCTTTACAAAAGTCCTATGCGTGACGTACCATGCCTTTAAGCAGTGGTAGATACTGTGCCCCTCTTTGAGAATTAGATAGGGTTTCAAAAAAGAAGTCCTCCTCTATTGTTTCCTTATGTAAAGGTACTTGATGGAAAACTGCTGCCCTTGCTATTAAGTCTTCATATGCAGAGGCGTCATCGGGTGGTGATGGTCGTGTGGGATAAGGATCAGGTCTGTATTCCCTTGTGGTTCAATATCATAGTCATCCCACACATCCCCAGGATGTATGTCCTGTGGTCTATCATCATCCTCTACTATAGGTGAGTGAGAAAACATGTCACCTGCCTTAGATATTTGTGGTGAGTGAGGTGGTAGAGTGGAAGGTGGGGGTGGGTGTTTGTGGGTTAGGTGAAGGTAGAAAACGCACGTGCAAAGGGTCAATGGCAACATCTTTCATTTTCTTTTTTGGAGGTTATACAGGAATGTCCACAGCCTCTTGGAATGTTAACTTTTTCTTAGAAGAGTGAGGCTTTACTGGTTGAGGAACTATTTTCTTTGTTCCAGGCTGAATTTGGAACGTTTTCTCCCTCGGATCGAGCGGTTTCTGCATTACATCGAGGATTAGCTTTAGTGGAGATTTCAGTCCAAAAGTAAAACACTTCGGTGAAGGATATTGGGATTTAGGTGCAGCTGTGGTCGGATCCGAAATAGTATGCTTTTGTTTCAGTGCTGAAACGGATGGTCGCGGTATTGTAGACCCAGAGGTTGAAGAGGTGGAGGATCCTGCTGTAGGCAGAATTTTCGGGCCCGAGGGCGGGGATTCAGAGTAAGTTTTTCGGTGCGTGCCATGACTTTTTTGCAGTGGTGGACCATGAGCAGTCTTTTAGGTGGAGCCGATGTTTTCGGCTTTGGATCGGGGTAAAAGTGCTCATTGTCGGATGCTTCTGTGCTGGCTGGAGAGTCCTGGTTGGAATCGGAATAGTGTATTGATAATGATTACTCTTGTGCTGCCGATGCTTCCCAGTCTTCCTCCAGTTGTTGACCGAAAATATGTGATACATCGTCCGTTTGTTTACGCTGCATCTCTTGGCGTCGATCTCGAAGAGTTTTTTTTTATCTAAATGACTTGCAGGCCTCACAGCTTTCCTCTAGATGATGCGGCGAGAGGCATAGTTTGCAAACCGAGTGTTGGTCGGTATGGGGGTATTTAGACTGATAATTCGGACAGAAGTAGAACGGAGTTCATTCCATTAGCAGGTCATTCTGCGAAGGATCGTGGAAGTGAAGAAATGGCCTAATATGGGGTGGTCTGTGGGCTGAGGAAGCGAGTCGAAGACCCGCTGCGCAAAAGGGTGATCACTTAGAACACAATAAAACTATGCGATTGAGACAATACCGTTGAGTGGAGATCTACTAGAGAACCGAAGGGAGCACGACAGATAGTGCAATAGATTACATCTGAACCCGTTGGCGGGAAAAAACTATCTGGAAATGCACTATAAGACCATGCGCAGTATCACCAAATCACCAAGAGGAGGAGTCACACAGCCACGTGACTCGAAGAAAACGTCTTGGAACAAAAACAACTTGTAATAATCCAAGCCCTAGATGGCAGACTTATGCATGTATATCTATAGCACACACACCTCAAACATATACATACATATAAATCAACAAGGTGCCTTAGAGCATTCAGGAGGGCACACAACTTGAAGTCCACCATCCGGTCTGCATTTCTGGCTCCCACAGTGTTCCTCAGTTACCTATTGTGCCTGTATGTATGTATGTATGTTATATATATATATATATATATATATATATATATATATATATATATATATATATATATCTCCTTGCGAAATTTTCAAAATAGGTGGGGCGCTACGCTCCGCTCCTACCCTGAAAGTCTCGGGGGGATTCGTCAAGCGGGGGCTGAGAAAAAAGGGGGGTCCCAAAACGCGTTTTTCCCATGCATTTTTCCATAGGACCTTTAGACACAGCTACAGCCCGAACGGCCGAACAGAGTTACTTGAAATTTGGCAGAGAGGTAGTCCTCAGGTCAAGGAAGTGCCTTTTGTAGGTCTGGTGTAAATCTGTTCAGTAGATCCTGAGAAAATAGCATTTAAATCAATATATATATCTGAGCCAGCTTACGGTGCGCTTACCGTGCGCTTACGGTAAGCTTACCGTACGCGTACGGTGACGTGCGCGAACGCGATTCTGATTGGCTGTTAGATCTTAGTAAACATTCGAATCGGTCGAAACCAGGAAGCGGCGGCCGCCATTTTCTCTCTCGCACTCTGACTGGGGGAGGAAAAACAAAGGCAAAAAACATGTAAAGGGGCTGTTTAGACAGCTCCTAACCACCTAGCCTTGATGAAGGTGTCCCCAAAGAACCCCCAAGGCCAAAAAGTCTTTTTTTTTTTTTTTTTTTTAAATTCGGCGATTACGCTTACCGTACGTGTACGGTAAAAATTATTTAAAAAAAAAAAAATTAACCAAACTCTCCCCACCCCGTGTGCAAAAGGTGCCCTGAGTGCACCATTTGTACATGGCATATAGTTCTGTAAATATAAAAGTATAACTTGCACAACGAAGCACATAATATGCCCTCATGTGCGCACGGTGCGCGAAGCGCATGGTGCGTACATGGCCCATCCAGCGTAACGTGGGTAACGCGGTGCGCGTAGCGCACCGCGTGCCCACCGTGCGTGCGCGGCACTAACTGCGTAAAGTGGGCGAACGGTGCGCAAAGCGCACCGCGTGCTCACTGTGCGCGCACGGTGCGCGCACGGAACGAACTGCGTTAAGTGGGCGCGCACGCCACGAATGGCGTAAAGTAACTTAGCATTTAAAAAACCGTACAAATTCACTGAAAAAACCATAGGTTTCACACACGTTATAGTTAGGAATTAGCATTTAAAAAACCTTGCAAATTCACTGAAAAAACCATAGGTTTCACACATGTTATAGTTAGCTGGACATTTTACTGATAAAAAACCTATGAAATTCCCCCGTTATAGTTATTGCAGGCAACTATAACTCACGCGACCGCAATCCTCTGCTGATGCTAATACTGTATTTAGACACTTATTTGCCCATGTCTTCTTCCATTAAATTTTAGCTATACATATATTACAAATATTTTTTTTTCATAAAGACACATATGTCATCACCAGAGGATTGCGGTCGCGTGGGTTATAGTTGCCTGCACTAACTATAACGGGGGAATTTCATAGGTTTTTTATCAGTAAAATGTCCAGCTAACTATAACATGTGTGAAACCTATGGTTTTTTCAGTGAATATATATCTATCTATATATATATACACACACACACACATACATATACTTATACACACACACACACACACACAAACACACACACACACACACACACAAGTAATAATACACTAACCAGGTTGTGGCAAAAAACGATGTGGTAAAGGCATGTGTGGTTATAATGCACGCGTTGCGTTGTTCAAACTTTGTGGTTAAGGCACTGCTTGGTTTAGACTTCGTGGTTAACTACGTTTCCTGTACCATTGCCGAAAAGGGAGTGCTACAGCCTGTGAGATGCATGGGAGCACTTTGTTGGGAAAGGAATAGGGTAATGAGTTACCCCTACTGCCTCTAAGGGTTAACGTGTTTCTACCACTTATGTTCCCAAATGCTCGTGGCTTTCGGCAAGACCGATCATACTACCACAATACACACCTATTCCAAAATGCTGACGTAACTGGTGAATTTACTATATTTACATTAAGCACACCTAAACCACCTACACCGTGTCCATAAATGGGTATATATTAAGGCACTCAATAGTATTCCATAGGTACAGGCAGGAGAGGCGTGCCTGTTATCACACATACTCCAAGATTCCTGCCTGGCCTGCTCGCTTAAAATAACTCCGTCCCTGCCAAGCAGGGACCTTGGACCTTTCCACCAGAGACCTTTGATCTCTTTCTCTTTCAGACGGCCTCCCGAGCCCAGCAGAGATGTATCTGTCACTACCATCAGCTCTGGGTGAGGAGAGGAGTCTGCCATTGGCCCAATTGGGGGCTAGCAGTCACCACTGCAGATCTATCTTTTGCAGTCCCTCCAAAACCTGCATGGACCCAGATGGGTTCCACTAGGGTTGTGCCCATTGGGATTTCAGATCCAGCTGCAAAGAATGCATGTGATATTTGGGAAGGTTGACTAAAAGGAAGCCAGGGATCTATAATCCCAGCAGCTTCAGTCATCCTCACTGATATGCAGGACAGAGGCTGAAACATTCCTTCCTCCATACTATTTAAATGTGTTTTGTATAACCGATGTGACCTGTAACTGTTTTTAACTGTGTAATAATGTGATTCCTAATGTAAAGCGCACTGATACCCACGGGTCTAGCCAGCGCTTCTAGTAACTGATGTAATGTGTAACTGATGTAATTTTGTAATTTCTGTGGAACCTTATGTAAAGCGCTCCGATACCTCCGGGTCTAGCCAGCGCTATATAAAACTCTCAAATAAATAAATTGGTATAGAGTCTAAATGTCTGAACTCTCTGCCCTGAGGGGAAGGCACCAGACTCTGCCATATCCAGCATGGCTCTGATGAACGGTAACATCTGCGAAGGAGTCCGCTGAGACTTCTAACATCTTTGTAGTTCACTATCAACGTGATGAAGGTTCACAGTCATCTGGAGGTAGTCTACAATTGCCTGGGGCTAGCTCGCCTTCAGTCATCGAAATAGGTGAAGACTGGTACACCCAAACTCAGAAGGTGAGCTGTGACCACCACCATCACCACCACTTTGGTCATCACCAAATGGGCACTGGTAAGGCTAAAAGGAAGCTCTGCTAAGTGAAAATGCTCCTAGTCCACTTTGAACGGCAGAGAACGCCTGTGGGCCTGCAGAATGAGAATAAGTAAATAAACATCCCGCAGGTCCAATGCTACGATCCAGTCTCCAGGATCCAGGGCAGTTTATAAGTTGCAGATCCAGGGCCACTTATAAACTGCCCACCTCATCACATCCAGAGCAGAACGAAGATGGTGCGAAGCCACAACATACCACTTACCAGTGGCACAAGATGAGGGATCAGTGGCTAGAAGTATACATCAGAAAGAGTCAAATTAACCCTCATGAAATTAGGGCAAATAGTGTATGAGAGGGAATACAAAATAGGAAGAAAGCTGAAACGACTCAAAACATCAGAGAGCAAAGTACTCAATAAAAGATATAAAGAGCAATAAAGGAAGTAGACAAACCAGAAGCCTTCTGAGCCTTCTTTCAAGACCTATATACACAATGGCAGGAGGAAATACAAATAGTGGATTGAGAAGTAGCCTTCAGAATCTACAATACAATTTTATAACAACCTTTGTATCGCTATTAGAAACCCCATTAACAACACTTTTTACTCTTTTACCCAGGAAACAGGACTAACTCAAACAATGAGGGAGGCCGACATTACACTGAATCATAAACCAGCAGAATGTGCTTCATACTGCACTACTGAAAATAGATGCAAAACATTTTACCACAATCTTAGGCAATACATTTGCAAAAAATAATTGCATCCTCATAGACAGAGGTCAGATTTATAAAAGATAAGACAGGCCTATAATAACCTTAGGAGGGTGGCACACATAGCATAAAAAGTCAACTGAGAATGAATACCAACTATTATGGTTAATCTAGATGTAGAAAGAGCATTTGACCATGTAAGCTGAAAATTCCTCTAAGACATAATAGGCCCTAGAATAAAAGGCTGGATCCTCATTCTCCCAAATGGATGGTAAAGACACTAAGTGCGCGGTGCCTATTTAGATGGATGGGAAAATCCATGCAAACCTTGGGGATAACAGTGAGTAATAGAATGGAAGAACATCCAAAAGTCAACTGGCCAAAAATACGATGCCAAACAAAAATACCTGAATATTTGGAAACCTCTATACATTTCCTGACTAGGTCTCGTAAAGGTCATAAAAATTGATATACTCTTGTGTCTCCTATATTTATTTCAAACACTCCCAGACAAGATCCCAGAAGAGGAATTAATAGGGCTACAAAACGAACTTATAGCATTCATATGGGCAGGAGGCAGGCCTAGAATAATAGCTAAGTTAGTAAATGTCCCGCAAGAAAAGTGAGGCCGGGTATGTCCAGGCATTGCAACATATTACAGGGTGGCACACCTTAGAATAATAATCAAATGGACCACAACATTGGGACTTAGCCCGATTAGAAAAATCACACTGACCCCAAAGAACAAGTTACTTACCTTCGGTAACGATATATCTGTGAGAGACATGTATTAGTCATAGATTTCTTACCTTAGAATTACTCCCAGGCGTCAGACTAAATTCGGACTAGACTCAGTGAATTTTTTTCTCAGCAGTACCCCTGCGCGTCGGTAGGGGGCGTCGGTCGACTCCGCGTTCGTCGTCGGCATCGCCCGGATGACGTTGCGGTATCTACTCAGACACCACCCCTGCACGCTGATGTCAGTTTGTTTACACGACATTCCACGCCAGAAGCGCAGAGCCATGCAAGACACTGACCACTGGTGTACAAAACTAGGGCCCTGAAAGGGAGTCCCTTACTCTAGAAGTCAGTTAGCAGAATGGGGAGGATGGGTGGGGCGGTAAGAAATCTATAACTAATATATGTCTCTTACAGATATATCGTTACCGAAGGTAAGTAACTTGTTCATCTGAAAGAGACTATTAGTTATAGATTCCTTACCTTAGAATAGATACCCTAGCGATACCAACCTTGTCTGGATGGACAGCAAGGAAAGGGGGCTTAGAAGATAGAGCTTGAAGCTCACTTACCCTGCGAGCAGAGATGATGGCAACCAGAAAAGCAGTTTTAAAGTACACAATAGGTAAGTTACGGCCAGATTTAAGTCCCACTGGGGCATTGCGAAAGGAATAGGAGGAAATAGGTGAGTAATGTCCTTAAAAAAACTATTTACAATAGGGGACTTAAAAAGAGAAGGCTGATCAGGAAGGTGAAGAGAGGCCGAAAAATAGCCTTTAAGAGTGCCCAGAACAGAGCCCTGCTGGGCCAAAGAAAGAATGAAGAGGAGAACCTCTGAAAGAGGTGCAGAAAGGGGATCCACAGCTTTTGATGCGCACCATGCCACAAATTTGTTCCATCTACAGGCATATACTGTCTTAGCAGAGGGACGCCTGGCTGCGAAGATGACATTACACACTTCTGGAGGAAGGTCAAAAGCTGTCAACTGTCGCCGCACAATCACCACGCAAGGAGATGGAGGCTGGACAGGTTTGGGTGGAGGACTATCCCCTGCTGCTCCGACAGAAGATCCTCCCGAAGAGTCAGTCTGATCGGTGGATCTATGGCCATGTTCAAGAGCTTGGGATACCAAACTCTTCGTACCCAGTCCGGAGACACAAGAATGACTTGGGCCCGGTCACGCTTGATCTTCTTCAGCACTCTGGGAAGAAGTGGTAGAGGCGGAAAGACGTATAGAAGACCGCAATTCCACTCATAACGAAAAGCGTAGCTGAGCGAGTGCTGCCTTGGAAATTCCGATGCGCAGAACTGTTGACATTGTGCGTACTGTTCGGTCGCGAACAAATCTAACCAAGGCTCTCCCCACTGCTGAAAGAGACCTTGCACCACCTCCGAGTGAAGACGCCATTCGTAATCCATCAGGCACCGCGGCTGAGTTTGTCCGCCCTGGCGTTCAGAGAACCTGCCAAGTGTTGAACCATCATGGACATACCCTGATGTTCCAGACACGTCCAAAGACGAAGAGCCTCTTGACATGGGGTTCCTGACCCCACCCCACCCTGTTTGTTGCAGTCCCACATGGTCGTGGTGATGTCTGTGAACACCTGCACTACCCTGGAGCCCGGACTCAGCTGGAGACCAGAGACCTCCGATTTCCGCCTCTCCCATGTCGCCACCCCATCCCAGGAGTGACGCATCTGTCAACACTGTGAACTCTGACTGGGAAGAGAGAGGGATATGCCATTGACCCAATCCTGGTCCGTTAGCCATCACTGCAATTGGTGTGCAGTGCCCTCCAAGATCTTGACGCAATGGGAAAGATTCCCCTGATGCTGCACCCACTGGAACTTTAGGTCCCACTGCAGAGCCTGCATATGCCACCTGGCATGATCCACCAGCAGGATGCAGGACGCCATGAGGCCCAGCAACCTCAGGGTCATTCTCACCGAAATCCGGGATAGAGGCTGAAACATCTGTATCGTAGCCTGAATATCCCGGGCTCGCTGCTCGGGAGGATAAGCCCGAAACTGAGCTTTATCCAGAACTGCTCCAATGAAAAGGAGCTTCTGAGAGGGAAATCAGGTGTGACTTTGGCACGCTGATAGTGAACCCCAGCAAATGCAGGAGGTTCACCTTAGTCTGAAGGTGGGAGACGACAGCCTGAGGCGAGCCCGCCTTCAACAGCCAGTCGTCGAGATAGGGAAAGACTGGAACCCCTGATCTGTGCAGATGAGCTGCGCCCACCGCCATCCCTTTCATTAAGACCCAAGGGGTGCTGGTAAGGCCAAAAGGGAGTACGGTGAACTTAAAATGCTCGTGGCCTACCGTGAACTGTAGGTAGGAAAATAAGCGTACTGCAAGTCCAACACTACCATCCAGTCTCCAGGGTCGAGGGCAGACAGGACATTTTGAACTTCTTCCGGAGAAAGCGGTTGACATCCTTGAGATCCAAGATAGGACGCTGGCCTTTGACCTTCTTGGTCACCAGGAAGTAGTGGGAGTAACCATCATGACCTACTTCTGGCACGGGGACTCGCTCGATAGCTCCCTTGGCCAAGAGAGCCATAACTTCCTGAAGGAGAAAGGCCAAGTGATCCTCCGACATGCGATGGAGTGTTGGTGGCATGGAGGGAGGGGTAGTCTCGAAGGGAAGGGAGTAGCCCCTTTGGACTATCCGAAAAACCCATCTGTCCAACATGATGTTGGGCCAGTGGGGGAGGTGAAGGCGGATCCTGCTGCTCACTGGCAACTGGTGGCCCTGAAAGGTCGGACTAGGAAGGTTTGGAGGCTGCTGCAGAGGGGCACTGGTGGACTGGTGGACTGGCCCGCCCTCAGAGCCACGGCACTGGGTCCGACATCCCCGACCGGGCAGAGGCTGGGTAGCAGGCGACGGCCTGTGACCCTTTGCGGAACGTGGTGGGGCACCCCTTCCATAGCTACGAAAGGGGCGAAAGGCAGACTTAACGGGGCAAGAGGTAGCAGAGGGACCCGAGCATCAGGCCGTAGCTCTAGAGTCCTTGAAGTGCTCGAACGCATTATCCATCTTGTCGCCAAACAGGAGACGACAATCAAAGGGCAAGTCCAAAAGGGTCGATTGAACATCCTGGGAGAAGGCAGTGGACACTCAGCCAGGCGCAGCGTCTCAAGGCTACAAATCATTCTACCCAGAGTGTTGGCGTCATCCAGCCCACATCGAATGGCGAACTTTACTGCGTCTCTACCCTCCGCGACCGCACGGGAGAGTACGGCCCGGGCCTCCTCCAGGCACTGTGGCAGCACTTGCACAACCGTGTTCCACACAGAGTGGGTGTAACGGCCCAAGAGACATGGGGTGTTCACCGACCCCAGTCCTAAGCTGGCGGAAGAAAACATTTTCTCCCCAAGATGGTCCAGCTTCTTGGATTTCCTATCTGGAGGAGCAGTAGGGATCGCACCTTTGACTGTTGAGGCTTGGACCACCAAGCTCTCAGGGGTAGGGTGTTGTGAGAGGAAAATTGGGTCGCAATCATCATATCCACAGGAGCCCCTGTGCTGGGCTTGGACCAAGTGCCCAGAAGGATGTCTGTGAGGGCCTCATTGAATGGCGGTAGGGGCTCGGATGGGGCCGCTGCCGGCTGAAGCACCTCAGTCAGGAGGTTAGTCCTGACTGCCACCGTAGGGAGCTCAAGGCCCAAGGCCTCAGCCGCCCTAGGCAACACCACAGCGTGGGAGGCTCCCTCCTTCGTGGCTACGGTAGGGGAAGAAAGCATACCAAGGTCTGGGGAGGTATCCAGACCACTGGCCTCACCCAACTCCTCTCTCCAGTCCGGCTCTTCAAGCTGGTCTGCTAGAGGGTCAACAGACCCCTCCCAGTCCTCCTCACCCTCCTCTGTCTGTCACTCAGGGCGATAAGGAACGCCAGGATAGAACAGTGGTACAAAAGTACCGGTCAACACAGGTCCGGCTCCGTGTCCAAATCGGGAAGGAGGCCGGAGTTGACGCCGGCTGGGGTGCAACCGGCGTCGGAGGCGGCAGGGGCGTCGTCAGAAGGACCGATGCCAGGGAAGGTACCGTGAAGTCGACCGGCACCAATCCGGATCCAGGCCTGAATCCTTGGGGGCCCTGCGGAGCCAAGGCCAGAGCCGCCGGCATCGAAGGCCTAGGGCCCCCAGCTGAGACCACGGGGCCTGAAGGCGCGCCGGCGGAGTCGGGCTGCCCAAAGATGGAATGGAGGGCTTCGTAAAATGCACAAGGCTGGGAGGGGACACACCAGCTCCCGAAAAAGGAGGGAAGAGCGGAGCCCTCCCAGCAGGCTCTGAGGGTGGAGCCGGGGAACGACGACAATCTGTGTCCCTCTTCGCGTCGGCTGACGGACGGGGAGATGGCAAAGAGTGACGATGCTTCTTCACCTTTTGTGCTTCACCTTACCCGAAGATGAAGACTTCGAGGACAAATGGTGGTGGTGGCGTGTCCGCGGCTGGTCCTATGACCTTCCCCTCGCCCGGGACCTTGAACAGCATGGAGCCGACTGCCGGGCGTCCAAAAGCTTTCGGGACCGCTCCCGTAAAGACTTAGGATTTAGGGCCAGGCAGTCGGAGCACGACTTTGGTTGTGGTTGTGCTCCTGGCACCAAAGGCACACAAGGTGCGGATCGGTGACCGACATCAGCTTGATGGGAGTCACAAGGCCTGAAGCCGGGTCGACGACTTGACATCCCTTGAGCACCAGGAGTCGAAATGACTTCAAAAAAGATCGACAGAAGTCGAAAAAGGTTAGTCAAAAAGTGACTAAGGGTACAGCTCTCTCAGGAACTGCGCTGCCTGGCGCGGAAAAAGAAAGAACTGACATCAGCGGGCAGGGGCGGCGGCATGTAAGTAGATACCGCGACGTCATCACAGCGATCACAACGGCGAATGCAGAGTTGACCGACGCCACCTACCGACGCGCAGGGGTACTGCTGAGAAAAAATTCTCCGGATCCAGTCTGACGCCTGGGGGTAATTCTAAGTTAAGGAATCGATAACTAATAGTCTCTTTCAGATATGCCTTCTTAACTATCCCTGTGTGGGAAGCAAATTACAATTACAGGGATCTTAAAATAAGAATGTGAGTTAATAGGTAGAGAACATACCGAAAACATAGGAGACTATACCATAAAGGCAATCTGCATATAATTTTTTTTACCAATGGGACCTAAAACTTGAAAAACTACACCGCATATGGTTTACTATCCGACAGATGTTGGGGATACACCACTGAAACAGGTACATTTGTACACGGCTGATAGAGTTGCCAAGTATTCATGACTTTCTGGAAACGTATCCTAAGCCACAACAAGGGGATAAGGTACTCCAGATGATCTTGGAATATTACTAAAACTAGAGAACATCAGTAGGACAGATAAATTACTGCTGAGACAGACAATTATGCTTAAATCAGGAATATGGAAGGAGAAGTTTCTCTCAAGTACCGGACAATGTTTTCTGAAACTGTCTAGCTAGCAAATGAAAAATTAACAAACAAACTTGAGTATACAAAGAAAAGTTTTTCAAAGATCTTAACCCATGTGGAATGTATCCACTTTATACCTCCGAAACTGAAGGCACTGAAGATCTTTATTTATGACTAAATACAGGGCAATGACAGGTCTGCATAAATAGAGGAGTGAAACCCAAAACAAGGACAACTGTATGATGGACAATGTAACCTAGAGACAGTGAGAGGTTGAAGAAGTGGTGCTAGAGAGGTGGAAAAGTAGTTAACTAAAGGTGAAAATTGTTGAAAATGAAGTTTGTTAAATCATTATTATTTCTAGCAAATAAATAAAAGGATGTAAATTGAAAAGTACAGAACGTTGTATTCTCATCCACCACCTTGGTTGTAAGCATTATTTCAAGACTATCTTCTACCTCTCCTCATCATCATGATCATTTGGATCCTGGAATATGACCTTCAGTTGTGATGGACTATAGGCCTGTCCATCTTCCAATTCCTCTGTATCTAACAGCCTTTGAGGTGGTAGGGGTGACCACCTAAGTAGGGAACGTGTGTTCAGGAATTAGAAGCATTGTACATGCCTTACACTGAAAACAGTGCAAGCTTTCATCCATTGTATTTCTGATGGAATAATTGCCCACAGTGCGGTCACTGATGGTATTGCTGCCAATTCATTTATGGGATCTGTGTCAATATGGTTGTCTTTGATAGTGTCCATTGCTTTAATTGACAGGGCTTTAGCTGATTTATTTTTTGCAAGTGTTCTAGTTGTGGATGGGGTCTTCTTCATTAGTATCAGACTCAGAGATGTTTTCTTTAATAGTGTAGAAGGCTCAAACATCAGCCTGTCAGTGATAGATTTATTTTGACACAACTTCAAATGGTAGGCTTTGATACCTGGCATCTTCAGCTTTGGACTTCTGAAGGCATAACAGCCTGCCGTCTTGTTTCTTTGAGGATTTAACTTTAAGATTTGCGGTATATTTAGCAGTACTTTGCCATTTCTGAAGAATATTGACAAAAGATACATTCTTATGGGGATCCTCAGAATGGAGCTAAAGCTTTCCAAAGGATCCACAAGGTCTGAAAAGGCCCCTTTTAAAAGAATCAGAAATCATACAAACTTAAAACAATGAACTAGAGATATATGGTTTCTTTATGATGGGAAAAAGATGATGGATTTTGAAGAAAATAAATGAAGCAGATAGACTTACAAAGCGTAGACAGAGTAGACCTCTTTGGGAATCCTTGCACACACAATGCACAGTATAAATATGAGATATGGTGCTCTCTGGAGGTAGTAAGGTTCATTGTGCTTCCACCTGATTGGTAAACATTTGGGTCTTTTCCAATGAGGTGAGTGGGGTACTAAAGTGACCAAGTGTAAAAACTTTTGACTATATTAAACATTGCAATGCAACTCTGTTACTACAGTGAGACTCCTAACTCGATGACTGGGGTGATTCAAGCATATGAATCTATGAAAGAATGTTCTGCTGAAACAGAGAGCAAGTCACATCCATGACTATTTGAGTCCAATACCTGACGCTTATCAGGATGGATTCAAGGCGACGGACTGTGAAGAGAGGAGTTTTAAAAGGGGGCTATTCTCCTCAACTAAATTGCATTGATAGTCCCACCAAGCGATTACATCAGAACCAGGTTACAAACAGCTATTAACTAGGCTTGGCTATGACACACTGGGCACCGGTATAAACACAACCTATTTGTGTCCATTAAAGAGTTCAAAAGGGGCAATGTGCTGACAGTATTGGATAATGATCTATAGCACAGAATCAAATTAACTATAGCCAACTGATTCAAGGGTTCACAAACCAACCAAAAACGTCTAGATTTTTAGACACAGTCATAATGCATGTGGAGGCTAAATTAGTTTCAGCATTAAGTATACTGTAGACTGACTGGAAGCAGCCGGAACCAAGAAACCTTTGACAAATGAGCACTGTATGAATACAACGCAAAATACAGCTCTAAGGTAAGACAATAACTTGAAGTGGCCACTTGTAAGACAATATGGAATGAATAGGCATATTTGGGCTAAACAATTAAAATGTATTAAACACCCCATATTGGCAAAGTGATATTTCCAGACAGGTCCGATTGCTGCGTATAATATGGTGTTGATGGCACCAACTTTATATATTTGGTGTAGTATTGTTCAGGGTTGCAACAACATTGGCAAGAAATTGGGATGATGCTCAAGCATATTACTAGCTCCTGCATGCCAGAAACCTTGCTAATCACAGTGGCTGAGTATATATCTCCAAAGCATACAGACGATTTGGAGGCTTGGCACTATTAATGGATAACCAGTGATTTGGTTGCAGACTATCCTATCTGCTGTGGAAAATTGGCTACCAGATATGACTAAATGTAATTAACCTAACCTGCTTTCTTCCATGCCAACCAATATGTCATGAGACCTAAACACATCTGGTCTTCTTTCAAAAAAATATTTAATGTCCTTTGATAGTACAGAGCTCCGGCCTGATGAGGATTGTGCTTACTTATTTTTTGTCTGGCTTTTTGAAATGCTGTCTAACACATACATTATACTAATCACAAATGCCACCAAGGGAGGTGGGAGAACTTAGTTAAGGTTTCAAAAAATTGACAAATGTTGCAAAGTGATCCTTTTTGGGTGGTCACCGCCAGTTCTCTCATTTTTCTGTGAGGCACCTGCTGGTAATATTGAACTCTAACACTTGGGCACTTCTATCCACATTTATCTTTCCTATAAGGCCATAGTATATGGTAAGTACACCTGTGGCATGGAAAGTTAAATTTCAGTTGTGGACCACAGCAACTACTGTGCATCCCCAATAGTGGCAGTGAAAACAAGTCTTTACGCCTACACTGACAGCAACAGCTTGAACCCTGCTTCACAGACCTGTCAAAATAAACCATTTAATAACAGATGGGAAATCCTGATTTTAAATATTAAAAAGGTCATCTTTAAATGTACCTTGCTACCCACAAAGTAGGGTGCGCAAAATATTGGGGTGGAACATGTATGACAATAGAAATGGCATGTTGCCACCAGAGACTAGGCCTAAACCACATTCACTGGTCAGGCTGCAGCTGGCCCACAGGGAAAGTCAAAGTATACATTATACACTTTAATCTATAACTTTTGACCTCTTCCAGCCACGGACTCCATTTATAGATTTTTTTATATTTAATAAAAATCCAATCTATTGGTTATGTCAGATTTTTATAAAATATTTTGAAAATGTAGCTTTTAGAAAAGTTACTTTTAGCCTGCCTGAAGATGCAGGAGGCTAAATTGCATTTACTCTCCAGCCAGCAACTGCTCAGCTGATATATTGCCTGAATTTTGGGTGAAAATGCTCCCAGAGCAGAGACAATGGCCTGGGAATTGGGAGGGGTTTTCTCCTAGCAAGAAGACCAGCTTCTACCTCTCACAATTAAATGTTAGGTAACACCTAGAAAGGTCCCAGCTTGTATCCCACCTAGTCATGCTGGAACTAAATGCCGTTGAGGAAAGCTATCCCCAGAACCGGACCTTAAGGAAAAAGTATCCGACTGTCAGTTCCACAGCATCAGGTTACACTTCTGCCTTGTGGCAGTCAGGGCTCCCAGCACCTGCAAAAAACGGCTTAAGTCCCCTTCTACATTATGACGCAGAACATTTTAAGCAAGAAATCGCAAAAGCTACTGCAGAACCAACCAGCTTCAAGTATCAGAATTATGGTTCTACAGCTGTGGCTACAATGTGAGTGCCGACCTACTGAGTAAGGTTTTTTTCTGCTGAAAAAATGACAAACATCCCTTTCTGTGTTAGGACTTAGCATTTTCAACTTTTTAATTTTCAGACTTTTAATGGGAAAGATCTACTTGGTGTATCCAACCAGGGATCCATAGTGGTCAGTCGCAAATCACACCTTAGGAATTGCTTCATTCCAAGGGATTTGTTTTCCAATCTCACCATGCCGTGGAAGTTACAATGGCCTGTTATTTGGAACGCTCAAACAGCAATCACAAGGCACAAAGACAATGGGATTTAAAGTCAAGACAGATATATGCTGCAGAGGTAGGTCTAACACTTTCTAAAACCAAATGGATTAATTGGCAGGGTAATAAACCATGCACACATGTATGGTTGGAGTACTTTCCAGTACACTACATCAGAAATGGTTCCAAAGAAATACTGCACACTAGGAGAAAACTAGGAACTGAGGGTATCATAAAGGGGACAGAATGCTGTCACAGTGTGAAGCAGACCTGAGGCATGACTGTGTGTCTCTAGCGTCCAAGTGATGAAATGTATTCTGAAGTCCATCTAGCTGGAATATTTCAAGAAGGTAATTGAAAAAAAAGCTCTTTAAACACATGCATACTTTTTCACATTCAATAACTGAGTGCGTAGATAAAACTGATCTGTAATCAATCAAAGTTAAAATAATTGTTCGACAAAACAGGCTATAATTTTGTAGATTCTTATAAAAAAATATATATCCTGTAGACATTATGGTATACTGTGCTCTGCTTAAGGTCCATTAGTGACTACCCATGGATTTATAGGTAATTAATTACTTTTGTCATTGTGGAAATTACATGTTATACATAACAGCCTCTCTTTCTTCCTCTCTTTCTAGCAATAAAGCCCCCGTCTGGGATAAATCCTTCTTCCATAGCACATCCATTCCAAAATTCAAGTCACTAGAGGCAGTTCTTCTAGTGGCAGTGCTGCTGCTTTTGAATTTACCTGTGGTACAAGAAATTGCACAGTGCGAGAAATTCCTCCATCCCAGGAAGCCATTTCCATCATAAAGCCTGAAAGAAGAACCAAATCACATGAGTGTACAAGGCACTTCACTTAGAATGGCCATTACCCGTCACTTAACTAACAAACAATGATAACAGCACAGAAATCTGAAAATACATTGCATATGTTACTCCAAATCAACACATGCTATCCACACCCAGCTCCATGTACACATGTTAAATTATGAATATGCATAGCTTGGATTTGTAGTAAGCCTTCATGTCAGTAGTAAGCCGTCACTGCTTGGTAAATCACTCAAGGTCTTTAAGAGATAGGCTGCAGTGTGTCATATTATTACATGTATGAAATTGATGAAAGTGTGCAATTTCATTACATGAGACACCTACATATTGTGCCTAGTTTTCTGTACATACATAATGTGTCTACTTCCACTTTAAAGACTTTCAGTACAGTTTGCTAAATACATTTGTTAATGCTGGGTTAGGTCACTGAGTACTGGTACAACGGAAAACAACATCTAGAACTAAAACTGCTGGATGCTTTTCACTAATAACATCATACATTAGAACTGTCAAAAGGAAAGGACTGCATTTTTGCCCTGTATACTTCAATTAGCTGAGCACTGTAATGTCACTCTGACTACATTAATAGCACTTTATACTAAATTCTAGGCCAATGGCTATAGTAAAAAAAAAAATAGCTAGAAAGTATTTACAAAGAAATTAATTGGAATTGAGCAGGATAGGAGAGCAGTTCCAAAGCTTCAGACTGCACAATCAAAGCACCTGTATACAGAAGGAAAATATTACTTACCATCTAACCATATATTCGTAGTGTTTAGAGCAGTAGATTCTCATGTTCTGCATACTCCTGCCATCTAGTGTTGGGAGCACACGTTTGCAAGTTCTTTTCCTTTAAAGTGGTTGTCAAGTCTGTCTGTTGTGACTACACCCTTAGCCCACAAGACACCAAGCAAAGACTACCTCAGATTATTTTCTGCTCATTGGGTGGGCAATGTGAATAGACGGCGGTGCCAAGTCAAAGTACCAGGTACTGTACATTGTTGGACATAACTATAGTGAAAACATCTCTAATTATTTGAAACAATGTACAGAACTATTTGGTCAACTAATGTCCACACAGTAGTATTTAGTGAATGAATGTGGTGTTGCCATGTAGAAGCCTTACAAATGTCTGCTAAAGGAATGTTTCCTAAGAGAGCCAAGTGGCTCCCTTTTTGTGCATCAAATGACATGTAGCTTGTGCTCTGACTTAGCAAAGCCAGTCTGAATGCACTGAACAATCCATCTAGTAATGCCTGCCTTCGAGACAGGATTCCCCATGTGGGGTTTTGCAAAGCAACAAACATTTGCTTTGTGATACGGAGAGTTTGGTTCTGTCAGTGTAGTACCAGTGCCCTCCTGACATCTGAGACGTAATTATGCTCTTTTGTTCCACATACTCTGGAAGTGGATGGGCAAATCAATAGTGTAGATGACATGAAAGGGGGAAACTACTTTGGGTAATGAACCTGGATGAAAGGTTCCTCAACTCACTGATTCTACTCAAACATGAGATGTTGATATAAAAAGCAAGTTTCCATGACAAAAATTGCATGTCACAGGAGTGTGGTGGTTTGAAGGGAGGCCCCATCGGTCTGGTGAGAACTACACTTAGGTTACAGGCAGGTGCTGGAGGAGTCCTTTGAAGGATGGTTCAAGGCCCTTAATGAAGGTCTTCACAACAGGAATCTTAATAAAAAGGGACGAATGCTCCCTGTTTTGCATGAGCTGCTACTGTAGCTAGATGTGAAGTGTATGTCAACCTCACTGTTAAAAAAATGCACTAAATAAAAAGTGATATCCTGAACAGAGACTTTGCGAGGGTCTATGTGATAACCAATTCAACATTGGACAAATCTTTTTCACTTAACTGCATAATAGGAGCACGTGGTAAGTCTATGCACTTGACACAAGACCTGCATACACTGCTCCAGAAGTTGCCAAACTTCAAGACCTCAAGTGCCAAATAGCTAGATTCAGTTGCCTGAGGCATGGGAGCCTAAGCTGATCCTGATGCTGAATCAGAAGATCTGGCTGCAGCTGTAAATTGTGATGTGGACGTACAGACATAGCAAAACATAAACATACATCTCCAGAAGCGTAGAGTACTAAGGTTTTCCGGCCCACGTTGGCATTACTTGGATGAAGGTCATGGACACATTGTTCCCCACCATACACATGGGATCAGGGAAAGTGGTGGAAAAACTTAATGAGATATAGCTGATTTATCATCCACAATGCATTGTCCACATTCCCAGCACTGTTATATGGACGAGGTGTGCTTGAGATCCCATGAGTGAGGATCTATGGTGAGATGCTAGATGGTTGGGACAAGAAAATGGCAACTTTCTAAAAGGTTGCAGTTTCAAAATTGCAACTTAAAATCTGACTTCACCATTAAAGAGGGATGTAAAATACAATTCATTTAGTGTAAACAGCATATCTCTATCTGATTATAATACAAAGTTAGCACTTAATAAATGTAATAAGATAAGTCGGTGTTAGTCATTGGTAGAGACAGGCCTTGCAACAGTGAAAACGGCTTTTTCTCACAGTCAGAACATGTAAAACCCAAGTAAACATGTCTTACATTTTAAACACAATGTACCTGGCCCTATTTTAGGGTTGACTTATGTATTCAAAAGGTTGGTTTAGGCATGGCAAAGGTTTATTTTGCCAGGTCAAATTTGCAGTTTAACCCTTTAACTGCTAGGGTTCCACCCATCCCAGTTTTGAGCCCTTTTCTCCACAATTGGGGTAGTTTGAGCTTAGGGCTCCATAGCTTTTCATCACATAAGATATCCATGACAAATTTGCGTCCTTTTTTTCCATAATATCCTGAGGATTTTAAAGGTGGAGATTGAGAAAAGTGCTTTGCAGAAGTGTGTGTCCCCCCCCCCCCCTAAAAATGGCATCAACAAAAGGTTTGCTGTGCCAAATCCACCATCTTCCCAGCTTTCAGGAACATGTAGAGCTGAATCAATTTGATTTTTACCACAGTTTTGATATTTTTCAAAGAGGTTGCACATTTTTCCTTCCAGTTTTTTTTTAAACTGGTGTGAAACCCATGAAAAGCTGTACAGTTCTGAAAAGTAGACACAATCCTGAATTCAGCAAGGGGTCATGTGGGTAGATCCCGCAAGTTTTTCCGAGGGGCACTAACAGTTAAAATAAAGAAATATTGTAAATGAGTAGGAAAAAATAGCCATTTGCAACAACATTTTCATATGGATCTTTTTGGCAGGATGGCCAATTTACAAAAGCAATATGCCATTACGTCCGCTACACACCTCTCGTTACAGGAATATTTAGGGCTTGTGGGTTGTCCACGATCCCAAATTACCCATAGCCCACAACCGAGCTACACATTACAATGGCTTTTCATTGTGTACCGAGTATAGACCAATTCATATGGTGAAATACTTCAAATGAAAAATGGGTATCAAGAAAACCTATGTATTTCTGAAATAGGCAGCAGATATGGACTTTAGGAGCACTGGTTATTTGTACATCTCTGAATGTGTGGGTACCCATACAAGCATGTGATTCAGAGGGTATTTTTCAAAACGTTTTATTTCTTACACACTGGCTTACAATAAGAAGGCACAAGTGCTGCGAAATCCAGACGGTAATAACAAATGCTCTACTTTTTTATGTGCCGACATGTCTTTGCAATAAAAATGGCTATCACCAGGTTTTCTTACCCAGAAGCACTTGAAAACATTAAACACACATTTTCCTCACATTTCTGTGAGGCAAACATCTGGAATCTGTGGGGAGCCACAAATGTCCTACCACCCTGCACTTCCCTAAGTCTCCCGATAAAAATGGTACCTTACTTGTATGGGATGGCTTGCGACAGGAAAGGGCGCAAAAAAGGCAACTCTGACACATCACATTTTTCTACTCAAAACTGACCCTTTTTTTGCAATGTGGGTAGGTGTGAATTGTGGGCCATAGCCGGCACCTAGGGAAACCTAGCAAACCTGCACATTCTTCAAAACTAGATACCTAGGGGAATCCAGTGTGAGGTGACTAAAATATTACTAAAGCTCCCCCTCCAGTGCAACAACAACCTTTCTATTTTAAGATCTTGGTTTAGAAAAGGTAGCTGTCTTGGTTTCTTGTCAAACCCCTTTTTCACTAGGTGGGAATCTGATCCACAGATCAACTGCTACCCCTCTAAGTAGCAGTGGAGGTACCGATGCACCTAAAATGAGAAAGGTACTATCCGTGATTCAAAACACATCCATAGTACTCCTTCTAACCCGGGTTTCGTACATTAACGGAATAACCCAAAGACTGCTTAGGGCTATGCCCAATCTGAGGAAAGCTCATCAATTATGGATGACAACAGTAAAGTTTAAAAAAAATTAGTTTACTAACGGTCCAATATCGACAAAACAACACCGAATGAAGTATAAGGTTATTTTGAGCAAATAAAACCTCCTTAGTGAAGTTATTTACTAAATGGCAACTTAGGGTTCACCCTTTGGCTCCATTCCCATTTAAATGGAGCACCTGTCTGACCTGTAATTTTATACGAGAAAGAGGTCCGTTTTCTCCATGTTTCGCTCATGAGAGCCAAGAGTATGAGGGGGCTTAACAGGGCACTGTCAGCAAGGAAGTCCCACAAACCCTGGATATATCTAGTGTCTGGAGGTCAAGGAGAACTTCCTGAAATATCGACTAGGAAAACTGCCAACCAGTCAGCATCTACCACCATGGCTGAGAGGGCAAATGCTCCCGCATTGCCGCCTGTGCAACTACGGAGTTGAGGACATGGCACACCTGATATGCTCTTGCTCCAGCCTGACAGGGAAAAGAACCCGTCTGTTCAAACATCAATTCAACCAGCGTGGGATCCGAACATGGAGAGAAGCCATGATAGCCTGTTTTAATCCAGATGACCCGCAGATGAACTGTAAGTTAGTAAAATTCCTAGTGCTAATAGTCAAAAGCAGGAAAAACTGCAGGATAGGGCATGGATGGCTCCGCTTAATGGTGAAATCACACATGTGCTCTGAAATTCACACGTACTTCTGCTCACGCAAGATGACAAACTATCTGCAAATGCTTTCAGAGTGAACAGCCAAAGGACTTGAGGACATTAGGCTTAATGGCCCTGGCTATTCGTGCCAGAGCTTTTTATTAGCAAATGCTTTTTATCTGCTTTAATCACATTTTTTAGCTACTAACGTGAACCGTGCCCTTTTTACTTCCGTTTTTGTACGAGTTTTAATTCACTTCATACAATAAAGATTACTTACTAACTAGTGTTTGAAGGTGCTTGATGCACGGCTGCTTAGTTAGTGAGTTCAAATCATTCAAAATGTTATCGATTCATTAGGTCTCGCCTGACCCAGTGTGCGCTGGTCTGGCGAGACTTTTTGTGAGGGCTCAAAAAAGTGCTACCACTGTAGCCTAGAGCTACAGTGCATGTGCGCGCGCGCCTCACTTTCGGGGCCGCACGCCGCTTTGATGTTTGATCACGATCACTTTCACGGCCGCTTTGATGTTCTCCGTGAGCCAGGTTTTTTTTTTTTCCAGTTTATTACTTCTATGTAGTAATGGTGGCACCTGTGCGCCGCCATTACTACAGAGCAGCAATAAACAGAAACAAGCACTGGCATAGCCAATAGGTCTCGCTTTTGGGACCTTATAAGTATTTAGTTATGCAACTGTTGCATGGCTAAACACTTATAAGGTCCCAAAAGCGAGACATATTGGCTATGCCAAAGCTTGTTTTTTTTTTTGCTACCCTATTTTCTTGTCTGCTTGGTTCTGATGCTCTGTGTATGCTTTTTTATGCGTATATTCACTTTAACTGTTGAAGGGGCTGCGTTTGTTAATGAGCTGAAAGAATTAAGCCCAATGAAGCAAGGATAATAATGATTATGTTTTAGTACTTTTAATGTCGTTTTATATTAATACTGTTACCATACGAGTGTGGTTGTACTTATGTGCTGGGTTTTATGCCGGGGTCTGTCATATACAACATATCTCAAAATAATTTGCACGCAGCATTCAATTACATTGCTGTGAAGCGGACAATGTTGACCTAAAACATATACAGTTATTATAATTGTAATAAAAAAAATACATTTATATCGCACCCCCCACTCCTGAGGAGGCACTGAACCACTTTTTCGGCGAGTAGCATGCTACTCCAGAACCCTATAGTAGGCAGTAGGTTATTACTTTTATTTGTTTTTCTTGTGCATTCGTTTTGTTATGCTTTTGCTCTTGATTTCTTTTGTGATGATGAATAGCGTCAATAAAAACACAATACGTTGTGCTACAATTGTTCCATTTTTAGGTCTCGCCTGAGACAGCGCTTTAGCGCTGCTCTGGCGAGACTTATAGTAAGCGAGTTTTGGAAGTGGAAACGAGTGCATTTCAGGCCGCCAACTACAGTGCATGTGCTCCGGGCGCGCGCACCATTTGGCAGACTGAAAGCACTCGTTTTCTTTCACTTTCGCGGCCGCACGGCCGCTTTGATGTTTGATCGTGATCGCTATCACTTTCACATTCGCGGCCGCACGCCCGCCTCCCTTCCTCCCTCCATGAATGCCAGAAACTCACAAATGTTATATAGCGCAAACTCAAACCTATTTTATTAAGGCATCACGTGCACTCTGGTGCTAAATTTACACCGGTGACTAACGGAACGCGCTGATGTTTAAATGCATTTGTAATGCTGCAGCAGCACATTTGCTTTGCCATTTACAGCTAAAACAAACATTGTCATTGCCAATAGGTCTCGTTGGTTTTGTGTTTATTAAGCTGTACTGTCTGCATGTGCGCTACGAATGAAGCATGTGTTGGCAAGGGTGGCCCCAGATGCTCCTCACGCCTCCTTCCCGGGTGCTGAGTCAAGACTCCTATCTCCTTTCAAGGCTCGAGGACAAAAGGGAGGGACAGCGTGTGCAGCAGCAGGGAAAGCTTCCCTCCCCCAGAGATTCCCGAGGGAAGCCTCAAGGCCTCCCAGACCCCAAACCTCAGGACAAAGAACTCTCACTTGTCAAAAGGGCCTGTATGGGGTGCGGTGACATCAAACGGACAATACCAAGCGTGCGCGTTAATTCGCAGCACACGATCTCACCTCGCTCCAAGCCTTCACTAATGCGTTCCTATTTATGTAGCGCTTGCCACAGCTGAGGCGAGGCATAAGGTGCTTGCTTTAAAATAAAGTGCCATATTCACTAGAGATGGCAGCTGCCTCTCACGCCAGAGCATGTACCTTCTGTAAGTACCTCTGACTGGAAAAAAAGTGCTCCACAGGAATACATGGTAGGGCACGGAACCCACCCTTTCCCTGAATACAAAATTGGGCTACGAAGCATATAATGCCGTTGGAGTCTCCATTACGCGAAATAAACACTTTTGTAGAAAGTCTACCCCGGAGTAAACAACGCCAAGTTCTGAAGGAAGACAACTTCTCACGGAAAAAATGTTTGAGAGTTTATTTTTTTGCAGTTTTCTTATATAGCGTGAACTCGACCCGAAGGTATCAGGGCGCTTTACATGAGCATCAGTTGTAGGACACATTCGTTTTTTTTGGTACGGGTAGATTAATTGATTTACCCAGAATCACAGGATGTTTGCGCCGACACCAATCTCAAACCCAGTTCGACAACTTCAAAGTCGCCCGCTCTAGCCATTAAGTCACATCCTCACGATTGGCAGGTCCAAAATGTTTAACAAAAGACTTTAGCACTGACAGGTTTCACCTACCTCAACCGCTTACCCCTTCAACACAACTTCTCACACCCCTAGAGGTTACAACAGAAACCTAGAACTACAACAAGCATTTGCAATGCAATAGGTCTCGCATTTATAAGAGTTTGAGCTATTGGCATTGTAAATGACAGTGCCTTTTATTTATGTTTTAAAAAACCAAACTTAAATAAAAGGCATTGTCATTTACAATGCCAATAGCTCAAACTCGTATAAATGCGAGACCTATTGCATTGCAAATGCTTGTTAGTTCAGTCTCTCTGTACGCATTTCATCGTAATAAAAAATTACAGCGCAAGATTTCTACTCTCTGCAGTTACATATTGGGTAGTAATTTATACATATATACTGACCTTTGACGCATTTAAACACAAGTTCAGCTCTCCTCAGGCACCAGGGGATTGTCATTTCCTAAAAAGCAACAAAAACGATTATTGGGAACTGCTATAACAGCGTGAAAATGAAAATTACACCACATCATCATTGACCGAAAGTGAAGGTCAATGTCCATAAAGTCCTGGGAACTTTGAACTGTTAACAAGGATGGGAATCAAAGACTGAACAACTTGGAAGTAGAATTAAATGTTTTGAATCGCTACAGTGAGTTGCAGGATAAGTACTACCCAGCAAATCCGGAAATGAAAAATAATTTAAATATTCAATAAACTAAAATCTACTTGAGTTCATCTGAATTGTAATTAGACGTTTCTGAATGCAACATTCACAAGGAGTTTTACACTTAATGTGCTTTTAATACGACATAAGAGGAGAACTATTACTGGCGTTTTCTATTTTTAGTGCAAATACAAATGAAGAGCAGAGCTGCACTTGATCAGGACTATCCTTATAACCGCTGGAAGACCCAAGAGCGCACCTTGCATAATGTACAATACTGATTTCATGGCGAGTCTGCTAAACCTCGCCCTTATTCTCCCTCCTTTACAGCTTGTTAGGAACTCCGCTTTCTGCAGCATATCAAGCCAGAAACTGTTCTTTATTCAAATAAAATTCTAAGTTTAAATAGTGAAAGGACCTCCATAGTGTCCCTCCAAAGCCCAGGGCCCACTTAAACGTTTTAACTTAAACACTATCGCTCCAGGATTTACTGAAACGCACAAGCCCAGAAGGTTGTTGGGAAAATGCCGATTTCTGTCCAGGACCTAAAGTGACAAACTGTTGCTAATGTGCTTAGTTCCTTATCCACCGGAAATAATATACCGGCAACAAAAATGGGTACATGACTAATCGGCAGTAGGTGCTAGTACACTGGCAACACGTGATCATAGGACCTGGAAAGTAGGAGTGCTGGGGGCGCTGCAGAACACCCAGATTAATCACGCCGGAGTTCATAAGCAATAAAGATGCCTACACATTTTGATTTTATCTAGTCACATTTGCTGTGGTTCAAAGACTGAGGTGAAATGTCTGGCTGTACCTTCTGACAAACTGATGCTTGTTCTTTTAAGATGAGACTGGTGTTTACTTTTCTTTCCCGGACTACAAAGTGAGAGAACTGTGTAAAGTAAACTATGTGATAACCTTGCTAAGGTACATGGAGTGTGAAAGGAAGGGAAGTAGAATGTCTGCTTTTTCCTAACACACAACATTTAAATACCAGTAGATGATCTCTACAAATATTTCAAACTTTATTAGCATTTTGGAAATCAAAAATGAAGCAAATTTTTTTTTTTAATTCAGAAATGTGATAGAAACAAAGGTTTTAATATGATTAAAACAAATCAAGACACTTTACTTTGGAGGTGTGCAAATGAAAAAATATTAGCGGAGACTCCACACATTATCTATTGTGTGTACTATACGGTTTTATCAGTAAAACTTCCCATATGTGAAAATTTAGTAGCTATTTCAAAGGAAAATGTGCTGTCTATAAATGGCCACGCCATACGTTAGTAATATAAACGCAACAGTGTGCTCCAAAATGCACCAATGGCTACATACCACACCCTTACCACTCTCCTGCTTAATGGGCGTGACACATGTGCTACCCTTGTTCCTCTGCAGGACGCATGGATTTTATACAATCCCTATGTCTTCAGTAATTTTACACTGATGGCAGCACCCCCAGTCTGAAAATTGTTCCTGCACCACTTAACGTGATTCCTAGTTTTTGGCAGAAGGTGCTCGTGCACTGGCAGAATGTCATTGCTAGTTTTCGGCAGTAGACGCTCGTGCACTGGCATAACAGGATTCTTGGTGTTATAGTCCATATAGGTACCTTATAAAGGCATAGGTAAACATCACAACTTTCACCTATATTCTTCCCTACATTACATACATAACCGTTCTTAGGCACTGACCTTTTACCTAGATACGACACTGCATTCAGAACGCGGGTTTCTCCCTGGTTCGATACTCATACATTATGCCTGAGGCTTCTTGGAAGCACAGCAGGACGAACATCTCCTGCTAATATCTATGTTAAAGTTCAAGCCCGACATCATCCTTTAGGCTGACACAGTAACACAGCAAGGTAGGACCCCTGGGGAGCCCTATGGTATATATACATCATGTCTTGCTTAGAGAGACAGAGGAGACCGTGACTTCCCAGCTGACACACTGACCAGAGACGCTGAGGTTCCTGCATGCAGACGCTCCAGCTAGCAGTGGTCTAACATCCCTCGCGGGGTGTCCAACTCGAGACCGGGACGGGGTCCCATATTCTCTCCTTTCTCACCTTAGAGGGATTCTTGGCATAACACCTACACAGATGCTAGGTACATTTAGGTATATCTAATTAGGAAGACATTGTAGGAGTACGCACTTGTTATCATGTATTCTATGTACTTGTATATATTCATGATTACTGCAAGATTGTAGAACTATACAATCCCTATACCTTTGTAGTATTGCTAACGATATATCTCTGCTACTGTCTAATGGTTGTTGCAGCTTATATATTCTACACTAGAATAACAACTGTTCAAAAAATACTCATTGAAGCGCCCAGGCTGTTTGTTTATTCTGTGTATTTCTGAGACAAACTAAGTGAGTGACTGAGCGAAAAGTAGAACATTGTTTCCACGATCCGGAGGGATCAGGGTTGTCATCTTCTGAGGTTGCTAGAAACTATTCTATCCCCGATAAGAGGAGATTATAGTGGCACTGTGAGCTAGCTAATGCAAACAGGTTAATATAGCTAATGGGGGTCCTCGGAACCAGTCTGCCACCAAACCCACAGTTTATGTTATCCGAACGTTCAGATCCTGTATAGGATATATAGGAACTACACGACACTGGTTTTCGGCAGTAGACGCTCGTGCACTGGCATAACAGGATTCCTGGTTTTCGGTAGAAGGCGCAAGTGCACTGGCAAAATGTGATACCTCGTTTTCCGCTGTAGGTACTCATAAACTGAAAAAACGTGATTCCAGGTTTCCCTTAGTAGGGGATTTGTGCAATGGCAGATCAAGATTCCTGGTTTTCGGCAGTAGGTGTTTGTGCACATGCAGAACGAGATTCATGGATTTCAGCAGGAGACGCTCGTACACTGGCAGAACGGGATTCCTGGTTTTCGGCAGTAGGTGCTCGTGCACTGGCAGAACGTGATTCCTGGTTTTCAGCAGTAGGTGCTTTTGTACTGGCAGAATGGGATACCTGGTTTTCGGCAGTAGGTGCTCGTGTACTGGCAGAACGGGATACCTGGTTTTCGGCAGTAAGTGCTTGTGCACTGGCAGGACCGGATTCTTGTTTTTAGTTTCAGTAATCCAGAAGACTGCATGAAGATAGACCTTTCTGCAGAGGACAGCAGTCCCTATTAAGGCGTGTGAAAAACAGTGACTGCCGATGACGAAAGATGGAGCCGCTGTGTCAGAGCTGGGTGAGGTTTCTTACCTTCTCTTGTATAATGGTGGGCACCTGTAGCCAGTTTATTTATATGAGGGCAGCATATTCTCAGGAATTACCTGCATATTCCTCACAGATAAGGAGGCTATCAGTAAACCAAGTGAGGGAGGTTACCCGACTCAATATTTCTAAAGATTGCAATATTGAACAGCCAGACTGGATGCTGCAGACAGCTCTAACTGTAATTATGACCTTGTGTCCATAATTTGAGATCAGAACAAATCTGTACATTATCGTGTTTCATGTTAGAATCAAGGCTATGCATGTACCAAAACACTTGGTAGAGTGGTCTCAAATTCACATTGAAAAGATGGCCTTCTGGCACCATGAATTTTACTGAGACTCTTTAAAAAACGCTGGTTGGTGTCTGCTGGATAAGTGTGGTGTTGAACGTTTTAAAGCACGGTCTTGAACCAGGTGATTAGTTTAAGTCTGGAGATAAGGGCCTAATGATCTATGGCACAGAATGTGGAGGACGAGTCTAACAAAATCAGGGAGCCGGTCTTTATACTGTGTTACAAACTGTCATCTATGTCCCTTGTTCCAAAACCTAGATTGGTACTCAACTTGCAACCTCAGATTTGTTAAGTGTTCCTGTGAATAATGCAACATCTTTGACTTTGGCAAGGGTTAGGAGCAGCAGAATTCAGCTGTTGCCCACACCGTCGAAGCTCAGTAGAACGAGTTACTTACCTTCGGTAACGCATTATCTGGTAAGGACTCAATCTAGCTGCAGATTCCTTACCTTTGAATTGCCCAGGCATCCGGAATCTTTTGCTGAGCAATACCCCTATGGTGCGACGTCGGGTGGCTAAATTCGGCCCTGTGTGATGTCGTCGGCGTCTGATGTGTCGGTTATGACATTGCGGTGTCTATACAGGCACCACGCAGGTGCGTGGACGTCAGTACTTTTTGTTTTTTTCCACGCAGAAGCGCAGAGCCACGAAGTGACTGACCTAATTGTGTGCAAAACTAGGGCCGTGAAAGGGAAGTAACCCTAGTCCTAATACATCAGTCTGCAAAGCGGGAATGCATGGGTGGGGCTGTAAGGAATCTGCAGCTAGACAGAGTCTCTCCCAGATAATGCGTTACCGAAGGTAAGTAACTTATTCATCTGATAGAGACTTCTAGCTGCAGATTCCTTACCTTTGAATCAGAAACCCGAGCCATACCATACCTGCGGTGGGCCGCGGACTCATGACCTAGACAAGGAGTCTTGCAGGACTGAACGGGCACATTGCCCATCCCAGCGCACTTGACCATCAAGGCAATAATGTTTTGCAAACGTGTACAATAATGCCCACATCGCTGCCTGACAGATGTCTTGGACTGGGACACACCATGCCAAGGCCGTAGTCGCAGCCTTTCCCCTGGTGTAGTGAGCCCTTAATCCCTCAGGGGGCTGCTTCTTTGCCAAGGCATAACTGATTTTAATGCAGAGAACAACTCCCAGCAAGAGATGGTTCTTTTCTGCACTGCCTTTCCCTTCTTTGCTCCCACATACCCCACAAAGAGTTGGTCATCCACCGGAACTCTTTTGTGCGGTCAAGGTAGAACGACAACGTTCTTTTTGGGTCCAGTCAGTGGAGACCTTCTTCTTCTTTAGAGGGATGTGGGGGAGCAAAGAAGGTGGGCAAAGTAATGGACTGACCCAGATGGAATGGGGTCACAACCTTTGGTAAGAATAATGCCCTGGTACGAAGCACCACTTTGTGCGGAAAGGACATAAGATAAGGAGGCAAGCTGGATAACGTCTGCAATTCACTTACCCTCCAGGCTGATGTAATTGCCACTAAGAAGGCTATTTTGATGGTCACAGCCAGAGGGGACAATAGTGCAAAGTCTCAAAAGGAGCGCACATCAGATAAGGGAGGACCAAATTAAGGTCCCATTGTAGCATAATGAAGGGCGTGGGTGGAAATAAGTGAGCTAGCCCTTTAAGAAATCTATTTATAATAGGAGATTTACAGAGAGAAGGCTGGTCTGGCAGCCGCAAAAAAGCAGACAGAGCAGAGAAGTAATCCTTGAGAGTTCCCAAGGCAGAACCTTGCTGGGCAAGGGTTAGAATGAGTAAAAGGACAGCATAAAGAGGAGCAGAAAGAGGATCAATATAGACTTTTCTGTAAAGTATAATACAAATTTCTACCTACGGCAGGCGTATACAGAATTAGTGGAGGGCCGCCTGGCTGCCAGAATAACATAACAGACTTCAGGAGGAAGGTAAAAAGCCATCAACTGCGCGTCACTGGGGGACTGCAGACGCACCATCTGTACGGGCATGGGTACAGGAGCTTGATAGAAGTATGGTAGCAGAAAAGGAAGTGTTCATAATTCGTGGTTGCCCCAAGAAGTGGGATAAGAAATGGAAGGCATGATATGTATATCGAGGAAATATATGTACATCACCGATGGTGGAATTGGCAATGAGGAAGAATGAACTCAGAGAAGTGTTTAAACAGTAACTGCAATTCACTATTCTTTGCCTATGTATAATGTGGTCGACAAATATGCTAACAAAGATGATACTCTGTGTGTGATTATTGCAAAATTTCAATAAAATGTCACCAAAAAAAAGCCATCAACTGCCGCCGCTCAATCTACAAGCATGGAGGCGCAGAGTTTACAGGTTCGGATGGAGAACCCTCCCCTGCTGCTGCGACAGAAGATCCTCCCAAAGGGGCAGCCTGATTGGAGGATCAATACTCATGTTCAGAAGCTCTGGATACCAGACTGTTCTTGCCCAGTCCGGAGCCACAAGAATGACTTGGGCCCAGTCATTCCTGATCCTCTTCAGAACCCTGGGCAGGAGTGGTATGGGTGGAAAGGCACACAACAGGCCTGAGCTCCTCTCACGACAAAACGTGTCGCCGAGCGATAGCCGCCTTGGAAACTCCAGCACGCAGTACTGCTGACATTGCGCGTTCTCTTTGGAGGTGAACAAAACTAACCAAGGTTCTCCCCACTGTCGAAAGAGATCTTGCACCACCTCCGAATGGAGACACCATTTGTGATCCAGCAGGCATCGACAGCTAAGATTGTCTGCCCTGGCGTTCAGCGAACCTGGCAAGAGTTGAACCACCAGGGTTAATCCCTGCTGTTCGAGGCATGTCCAGAGACGCAAAACCTTCTGACATAGGGTCTACGACCCCACCCGCCTTGCTTGTTGCAGTACCACATGGCGGTGGTGTTGTCCATGAACACCTACACCAACTTCCCCTTGACAGAGGGAAGAAATGCTTTCAGTGCCAAGCGAATAGCTCAGTGCACCAACAACTTTATGTGGAGCCCCGTCTCCGCTGGAGACTAGTAATCCCTGATCTCCATCTCTCCCATGTGGCTGCCCCATCCCAGAAGTGACGCATCCATCACGACTGTGAGATCTGGTTAGGGAAGGGAGAGAGGTCTGCCGTTGACACAAATCGCGGTTCATTAACCACTACTGCAGATGATTCGCAGTTCCTTCCGAGATCTGAACCACGTCGGTGAGATTTCCCCGATGCTGTGCCCATTGGAACCCCAAGTCCCACTGCAGAGCCCGCATGGGCAATCTCGCTTGCCTTACTAACAGGATGCAGGAGGCCATGAGGCCCACCCGCCTCAGAGTCAGTCTCACTGAAATCCAGGATAGAGGCTGAAATATCGGAATCGTAGCCTGAATATCCTGGACTCGCTGCTCAGGAGGATAAGCCAGAAACAGCACTGTGTCCAGAACAGTTCAGATGAAAGAGAGCATCTGAAAAGGAGTCAGGTGTGACTTTGGCACGTTTATAGAGAACCCCAGCGAATGCAGGAGGTTTGCCATTGTCTGAAGGTGGGAGACGTCTGTCTGGGGCGAGGCTGCCATCAACAGCCAGTCATCGAGGTAGGGGAAGACTGCCACCCCTAACCTGCGCAGTTGAGCTGCAACCACCGCCATCACCTTGGTGAACACCCGAGGGGTACTGGTAAGGCCGAAGCGGGGCATGGTAAACTGAAAGTGCTCGCGGCCTACCTTGAACCGCAGGTAACGCCTGTGGCCCCGGCAGGATGGGAATATGAAATTACGCATCCCGCAGGTCCAACGCTACCATCCAGTCCTCTTGGTCTAGGGCAGACAAGACCTGAGCCAAAGTGAGCATTTTGAATTTCTCCTTATTGAGGGTCTGAAGATCCAAAATGGGCATTGGCCCCTTGTCCTTTTTCAGAATTAGAAAGTAGCGGGAATAACAGCCACTGCCTACTTCTGACCCTGGGACCCTTTCTATAGCTCCTTTGGCCAAAAGAGCTGTAACTTCCTCTAGGAGCAGCTTTAAATGATCCTCCGCCAGCCGTTCCTGACTTGGCAGAATAGTAGGAGGAAAATCTAGGAAAGGAAGAGAATAGCCCTCCTGGACGATCTGCAAGACCCACTTGTCTGATGTTCTAGATCTCCAGCAGGGGAGATGATGACAAATTATCCCACCCACTGGAGTAGTGTGGTGCTGCAGAATAAGCCTAGGAAAGAATGTAGGCTGCGGCTGCTGGGGACAGTGTGGCAGACTACTTCTGGCCTCCATTCCTAGGACAGAATGTACCGCGTCCACATCCACGCACGGTTTGGGTAGTCTGTGCTGGACGGTGGCTAGGATAGGGCTAACGCGGCTGGAAACCCCTTTGGTTGCCACGAAAGGGGCAAAAGGAAGACGAGGAGTGGGCCAAGGATCTGGCTGTAGCTTGAGAGTCCTTGAACCTGACCAGAACAGAGTCTGCCTTTTCCCCAAAAAAGCGGGTTCCATCAAATGGCATGTCCATCAAATTGGCTTGGACATCCCCCGAGAAGCCAGTTGTACGAACCCAGGCATGGTGCCTCAAGGCCAACGTCGTTGAAATCGACCTGCCCAGTGAATAGGTCATATCTAATCCACACTGTATGGTGAATTTTGCTGCATCTCACCCGTCCTTGACAGCTTGGGAGAGCACAGCCCGGGCCTCCTCCGGGACTTGTGGCATCACCTGCGCAACCATCTCCCAATGAGAGTGGGAGAAACGGCCCAATAAGCATGCAGTATTTACTGACCGCAATGCCAGACTGGAGGAAGAAAACATCTTCTTCCCAAATGAGTCCAGTCTCTTGGATTCCCTATCCGGAGGGATGGAAGGGAATGCGCCCTGGGAAGTAGAGGCCTGCACTACCAAACTCTCTGGGGTGGGGTGTTGACTGAGGAACTTTGGGTTGCCGGTAGCTGGGCGATGGCGGCGTGCAATCATCCTATTCACAGGAGCCCCTGTGCTAGGCTTGGTCCATGTTCCTAGAAGGACGTCCGTAAGTGCCTCATTAAAGAGCAATAGGGGTTCAGAGGTGTATGCCCCAGGTTGAAGCACTTAGGTCAGGAGATTAGTCCTGACCTGCACTGAGGGCAGCTCCAGTCCAAGGACCTCAGCTGCCCTCTCACCCACCATGGCATAGGACACCCCCCTCCTCCATAGCCACTGTAGGCGGAGAGAGCATGCCAGTGTCTGGGGAAGTATCCAGACCACATGGCTTCCCCAAGTTCCCAATACCAGTTCATTGTCTTCTCAGAGACATCCTGGTTCTCTAGAGGGTCTCCAGACTCCTCCCATTCCTCTCCTGAGCCCAGCACGTCCACAAAGTGCTCCGGCGACAACATAGAACCCCTGGGTTCTGTCGACGTCGGAATTGGCATCGCTCGACGCCGTTCCGGCTCTGTGTCGTTGGGGATGAGGATGGGGCTTGCACCATTGATGGGCGACGTCGCAGGCACCGACTTCGGAATCAACACCGGGGGAGGTCGCGTTGAAACTACCAGCGTCGACCCAGATCCGGGATAGGATCCCTGAGGCCCCACCGGCGCTGTGGCCAGAGCCGATGACGTCTAACCTGATGGGGCCCCATTCGACCCCCACGGGCCACGAAGGCCTCGTAAAACTCTTATTTGAGCTGGTTGCTCCGGCTCCGGCTCCCGGGAAGGGGAGGAGGCGCGGAGTAGACTCTGGCTCCAGCTCCACAGAACCGTGCCTAGAGCGTCGGTGCTCCTTACCTTTTTTTGATGATGGATGCAAACTGAGGTCAAGGCGAAGTCCGCTTGGACTTCTTCTTCTTCTTGTGCCTCTTCCCCGAGTGTCCAGATGATCTCGAATGGGAGGAAGAGGACTTAGGGCTCAGTGAGCGGTCCCGCGACCGCCTCTTCCTTCGAACAGGACCGTGACCTCCTCGGAGTCTTGATGGTGTCGACTGCCAGGCCGCAAGCAACTTCCTCGCTCGCTCCCTCAAGGTCTTCGGGCCCATCGCACGACAGTCTGAACACGACTTCGAATCATGGTCGCGTTCAAGACACCACAGACATACACGGTGGGGATCAGTAACCGACATCATGCAAGAACAAGTCCCGCATGGTTTAAAACTTGTCTTTCTACCAGATATCCCTCGCACATGAAGCCGTATCTCAAAGATTTTGACAAAAGTCGAGAAAAGGCCAGCCAAAAAGCAGCAGAGGGGTAGCTCTTCCGGGATCTGCACTTAACTGGCGCGGAAAGAAAAGAACTGACGTATGTGTGCCTGGGTGGCGCCTATATAGGCACCGCAACGTCATAACCGACGCTACTGATGCCGACGACGTCACACGGAGGAGAGTGGAGTCACCCGACTTTGCGCGCAAGGGGTATTGCTCAGCAAAAGTGTCCGGATCCAGCCTGATGCCTGGGAAATTCTAAGGTAAGGAATCTGCAGCTAGAAGTCTATATCAGATATGTTTTTTCGATAGTACAGGCCTGGCAACTGTCAGTGTTTATCAACACACATTGAAGATCTAAGTGTACATATGTAAGCGTGATATTTAATCTAGCTGGCTAGCAACTGAGTGCTGTATGGGGGCAAGTCCAAGTGGGAATATATAGGCTGGAAGGAGGGACAGAGGGAGGAGGCAAATCTAGAGGAAGGGATGCGAAGTCAGCCTAGCGGAGGCAGTGCTCTTGAAGGGGTGAGCTATAAGTTTCTTACTGAAATATAAACGGGTTGGTGCAGTTCTGATGTCCAGGGCCAGCTTTAGCGCTATTGGCGCCTAATGGAACAATCATTTTTGGCACCCCCACACGCTGAAGACATTTCTAATCTATTAGAGATAACTGCAGTGTTGTTTCCTGACAGCTGGTTCATGACCTAAAGAAGTTGATATTAATAGTTTTTTGGTAGATCAATTATTAAACTGCTTGAACATTGCTTTGGTTCCTAGGGAAGCTGTCATTCAAGACATGGTGGAAGAAGTTCAAGGTACAGGAATCTGCAGTCATACTTTCTATGTATGAATGTTCTATTAATATGGTGTGACCCGAGTCGAAAGGCAATGGAGTGATATGCAGGGGCCTAGGGGACCATGGGCTGAAGTGGGCTGACCCATGCTATATGCTGTCCTGGGCAGAAGAAAAATGTGAACCACAGATTCTCCACCACCTCCCATCTCCCCTGTTCTGTGGAATGGACTTTCATCCATCTAGAAAGGTTTCAATTTAGAAAACGGCACACTGGTCATACCATTTTGCTGATGGGCTCTGCGTCTGAGAGCGCGGACAAGCCTGTGAAAGAAACTGATGGCAGTACTCATGAGTGGCGGTATTATGAGGCTCCGTTTGTCATTTTATGAAGCTGAACATAGTTGGTGCAGAGCTGCATGGCGCCACCTACCATCACACAGGAATACTGCTTCAGAATTGTTCTGGATCTAGTCTGAGGAATATTCGAAAGTTAGTAGAAGCAAAGTTCTTCTTAAACTGTCTCTTAACCTGTTTGAACTATTGCATCTTGTCTCCCACAGTTGGCCTTAAGGTTCTCATAGATGTACCATATTCTTACTAACCAAATACCCACTAAGGTATGGTCTATCCCGCCACGTTTGTGGTACTGAATGAAGTGCTGTCAAGCGAAGGTAGAAAAATCATTTTGCCTGCCACAGAGTGCACAAAGTGCATGCCATCATTGACCTCATGTCACGTCACCACTTTCACTGGGACTCAAAATCTCCCTACATAATTTAGCTGTGGCACCAACAAGACAATCATATATGTAATATAGGGCATGACCCGCCCGGATGGTGACATTTTACAGTTAGAGGGGAAACTCTGGACGCAAAGCTCGGATGTGGTAGAGCTTCCTCTGGGATTCCAGATAGTAGAAGCGATATACGGCTTTACATTTTTGGGGGTCTGAGTCTCTAGGGACCCGTCCCGGTTTTACGAGCATAACCTTCAGCCGCCCCTACTACATCATAAGAGCGACGTCCGACACTGGAAATCGCTCCGTCTGTCCCTCCTAGGGCGTGCAGCCCTATTTAAAATGATGTCCCTCCCTAGATTCTTGTACGCCTTGCAAAACACTCCACACCACGTTGACTCCGCATACTTCAAAGAACTCGACAGCACTCTTAGGGACCAGCTTTGGGAAGAAAAACCAGCCCGAATTGCCACTCACAAGCTCACACTGGCGTGGTTTGATGGGGGGAATAAGTCTACCAGACATTAAAAAATACTACTGGGCGTCCCACCTCGCAGCAATCAACCAGTGTACATACAGACCGCAGGGTGACCCTGCTTTCCAGATTGACAGGTGGCTCGTGCCGGGTGGGAGTTTTGAGGGGGCAATATACTATTGTTCGATTAGGCCAGCCCGGACTGGACCCACTGGGCATGCAGTACAGGTGTGGAAGGCAGCCACGAAAAGTCCGGGATGGGAGGATAGGATTAAGCTGGCTATACCTCTTTGGCACAGTGAGCGTCTGGGCAAGTTGATCTACTCGAAGGGCTTTGACCGCTGGGACCCAAAAGGAATATCAAAAGTGGTAGACTAGTGAAAGGCAGGTGATATAGTCCCCTTTACCAAGCTACAGACAAACAACGAGCTGGCAAAAACCGCATACTTTAGATATTTGCAAATTAGGCACGCTCTGCTCGCTGTACTGCCCAGAGGAGAATCCATCTCTGAGTCCTTCCCTCTTGAGGATAGAGTCTTAGATGGAGACCTGCCGGAGAAGGCCATATCACTTATTTACAAAAAATTGATTAACAATCCTGCACACCCGTTGGTCTGGCTGCGGGCAAAATGGGACCAAGACGTAGCAGGGCTTGATGATGAGGATTGGCTTGTGGCGACGGCCTCTCCTCTAGAGGTGGCCATTTCCTCTAGGCTCCGATTTGTACAGTTAAAACTTCTGCACAGATCCTACTTGTCTGGGCCACTACCGGTCTGGATGGGCTATCGTACAGAGGGTGGCTGCCCTAGGCACTGTGGGCAAGAAGGCACCTTCATCCGTACTCTTTGCGAGTGTCCGTCTGTCCAACGATACTGGGCGGCTGTGGTGGGTTGCATGGAAGAAGTGTTGGGGCAGAAGATTGACTGCAATATTAAGCTGGCCACCCTGAACGCCTGGGGCCCAACAGATCTGAATTCCAAGGAGCGTATCTGGGTTACTTTGGGATTGATGGTTGCCAAGCGGAATATTGTGTGACTCTGGAAGGCAGGGGACCCGCCAGGACTTGTTGATTGGGTCAAAGACATGGACTGGTACATGGTCATTGAAAAGACCGTATATGAAACTAGGGGGTGTCCTACCAAGTGGACGCAGATCTGGGAGAACTGGAATAATTATAGCGGAGGGTTATGCGTGTCCCCGCAAACGAGAGACGCTGCTGCCTCACGGGGTTCTAAACACAATGGAATTGTGATTATTCTATAATATTTTTAAATTAACATGCTTGATGCCTACCCTGTCTCAAGAGTATGTTGCTATTATCCATGTATGCTTTTTTTGTTTTTCTTGATTGTCATAAATTGACTTCAATAAAAAGCTATAAAAAAAAATGTATGCAATATAGTATGCAGTTGCTTGAAACCCCTCCAACTGAAACCTGATCCCTCATATCCAGCCAGCACTTAAACAATCAGGAATTGGGTACAACCAAAAACAAAACTTGTGGGTGTTTTGTTTGTATCGGGCACGAATAGACAAAGTTGCTGTTATTATCCAATTTTTTACTATTTTCTAAAGGAAATACGGTTTGCAGCTCATTTTCTCAACCAGTTATATAATTATGTTTCAGAAGGATGGTCAATAGTCAGGGGCCTGTAGAGAGTGAAGATGTGAAAGGCCATTTTTAGGTCTGGCATCAGCTCAAGATCTTTGATATTATTAAAACGTTTTACTAGCCATCCCTCTTTGTCCATTGGTCTGTTGTTGCCATTTACTTAACTCTAGGACCCCTGAGTAATGCGTGCTCTGAAAATCAGAGTATCCACTAGAAAGAGGGCTACTGAAGGAATGTTACTTGTTCTTCGGAAGAATACTTCTAAACTGAGATTCCTCATCTTGTGAATACATAAAGCAGTACCTCCTTCCCCAGGTGGTAGGTCTGTGGTACTGCTCAAACCAAAAAGTCCTGCAGAAAGCCAATCCCTACAGAATGAACCCGTACCCCTTCATGATGCTGATTCTTAGCTAGTGCTTAGAAGATGTTTATGCACAGGATTATCTACCTATAGATGGTTCCTTTTTGCACAGCTGTCATTTTTTTTGCCTTTGGGAAACCCATGAGGAGCTGATTGTCCACCCAGTGGTTTCTGGTACAATCAATGTAAAAACTGAGGACTCTTTTGGATCAACTAATGCAGTCTCTTCTCTTCTTTCGAGGGGTGGGGAGGGGCTAAAAATTCCAGAAGAGTGATAGTCTGCCTGACATGGAAAGATGTTGCTACTTTTGGCAAAAATGCAGCTCGAGTTCTGAACACCAGTTTGACAGGAAAAAATGTGGTTTTAGGCAGCTTGGCCAAGAGTGGCTACAGCTCAATCATGTGAGGAGCTGACGTTACAGTTTTTAAGACCAAGAAATGTAGTGGACAACTGTGCATAGGCTCAAAGTGGGTGCACATAATAAATGTGAAAAATAAATTCAAGTCTCACACTGGCATCACAAAGGGCTTTGGCAGGAAAATGTATTGTAAAGCTTTAAGAAATCTTATGTCCACACGTGATGTGAACAAAAAAAAAAAATAGCTGACATGTACCCTTTAACAGAGCCCAGTGTAAGTCTTCGCACAAATATCAAACATGCAACAAAGTATCTAACAGTTTAGCCAATAATGGGTCCATTTGGCAGTTGGCGCACCAATCTAGAAACTTGTCTGAGAGCCCGGTGTACACAAACTTGTGGAAAACAGTCTAGCTGCCAAGAGAACATCAACAACCTCCGCAAGGAGATCATATGGAATCAACTGCTACCTTTTAATCTCCACACATGGAGGTGAAGGTTGTACAGCCCAGGTGCAAGACCCTACCTTGCAGCTGTGACAGAAGATCCTTCCGAAGAGGTAGATTGCTCAGAGCACTGATGCCCATGCCCAAAGTTCCAGATCCCACACTTTCTTGGCCCAATTTGGAGCTACTAAGATAACTTTGGTTAGGAGTCCCGAGCTGCACTCCATGTGGAATGTGTCTTTGCGATTGAGCCATTTAAGGAACTTTGTTTTTTCCCCATTTTTTATTGGTTTTACAACACAGAACAAAAACTATGACATTCTGGAGCCACTACCAATTGTAAAAAACATACACCGTGGAGTTACAAAGTCGGAGTCTACATGCATCGACAAGTTGGTGCATACATCCATGTCATATTAAGAGCATCATTACATTATCCTAAGATACCATGTAAAATGCATGTGGGTCATATGGGGAGGATTCCGTATGGGGAGAGAAATGCATGCAGCTCACCAGTCTTACGATTTTCCCCTCATCCACTAGTAAGGATTAGAATTGTGGGACTGGTTATTTGGAGGGTACTCGATGATTGCGCACTAGACAAATGGAGCGTTCTGTGGGAGGCCGCTCTAATCAGAGTCTCATGGACGTTATGGGTGTCTCTTGTTTACTTAATAGTAATGAAACTACCCTCGGAGCCCACAAGGGGGACTTGAGACAGCACCATCTCCACCCATGGTGCTTCCCACTAAGCATAATATCAGTAAGTCACTTATATAGGGGTATTCAGAGGAGTTTTCGAGGTATTCAAAGGAGATTTCTGGGTGGCCTAGTGTCATTTTTTGCTTCTAAATTCGTACGTATGTACGTATCCTAGATCAGTACCCCAGTGCCCTCTCTGTCTCATGCTCAGGCCACTGTGAGGACATCCTGTTCAGCAAGTGCCCATTTCAGCAAGGTATGGAGCTGGCACTTCATACTGGGGGCTGCGTAGAACTACCAGGCCATCGCTAGTGGTCATTTGAATGGTACAAAAGCTAGGTAGATGAATCTATGTAGCTATTTGTCACCCTTAGACTTGGGTCTCAGACCCAGCAAACATGATTCCGGCATTCCCAGAACTATGCTTTCGACTGGGGCAGAGGCGATTCCCATGACCTTCCCCAGGCTCATTTTATCGCCAGGCAGTCCCTCGCCATGTTGAAGAAACCCTAGTCTGCTATTCTACACCTAGGGGACTCGGAACCGTGTGTTTTATATGCTGTGGTGTGAGATACACCTGATGTTGGTAATTACATTGAGAGTAGCGGAATCATGGGTTACGTGAGACCTCCTTCACATGATGAAGGACACGGGCCCATTGTGTATCAGTGAATTGTATTTGGAGATTCGCCAAACAGCACTCTCTAGCTTTGGTATCCGGATTATAGTGATGGGACTGGAAAGCGGTACATAGGGCCATTATAGTATTCTGTGTGCCTCCATGCTATAGTATTGTGTGTAGCATTGGTGAAAAGTATGGTTCAGTTCGGCCCTGCCCCCACTGCATGGCAACCGCATGTTGTATGGCATTGTAAGTCAGAAAGTGTCCAGGTGCTATATCATAAGTATCTACAATCTCCTGAAAGGTCCGTAGCTCACCCTCCGTGTAGAGATCACCTGCCAGTTCTATCTCGAGCCATCCTGGGAACTTAAGCACACAAAAGGGATGACAATGCGCATTCTTGGTGGCGGTGAAGAGATCGAGCCAAGGTTCGTCTCATTGCTGAAAAATGCCCTACACCACCACCTCAGGGTGTAACTGCCATTTTTGACTTTTAAGCATCAGCAGACAAGTCTGCCTGCCCTGGTGTTTAAAGATACCACCAGCTGGTTGGTGACAAGAGAAATGTCCTGATGATTCAGCCAGTTCCAAATGCTTAGCGCCTTCTGGCACACAACCCAAGACCCTACCCCTCCCAGATTGTTTCACTATCACATGGCTGTGATGTTGTCCGTGCAACACCTGTACAAGTCTCCTTTTGATGGCTGGCAGGAAGGCCTTCAATGACAAGTGGATCACCTTCAAGTCCAACAGACTAATGTGGAAGCTGGTTTCTGTCAAACAGCAGAGTCCCCTGATCCCCCAATCAGCTCTGGGTGGGTTAAGGAGAGGGGTCTGCTGCTGGCTCAATTGCAGTTGATCAGTCACCACTACAGATCTTTTGCAGTCTCCCTATATGGAATACGACAGGTCCCCTTGGTGCGGTGACCACTAGGACTTTAGATCCCACTGCAGAGCCTGCATGTGCCATTTGGCATGTATGACCAGCAGGAGGCCAACATTCCCAGTAGCCTCAGAATCATCCTCACAGATATGCAGGACAGAGGTTGAAACATCAGGATCACATCCTGAATATCCTGGACTCTCTGCTATGAGGGAAAGGCACTAACCTACATTGTATCCAGGATGGCTCTGATAAACAGGAGCATCTGGGAATGACTTGGGTGTGACTTCAGTACGTTGTTAGAGAACGATATTTGAAGGTTCACTGTTGTCTGAAGGTGGTCTATGACTGCCTGGGGTGAGCCTGCCTTCAACAGCCGGTCATCAAGGTAGGGGGAAAGGTGAAACACCTGACCTCTGATGGTGTGCTGTGACCTTCACCATCACTTTTATGAACACCTGAGGGACAGAACTGAGGCCAGAATAGAGCAAAGCAAACTGAAAATGCTCCTGGCCCACTATGAACTGCAGATAACATCTATGGTCCTCCAAGACATGACTATGGAAAAGGGCGTCCTGCAGACCCAACACCATCATCCAATGTCCAGGATCCAGGGCAAACAGAACATGGGCTTGCCTAAGCATCTTTAGTTTGTCATTCCACACAGAGGTGTTGAGAGGGTAAAGATCTAAAATAGGATGAAGGCCTCCATCCATATTCGGCACAAAGAAGCAACAGGAGTAACACCCAGTTCCTATTTGTGGGACTCAAACTCTCTCTATGGCCCCTTTGCAAAAAGGGTTTGCATTTCCTGCTGCATAATCGACACATGGTCCTCCATCAGCCACCCTGACGTGCGTAGAAGGTGTGGAAGGGTAGAAAGAAATGGAAGAGATAGTCTGAATGTACAATTTGGAGGACCCATTTGTCGGAAGTAATGTCTTGCCAACCCTGGAGGAAATGGCAGCTGTGTGCTGGCAAAGACACAATAAAGCAGTTTTGATTTTGTGATTGCCAGTGGGTTGAGTGACTGAGCTGTGGATTGTCCAGGATATCCTAAACGTTGCCTCTGATAGCTGCAACCTCAACCACAAAAGGGCAGAGGAGCTTGCTGGGTTGGCAGCGGAGTCTGGCGTTGTCAATATGCCAAACCCCTGGCATAACCCGGAAACAGGCAACATTTCTGGGTAAGCTACCTGGCAAGTGTGCAGAAACCCAATGACCCAGCTGTGACCCAGCCTTCTCTGAATCCCTCTAGGGCTGAATCCGCCTTGTCACTAAAGAGGCGAAAGCCACTGAATATTCATAAAAGATTCCTGGACATCCCCAGAGAAGCCCGTAGATCTCATGCAAGCATGGCAATGAAGCACCACCCTGGTGCCAATTGCCAGATTGAAGCATTTGGTTGCGTCCAGGCCAGACAACAGAATTATCCACATCCCAGCATGAACAGTTTAGGCTAAAGATATCCGTAAGTCTGGAACCACCGGTAAGATATGACGGACCATGGCCCATAGTCCATTGGTGTAGCGACCAAGGAGACAACTAGTATTTACTGAATGTAGGACAAGGCTGGTGGAAGAACAAATGTGCTTATTAAACGCATACATACATTTGGATTTGCACGAGGGGGTTGTAGCAAAGGCATTAGTATTGACTTTATTGGCGAATGCCTGAACCCCCAAGTTCTCTGGTACTAGATGAGGCAAGAGAAATTCAGGGTCATCTGGAGCGGTCTGTGGCAGCAAGTGACTTGTCTTTTAACCAGTTGCAGAGCATGTTTTTTCACAAGTGTCCAAGAGCTTATATGTAAGAGCAGTGCTTAATTTGTAAAATATTTAGTGCCAGGGCTCTGACCAGGAGGCCACTGCAGCTTGCAACACCCATCGCCCTTGTCATCGCTGCCAAAACAACTACTAACCATCTCTCTCGCATGTAAATGCGATCGTTCCGATTATTCCTGGTCCCCAAAGATAAAGGAATGGCTGGGGAAGTAAGTGTTGGCAATTTTTTTAATGTATATTGTATTACCAAACAACTGCTGTTCTGCTCATTTCTAAATTAGATGAGCAGCACCACCATGTGGTAGACTTGTCTAAGTATGGTGTTGACAATTAGGTGCCGAGTACCGGAAACCAATTAAGTGCCGGTGATGAGCACCGGAAAGCACCGGCTCAAATTAAGCACTGTGAAAGAGCCTCATTAAAAGGGCCGGAGAAGTTCAGTAAGTGCTTCATCAGACTAAAGCATCTTCATAAGGATGTTGGTTTTAACATTCTTAGTTGAGAGCTGCAGATCCAGGGCCTCTGTAGCCCTTCTACTCACTACTGCAAAAGATGCACTCTCCTCCATGGGGGAGAGACTAACCAAGATTCTGAGTAAGTGTCAAGACCACTGGCCTCCTGTAAATCTTCATACCAATTAACCTCATCATCTCTGAAATTCTGGGTTTGGTCTGAATCTGAGCCACACATTGGTACAACACTTGTGCTCAACTGGGTGAGTAAAGCAAATTTGCGAGGATCAGAAGAACTGCCAAAAGGCTGCGCCCCACTGGGTTCAGAGCGTGACCTCGGCAGAGGTCCAGACAGCTTTGGCTCAGAGTTGGCGACCCCCATAGATTGTGGATCTTCCTCTGTTGAGGGTGTTGTCAAAGAAACCACAGCAGAGTGTGATGCCATAAAGGAAAACTTTTGCGGAACCAGAAGCAGGTTTGAGAGGCACAGATGGCACCAAGGGTGAACCCACCAGCAGGAGTCTGACGGAAGGCCCCTGTGGATCCTTGGGGCTCACAGGCATGCCAGAGGAAAAGCGCAGCATGGCCTTCCTAAAAAGCCTTGACAGTCCTTGAAAGTCTGGATGCATTGGAGCCAGACTCTGAATCGCATCCTCAGGAGTACAGGAACAAGACCAGATGGCATGTTGATGCCCTTGTGCCTTCTCTGGACAGCAAGAATGGTAGGAAGATGATGATTTCCAGTTGGACTTCTTGTGTTCTTCTTTGACTTAGCCAAATACTTTGACTATGATGACAATCTGCCACATGAATAACTTCAGGAGCAGGACCTTACTATCAACATCAACCGGTGACAGCACAGAGTCTTGCGTTATGCTGGGACAGAGTTTTGCTTCTTGATTCTGAATAGCCTTCGGGTTCATCTGGACACAGTTGTTGCAGATTCTGGCCCTTGTTCTGACCCCAAGTACCAGAGGCATACCTATTGGGGAACCTTCACAGACATTTATTTGGGACAGTCCCTACAAAAGGTTTAAACCCTGTCATGTTAGGAGGGGGGACATTCCCTTGCACACTGCTCACATTTTGAGAAAGTAGAGAATACATTCTCATCATAAATGAAAGCAGTAGATCTCCAGATCTATATCTGTAGACAGGGAAAGACAGGAACTGACATCAGCTCGAATTGGTGGCGCTTATTAGCAGTTCTGTTCATTTCAGGAGCAGAATAAACTTGGTGTGGAGCCACCTACAGGTATGCAGGAGTACAGCTTCAGAGTGTTTCTGGATCCACTCTGATGCCTTGAAATATTCACAAGGTTAGGAATCTGAAGTTAGAAGTGTCCATCACAACTTCTTGTCTTCAGTGGGCAGCATCAATCTTCTATTGTGCATTAACCCTTTTTCAAATAAATAAATGTTTGGCAGCAGATGAGGGTAACCCTAATAGTAACAGCACTGCAAGTGTTGTGGCACATGCTCCAAAGACCACAATCAATAATGCAAACGTTATTCTCAGAATTTTCAGAAACATCCCATGGAAGAAAATTATAAACATGAAATGGACAACATCCGCCCTAGGACTAAGTTTGCAAGAGGAGGCCCGAAGCCATCTCTCCTGAGTATAGCTACTTCACCTCAAAAACTCTAATTTTATACCACCAGCCACAGTGTGTGCAGAGAGGGTAAAGAGAGACTTCATCCGTGAAACTACATGGTGTGTAGACTAATGGGTGGTCTTTTCATTTCAGGGCATATCTACAGTGTCCCTGAAGAGGACTGAACCTGTTGTTTCAGTTTATGGGGTGCCTAGGATTAATAGCCACACAGACTATGACAAAAAGAAAAAATGCATAAGACCATCAGGAAAAAAGGAAGAAATGTCTACGATGGCACACATGCTGGCCGAATCCTGTGCTTTTGCCCATGCAGTGGTGCATGTAGGTGAATAGCCTCAGGATGGAAACATTAACACTGCATCTGCTTAAATCCATCTAATTAAAAATAATTCAAACACCACATAATCCTTAGTTCCTAGTAATACATGGAAGTTTTGGGAAAACCACCCTACATTTAATCTACTGATAACTGTACTCCCTAGCTATAGTTCATTGCACTGAAGTGCCTTACAAAGAACCAACAATTACAATGTTGGATAACTGTACATATATTTTTCAAACTTTCTGGAAGAAATACACACAGTCATTGTTATAATATAATTGATCTTCCTACGCAATATACATGCTTTCAGTCAGTTCTGTCAGCACTAAGGTGGGCGTTCTCTGGTGGTTTCTCCCTCTGTGTTTTGGCCTATGGTGAAAGCAAGCATCTAAAAATTTGTGGTTTCTTGTTCTGTTTTTTGTGCCAAATGAACACCCAACGGAGTGGTCAAGAGGGTCGGAAGAGTTGATATCGGAAAAGAGAAAGTACAATGCGTCCATTCTTTTTTAGGGTCATAAGGCATGCTAATTACAAACTAAATGAATGTACACATTTCAGCAGTAGTTTGTCTCGTTAACGAGTTTATCTACTAGCAATAAGTTTTTATTTATAAATAGTTCATCAATTGAAGTCACTTACTACCTATAGATGTAACCATAAATAAAGTACATTTTACTTTACTCTCAATCTGCATCACATACTTTCATTCGTATGGCAAGGTGATCAAAATAATAAGCACTAACTAAGGCAGAGGTGTAGCATTTTTAGAGCAAATCCCCACATGCATGTCGAGGCTACTATGCACACACAAGCAGCACACATACATAGCCAGCTCCCTCCTCTGCTTATAGATGTTCTCGATTTTCTCAAAGATAACCGGTGATAGAACTTCTTGTGTTACACTTTTCTCTCCCTTGTACAAAAAGAGAAAAATATGCAGAAAAAGAATTTACATAGGTAGAGGGAAGGCATTTTCACCTCAAGTAACCGCATCAAATACAACCACATCACAGAACTCACGTGGACCAATCACTCCATCATCCACTTTAGCATCTCCAGCCCTTGCAGCGCCACCCCCAGGACAACCAGCACCCCTCACCGAATGCAGAACAAAATTTCAGAGACTGGATGGACGCTCTCAACACCTCCAATCCCACTACCACCACCAACATCCAAGGAGTGAAGAACTTTAACACCTGGATCACCAATTGCGCCGACAGCATGATCCCCATCAAGAGCAACATCCACAGAAAATCCTCCAAAAAGGCCAGCTGGTACACGCAAGAACTCAGAACAGCAAAACGAGATAGCAAACAGCTGGAGAGGAGATGGAGTGCCACAAGGATACCACCAACAGGGCAGCCTTCAAGACCTCCATCAACCTCTACCACTGCCACTGCCTGTTGAGGGCAGCAAAGAAGACAGCCATAGCTGCACACATTGAAACTAGCGCCAACACCACCAAGGAACTTTTCAATATCATTAAGGAATTATCAAACCCGGCTGTCAGTGAAAACAACATCACACCCTCACAGGAGCTGTGCAACACCTACACTGACTTCTTCCACGACAAGCTCACAACCACATACAGAAGCTTTGAACCCCAACCTAAACCTATGGACTTACTCAACAGAGAAGCTACCACCAAACCAACACGAACCACAGACTGCCCACCTGGAACCTCATCCCCACCCAGGACACCCCCTCCACCATGAAATCCATCTGCTCAGGAGCTCTAACAGACCCATGCCTGCACCACATATTCAACCTTGAAAATCAAAGGATCGGTTTGGAACTCACCACACTGCTCAACATTTTTATCACCACCATAACATTTCCAGACACCTAGAAGCATGCTGAAGTCAGACCACTACTCAAAAAACCCTCTACCTCCCCAGCAAACTCAAAAACTACTGGCCAATCTCCCAGATCCCATTCCCACGAGGGTACTGGAAAATATAATCAAAAAGCAACTCATGACACAACTGGAGCAAAACCAGCTATTCAACGCCTTCCAATCCGGCTTCCGCAGCAATAACAGCACCGAAACTGTCCTGATCAAAGCCAATGATGACATTCGAACCCTCCTAGACTGAGGAGAAATAGCAGCGCGGATCCTCCTTGACCTCTTGCCAGCTTTCGACACTGTATCCCACCACATGCTGATCGAAGGACTCTACCACATTGGCATCCAAGGTGACATGCTCAGATAGCTCACCGCCTACCTCACTAGAAGAACCCAGAGGATCCATCTCCCAACTTTCACCTCCAAACCCAAGGAGATCACCTGTGGTGTCCCCAGGGCTCATCCCTCTTTAAAGCATATTTGACCCTGCTGGCCAACATCACCAGATTCCACGGTCTCAACATAATTTTCTAAGCAGACTACACCCAACTCATCCTCTCACTCACTGACGACCCACCACCAACAGAACCAACTTCCACAGATGCATGACAGGCATTGCCGACAGGATAAGGAACAACTGCCTGCAGCTGAACACTGACAAGACGGCAGTACTAATCTAGGGCAACATCAGTAACACATGGAACAATCAGCCATGTGTTAGCCATGAGACCTAGGACCCGCACCCACTCTCTCTGACCATGCCAGAATCCTCTGAATCATCACTGACAAGAAGCTTACTATGAAATCACAGATCAACGCCGACTCCTCCGCCTGCTTCCTCACTCTGTGCATGCTACGTAAGATTTTCAGGTGACACAGGCCCTCATCACAAGTCAACTGGACTATGGCAATGCCCTCTACGTAGGAATTGCTGCACACCTCCTACAGAGACTTCAGACCATCCAGAACGCTGCAGCCAGACTCATCCATGGCTGCCCTGACGAACCCACATCACACCCCATCTCAGGTAACTTCACTGGCTCCCCGTACTGAAGAGAGGCCAATTCAAGCTGCTGACCAACGCACACAAGGCTCTACACAACCAATGACACACCTACATTGATCATCGCCTGAACTACCATAACTGTCGAGAAGACTGTGCTCAGCCTCCCTCTCACTTGCCTATAATCCCCCCCATCTACCGAAGCAGAAGTGGAGGACGCTCCTTCTCCTGCATTGCAGCAAAGACCTGGAACAGCCTCCCCAATTAACTACGTACCATAACCCCACTTCCAGAATTTCGAATGGTCCTCAAGACCTGGCTGCCCGATTAAGTCTCTGGGACCTGCAAGTGCCTAGAAACCCAAATGGGGTGATCAGCCACGTTTTATAAATTTTGATTGATTGATTGAGTATTGTAAGCTCATGTATCACTCAGGGCAGGTAGCTTTCCCCCACTGAAGCAAGCTTCCTACAAAATCCTTCTCATGTTTGGTTGTATGTGCTCTAGGGCAACTGGGTGTCTTACCAAAATGCTCATTGCCGCTAAGTTGAGTGCAAAAGGATCTTCTTGGGTCCCTACATCCATAGTCAACACACTTGCTATCATGGGTGTAGCTGATATAGGATTCTTCACCCAACAGTCTGCACCTACTGGTAATTCCTTGGGTCATTCCGATATTCCTTTCATCTTGTTTTCAGATGCGAATGGGCACAAACCTGTTTCGTCAATTGTGCTGCAGAGGCAACCCTTCTCCTCCTAGCCCCCTTTGCATTGTCAGTGCCAGGTGAACAAGCTAATTACCTTCGGTAATGCGCTTTCTGGTGAATACTCATCCAACCACAGATTCCTCACCTTAGAATATCTCTCAGACCCTAGACTGGATCTGGAAGTTACTTCATAACAGAGCTCCTGCGCACCAGTAGATGGGGCATGGTGCAACTCCATGTTTGCTCCATATCGCCCCAGAAGAGAAATAAAGAAGTTACATAGAAGGCAACTGACATCAGTTTCTTGTCTTTTCTTTTTTGAATCGTCAGATATGGAGTATGAACGATTGTTGGCAACAGTAATCCTGCAATGACTGTGTTCTGATTGATACCTCTAACTGCAGATTCCCCACCTCATGAATAGATACTAATGCAGTACCGCCTGACAGTGGTGGGCATGTGGGACGGGCTCAGACCAAAAAGTCTTGCGACTTAGGAGGATGTTTTGCGGGCGGCCACAGCACACAAAGGAAACTTGCCCCAACGAGTCCAGAATAGAGTGGCACATAGGTGGTGTTTGAGGGATCGAATTGTTCTGGACCGCTGCAGACACGGGAGGGCAGTTGTTTGGCCTGGATTAGGGCCATGACTTCATGGTGAGACGTTGCACAGTGACCCGGCGCCTCCTAAACCTGCCCACATTGGAGTCTGCAGAAGGCATAGGCTATACACAGCAGGGCTTATTGAGTCCATTGGGAAAGGACTACAGTGACTGGTAGCGTATTTCAGTGTCCATTATACAGGATGCTGGGATATGCAGTTCCTTGAAGCCATCGGGGTTCCTCCAATCGGAGACATGCATTCAGCAGCTAAGCCCTGCTGTGTATAGCCCACGCCTTCTGCAGACTCCGATGTGGGCAGGTTTAGGAGGGGCCGGGTCACTGCGCAACGTCTCACCATGAAGTCATGGCCCTCATCCAGGCCAAACAGCTGCCCTCCCATGTCCGCAGTGGTCAAGAACAATTCGATCCCTCGAAAACACCACCTATGTGCCACTGTATACTGGACTCGTTGGGGTGGGTTTCCTTAGCGTGCTGTGTCCGCATGCAAAACATCCTCCTAAGTCGCCTCCATGCAGAAACAACAGGGAACAACAAGCGGCTCTTACACAGGTAGGTTTATTGTCGTTTAGGGCATAACGCATTTCAGCTTCATGCTTTCTTCAGATGCCAAACAATGAATGCAACTGGCGTGAGTTCACAGTTCCCGGTTAAATGCTGAATGCATCTCTCCGATTGGAGGAACGCCGATGGCTTCAAGGAGCTGCATATCGTAGCATCCTGTGTAATGGACACTGAAATATGCTACCAGTCACTGTAGTCCTTCCCCAGTAGGGCGGTCACCAGTAGGTAGTTATAGTTAGGACCAAGTTTCCATAGGAAAATAGTTTTTTCTTTTGCCAATATCTTTGGTGACGTTTGACAAATCTTCACGAATTTTTCAAAACTAACGAGGTGCAGAGAAAATAGGGGGGTCCCAAAACGTGTTTTCTCCATGTTAATTTCCATAGGAAACTTGTTGCAGCTATAGCCCGAACTGCTGAACGGAATTACACCAAATTTGGCAGAGACGTAGCTCTTTGTCCAGAGTGCACTCTTTGCTTTAAATGGTGTAAATCCGTTTAGTAGTTCCAAAGAAAATCAAAAATATATATATTTTTATTCCTTCCAAATAAACAACTATACTACTGGGCATCCCAACTGATCATACTCAATCAGTGGCTTCATGCCCCTCAAACGGACTCAGAGTTCCGTTCAGATAGACACAGCTTGGGAGAAGAAGGAGTAATGAGAGCCCTTTACACTAAAAAGTGCAAACCTCTGCTCATGGGGCACACAGCACACACAGTCCAAATTTGGCTAATAGCAAAAACAAATTGGGATGGGACGGTGTCATAACACTGCTGACCCCACTGTGGGAAACAAAAGGAGTACGTAGACTCAGCACTAGTAAAGGCTTCAAACGATGGGACTCCATCGGAATCACAACGGTGGGTGATTTATGGAGTGAAGGTGAAGTTGTCACCTTTGCCCACCTCCAAGAGCAATACGAACTGGCTCCCGCGGAAATATTCAGATATACTCAAATTAGACATGCACTAATGGCAACTATTCCAGCGGGCACTATACTCCCCGAGGCCTCCCCACTCGAAGATAGGCTCCTAACAGAATATATAGACAAGAAGGCTATTTCTCTCACTTATCACAAACTCATCAATAATCAACCAGATCCCACAAAATCTCTCCGCGAAAGGTGGCAGACTGAGGTGGGGAACCTAGACGACACAGATTGGTAGGAGGCGCTCGCCTCTCCACGCGAAGTGGCAAGATCCTCAAAATTAAGATTAGTACAATTAAAAATACTGCATCGCATTTACTACACAAGATAGGAAAGGCCAAGAATACATCCTGTTTGAGGCAATGAGGGGCAGTTGGTACTTTTTACCATACATTATGCTAGTGCCCAGTTATAGCGACCTACTGGGAAACAATTATGCAAACCATTACACAAGTCAGTGGAGTGACCGTTCCGCCGGAACCCATGAGATGTCTCTTAAATATCTAGGAGCAAACGGACCTTAACCATGCGGCACAAGACTGGCCGATGCTGGGTATGATGTTCGCCAAGCGAAACATAGCCAAACGCTGGGGATCCCATACTTGACCGACATACCGAGAGTGGTGTAGAGATACAGATGGGGCTATGGTGGCGGAAAAGGTGGCATATATACATCGAGGATGCCCCAAAAAGTGGGAGCGAGTATGGGGAACATGGAACGCCTGTAGAGGGAACATTTGCACCCCACCCCCGATTGAGTCAGACGCAAATTCGAGCTAAATAGGATAGAAATGGAACAATGACAGTTGAAATCGCCAAACGTAACTGTAATAACTATCGTTTTTTAATGGATGATTCACTGTGATGAGAAGCGTGCTATGTATAACAAGAAGCTTTTTGTAACCGTATGATTTTGAGTTTAACCTGTAATCAATAAAAAGATATATTAAAAAATTATAATTTGTTTTCGGTATCTGGTGACTACGGTGGATCCACAAACCCTCCTGAGCATGAGCTTGATTCTGATTGGCTGCCAACACTTCAAACCAAAAAGTGTTGTCAGCCATCTTGTGACTCGGTTGAACCAAGTCACAAGAAAAAAGGTAAAAAATGAAGAAAAGGGGGCAGGGTAGAAACACCCTAACCCCCTAGGCCTGCTCAGGGGGTCCCACAGCGACCCAGAGGGCCCAAAAAAGCATAAAAAAAAAAAAATAGGCGAGATTCACGTGGGGTCCGCGAATCCGGTTGAGAAAAAAAAAAAGGCAGTATTCTGCACTTCGTTTTCTTTAAGCCTCCGGGTGGGCACATCCCGGGGGCACTGCTCCATTGTGATGCGGGGTCCCACAGAGCCCATGTAGCCTGAGACCGCCACCTCCCAGGGCTATTGTAATGATATGCAGGGGCCACAGGGCCCCCGCAGCCCCGGGGAACGCCACCTCCCGGGGATTTTTTGAAGAATAAAATGCATGTAGGGGGCTCCTGAACCCCCACGCTGCCCCTGGGACAACCACCTCCCCGGGGCTTTACTAATTAATGCAGGGGGCTCAAGGGCCCCCCCCCCTCCCGAGCCCTGGGGACCGCCACCTCCCCGGGGCTTTTAAAAAAATAAAAAATAGCGTGGGGGCGTCCTGCCCCCTGGAGCCCCGGGGACCACCACCTCCTGGGGCTTTTTTTTTTTTTTTTTAACAATAAAAAGGGGGGGGGGGGGCTCCTGCCCCCCCTACACTGCCCCGGGGACCACCACCTCGCCGGGGCATTACTTTATTAACATACAGAGAGCCGTAGCAGACCCTGAGGACCACCACTTCCCCGGGGTTTTAAATCTGATGGAGGGGGGCTGCGCGTCCCCCCTCCAGAAGCCCTCCTTGGCCCCGGGGACCACCACCCCCGGGACATTGCAGTTTGCTGTGGCAGGGCGGAAGCACTTCTCCCGCCCTGTCATTGCAAAAACTGCTTTGCTTCATTGAAGCGAGAGCAGGAAACCTGCTCTCGCTTCCAAGAAGCAAAGCAGAATTGTTTTTGGGCAAAGGGAGCGGCATGTTTGCAGCACTTCTTGTCCAAAAGCAATGCCGGCTCCCGCAGGAAAAGGCCTCTGGAAGGTGGACACGCGGCCCCGCTCCCTTAACTATAGATTTTTATTTTATTTAAATAGAAGTGGCCATGCCCCGGGGGATGGGGTGCCCGGGGCCAAAATCGGCCTCGGGAGGTGGACCGCGCAGCTCCCTTCCTGGTTAAAAAGAAAAAAAAATGTAAATGGGTCAGGCCCTGTGGGATAGGGTCCCCAGGGCCCACAAATATTAAGGGAAGGGGGCCACACAGCCCCCCTTTCAATAAGAAGGAAAAAACAACAAAAAATGTAACAGGCAACTTGCAGAAGGCCCCCTCCCAGCACCACTCTGCAAGCGCGCCTCCTGGTGCGCTCTGGGTTGGGGATGAAGTCCCCTTCACTGATTAGGGTCCTTAGGGGCCAAGTAGGCCACCAGGTACCTCCAGTAAGCCCCACACAGTGGTATTGCTGAGAGGTGGTAGGAGGCCACGTCCCTTTTGCACGACTCTGCAAATGCGCCTCTTGGCGCACTGCTGGTGGGATGATGAGGTCCCCTAATGTCCTGAGGCCCTCAGGACTAAAGTTGACTTCATACCCCCAAGCCCAAGTGCGCCAGGACGCGTGTTTGCAGAGTGGTGTAAAAAGGAGGTGTGGCCTCTGACCACTCCAGCTTTGTAGGACTTACTAGAGGTAACAGGAGAGCTAGTTAGCCCCTAGGGACCCGCCGGAGGCATGGGGACTTAATCCTCCAACCATGAGTGTGCCAGGAAGTGTGTTTGCAGAGTGGTGGAGGAAGGGGGGTGGCCTTGTCCACCTCTCAGCAATCCCACTGTGTGGGGCTTACCGGAGGTAATAGCTAGGCTCATTGGCCCTAAGGACTCCCAGAAGCAAAGGGAACTTCACTCCCCATCCAAGAGCACGCCAGAATGCGTGTTTGCAGAGTGGTGGGCAAAGGGGGCATGGCCTGCTATGAGAATTTAGCAATCCTGCTGTGTGTGACTTACTGGAGGTAATAGGAGGGGTAGTTTGGGGGCAACTACCCCTCCTGTTACCTCCAGTAGTTCTCACACAGTGGGATTGTTAAGACATCTTCGGAGGCTATGCCTCCCTTTCTGCACCACTCTGCAAACACGCCTCCTGGCATACTACTGGTTAGGGGATGAAGTCCACTTTACTTCTGAGGGACTTTGGGGGCCAAAAAGCCCTCCTGGTACTTACTTCCTGTAAGTCCCACGCAGCGGAAATCCTGAGCGCTGGTCGGAGGAATGGTCACCTGTTACTTATTGCTAAATGTGGGTGTTAAATTGGTACTAATAGTGTGCAACCCACTCTTACTTCTTTCTGTGCCTCCCTTGGCGCTTTCTGCATTTCTCATGCTTCTTTCTGCACCTTTCGTCCTCTTTCTGCACTTCCCTTGCCTCTTTCTGCACTTCCCTTGCCTCTTTCTGCACCTCTGTCGCTTCTTTCTTTACTTCACTTGCCTCTTTCTCCACCCCACTTCCCCCTTTCTGCAACTCTTGCTTCTTTCTGCACCTCTTGCTTCTTTCTGCACCCCTCATGCTTCTTTCTGCACCCATCTTCCCTCTTTGTGCACCCATCTTCCCTCTTTGTGCACCCATCTTCCCTCTTTGTGCACCCATCTTCCCTCTTTGTGCACCCATCTTCCCTCTTTCTGCACCCATCTTCTCTCTTTCTGCACCTCTGTTCGTTATTTCTGCATTTCTCTTGCTTCCTTTTGCACTTCGCATTCTTCTTTTTGCACCCCTGTTGCCCCTTTCTGCACTTGTCTTCCCTCTTTGTGCACCTCTCTTGTCTCTTTCTGTACTGGTCTTGCCTTTTTCTGCACTTCTGTTGCCTCTATCTGCACCTCTGCTGCTTATTTCTGCACCCCTCTTGCATCTTTCTGCACCCCTCTTGCATCTTTCTGCACCTATGCTGCCTGTTTCTGAATCTCTCTTGCCTCTTTCTGCACTTCTTTTGCTTCTTTCGGCACCACGGTTGCTTCTTTCTGCAACCCTCTTGCCTTTTTCTGCACCGGTTACTTCTTTCTACACTTCTCTTGCTTCTTTCTTTACCTTTGTTGCTTCTTTCTTTACATCTAAAGCTTCTTTCAGCAATTTTCTTGCCTCTTTCTGCACCTCTCTTACTTCTTCCTATACTTCTCTTGCTTCTTTCTGTACCCCTCTTGCCTCTTTCTGCAGCTGTTTCTTCTTTCTGTACCTCTCTTGCTTATTTCTGGAATTCTCTTGCCTCTTTCTGCACCACTCTTGCCTCTTTCTGCACCTCTGTTGGTTCTTTCTGCCCTGCTCTTGTTTCTTTCTGTACCTCTCTTGCACATTTCTGCACCCCTCTTGTCCCTTTCTGCACTCCTGTTCTCTCTATCTGCACCTCGCTTCCCTCTTTCTGCACCTTGGTTGCTTCTTTCCATACTTCTCTTGCCTCTCTCTGCACACATTTTGCCTCTTTATGCACCTCGTTTCTTTTTGCACTTCTCTTTCTTCACCTCTCTTGCATCTTTCTGCACCTCCTTTGCTTCTTTCTGCACTTTGCTTACCTCTTTCTGCACCTCTGTTGGTTCTTTCTGCGCTGCTCTTGCTTCTTTAAGCACCTCTCTTGTAAATTTCTGCACCACTCCTGCCTCTTTCTCCACATCTCTTGCCTGTCTGCACCCGCTTCCTCTTTCTGCACCTCTTTTGCCTGTTTCTGAAACTCTTTTGCCTCTTTCTGCAGTTATCTTGCCCCCTTCTGCACCTCTGTTGCTTCTTTCTGCACCTTTCTTGCCTCTTTCTGCAACCATCTAGCCTCTTTCTGCACCTCTGTTGCTTCTTTCTGCACTTTTCTTGCCTCTTTCTGCAACCATCTAGCCTCTTTCTGCACCCCTGCTCCTTCTTTCTGCACTTCTTGCACTTCTTTCTGCACCGCTCTTCCCTCTTTCTTCCCCTCTCTTGCCTCCTTCTGCACCGCTCTTGCCTCCTTCTGCACCGCTCTTGCCTCCTTCTGCACCGCTCTTGCCTCCTTCTGCACCTCTCTTGCCTCCTTCTGCACCTCTCTTGCCTCCTTCTGCACCTCTCTTGCCTCCTTCTGCACCCCCGTTGCCTCTTTCTGCACCCCCGTTGCCTCTTTCTGCACTTCTACAGCCTCTTTCTGCTGCACATTTCTTACTCTTTCTGCACCTCTGTTGGTTCTTTCTGCATTTCTCTTGCCTCTTTCACACTTCTCTTGCCTCTATCTACACTTATCTTGCTTCTCTTTGTACTACTCTTGCCTCTTTCTGCATTCAAATGGGAAGTGCAGTATGTCAAGTTTAAAGGTCTGCGTGCTCTCTTGAGAGGAGTATGTCTACTCGTACATGTATTCTCACATGTGTTATGCATCTGAAGATGGGAGCTTAAAAAGCAGGTAGCTTCTCCTATAGGTGGTCAAATTTTCTCAGTTGTGCTCTCTTATTTAGTTGCACAGGAAGACGTGTTATAGATGTGTTATAGAGCCCCTCAAATATACTATTGAATACCCATGTGCCCTGTATTATGAGCAGAAAGAAATGTATACACCTTTTTGTATACAAATGTACAGAGTATGCTGTTTGAAACACAGGTATTCAAGTATTTGTATGTTTACTTTTATTTAACATGTCACTAGGTAAAAGCAGAGACACTCGCATGGATATTTTTAAAAACTTGGTCAGACTTACAACAGTGATATGATTAGGATTGCTGTTTTACATTTGGTAGGTCTAACATTCTGAGCAGTCGAATAGTGAACCTTCTAGAGAAAGTGAGGTTTAAGACATCTAGGGAGAGGAATTAGTGATTAAACTACTTAGTATGAGTCTGTGGAAAAGTAGGCCTCTTTTCGCACCTCTGTTGATTCTTTCTACACTTCTCTTGCTTCTTTCTGCACTTTTCTTCCTCTTTCTGCACCTCTCTTGCATCTTTCTGTACTTATGTTGCTTCTTTCTGCGCCTTTCTTCCTCTTTCTGTACATGTCCTACCATTGTAGGGATAGTTAGAAATTAGCATTTTAGAAACCTTAGAAATTCACTGAAAAAACACAGGCTTCAGTGACGTTATAGTTAGTATTAGCATTTAAAAATCCTTAGAAATTCACCGAAAAAAACACAGGTTTCAGAGACGTTAAAGTTAGTATTAGCATTTAATAAACCTTTGTTTGTGAGACACTGTGCAGCCTATTCGAGACCCATACAGACACTCAGTCAGTCAGTCAGTCAAAAGTAACTTTATTTGGTTTTCACAAACCATAAAGCATATAAAACATTTCTTATTAAAAAAAGAAGGAAAATAAAAAAAGAACATTTACAGTTCATAAAGTCCTGCTTAATTTCTTTGTGGTATCCAGCATTCAATCTTTGCCTACTTTTGTAAGTAAGCTTTCTACCGCTATCATAAATTTTATCCCCCTGCATATTAAAATGTTTGATGTGGCGCCCATCCAACTTGTCGCCGCCTGTCTGCATGTACGGATATTTAAGTCATTATAAACTGTTCTCAGCTCCTTCCTTCTTTCTGCTTTTACTGTTTCACAGACACACAGTAAATGGCACAGGGATTCAGTGTGATAACCACATAAGCGACATGCCTTTGTTTGGTCTTTATTTTTCCAGGAGGGCGCCAAGTCCAATGAATAATGATCTCCAAATCTGTATGCCATGAACCTCCTTTTTAGGAAAAATCGGAAGTGAGCTGCAAGGTACGGTTGTGGTTTTAGCCGTGTATAAGAATTTATTATGACCCATGCGTGGCGGCGTTTTAACAATCCCCTTTTGTCCTCCACAAAAGATAATGTTTTTGCTTTGTTATTGCAAGCCTTTTTAAATGTGACCTTTTCCAGCTTGCTGTTCCAAAGCCCATTGAGCTCTAATTCTTCTAGGGCTATCCTCAATTGATCCCCCCATGACTTTGGGATTTTTTGCTCAAGTTCTTGTTTTATTTCCAACCAGCATAAGTTGTTCAAAGTTCCCAATTCTGCTGCTCTGAATTTCCAGCATAGATTTACCATGGTTGCCTTCCTTTGGAATGCTTGGTTCTGTAGTCCGAATTCCAAACGAATTTGTGCTGGCGAGGAACCTTTAAAGAGATTAAATACAGTTTTATAAGCTTTCATTTGTAATTTATTTAAGATGTTGCTTTCTTGGCCATGCTAGGTTTCCAGACCATAGGACAAGGTCGGTAGCAATTGGGCTGCCATAATTTTTAAAAGATGCCCATATGAAGGGCTTTCCAGTTTCTTGGATAGTTGTTTGTAAGCAAATATTAGGGATTGTGCTTTTGCTGTAATCTCCTTTTTCTGCTCCACCATTGACAAATTTCTTGCCATTTTGATGCCCAAGTATTTATAAACTCTTATTTCCTCTATTTGAGAGTTCTTTGCGTACCATTTGTAGTTTCCTTGTCTTGGGCCTGCTAATCTTACCACCTTGGTTTTTGATTTGTTCAATTCTAAACCTTGGGCATCCATGTAGTCTATGAGTTTATTTATTGACCTTTGTAGCCCTATCGGAGTTTGACTTACCAGGACGATGTCATCTACTGTAAGTATTGAACCGGCTCGTTTGCCAGATTTGGTGGGTGCCCATTTCTTTGTTCTAGGTGACTGTTCAAATCTGCTAGGTATAGATTGAATACAGACACTCACACACCCATTGAGACGGTCATGCACTAAGTCACACACTCATTCTCAAGGTTACAGGTAGGAAATAAAAATAAAAAAACCTAGCTATTCACTCAAAAAACCAAAAGGTACAGGGATGTTATAGTTAGGAAACATAATTTAATAAAACATAGAAATTCCCTGAAAAAAACAGAGGTTTCAGGGACGTTATAGTTAAGCTGATATTTTACAAAACCAAAGAAATTTGGCCGTTATATTTAGCTGAGCTAACAATAACTCGCGCCCCCGCAATGCACTGCTGATGACGTCAAATATTACATCACTCATGACATTTCAAATGACATCACTTAATATCTGATGCACCTCCTCACACCCTAATGAACAAGTTACTTACCTTTCAGTAATGATATATCTGTAAGAGACATAGGTTAGTTATGGATTCTTCACCTTAGAATTACCCCCAGGTGTCAGACTGGATCCGCAGAATATTTTCCTCAGCAGTACCTCTGCGCATCGAAAGGTGGCATCGGTCAACTCCGCGTTAGTCGATGGCATCGTGATCGCTGGAATGACATCGCGGTATCTACTAAGACGCCGTCCTTGTGCACTGACGTCAGTTCTTTACACGACACTCCACTCCAGAAGTGCAGAGCCATGCAAGACAGTGACCACTGGTGCACAAAAACTAGGGCCCTGAAAGGGGAGTCCCTTACCCTAGAAATCAGGCTGCAGAACAGGGAGGATGAGTGGGGTGGTGATGAATCCATAACTAAACTATGTCTCTTACAGATATATTGTTACCGAAGGCAAGTAACTTGTTCATCTGAAAGAGACAGTTAGTTAAGGATTCCTCACCTTAGAATAGATACCCCAGCAATACCAACCCCAGTGGTGGGCCTGCGAACCAAGTTCACACCAGAAAGTCCAGGAGAACTGAACGGCCGAAGAAGCCGTCCCTCCGGACTTGGCTGTTCAGGCAATAGTGTTTGGTAAACGTGTACAGTGTAGCCCACGTAGCTGCCTGGCAGGTGTCAAGAAGGTAGACTCTACGTCAGAAAACAGTAGTGGCTGCCCTCGCCCTGATGGAATGGGCACGCAACCCACTTGGAAGTTCCTATTTCACTAAGGAATAGCAGATTTTGATGCAAAGAACAACCCATCGGGAGATGGTTTGATTTTGCACGGCCCGACCTTTCTTGGCGCCCACATAACCGACAAAGAGAGCTGGTCATCCACCCGGAATTATTTTGTGTGAAGGAAAGCGCACATTTTGGATCCAGACGGTGGAGCCTCTTGTAAGAAAGATTCTATTTGCTGATGTAAAATGCTTACGTAATTTGGAATGCTATGCTCTGGCAGTTGATGAAGCCTAGAGCTGCTGGAGGTTGATGTTCTTTGAAACTGAAATAAAGAAGCTTAATTTACACTTGTGTGGTGTAAATTACTACATATTTTGGCGACGAGGATAGGATGGTAGTGGAATATGTTAAAGGAAAGAGAAATGTGGTTGCGGATTGTTTATCCCGTATGCCTGTTAAAGATGATTGGCAAGACAAGGATGAGAAAGATAATGTTCATTTGGATATTTGTGAACTTACTGAATTTGCTTTAACTGAGGATGTTTGGCATAGAGCTGCAGTGGAAGATGATGAATATAATAAGTTGAAAGATTTAATTGCTGATAATTGGCATCAAGAAGGTGAGGATTTTCAAATATTGAAACAATATGGTGGGGTCAAGGATGAATTAAGTGTTTGTGGATTCAAGGTGCACCGTGCTGGGCATGTGGTTCCTTCAAGCAGTCTAAGAGCTAAATGAATTGATATGGGACACGAAGGACATTTGGGCAGAAGTCTGACCAAAAGAAGATTGAGATAGTTTTTTTGGTGGCCAGGAATGGATAGAGAGGTGGAGGAAAAGGTGAGAGATTGTGTAGTGTCTTCCAACAGTGATAAGAGCAAGGTAGTGAGAGAACCGCCTCTGTGTTGTATGGAGATTCCTGAGAAACCATGGGAACATTTAGCAATGGACTTTATTGGACCAGTGGAGACGTTGGGAAGACAGTCCCGATTTTTACTGGTCATTGTTGATTACCATAGTAAATGGTTTATTGTTAGGGCTATGTAATACATAACAGAGAATGTGATGAGAGTTTTACAGGATGTTTTTTATGGAAGAAGGGATTCCAAGCAGGATTACAACTGATAATGGAGTGCAATTTGTGTCATCTGGAATGGTAAGGTTCTTGGATCGTTTGGGAAACAAACATGAGAGAGTAGCATTGTGTAGGCCTCAGGCGAATGGTTTGGTTGAAAGAATAAACCGATTCATAATGGAAAATCTTCAACTCTCCCTGGCCAATGGATGGTATGGGCTCACAGAGTGACTCCACACTCCACTACAGGTGTTTCACCCTTTATTGCTCTAAAGGGTAGACAGCCTGCTACAAAGGAATCACCTATGTGGTTGCAGGATAAGAAGAGAGTTTGGGTGGATCGAGAAGCTATGAGATCTAGCGTGAGGGAAAGACAGTGTGTGAACAAACAGATGTATGATCACAAAAAGGGAGTGAAATCCACTCGCTGGAGGTGTGGAGACTGGGTAGTAACAAGGAGTGGAGGCATTGTAAAAAAAGGAGAGTAAGTTCTCTCAACCTAGTAGAGTGGTTGATGTAAACAAATGTGGTTGTGTTAAGAGGGTGGAAAAGAATGGAATTTTGGTAATTTGAGCAAAGTTACTGGTCCTGATTATTCTTAATGTTCACTGTATATTAAGAATGGAGTTTTAGTAATTTATGCAAAGTTAATGGTCCTAAATATTCTTAATGTTCACTGTATATTAAGAATTGAGTTTTAGTAATTTGAGCAAAGTTAATGGTCCTAATTATTCTTAATGTTCACTGTATATTTTATTACATTTCACATGTATTGTATATTTGTTGTGTTTCTTTAAAAGGGGGAAGATGTGTAAGAAACATTCTATTTGCTGATGTAATACGCTGAGGTAATTTGGAATTCTATGCTCTGGCAGTTGATGAAGCCTAGAACTGCTGGAGTTTGCTGTTCTTTGAAACTGAAATAAAGAATCTTAATTTACACTTGTGTGTTGTAAATTACTACACCTCTCTTCCTCTATAGTAGTATGCAGAGAAAGAAAGATGGTTGGCAACGTTATGGTCTGTCCAATATGGAAAGAGGTAACCACTTTGGGAAGGAAAGAAGGCCTAGTGCGGAGGACAACCTTGTACCGATGAACAGCCAGGAAAGGAGGCTTAGAGGGAAAGGGACTGTAGCTCACACACCCTGCAGGCAGAGGTGATGGCAACCAGAAAGGCAGTTTTAAGGAGCCTAAGAGGACAGTGATGTAGCGACTTGAAAGGAGCACACATCAGATAAGTAACAATCAGGTTCAAGTCCCACTGGGGCATCACAAAAGGAGTTGGAGGAAACAAATGAGTATTGCCCTTAAAGAAGCAATTTACAGTAGGGGACTTGAAAAGAGAAGGCTGATCAGGCAGCCGAAGGAAGGCCGAAATGGCCGAAAGATAACCTTTGCGAGCACCCAGAGCAGAGCCCTGCTGGGCCAATGAAAGAAGGAAGAGGAGAACCTCTGAAAGGGGGGACAGAAAGGGGATCTACAGTCATTGCTGTGCACCATGCCACAAATTTGTTCCATCTACAGGCGTATACCATTTTAGTGGAGCGACACCTGGCTGCCAAGATAACATTACAGACTTTGGGAGGAAGGTCGAAAGCTGTCAACTGTCGCCGCTAAATCCCCACGCAAGGAGGTGGAGGCTGAACAGGTTCGGGTGCAGGACCGTCCCCTGCTTCTGCGACAGATCCTCCCAAAGAGGCAGTCTGATCGGAGAATCGATGGCCATGTGTAACAGCTCGGGATGCCAGACTTTTCTCGCCCAATCCGGAGCCACAAGAATGACTTGGGCCTGGTTGCACTTGATCTTCTTCAGCACTCTGGGCAGAAGTGGTATAGGCGGAAATGTGTGTAGAAGACCGCAACTCCACTCGCGATGAAAAGCGTCGCCTAGCGAGTGCCGCCTTGGAATTTCTAAAACACAGAACTGCTGACATTGCGCATTCTCTTCGGTGGCTGTTAGATGTAACCAAGGCTCTCCCCACTATTGAAAGAGACCTTGCACCTCCTCCGATTGAAGGCGCCATTCGTGATCCATCATGCACCTGCGGCTGAGTTTGTCCGCCCTGGCGTTCAGAGAACCTGCCAGGTGTTGAACCACCAGACATATGCCCTGATGTTCCAGCCATGTCCAAAGGCGGCGGGTCCACGACCCCACCCCGCCCTATTTGTTGCAGTACCACATGGCAGTAGTGTTGTCTGTGAACACCTGCACCACTCTTCCCCAGACGGAAGGAAGGAATGCTTTTAGAGCAAGACGAATCTCCCGAAGCTCCAATAGGTTGATATGGAGCCGGACTCCACCGGAGACCAGAGGCCTATGATCTCCACCTCTCTCATGTGGCTGCCCCATCCCAGCAGAGATGCATCTGTCACCACTGTGAACTCTGGTTGGGGAAGGGAGAGGGATCTGCCATTGACTCAATCCCAGTGTGTTAGCCACCACTGCAACTGGTGTGCAGTGCCCTCCGAGATCTGGACGCATTCGGAAAGATTTCCCTGATGCTGTGCTCACTGGAACTTCAGGTCCCACTGCAGCATATGCCACCTGGCAGAAGGCCAAGAGGCCCAGCATCCTCAGGGTCATTCTGACCAAAACCTGGGATAGAGGCTGAAAGATAGGAATCATAGCCCAAATATCCCGGACTCCCTGCTCGGGCGGATAGGACCGAAACTGTGCTGTGTCCAGAATCGCTCCGATGAAAAGGAGCTTCTGAGAGGGGAGCAGGTGTGACTTCGGCACATTGATGGTGAACCCCAGCGAATGCAGGAGGTCGGCCATAGTCTGGAGGTGGGAGACGACAGCCTGGGGATAGTCCGCCTTCAACAGCCAGTCGTCGAGATAGGGGCAGACTGGAACCCCTGATCTGCGCAGATGAGCTGCGACCACCGCCATCACTTTCGTGAGCACCCGAGGGGCGCTGGTAAGGCCAAAGGGGAGCACGGTAAACAAAGTGCTCGTGGCCTACCATGAACCGCAGGTAACGCCAGTGGGCCTGCCAAATAGGGATGTGAAAATAAGTGTCCTGCAAGTCCAATGCTACCATCCAGTCTCATGGGTCGTGGACAGACAGAACCTGAGCCACTGTCAATATCTTGAACTTCTACTTCCGGAGGAAGCGGTTGATGTTCCTGAGATCCAAGAAAGGACGCAGGCCCTTGTCCTTCTTGAGCACCAGAAAGTAGTGGGAATAACAACCAAGGCAGAAATGCGCTCGATGACTCCCTTGGCCAAGAGAGCCATAACTTCCTGTTGGAGAAGGACCAGCTGATTCTCCGACATGCAGGTTGCATGCATGGAGGGTTAGTCTCAAAGGGGAGGGAGTAGCCCCTTCGGACTATCTGCAAAACCCTACTGCCCAATGTGATGTTGAGCAAGTGGGGGAGGTGATGGTGAATCCTGTCGCCCTCTGGCAGTTGATGGGCCTGAAAGGCCGAACTAGGAGGGGAGGCTTCTGCAGAGGGGACGCTGGTGGACTGGCCCACCCGCTGGCCCCCCAACCCACGGCATTGGGATCCATGTCGCCGGCCGCGCAGAGGCTGGACAGCTTGCGTAGGCCTGTGGCTCTGTGCAGAACGTTCTGGGGCACCCCTTCCGTAGCCACAAAAGGGGCGAAAAGCAGACTGTGCTGGGCGGGAGGTGGAAAGGAGCCCTAAGGATCGGGCCGTAGCCCTAGACTCCTTAAAGCGCTCGAGCGCGTTGTCTGCCTTGTCACCAAACAGGCGAGGGCCATCAAAGGGCATGTCCAAAAGTGTTGCTTGGACATCCCCTGAAAAGCCAGTGGACATCAACCAAGCATAGAGTCTCAATGCTACTGAAGTGGAAACCGTTCTGCCCAGTAAGTCGGTGGTTACTGGGCAGCCCACACCAGATGGTAAACTTCGCTACATCTCTCCCTTCCGCAACAGCACAGGAGAGCATGGCCCGGGACTCCTCCGGACACTTTGGCAGAACCTGAGCAACCGTGTCCCACACAAAGTGGGAGTAACAGACCAATAGACATGCAGTGTTCATCGACCCCAGTCCCAAGCTGGAGGAAGAAAACATCATCTTCCCAAGGTTGTCCAGCTGCTTGGATTCCCTATGAGGTGGTGCGTTAGGGAAGGCACCCTTGGACGTTGAGGTTTGGACTACCAAGCTCTCAGGGGTAGGATGGGAAGAGAGGAAAATGGAGTCGCCGGGGCAAGGGCGGTGGCGTCGGGCAATCACCCTGTCCACAGGAGCCCCTGTGTTGGGCTTGGACCACGTGCCCAAAAGGATGTCCATAAGGGCCTCATTGAACGGCAGCAGGCGGTTGAAGCACCACTGTGAGGAGATTAGTCCTGACCTCCACTGTAGGAAGCTCGAGGTTTAGGGCCTCTGCTGCCCTGCGCAACACCACTGCGTAAGATGCACCCTTCCTCCGTAGCCACGGAAGGGAGAGATAGCATGCCAAGGTCTGGGGAGGCAGACCACTGGCCTCACCCAACTCCTCTCTCCAGTCTGGTTCTTCCAACTGGTCTGCAAGAGGGTTCACAGACCCCTCCTCACCCTCTCCTGTGTGCCACTCAGGGTGGTAAGAAACATCAGGGGAGAACAGGGGTACAGACCCCTCCCAGTCCTGCTCACCCTCTCCTGTGTGCCACTCAGGGTGGTAAGAAACATCAGGGGAGAACAGGGGCACAAAAGTACCGGTCGGCACCGGTACTGACGTCAGACGATGTCGGTCCGGCTCCGTGCCCTCATCGAGGGGGAGGCCGGGGTCAACGCCGGCTGGGGACACAACCGGCATCAGAGGCAGTGAGGGTGTAGTCACTGGATTCAGCACCGTAGGTGTCACAAGGTCAACCGGTGTCTATCCGGATTGAGGCCTGGATCCTTGGGGGCCCTGCAGCGCTGAAGCCGCCAACATCGAAGGCCTAGCGCCCCCAACCGAGTCCGCGGGGCCCAAGGGTGCACCAGCGGAGTCTGGCTGCCCGAATATGGAATGTAAGGCTTCGTAAAAGCTTCAAAGCTGAGCAGGGGTCGCTCCGGGTCCCGGAAAGGGAGGGAAGGCCGGAGTCGACCCAACAGGCTCCGCGGGCAGGGCCGGATGACTACCTCCCGCATCCCATGTAGCATCGGGTTACAGACAGGGAGAACGCAAAGAGCGACGATGCTTCTTCGCCGCCTTCTTGTGCTCCGACTTATCCGAAGACTTCGATGACGATTGGTGGTGGTGGCGGCGACTCCGTGACCGGTCCCGCGACCTCCCTCTCGATCGGGACCTCGAACGGTGCGGAGCAGACTGCCAGGCTTCGAGAAGCTTTTGGGACCGCTCCCTTAAAGACTTTGGGTTCATGGCCCGGCAGTCGAAGCACGACTTCGGGTCGTGGCCGCTCTCCAGGCACACAAGGTGCGGGTCCGTGACCGACATCAATTTGTGACAGGAGTCAAAAGCCTTGAAGCCGGTCCGATGGGACATCCCTCCGTGCACCAGGAGTCAATCGAGTCAAAAAAGGTGTCGACAAAAGTCGCAAAAAAATTGAGTCAAAAAGTGACTCAAAGTACCGCTCTCTCCTTGCGCTGGCTGGCGCAGAGAAAGAAAGAACTGATGTCAGCACACGAGGGTGGCTTCTAGGTAGATACCACAACGTCATTCCGGTGACCAACGACGAATGCGGAGTCAACAGACGCCACCTATCGACGTGCAGAGGTACTGCTGAGAAAAAATTCTCAGGATCCAGTCTGACGCCTGGGGGTAATTCTAAAGTGAGGAACCCATAACTAACTTTTTTCAGATCCAACCTTTCATACACCCACTCTAAATTACAGACTATCATACATAAAACCATAGACACACCAATACCAGTTAGTACACACCCGCTCACTGATTCATGTCTACACACACATCCACTAACTCATACTGTCATCCGTACACGCAGTCACTCATCAATACAGCCACTGATATATGCACTCATACACCCATACAGACACTCGCACCACCACGCACCCTTAGAGTTACTCACACACCTAGTCAGTCACGCAAAGAATCCATCACACTGCAATTTACTCACCTATACAGTTATACACACACACACTCCACTTCACTTCTTCATACAGATAGTAACACATACTTACTCTCTTCTACAATCACTGACACAGGCACACACTCATCCATACAGTCACTCTCACAATCCCTCACTCTCACATATAGTCACTTATATACTCCCAACACTCATATGTACTGCCTTTCACATATGTAGTTACTTACACATATGCAACTGAGACATCCATTCACTCACCAACACAGCCATATGCACACTCACTCACTCATACAGCCCCTTGCAGATGCACTCATGAACCCATACACCCAGTGAATCACCTACAGACACATCCATGCAAGGAGTCACACACCCCACCCACCCCGACAGTCAGGCACCCATACAGGTACTCAAACAACCAATCATTAACCCATATAGACACTCATATAGCTGCTCACCAACCCATGCAGTAACTTCCACACCAACTGACAGACTGTTACAGAGATTCACACAGATTATTCATTCACCTGTGCATTCACTAATACACGTTCAATCACTCACTTATACACTCAGTGTTCGACTTGGCACCTTGGCGTGGGTCTCCCTTCCATTTTTTGCTGTTGCCTCATGAGTTTTTGCTGGTGTTAGATGCTCAGGGTACTGTGCCACTGCTGTCCAGGGCCACAGTGCAAGTGTTCCCTATTGTAAATTGATGTATGAATTAGTGATTCCATGATTGGATAAATCCAAATGCTGCTGGTGGGCTTGCCGCACTGGTTGTGCCACCCACAGAAGCAGCCTGTAAAAGTGTGTCTAAGGTCTGCCATTGCAGAGCCTGCATGCAGTCTGGTACTTTCATGCTGACTGGGCAAGTGCACCCACTTGCCAGTCCCTAAACCTTCCCTTTTCTTCATATCAGACACCCCTATGGTAGGCCCAAGGGCAGGGTGCATTGTAAGGATAAGGTAGGACATGCCCTGGTGTGTGTGGCATGTTCTAATAGGGAATTACAGCCATTTTCGTTTTTCACTATTGCAAGGCTACCTGTTCTCCATAGGCCAGAATGGGCAGTTTGGTTATTACATCTTATAATCCTAACCGACTCAGGGAACATGGTAGAAATCCAAATCTAGTATACCTGAACTCAGAATGATAAAATACATCTTTTAGTGAAGTTGGTTTTAACATTCTGTGATTGAAAATACCACTTTTAGAAAGTAGGTATTTTCTTGTCTAACCATTCAAATCTGCCTCTGCTAGGCTGTGTATTCCTTGTCTGGAGTTTGAGTGACAGGGCTGGGGAATTCCAGGAGACAGGGTGAGGTAGCCCAGTGATGAATAGAGAGATCTGCATCTAGATGGGAGGGAGGAGTTGCACCTGGGACCTGAATAGGGCTGTGCCTTCCCTCCACAATGCTGGCACCACCTCCTGTGGTGCGTCTGATGTCTCTGCCCTGCACTCTGAAAGGAAAGAAGGAGTCATGTAAACAAAGTGCTCAAGGACTGACCAGAACTAGTTTGGACTTGGTAAAGGGCCCTCAGAGGACAAAGGATTTTGGGCTATAAGTACTGATCCCAAGAATTTAGATCACTTTGGGAAACAAGAAGAAACCTTTGCTGAGGAGAGGAACCAAGAAGAAACGGAGGAGAGACTATCCCTGAAACTGGGGGATAAGCCTGCAGGGGTTGCCTACTGCCAAAGAGAGGAGAAAGGAACTGTGTGTGTACTTTTGCTCAACTTGTGAAGGATCTCCAAGGGCTTGGAAAAAAGCATGCCTCGTGCTGAAGTCTCAGGGACAACAGACTTCAACTACCATCTCTCCAGAGTTCTTTGGAAGGGCCTACTGCGGTTTTGGGCCTTCTGAGGGACTGCATGTCGCAAGGAGCTGGAAGCGCAACTCACGGAGAAGAAGCGTGTCGCCGTCGCAGCCATCGCATCACTGCACAAGGGTGTCGCCGCTGTAGCTGTCGCATTGCACTGCATCATGAGAAGAGTCTCGCATCGTGGAAGAAGCGTGTCACCGTCGCAGCCGTCGCATCTTGGATGACGCCGCTGTAGCTGTCGCATTGCACCGCATCAAGAAAAGCGCCTCGCATTCACGGAGCAGTGTGCCGCTGGAGAAGAGTGTCGCCGCCAAAGCTGCTGTCATCGCATCACTGGACAAGGGTGCTGCCGCTGTAGCTGACGCATCGAGCCGAGATCTCTCGCAACATCGGAGAAGCGAGCCGCATCAGGAAGATCTTCACGTCTATTTCTTTGCACCAAACTTTCATCGCATCAACATCATTGCAACACTTTCATTGCCCTGCGTGTCGCATCTAAAGGTACATTGACTTGAAGTGTTGCATTTAAGAACTAAAGAGAACTAAGCTAAACCGACCATTTAAAGTAACAGTATTATGGCTTTTTGTCGTTTATGGTCTTGTGGTAAATCTATATAAAGAATACTTATTTTTTATATAAAACCAGTGTGGTGTCCATCTGTAGTGTTGTCACTTGATTACTGTATGTGTTCCCAAATGCTTTACACACTGCCTCTGAGATAAGACTGTCTGCTCATGCCAAGCTACCAAGGGGGTGAGCAGGGGTTATTTTAGGAGTGTACCCCCTTAACCTGACTAGAGGAGAGGGTCCCTATTTGTCACAAGTGCCTACCTGAGCCAACTAGAGACCCCCAAGCCTAACACTCAGTCACGCACCTACTAAATAATTCATTCAGACACTCATACACCCACTCATTCTTCAATACACCTTGGAGTATTTATATTTATAACATTCTAAACTTTAAAAATTCACCCAGTCTCTGGATGATGTCATGAGTGATGTCTTTTGAGATGTCATGAGTGATGTCACTGACCATGCCATGAGTGATGTAATGTGACCTTATCAGCAGTGCATTGAGGGGGAATGAGTTATAGTTAGCTCAGCTAACTATACCAGCTGAATTCCTCTGATTTTCTACGAGTGAAATATCAGACTAAGTATAACGTCCCAGAAACCTCAGTTTTTATCTGTGAATTTCTAAGGTCTATTAAATGCTAATTCCCAACTATAAAGTCCCTGAAGCCTTTGGCTTTTTCAGTAAATACATATATATATACACACACACACCCATATATATATATATATATATATATATATATATATATATATATATATACACACACACACACACATACACACATATATATACGGGAATGTATGACCTTACATCGCATACATACATAAGGCAGCATTTTACATCACGTTCGTTACAACCCAAGTCGTTACAACGACTTGCGCTGGAGGGCGCTGGACTTAGGAATAGTATGATTTACTATTCAAACTCCAGTCTACGTACAGTAGGAAAGGTGTCGGAGTAGTAAATCATACTATTCCTTAAGTTAGAGCACCATCCAGTGCAAGTCGTTGCGTTGTAATGACCGTGATGTACAGGCATTGCGATGCAATGCCCGCGTTGTAATGGATGGCTCCCATATACACACAAATATATATACATACATACACATGATGAGCATATTTCAGAGCTTTCTATCTGAAATTTATATTCACTGCGTTCCAAGTTCAATAATTATGTTCTTACACACAATAAATAATCAATGCATATAGCGAATCTTAGCAGCTTAATATCAATAAATTAAACGGGAGCTTAAGATTGAGAAATTCCAAAATAAACATTCAATAGACTTTTTATAATGAAACCATAAATCCTTTGTTTACCTTGATCTTATATGTAAACAAAGGAGAGAGCGAGGATTCGAAGGGGGTACATACCTATCCCCAGGATAAAGTACAAGAAAAACAACGTGGACGAACCCACTAGTATAGTCGACTCACTGGTACTTTTTTGAGAGCCAAAAACCCATTAGATTTGTTAAAAGACCCCTCACCCAACAAGCTGGTTGGTGGCATGCTTCATCATCGGGTTCCCAACTAGGTAGGCGAGGTGCTAATTAAGTGGTGCAAGGTTAAAATTGTCTCTGGGAATCCTTAGTGAATAAAACTTTATTCCCAGAGGCCCAGGACAAGGCTAAAAAGGAAAAAAGGGGACAACTTCAAGATAAAATGATCTTAATTGTCAATGAGGTCTACATGTTTCAGCCGCGTAACAAATTGTGAGGCGTTCTACAGGACCAGGTGAAAAAATGTGAAGGTGTGGCAGAAAAACGGCACGTGTATAGTTATACAACACAGGCGCTAAGGTGTGTTGTGCATGCGGTGGTGTCAGTTTACTTACGGACCCACTGGAAAAATACTGTAAGAAAACAAGAAGAGGAGAACAAGTAACATAAGTACTATAAAATGCTATCTTTTATACAGTATGTACTATGCCACCTTCTATATTTTAGGTCATCTGGCACGTGTGTGAGTCGATCAATACTGCTGGGCTGGTCAGCAGTATGTGAATGCTAATTTTGTATACTGTGCTTAACTGGCACGCATTGCTATATTATAGGATGAGCTGCAGTGGTGAAAACGTGGCATGCCGATGTAGTGCAGTATACTGTAGAAGACAAGAAAACTTTTGAGGCACTCAGGGGTGCCTATCTGTGGAATATGGTGCTATTAGCTGTAAGATTTACTTCAAATCGTGGTAACACACATAAGAAACTGTCACAAAAGCAAAACAATGTATTTACACTTGCTACGTGTTAGAAGTAGCTTTTTGCAGGACCCGGGAGGGGGCGCCATCTGTAGTCACACACTGGGGGGTAAGGATAAAGAGTTTTGAGTGGTCAGGCTAAAAGAAGCAACTCAGGTTATGAGAAAGGCTGAGCCTCGAGAAATGAGCATCTCTTGTTGCCCCAGGACTGTTCGTATGGCTGTGCAGTAGTCACAAACTGGGGGGTTAAAAGTTAAATGAAGCATACAAGTTGATTGAAAAGCCGAGCCTCGAGCAATAAGCTTGTGTTGCCTGAGAACAGTACGTATGGCTGTGCAGTGGCTTGGAGGGGTTTCGGTAAAAATCAGAAAAGTCTTACTTCATCAAGATGATGCGTCCCGCAATTACACCTATTCCGGTCTCCTCGCAGTCCTGGATGGTAACGGTACCGCTGACAGGCGTCTGTTTTTAAACAAGCATTGGCATAGCCAATAGGTCTCGCTTTTGGACCTTATAAGCGTATAGCCATGCAACAGTTGCATAACTAAATACTTATAAGGTCCCAAAAGCGAGATCTATTGGCTATGCCAATGCTGGTTTCTGTTGATTACTGCTCTGTAGTAATGGCGGCGCACAGGTGCCACCATTACTACATAGAAGTAATAAACAGGAAAAAAAAACTGGCTCACAGAGAACATCAAAGCGGCCGCGAAAGTGATCGCGATCAAACATCAAAGCGGCCGCGAAAGTGAGGCGCCCGCGCACATGCACTGTAGCTCTAGGCTACAGTGGTAGCACTTTTTTGAGCCCTCACAAAAAGTCTCTCCAGACCAGCGCATGCGCTGGGTCAGGCGAGACCTAAAAAGGGAGTCCCGAAAGCTTGATCAGGAAGTTGCTAACCGACGTCAGGGCATCCACGCGGGTGCGCGGGACGTGGTGGCCGTCAGGAAACTAGAAGGCTGACCTCCATATGAAAACGGGTATTGGGAGGTAGAATGGGGATCTTGTGCGCATGTGCAGGAATGGGACTCCTCGGACCGTGATGTGCTGAAACAGGCACAGGTGTGAATAACTGCTAAATTTAGGACGATCGTATATTAATCTATGTTCCCAGGGTGTCTGGCAGATAATGCAGACATCTGTTTATAGTGGATCTGGTATCAATATGGTGAGTACTGATATCAATTGGGATGAAAACTATCTGGGCACCATGTGTAGAATAACTGTATACGTCCTAGAATAGGAATGCATTCTATTCTGGTGTTGCAATATCAGTCTTATATGTACTGATGTCAATTAACATTGTGGCTACCTGGATACCACGGGGAGAGTAACTCTGTACGTCCAGGAATGGGTGTAAATACAAATCAGTTTTGGCTATGACCAAGAGAAGAACGCAGAGTCCTAAAGAACGGCAGAGCATCCTGTTTCATGATGGAAAGGTGTCTAGACTCGCAAATAATAGAGTTCACAGGGGCTCTAGGGCTGGTCATGCGTGTAGTGTTTTTTTTACATCGGATATTACTCCGATGTTCGCATATGCGAGTTTTTATTTTTCGGCTGGTCATTCTGATGCATGTCAATCCGCATGGGAAGATGATGCGGTATATCACATTCATAGTACTCCAATTAGTATGTTGCCGGACATTCCATGTTTGCCTGGTCGAGATTCAGACTTTTGGTGGGTTCTGTCAAATGGCAAACACTGCAGTTCCCACATGGAAAGTGGCCTGTTAGGTTTGGGAGGCCCCAGGCATTGAGTACAGTAATTGTGGGTCAGATGAGAAAAATGTAGCGTTTGTAGAATTTCATGTTAGGTACATGAGGCATATTGGGGTTGAATAAATGTATGATCTCAAAATTGTAGACAGAGTCCTACCACACTAGGGGCAAAAACGCTCCCCATAGATGTACCGTACGTCTGTAGGTAGATCTCGCCCTCAATTTTAAAGTAATTTTCTTGGGGGTGTTGTAATTCCAAGTGGTTGTTTCCAGTGCCAGTTGTAATACTTCCAAGGTGTCATCCTGTGGCAAACTGGTGTATAGGCTCTCAATATCCAGGCTGACTAAGAATGACATCTCTGGGTTGTATGTGAGGGTGTTAATTTGACCAAGGAGATCTTTTGTGTCCTTAAGATAGGTGCTAGTGGACTGCACCATAGGTTGAAGAAAAAAAAAAAAATCGCAGTAACGTGAAAGAGGTTCTAACAAAGATCCAATGCCTGACACTATGGGACGGCCGGGTGGCGGGGTTTTGTTTTTGTGGATCTTGGGAACCGTGTAGAGGTACGGTATCTTTACAGCACTGGTTGTTAAGAATTGAGCTTCTTGTTTACTGATGAGGCCCAAGTTTTCTGCTTCTTCCACTAGATTCCGTATTTTAGTTTTGAGGTTGTCTTTTTTTTGATAAACAAATTTTTATTCATTTTACAAAAGGAATGCACCAGCCAATCCGCACCGTATTGCAATGATTGAGGATTACAATCACAATTTCCCAATACCCAACGTACAAACATCAATAAGGCAAAAGTGAGATGTAAACAGTCGAACCCCTCACAGTTAGACCCCCCCCCCAACCATTTCCCCCAAATTCTGCAGTATTTCTTGGGGCAACCCCATGCTGCATACATAACTTTCTCCTGTGTGGCGCACCAGTTCACCCCATTCCGCCAACGCCCCACACTTGGGGGTTCGGGGCATTTCCAAGAGGCCGCAATGTCTCTTTTAGCTACCACCATAGATGTAGTAAAGAACAGTTTTTCGTTGCATGACCCATCCAGCCCATCAGTGATGCACAAGAGCGTGTGTTTAGGGTCATGTGGAACCTCCCACCCCAGAACCTCAGAGTTCGTCTTCGATGCCCTTCCAAAATCCCGCCAAGAGGGGACAGGCCCAGACCATGTGGAAGAAGTCCGCAGGGTCATATCCACACCTGGTACAGGCTGAGGACGGACTAAGCCCTGCGCGACAAAGGCGTGCAGGGGTGAGATATGCGGCATGCAGATAATAGAGCTGCACCAAGCGCAGCCTAGCGGAGGTGGTGACCGTTCTAGGGGCCATAAAGGCATCACGCCAGTCTTCTTCCCCCAAGGGGCCCACCCAGTCCACCCATTGCGTCCGCAGTCGGTCCAAGGAAGTTGGGGTATTGTTAATCAGTGTACGGTAAATGCGGGAAATGACACCTTTCCCCAGGTCCCCAAACATAATCTGGGCTTCAGGCGGGCTATGATCTGGCAACCGCGTGCCTGTTGTGAGGTGTGAGCGTAGGGCATGTCGCAGCTGGAAGGTAGTGAAAAAATTGCGAGTGGTGCAGTGAGTACCTGGATTGGAGATCTTCGAAGGAGCGCATATGATCCCCCACCCAAACGTCCCCAAGCAGCGTAATGCCTATGAGGTCCAAAGCTTCGAAGCCCAGTCACTTCCTTGAGCCAGGTCCCGTGCCACAGGGGTGTACAGTGGATCAGTGTGTGTGTACAGCTGGTGTGTCACAATGCTGCCCGCCAGGCCAGTAACACAGAGCGTGTCACCTCCGGAAGACGGGAGGGAATCGGGGTCCCATATAGGAAGGATTGGATTCTGGCGAGGCCCAGCTCCCCTAGTTCAAGCCTACAGGCCGAATCAGACCACCCCCCCCGTTGAACCAGTCATGTATGGTAAGAAGTTGTGTGGCTAGGTAGTATAGGTAAAAATGAGTCATCCCCAAACCCCCGTCGAACAAAGGGATCCTGCAAGTACTGAGCGCTAACCTGGACCTACCCTTTCCCCATAAGAACTTGCTGGCTAACCCGTCAAGTTCACGGAACCAGGCCCTGGGAAAGCACATGGGGTGTTCTGAAGCATGTAAAGAAAGAGGGGAAGCACCAGCATCTTAAAAAGGGCCTCCCTCCCCATGGGGTTAAGGGGCAGCGACTGCCACCGCTGGAGGTCCACCTTGGCCCGCTGCACCAGTGGAGTGACGTTGAGGGCCCAGCTGAGCTCAGGCAGCAAGGTCACCCAGATCCCCAGGTATTTGAATGATTGACGACGTAAATGTATTTCAGACTGCCAGTCAAAGCATTCCCGTGAGAGGTGAAGGGGAACCAGAACCGATTTGTTGGGATTCAAACAGAGGCCTGAGGCCTGTTCAAAGGACTGCAAGTTACGTAAAACAGTGGGGGCTGGACCGGGCAGGATCTGCCAAGTAGATGAGGACGTCATCCGCGTAGAAGGCGATTTTATCCGGTTCAGTGCTGGACCATTCCCATCCCCGCACCCGATCGCGAGACCGCATCAAGGCCGCCAAGGGCTCCATCACTAAAGCAAAAAGCAGAGGAGAAAGGGGGCATCCCTGGCTCATCCCTCTACAGACCGAGAAGGGTTCCAACAGGACTCCGTTTACTAGAACACAAGCCCTCGGGAGGGCAAACAGAACTTTGACCATGGCCCGAAAGCGGGGACAAAGTCCCATCACGTCAAGAACGTCGTGAAGGAAGTGCCAGTCCACCGAGTTGAAGGCCTTCTCAAAGTCTACCAGGAGAAGCGCTAGGTATGGGGTGAGGAGGTGGCGATGGGCCAAGGCAGAGTGCAGTCTGCGAAGACAGTGTCGGGTCCCGCAAGAGGGCATCAACCTGCATTTGTCAGGGTGGACTAACGTAGATAGATGGGGTTTGAGGCGCTGGGCAAGGAGGGTGGCGAACAGTTTGACCTCAGTGTTGATGAGGGAAGATGGGGCGGTAATCTGCGCACTGTGGTGAGGGGAGTTGGGATTTAGGAAGGACTACAATGGTGGCTATGTCCGTTTCCTGAGGGAAGGAGCCCTTCTCCACTGCCTCGCGAAATAATGCGTCCAGGTGGGGGATGAGAACATTCCGGTATTGGGCATAGTATTCCTGAGGAAGGCCATCTGGGCCCGGTGTCTTACCGGAGGACACAAGAGTGATTGCGTCACAAATTTCCTCGCGGGAAATGGGGTGATCCAGATCAACTTGAACGGCGGCGTTCACACATGGAAGGCGGCCACCTTCCACGTCCATCAGATCCGTAAGGGACATGGTTGGGGCTCGGGCCTCGTATAGCTTACGGTAGTAGGCAGCAAAGGCTTGCACCATTTCCAATGGGGCATGACACGTTCACCCGTCTGGTGCCGCTATTTCTGGGATTATACGGTTCGCCCTTGGGTATGTGGCCAGGCGGTGAAGGAGCGAGCCATTCTCGTCACCCCATCCTTACACCCTGGCCACTGAGGAGTGCCAAAGGAGTTTGGCCGCGTCCAGCGACAGTTGCTAGATCTCCGACCGGAGCCGGGTCAGAAGTCTCCAGTTGGAAGCATCTGGGGATCGGGCCGAGGCACGTTCGAGGCGCAGAGCCTGCGCCTCCCGCGAGGTAATCTGTTCCTGTTGGGCTTGTCGCTGGAGCTTGAATTGACCCTTGGCAACCCCCCTAATTGTGGGCTTGCCCGCCTCCCATAGGGTGCCTGGGGACGACACGGAGCCCTCATTAGCGAGAAAGTAATGTGTTAGCTCCTACCTCACCACCTTCCTGAAACCCTTGTCTTGAAGAAACCAGGCATTAAACCTCCAAGTTTGCCGGACAGAGGCGGAGGGGAGACCCGTGCGGATCATCACTGGCGAGTGGTCAGAGATATCTCTCGGGAGAAGCAATACGTCTTGAATCAGTAGACAGTCCGTCGAAGGAACGAAGATGGCGTCAATGCGTGCCTGTGTGTGGTGCGCCGCTGAGGTATGTGTGAATTGTTTAGAATGAGGGTGCCATAATCGCCAGGCATCGCATAAACCTAGTGACGCAGACCAAGACCTCAGCTGCTTGGCCTGTGCAATTCTACCAGGGGATGGAGGGCCTGTCGTGTCAAGGTCAGGTGATGAGACCGCGTTAAAGTCGCCCCCAAGAAATGTGGGACCAGGGGGCAGGGACGCCAGGAGGTCAACAGACTTAGTTAGGAGCGTCGCCAGCATTGAGGGGGGAGAATAAAGGGACACCAGGTTAAGCGGGTTGCCATTTAGTGTGCCACTGAGGGCCACGAAAGTGCCCTGGGCATGGGGAGTCGTGTGGACCGTCACCAGAGGAAGGGAGAATCTCACCAGGATCGCCAACCCTTGGGAACCCCTTATGAAATCCGAGTGCCACACTCTATCGTAGCCATACTGCGTTAAGAAGGGAGAGTGATTACCCAGCAAGTGGGTTTCTTGTAAGAGTAAGATGTCCGCCCCCTAAGCGCTGCGCGTATCTGAGGACGTTCCATGACATGATGCGCAGGGGGGGCCTTTATCAATGGTGTGTCGGACATGGTGCTTGAGTTGGCAGTAGGACTACAAGTCTGAAAGGGAAGGCCCAATCTGTCTGCCCTATCGAGTGTACGTCAGGGTGCTTCGTGAATGCTGGTGTGGTAGAACTAAAAAACCCAAACCCAGAAACAGGTCCATCGGAGCATCCGAGGGGAGATCTGTATGTCTCATGGGGTGCAAATCCGGGTGCCATAGGAAAGCTGGTGTAGCGAAACTAAAGAAAAGGAAAATAACCAAAAATACAACTGAAACACGGGACAACAGTCCCACCCCCCAACCCCTCTCCCACCCCCCACCCCAGGAACGGAAGCATCTGTCACCCTAACAATAAATCAGTGAGTAACAACCAAACTAAAACGTTTGGGAATAGGGAAGCGTGGAGGACCCCTCTTCGCGTCCGGATGTGTGTATACGAGTCCATCGGGAAAGGAAGAAATTTTCTGGGTTAGAGCATCGTCTCCGGCCACGGAGCTAGGCCCAGCGGGCAGAAACCAGTGCAAGCCGGGTCGTGCTGGAGCATCGGGCTATGGAAGAGGTCCGATTCTGGAAGGTCGATCGCCGAGGGCCCGGGTGAAGCCCCCCCGCCGTCCAGGCAGCCGGAGAAGCCGGAGCGCCTTCCATTCGAGGGTCCTCCGGAGAGAGACACCGGTTGCTGTGAGTGACCCGGCGAGGAGGCCGAGCGGGCTCTTCTCTGCCCACAGCACCTGCGGGAGAGATTACGCTGAGGTTGAGGAGTGAAAGGAGCGGGGAGGTCAAGACCGCCCTCCGCCCTACCCGGGTCCAGCGCCTGATCCTAGGCCCGTAGGGGGCGCTCCTCCGTCGCCCAGGTCCAGGCCGCCGTCGATTTATCAAAGAACAGAGTCTTGTTCGCGAACACCACGCGCAGGTGAGCCGGGAAGAGGAGCCAGTATTGAATGTTGAGCACCCTCCGCTTTTGCTTGACCTCCCCAAAGGAGCGGCGCTGGCCCTGGACCTCGCAGGTGTGGTCTAAGAAAATCATGATAGCATTTTCGCTGCGCAGCCGCTGTTTGCGGGCTTCAGCCAGGAAAATGTCACGATCCTTGAAATTGAGAATCCGCATGATGAATGGGCGAGGGGGCGCACCCGGCGCCGGCCTCGGGGCCAAAGACCGGTGGGCCCGCTCGATCGCAAACCATGGGGCGAGAGAGCCCCCTGGGACCCACGACCGCAGCCACTTCTCCAGAAAATCCGACGTGCGACCCTGCTCCACTCCCTCCGGAAAGCCCTCCCTCCCTATTAGCGGGTCCAGGACTGATGTGGACAGGTGACCACGGGAGCGCAGTCAGTAATGGTCAGTGCCAGGCCCAGTAGGGTCAGTTCACCTCAGCTGCAGGTCTCAGGAGGCGCGTCGGGAGTGGGGGAGGAGGCGGGATGGAGGGAAAGGAAGCCGTGCTAACCAGGGCCCCACGCACCCGCCTGCCGCCAGACCGACGGCCGAATCCTACACCCAAACCCAGATGCCTCAGCACCCCCACTCCTTAGCTCCAGTCCAAGGCGCAGGGGCTCGCCGCCCACCACAGAGCTCCCACCAACTGCTAGTGGTGCCCGCAGCAGCGGTACAGGCCTCAGGTTCAGCAGGGGCAATCAGGAAGCGTGCAGGCCTCTCCCACGTAGACTCCGTAGGCCCTCCACTCCCAGAGATGTTGTTTGGGCCCAGGAGGTGGCGGGGGTGAGCACCGCCCTCAGGAGATCGCCCAGCGGCACCGGTGATATCCCCCCGTGGGATACCACAGCCCCAGTGGATCATGCAGCAGGCGGAGGCCCACGACACCGGCAGAGTCCGCCCAGGTCGAGGAGGGGGGGGCAATTGCCCAACCAAGTCTACAGCCGAGGCGCTATGAGGGCCCGTGGTGCCAATTGTTTCCAGTCCGGTCCCCGAAGGACGGCAGGTACCAGCCCAACAAATCTCGCAACTGTGGTGTGGTGGGGGCCCACGGCGCCAAAGTTTCTAGTCCGGGCCCCGGGGGATAGAAGGGTTAGCCCTTCAAGTCCTGCAGTCGTGATGTTGTGGGGGCCCGTGGCGCCAACGCTCGCAGTCTGGGACAGCAGGCCCCACTGCCTCCAGACGTGCACACCACCGGCAGAGGCCCGCGGTATCAGGCACACCGGTCCAGGTCACAGGGCGGAGACAGGGATCGTCGCCCCCATCAGGATGCCCCACAAACACCAGTTCTCAGCGGTAGCCGCGCTAGGCCAAGCCTCGGGAGCAGCAAGGAAGGCTCCGGCGTCCCCAGGCACACTGCACAGGCCCACCCGGATCACTGATTGCGGGCACAACAGCCCTCGCAGAGCCGAGTCACAGCAGGCAGAGCCGGGCCCACCTTGGAGGAGCGGGCATACCTTGGGCAGGAGCTTCACAGACCGCCAGGCACCGTCAATCCGCAGTCCTTTGCCGCCCTTCCGGCCGATGTCACCGCCGTCTCTCGGCGGTCATCCAGTATGCCAGCGCTCGGTGCAACCAGGCCTCGCAGGAGGGGGGTGGGGACCAGCCGATATCAGCAAAGCGGGGGGGGTGCCAATTACATCAGGGGCCCCAGCGCGCACGTGAGTGCAGGCAATCCAGGACGGCGGGCCGGCAGCGGGCCTGGGACCTTCGCGGCAGAGGCCGCCATTTTAAAGGTGCCGCGTGGCGGGTCCAGGACATCGGGGCTGCCCACACTGATCCAAATCGCCACCGCCGTCCCAAAGGGAGCGGGGCACTCGATTCAGATTGTCAGGGAGTCCCGATGGTAACGGATGGCTGAGCGGATGACGGAGGGGTCCGGAGCACACCTAAGGTGCGACCGCCATCTTGACGCTCGTAGTTTTGAGGTTTTCACTAGGGTCATGCTCCACCCTTTTGTAATTCTTGGTATAGTTAAGAAGGCGTCTGCATTCCTTGCGGTAGTCATCTTTATTCTGAAGGACAATGCCACCGCCTTTGTCAGCTGGTTTAATTATGATCATGTTGTTGGTTTTTAGGGTTTTCATGGCATCGAATTCCTTGCTGCAGGTGTTCATATATTGATGATTATCCTGCAGTTCCTCTATTTCATTGAAGACCGCTTGTTCAAAGGTGGTGATTTCGACTGGGATCATGCTGGGGGGGCGGGATGAAGGTGGATTTAATTTTGAAATTAGTATCCCCCTGTGTCTCTAGATTTGTTTCATTGGGAAGGTTTTGGAAGAAGGCTTTGAGCTTTAATTTACAAAAGAATTCTGCCAATTCACAATGTAACTTGAACTTGTCAAGTCTGGCGGATGGAACGAAGCCCAGGCCTTTGTTGAGGACAGTCTCCTCTGTAGGTGTCAGAATGTGAGACGAGAGGTTGTTGACTAAGCTCTGTTCGAGCTGGGTCCCGGTTGTTTTTCTTTTGTCTTGCTCCTTGTGTGAGCTCCTAGGTTCGGGTCTTCCTCCTAGTGTATTTGGTTTGGGCCTGTCTTTTGCGTCTGCCTCTTCATCGCCTGCCATTCCCTAAAAAAGGAAATTGTTGGTTTGTGTTCATATAGGGTGGCGGTGGACTAAATGGAGGATTCCAGCCGTACATCATTTGCTGGTTTATATGTGGATAGGGAGTCTGAAAGTGGGTTGGCCCACTGGTGGTAATGGTGGCCATGGTTAGTGCCAGTTGGTGTTTCTCCCTCTACTGCGTTGTCTATTGCGGTTACTGCCTGTTCTTGAGCCACTGTTCACAGATGAGTCCTCATTGGAAGAGCCTCCTGATGTGTCGGAACGTCTTGATGTTTATAGTCTCTGTCTGCATATGGGTATGTCTTGATGTAGGAGAATTTTTTCAAATCCTTCTGGAATTTCAGTATCTTGGATTGAGTGTGCTCTGATTGAAACTTTGGAAACCAATAAACCGAATCTCCAGTGCCATCTCTTTGACAAAGAGCAGCAGTGGATTTACCGTTTGTCCACTCATTTAACTGGCCTCAATGACAACATTCCGTGGAATGCCCTCAATAAACCACCATAGTAACACCTAGGGAACATTTACTTCGGTATACTCCTACCCAGCTGTTAAGACGCCCATTTTCACAATTCCTCTTCACTACTGAAAATTGCTTTTCCATTTTTTCTGTTCAATATCGATTTGATATTGAACAGAAAAGTGGGAAAAGCAATTTCAAAGCGAAGTCAAGGTTCATTCCCAGAACTCCATTTGTTGCCATTGATTGTTTCCATGATACGGTGACACAAAAGTTGGATAGGTTGAGGAGAACTGCACAACCAAAAATACTTGGCAAGAAATTCAATCTTACCAAAAAACACTAAGAAGCAGTAATCACTCTACAAAAGGACACATCCCTGGTCATCAAACCTTCAGACAAAGGCGGAAATTTAGTGTTATTTAATAAAGAGATGTATCAGGAGGAAGCACTTTGTCTGTTGGGAGATTGACGCAGCTATACACGAATCAATAGAGTGACCTATAATGCAAGTATTGAAGTTTTCCATACTTTGTTGGACAGTTGGAGCAACAAAGGAATTTTGGAAGAGGAGGAGTATAAGTTCATTCAAGTCGACCATCCCGTTCTGCCTACATTCTATCACCTACCAAAAGGTATATAAAGACAGAGAGCGGCCACCAGTACGTTTCACTGAGTCGTCAAAGGGGAGCCTTTTGGTGAAAGCTTCGATTTATGTGGCCACTTTCTTATTTCCCATGGTTAAAGATTTAAGCTCATTTTTTCAAGACACTACTGACTTTATCCGCCTTATACAGAATATCCAATGGGAGAAGATTTCATGCTAAGTACCTTAGATATTACCAGTTTATACACCTGTATAATATATGAGAAAATGCCTATCTGCATTCGAATATTTCTTTAAAAGTAGACCGCTACAATAACAAGAACACAATTTGATGTTATTATAAATCAATTCCTTTTGCTTGAATAACATTTTTCTGCTCTCTGGGCAACTGTTTTTGCTGATACAGGGTACGGCCATTGGCACGTGCTTTGCCCCCAGTTATGTGAACCTTTTCGTAGGCTGGGGGAGAAGCATATGGCCTGGGCAGAGCCTAATGAACAATGGGTGGAGAAAGTTGCCCTTTGGGCAAGATACATCAATTACCTCTTTGTGTGGCAAGGCACCCGATTGGAGGTTGAGGAGTACATTTCTATTCTGAATAAGAATTATTTGAATTTAAGATTTACCAGTCAGATGAGCAAAACAGAGGTGCCATTTCTAGATATTACTGTGTTTATTTCCAACAACAAATTATGTACAAAGCTATTTAGAAAACCGACGGCAGGTTACATGGGCAAAGTCAGCATCCATGCAGTTTGATCAATAGCATTCCCTTTGAAGAACTCCTGCTAGTCAAGCACAATTGTTCTCTATCGGCTGATTATATTGAAGTAGAGAGAGATGCTCTTACTAGGTTCAGAGAAAGAGGAGATTCACGAACAGTATTAAGAAATTCAAGTGAAAAAGTCCATATAGAAAGAAAGACAAGATCTTTTGACTCCAGCAAAAGAATGATGGAGAAGACGACACAAATGGAAAAGTAAGGCTGATACTCAATTTCTCCACTGAATCTAATCAGATTTGTGGAGTAATTCAGAGACATTGCATTATTCTCCAAACCAACAGGCTATTAGGGAAAGAATTACGCAATCAGCCGGATATCACTCATAGGAAGTGTATCCTTGAAGGACATTTAGGTCCACAGCCATTATGTAGAGAGACCCCTGAAAAAGACAGAGGTAACCTTTTTTATTCATGTACTAAATACAAAGCACGCAGAAGCAGCACCAAGGGGAAAGAATACAAACAAGCATTTGCAATACAATAGGTCTCGAATTTGCGAGAGTTTGTGCTATTGACATTGTAAATGACACTGCCTTTTATTTATATTTTTATGAAAACTTGCAAGTGTGCGCGTAAACACACACTTTGTAGATTTTCTTAACACATACATAAAAGGCATTGTCATTTACAATGCCATATTGCATTGTAAATGCTTTGGGCACGTTCACACTACATAAAATTGCTATAAATAAATACTATAACATTGCTGTGCCCCTTACCGTGGCTGCGGGGTATGCAGTGCTGTGAGTGTGTTAGCAGTGCTATGCCCGTGGCTGCAGGGCGTGCAGTGCCACTTCCCATAGCTGCAGGGCATGCAGTGCCACCCCACGTGTTCCCAGTCTGCTGCTCTGGTCCGGGGCTGGTCTCTGCCGGCCTCTGGTTCGTTGGGGATCTTCAAAGGGAACCGGTTCTTCCAGTCCGGTTCTCATTAGCCACCAGTGAAGGGGGAGGCTGGGCAGGGGCGGGTGTTAAATATCCCTGTCTGCTGGGGCTTGTGTTTACTGCCTGCGAGGTGGCGCAGGGCCAGGGGAGCAGCTGGAGACAGGGGCCACTGGGGCACAGGTAACGAGATTACAACTTCAGTGCACTGGCTTTAAGGCACCATTGTTTGTGGAGCTGTGCATTTCCACATGTGGTTTTATATCGGAATGGAAGTCACTTGTGCAGCGCATTGATGTCCTAAGAGTGCTTTGGCGCTAGACACAAATATATTTCATTTATTGTTACCTGCCAGAGCTTTTTTTACTGTTTATCACAAAAGCAGTAGGGCCTTGTTAGAGGGAGAAACAAAAGTAAGACGCGAATGCTGAAAAGCTAAAGTAAATACCAACAGTTGTAAATACAGCACGAGGGACATGGTCAAGACAGGTTATAAAGCATAGGTGGGGGCATGTATTGTTGCGGTAGGGTGGTGTATCACAAAAGCACACCAGTGAAGGTGGGGGCTGGGCAGGGGCGGGTGTTAAATATCCCTGTCTGCTGGGGCTTGAGTTTACTGCCGGAGAGGAGGCGCAGGGCCAGGGGAGCGGCTGGAGACAAGGGCCACCGGAGCACAGGTACCGAGATTACAACCTCAGTGCACTAGCTTCAAGGCACCATTGTTTACGGAGCTGTGCATTTCCACATGTGGAAGAAAAAGTTGTGTGCTTTTAGTGTGTGAAAGGGCGCTGTGAAGGTGCAGAGGAGGAGTGGGCGGGAGGTTGCTTTATACCCTCTGGGTTCACATGGAGTTGGCTGAGGCAGAAACCCCAATGGAGAGGGAGAAAAGGGTGCTAATCAGCAACGAGGGAGGAGGTCCTGACTGCAGCCCGCATATCGCTTCTGCTGCTTTACAATTTGACCATCAATTAGAGAGAGGAAGGAAGGCGCAAGAAAATGTGCCGCTTGTGTTGGAAATGCAGCTCAGCTGGGCTGGGACCCAGGCCCTCCCCACTGCATCACCGTCTCCCTGGGAACCTCCAGCCCAATCACAGGATGCGGCCGCAACTTTTTTTTTTCCATGAAAACATTTTAAACTTTGATGAACTTGCATGATTGAGCTTTCTTAAAGCAGCAGGGCTAGACGACCCCTCCCCACCGTGACCCGCCCCCACTCTAAACCCCGGAAGGCAAGTTCCCAGTCACACGCTGTTGTGTTTGATAACAAATACAGCGGACCAACGCTCTCCAGTGATGTCATCAGTGATGTCACTGACCATGTCATGAGTGATGTAATATGTGACATCATCAGCAGTGCATTGCGGGGGCGCGAGTTATAGTTAGCTGAACTAACTATAACAGGGGAATTTCTATGGTTTTGTACGAGTGAAATATCCAACTAACTATAACTTTCCCTAAAACCTATGTTTTTTCAGTGAATTTCTAAGGTTTTTTAAATGCTAATTTCTAACTATAACGTGCCTGAAACCTATGGTTTTTTCAGTGAATATATATATATAGAGAGAGAGGGAGCGAGAGGGGGAGGGAGGGAGAGAGAGAGAGAGAGAAGAGAGAGAGAGAGAGATAGAGAAGAGAGAGAGAGAGAGATAGAGAGAGAGAGAGAGATAGAGAGAGAGAGAGAGAGAGAGATAGAGATAGAGAGAGAGAGAGAGAGAGGGAGGAGGAGGGACAGAGAGAGAGAGGGGAGGGACAGAGAGAGAGGGGAGAAAGGGGGCGAGAGAGAGGGGAGGGAGGGGGCGAGAGAGAGGGAGGGGGCGAGAGAGAGAGAGAGAGAGAGAGAGAGAGAGAGAGAGAGAGAGAGAGAATGAGAAAATACATGACAGTTACTTGTGTAATGAGGTCCCATTAGCCATATTGCCATTGAGGGGTTCTAGTGACATCATAAACTACCAGGCCGATAACTTGCTGTATGGTAAACGTCACCAGAACTCCTAGATGGCAATTTAGGACCATTTTACACTTATCCCTTATGTAATTTATATATTGCATGTCTATTTTGGGGTAATTAGTTTGAAAGGCTTTTCTCTTTATAGTGAAGTTAACAATGAGCACGGATTGGGATTAGAATGTTTAGTTCTTCTTTAGCTGTCATGTATACGTTTTTTGATAAAACAATGGACAATGCTGAAGGCAACTTGATTTATGCAATTCTGTGTGCAGTGTTTACCTATTTATTTGCATTTTTTGCAGATTTCACAAAAACGATGGTTGTAGCTGAAATGGATAAAAATGATAAAGAACATGTGCTGCATAATTTACATGTTTTTATTGCCACATAATTTGGTCCTCAGTGTCACATAGTATCAGTTGCCCTGAAATTGGAAAAGCTCTGCAGACTGCCTGTCATTTTGATGATGAAATCCATATTTCAGAGCGAACTGTGACATATTTTTCCATATTTCACAATTCTTGTGAAATATTTTTATAACGCTGCCTTTTGTGTTCTAAAAGCACAGAAACAACTGATGTATGTGAAATAACCTAAAACAGGAGTGATGCATTCCACACTTCTGGCAATAAAGAGCATAGTACCCTTGGTGCAGATCTGCATCTAAGGTGCATTGCAATCTGCAAATGTTGTAAACATAAGTGTTTAACACCAGGACCACAGCACAGTCTGCAGAGGGATACAGTCTTGTCCAATAGACTTGTTAGGATGGGATCACTCAAATGTGAGAAACAAGAAGGTTAGTGCTATGCAATAACATGGAATTTAATAATCTGGCCTCTGCTCTAAAGCAATAAATATGTATTTTATGTGCTTGTTCCAATATTATATTTATTGGGTAACATTAACACAAAGACATATATATGTGTGTGTGCGTGTCTAAGCGCATGTAGCACGTGGGTTATGATCCCATTATGCCATCTAAGCGTAACATATAAATAAACAAGGCATGGGATTTACCACTAGGCCTTAACTCACATATTACCCTTTATGTTTTTATTACACTACATGTAAAAACAAAATCTAGGCTTCCTATCTGTTGAAATCTTTCATCTGTGGGAAGTATGTCCTTGCAGTACAGTTCATAAATATGACATCAATGCTTTAAATAGGCAGGGTCTGTCCAGTAATGAGTACATGTACTTCCTTAATTTGAAAGGGGGAGTACCTACACTTCGCAGCGCTGCTTCAATACATCAGGTACTCCAAAGTTTGAGTAACTGCATTTTTACATTTCAGTTTAAAGCACTAATGACATCCTTTTCGGAAATATCAGGTGTTGTTGGTGCCTTAGCGATACCCAAACATGAAATGTAAGTATGTAGAAGAATGGGCCCGGCCTGTAGGTAGCAAAATAAAGCAAAGATCAGGATTCACTTGCGTCTGGGCCCCAGGGCCACTGCACGTCTTGTACCTTTGACAGCTACACCTCTGCTGGGGTCTTATTATACAGTATAGCTGGCACAGAGCAGAGCACCCGTGTTTTTTGTGTTCGCAGTGTTTAAAGCACATGCATTTAACTTGGAATTTCTCTAGTTGGTCATGAACCGCAGAAAGCACCGTTCAGAAACAGTACGTTGTAATCGCTTCTGTTTCAGAACTTTTGCTGTCTGCAGCTAATTTACTGGCTTGGAGTTATTCTGTGTTAAATGTATGTGCACGTAAAAGGCAAAAAAACACAGGTCATCGGCGTGCACCTGCTTATGATATAGGCCCGATTGGTCAAACTGCGCAGTGGCATCGATGTAAACGTGTTCCACTTATGTTAGGGTGACCAGGCCGCCTCGGTTTGCCGGTACAATGGCGGTTATTAGCAGCTGTCCCAGCAGATTTCAGCAAATTGTCCTCTTGTTTCAAGAGAGGGTTGATTAAAACTGAGGGTGGCAAGTTTTTATTTTTTCCGAAGCAGGACTAGTGCAACTGTTATCAAAAATCAATTGAATTAACAGATAACAGTGGGTTTAAAAATTGCACTTTATTTCCTTAGAGCCACGTCTGTTTTTCTGTGTTTATGAGCGCTCACATTCTGTGCCCCTGTCTGCAGGTGGCATTGCAGTCTGTGGAGAGAGCGGCTTCCCCTCAGCTGCCCTCGGGCCCAGGAGTGACTGTGAAGAGGGGACTCATGGGGCACCCCGTGCTAACATGGAGGAGACCAAGGGTGCAGCAGGGGCTGGGGCACTAGGATCTGAAGGCCGTCTGCGCCCCAGTTATGGGTGTATTTAAGTACTCAACCAGGGCACCGGGAACCGCATTTTATTGCGTGCATCCGTGCCCTTGCCTTCCTTCTTACGTCACTCACTGGCAGGGGCGTAGGAGACACTAAAATTCTGGGGGGGACAGGGACAACCTTGTGCACTTTCCAGTGACCCTATACAAATCACCGCCCGTTAAACAAATACAATTGCATACTTTCGAAGTGAAATATTGAGAAAAGCAGGCATGTAGTCACAGTTTGCATGTATGCTTTATTGTTATTTACATTCATATAGTAATGAGACCAAATGTTTAAAAAAAACATATATATGAATCTTGCATCTTAATGCACAAAGCAAACAAAGGCCGCTGACTTAGGGTGGGGGCGTCGTGTTTGCAAGTGCATTATGGTTTGAAAAGGAGCTGCTGCTGCATTCCTGGTCTCCAGCAATTTTCAGGCAACAATAAAAATGCGAAGATAACTTTGGTGATTAATGTTCTTTTTTTGAGAGAGATCGAAGGCTCGCCTAGTGAAAGTTTTAATTCAAAAGGTCAGTGAGTTAGTGCTTTTGTCTGAGATATTCTTTTGGTATTTGAAGTTTATAAGTTAAAATCCTAACATTGAACAGTGAGCTATTAACCGTCATCAAAGAGCTGCATAAAAACTTCAATGTATAGATTAGAACGTTATGATTTTTCCCCAGTCTTTCCCTATCCTAATGTTGGAAAATGGGTTCATTAGGATAGAAATCAATTCTGATTATTGAAGAGAACCCCCCAACCATGGTGTTATGTTTTACATTCTGAGTTTGTGTTTCTCTAGTGTTGCAAAGCCGCCCTGGGCACTCCCCAACTTTTTGCTGACTGGTACTGGTGGTACCTGACTGACTGACCCTGGCCTCTACCTAAACAGCCATTGCTATTCTGAAAGAGGCACTTAAAAATACAGTGAAAACACCTACATACACTAGGGTGCACTATGGGTTAGGGTACCCCTATGATTGGCATGACCTCTCCTATAAGGCCCTAGTACATAATAGGGCAGGGGGATTAGAACTACTTTTAAGTCCCGAGAATATAATAAGGCATGGCAGTTTAGAGGCCAGCAGCCCTTTCTGCGCTTGCATGTGTGCACTGCTGAAGCCTGAGGTCAGTTTAAAAGTAGCCCTGTGTTATAGGGCTGCTTTTAAAATGCAAATTGTGCCCAAACTCGACTTTTGGGTTTGGGGAACTTACAAATTGATCAACTACAATGTTGGGGCAAAACTAAGTGGAAAAATGTTTTCCACTTAACTATGGCTGTATCATATTTGCCACATAATACATCATCTGCTGCATAATCTAACGATTTCCTCCAAAACTATTTTGTAGCTCAAACGGATCCCAAATTACTAAAAGAAATGTGACTTGTGTTGCTGTGAAGTTTAGGGCCCTTTGCAAAGGTTAGTAAAGAAAACAATTCCTAAGAAAACAATTGGTCCCAGACACTCCTAATGGCACTCAAGTTAATACCTGTAGGAGAGTGTAGTATGCAATCAATTCATACAACCGAAAATGTATAATGTAAAGGCACATTCAACAGGGAAATCTCATAGATAAGAGGCCAACCAAAGTCAATTAAATTGCAAACATCAAATTATTTCCCGCTGAATCATATTCATAAAATGCAAACTTAGGGGCTGACTACGATGGCAGGCGGACTTCAGTACCACCGCCATCGAATCGGGGAATGGGACCGCTGGTCTTCAAGGTGGAGGTCCCACGATAGGCATTACAATGCGACTGCCACTACGGTGTTCGCAGTGCCTATCTTTTATATTGCAGCAAGTGCTGCTGGCTGCATCATCCGCCGCAAAGTAAAAAAAAAAAGGAACATGTTAAATATATTGGTGCCTGCCACATGGTGCAGTGATATGTTGTGGGGCATCATAGATGCCCCCCAGGACCCATGTCTGGGGGCCAGGGGTAAAGGGGCCTGCTACGGGCCCCAATGTCCCTTTCGCCAGCATTTCCATGGCAGGTGAACCGCCATTGATAAGCTGGCGGGTAAGGGACATCTTAATCCCTGCTGCGGTGCATGGTAGGCACCACCAGCATTGTTGGAACCACGAGCCCCTCCACCACACCGGCGGGCTCAAGAAGCCCGTCAGGTGCATGGTGGTTGGTCTTTCCGACCGCCAGGTAACCACCCGCCATTGTAATATGGCGGGCTGTGATGCAGTCACCAATGGCGGTGGGACCGCCACCGACGGGGTGACGTGGCGGTCCCACTGCCATTATAATCACCCCCTAAGTTTGGTGTGCATGCAAATCCTACATTGCCAACCCCTGGCAAGTTGCACTGCTAGTGCTGGAAAAAGGCCAATGGAGGTACCAATGGGTGAGGTGGACTGGCCTCAAGGGTCTTGTGACCTCAGTGACAGATTCACTGTCGATCTAGGATGTGCTTCTTCATATGCCTGCCCGTAAGACTGGAAGTGAACTGCAGTATGGATTGTGGTGGACAGATCCACCTGCGGGTGCTAAGACACCTGGGCTTCTAAGGTCTATCGGGCCTTCTAAGGTGTAGCATCGGAATAAGCTCTGTCAGGAGTGTGGTATGGTGAACTGATCATGAAGGTCTGAACATGGTTCTCCAGTTTCAAATTCAGCAGCTCTGGCCAGAGTGCCACATTCTCTCCCACACTGAACACCATACTGCCCCACTGAGAGAAACTCGCACTGCCTTCAGCACAACTCAATTGTGCTGCGACTAAATTCAAATTATGCACTAGACAACTGTAAAATGCTGCCTGAAAAAAAATGAATAACACCCTGGAAAAAGCAAACACTCATAGGGAATGCAAGAATAAGTAAAGCATGTGAACTGTAATCAGAAAAAAACATGGTTACCTTAACGGTTTTAAACTCATTATTCAAAAATCAGTAAGTGATTTTGCCTGAAAAGTTCAAGACATGGCTACAGGGCCAGGAAGGGACCCCTTTCAATGTCCATTGCTGATTTTCTTTCAAAATGTATGCAGTTTGGTTTAAAAAAGACCACATCCCCAAACACAGAGCCGCATTTTATAAGCTAAAATAATTAAAAAGTTGAAAACGATCATATTAAACGTTTCCACTCTACCCATCAACCAGGTATTGCAGTCCCTTTAGGAATGGCGCACTTCCCCACCCAGGGAAAACAATGTTGTTCAAAGAAAGAAGATAAAAAGAAAGTAGCGCTTTCACTGGCAAACTCTGTAAAGTGGCGCTAATGTGTGTGGGTGTAAATAACAGTCTGGCCTGTCTGCTGTCCACTCTGTATTGCTTTATTTAGGTATTTAACTATTTTTTCTCTCCATTCCGAGGTTTTTCTTTTCAATAGAAAACGGTCAGAAAATGAGGACATTTACAGCCAAAGTGTTCAGCCTTTTTTTTGATCCAGTTCACAGGGGAACAAATAAAGAAAAGGAGAGGCAAGAGAGAGTACCTTAAGAGCTGCCTCTTGAAATCAGCATGTAAGCAGGAGCGAGACTGAGACAGAAAGAGATGGAGGAATAAAGAGAGGAGGGCAGCCGCCAGAGGCAGGTCAGGAGGAGTGGACACGGTCCTTTGCATGAAGGAAAAGAGACAGCGTTTATTTTTTCTCCGTTCTCTGCCCTTCCCAGAACGGCTGAGCCTTCCTGCAGCATAACAAAAGGCAGAGGGCGGGTGGCCTCTGACTCCAGGCAGGTCAAGTGCAGGGCCATTAGGTAGCGCTTTCGCGTGCTAATGGCCCTGCGATAACAGAAGGGAGAGGGGAAATTCCTTTGTCCCCTCGTCCCCCCCACCCTTGTCCCCCGTGTCCCCCCCACTCCAAAATCTGGGGGGGATATATCCCCCGCGTCCCCCACACTTCCTACGCCCATGCTCACTGGTGACACACACATGTCACCAAAAGGCATCACCGGCTAACATGAAAGGGCCCTATAGTTCCTGTAGGTGGCAGACTTACAGGGTGTTAGACTCAAAGAGCGCACTAACACGAAGAAGCCCACAGTACAGGGTGGTCCCAAACTCACCTTTGAACTCACTGGTGACACCACGTGCTGAGACTGAAGGCAACCTGTAGTTGGGCCGTGGCTGGCTCACATGGTATGATAACAAAACGCTGTTTCGTTTTAACAGATTTCAGAGCTGTTCCAAATGCCGGTTTACATTCTTTAATGTATGCCTCGTCCCTTTCCGACGAGCTACGAAAGGGTGGAGTGGAATGCGAACCAGAGTTAAAAGTGGCAGAGATCATTCGAACATTCCTCCCATCACCTGCGAGTTGTTTGTATTCGTCAGCAGCCCCCAGAAACAGGGTTTCTTTGACAGTATTTTTGAACTTTATAAAATACTTGACAGTTAACACTATTATTGCATTGGCTGTGTTGCGGGTGGCCTAGGTTGCTGCACACTTGACCAGTGAGGGAATGTCGGCTGCTTTGTGTGTCCTCTACAGGATTGAAGAGGGGGGTGGTTAATACTTTTAAATATGCTGCCTAAGGCCTATATTGAACTCAAGAGCAACAAATTACCTCCTTTCAGCAAAGTCATTTTCTGATATTTTTATGGGTCTTTGTGGGATCATTTTCAATGAAGAAGTTGCATTTTTCACAATTTCCCGTATTACTGTATTTCACCAATGAGGTCAAAGTGACTAGTGAGACATGGACAACGGAGAGTTTAAATTGGCTATTTGAGGTCAGTGTAACTTGTGAATGAAGGCACAGTCATGAGGCCGCAGCCACCAATGAGGTCAAGTCCATTAGTGAGGTCACAGTCGTTTTTGAGAACACAGCAATTGATGAGGTCACTAGTGAGATCACAGTGATAAGAGAGGTCACTGGTGAGGTTAACCTCACAGTAATTAATAAGGACAATCACTAGTGAGGTCAAGGTAATTGGTGAATTCTTAATCACTAATGACGTCACAAGCAATGATGAGGTCTTAGTCATTTGGGAGTTTACTGTTTATAATGAGTTGAGGCTAGATTCCTGCCTCATTGTGGGCAGCAGCTGAGTGCCAGCCCGCACAGACTGCGCGTGCTGTCTTAATTTCAGACACTTCTATTTAAAAAGAACGCAATAAATCACAAAAACAAAAATACCACACTTCCAAAGAGAAGAACACAGCGATAAGGGACGGATTAAAGAGCAAGTCGTTTCTACCACGCTGTACATTTGAGCTCAGCTCTGGAAGTCGCCATCAGTGCGCCTTGAATGTCAGTGTGCATAACGAGGCGCAGATCGCGCTGCAAGGGGCTGCTTCTTGAATAAACTCAGTGGTCAATGTGGGGGAAAAAAGTAGGGGAACTGTGGGCGGATAATCAGAGAGCGGGAATAACCCATGGATTGGATCAGTGGGCGGAGCCAGAGGTGTGGCCAGAATGCGCAGACATCCCAATTTTTGGTATTTGTTTGGCATTTTCACTGCCCAGTTTAATCAACCAATGGATACACATGATTATTTAAGGTTATAATGAGTTATTGACATTAAAATACATTCACAAAGTGGGGTATGCTTCTAATTACAGAATGTCCCAAATAAGATAAAATGTGGAAGCACAAGCCATTTGTCTCCGAGCCATGGAGTTTCTGTCATCAGAACTTCTCCCTTTTTCCACAATAGCAGTTCAAACATGAATGGCAAAATACCCTAGCTTGCAAAAGTTTTCTATATAATTATGGCTCTGCCATATTTGCCTCATAATGCAAGATCTGCTGCATGATCTGACCATTTAAACTAATAAATTGATAGCTTATTGCAAAGGTTGACTGATCACCTTTCTCACTGCAGCATGTGTATGTTACACTGTTACTAATAAGGCAAAATCTTCCCATAGACTGTTAGGATGTGTACACATGCTAAAATAATAAAATATCAGAAAATATACTGCATTACACTGCAGCCTTTTTTTATGCATAATTTAGTCAACACTGCAGCATACTTTTGTCCTCTTTGGCTGCATAATTAATTCCAGTGGCCCCACAGCAAGCAGCACATGTTGAAAGTGCTTTTGAATGAAGCAGAGAGACTGTGACGTTTGCGAACTTAGTTTGGTGTGCGTGCAAATCCTGCATTGCTAATCCCTGGTGAGTTGCAGCTACTACTGCTGAAACAAGGCCAATGGAGGTACGTATGGGTGAGGCAGACTGGCCTCAAGGGCAGGGCTGGCCTTAGCACTGGTGGTGCCCTGTGCATTAATGTTTGTTAGTGCCCCCCAATGACCACCTCTGCCATGGTTTCCCTCACTACCACCCTTTAACAGTGCCCCTCAAGTCTCCATACCCACACTCTCTCTCAGATGCATTTAATTTGATTTACAGCACCAGTCATACAATTGTAGGGTGTCAGGGCACTTTACATCACACACATTACACAGAGACAATCAATATGTGTGTAAATCACTGTACAGAAAATGTTACATAAGACTAAGGACTACAAGCTGTAGGAGTCACATGACAACCATACTAGTAGGTCGTATAGCTTAATAGCGATTGGTCTGGAGAAACACAAACTCAGAATTTAAAACGTAATACCATGGTTGGGGGTTCTCTTTAATAATCAGAATTGATTTCTGTCCAAAAGAACACGTTTTGCAACATTATGATAATCAAAGACAGGGGGAAAAAACATAACGCTCCAATTTATACCTTGCAGTTTGTATGCAGCTCTCAAATGACAGTTAATAACTCACTGTTCTGTTAGGATTTAAATTTATAAACTGCAAGTAACAAAAGGATCTCTGACGAAAGCAGTAGCCCACTGACCTATATTACATTATGTGCACTTTGTGATCTGCATTGTACATGTTCTTTGCAGCAGGCACATTAAACCTCTGAGCTACCTTTCCATGAGTCAAAACTTCCACTAGACAAAGTTCCGATCTCTCTCTAGGAAGAACATTAATCACCAGAGTCATCATGACATTTTTATTATTGCCGAAAATTGCTGGAGGCCAGGAAGGAGGAAGCCATAATATACTTGCAAACATAATGCCTCCACCCAAAGTCTGCACCCGGTGTGGTCACACCGGTTGCACTGCCCCAGAGATGGCCCTTTAAGGGTCCTGTGACCTCAGTGACAGAGTCACTGCTGTTCTAGGGTGTGCTGCTTCATAGGCCTGCCCACAAGACTAGAGGTGAACTTCGGTATGAATAGTGGTGGACAAGCCTTGAAAGTTAACCTACACTTGTCATGCTAGGGTCCACCTGCTGGTGCTAAGGAACCAGGGATTCTAAGGTCTTGTGAAGCCTTCTAAAGTCTAGCATGGGATTGTGCTCTCTCAGGAGAGTGGTCTGGTGGACTGGTTATTAAGGCTGAACCTGGTTCCCCATTTCCAAATTCAGCAGCTCTGGCCAAAGTGCCACATCCTCTCCCCAACTGAACACCATACTGCCCCACTGAGAAAAACTCACACTGTCTTCAACTACAACCCAATTGTTGCCGGCTATAAACACCTGGATGCGGATCAATTTAAATTACATACTAGACAAGAGCGATATGTGGCCTACAAAAAAAAAGTAACAACATCCTGGAAAAAGCAAACACTCATAGGGAATGCAAAATTTAGCAAACCATGTGAAATGTCAGCAGGAACAACATGGTTACCTTAACGGTTTTACACTCACTATTCAGAAATCAGTGAGTGCTTTTGCCTGAAAAGTTAAGGACATGACTACAGGGCCCTGATCGGACCCATTTCAATGGCCATTTCTTATAGCCTTACAAAACGTAAGCAGTATGGTAAAAAGACCACATCCCTGGACGCAGAGCCGCGGTACACATTTTGTTTTTCAATCCACACATTGCAGTACCTCCAGGATTGGTGCACTAGTTGCAAACCCAGGGAAAACAAAGACAAGATAACAAAACTAGGGCTTCACTGGCAAACTCTGTAAAAGTGGCGCTAATGTGTGTAGGTGTGAATAAAATCAATCTGGCCAGTTTGCTACCACTCTGTCTTACTTTATTTAGTTATTTTGGATATTTTTAACCTTTATTCCCGATGCTGCACTTTGGAATTAAAATGTCAGAAAAATACGACATTTCCATCAAAAGTGTTTTTCTTTTTTGGATCCATTTCACAGGGTAGCAAATAAATGAATGGAGGTTAGAGAGTGAGAACCCCGTCTTGCAGTCACTGTTTTCAGGAAGAGAAGAACTGCTAGACAGAAAGAGAGGGAAGAAGGAAAGAGTGGGGGGGGGGAGGCAGCTGAAGCGGCATAGCAGAAGTGGACACTGTCTTTTTCTTCTCTGAGCAAGAAGGAAAAGACAGAGTCCTGTTACTTCTCTGCCACCCGTCCTCGGACGCCAGGAACGCCGAGCTTTATTTAAAGGCGATGGCGATTTCTTGCGTCCTGGGACGCATTTTCAAAATAAACAAGCATTTGCAATGCAATAGGTCTCGCATTTACACGAGTTTGAGCTATTGGCATTGTAAATGACAATGGCTTTTAGTTTTGTTTTCGTATTTATGTTTTAATAACGAAAACAAAAATAAAAGGCATTGTTATTTGCAGTGTCAATAGCTCACACTCGCATAAATGCGAGACGTATTGCATTGCAAATGCTTGTTCAGTAAACAGACGAGGAAGAAAAGAGCGGAAGTGAAAGCAGAGCGAGGCCTTCAAAGGGAGGGCAAGGGCTCCTTAATGGAGCAGGGAGGGAATGGGGGGGGCTCTTCTTAGTGCTTAGTGAGGTGTGTCAACAGCAGCACTGAGTGGGGGAATGCAGCGTGTGCTCTAGTGAAGTGAATCCAAGCACAGGGTTTGCTTATAAACCGTGCCTGTGATTATTAACAAAACAAAAAAAACATGGACGCGCGGCACGAAAGTGAAAGAGACCGTGCGCCCATCCCCCCAAGAATTCTGATAACCCCGTCCCTCCTCGCCAAATTCTTCAGTGCTATGTTGAAATAATTGTAAATGTACAGTGTGGGAGTAAAGGGAAGCTAGGAACGCGAGCCGGGCAAGTGCGTGCTTGTAACTGGTGTGGTGCTTAGTGAGGTGTGTGTCAACAGCAGTACTGTATGTGTGGGGGAATTCAAGCACCTAGAGGTCATTGAGCTTGCATTGCTGTTAACGCTGCATATGGAATGGCCTCTAGGCGCTTGTATGAACAGGGTGCTGGTGAGAGGTCTTGCTCATTGTACTGTAAGCACTTGTATGATGATTGTGTGATGCTGATAAGTAATTATTAGCACTGCATACTGAATGGTCTCTAGGCGCCTGCATGAACAGGATGCTGGTGAGAAGTAGTGATTTATTTGCAGTGCAGTCTCAATGCACCGTAGGCACTTGTATGGTAAGCGTATGATGTTGAGAAGTACCGAATGATTAGCACTGCATTTCGAAAGGCCTTTTGGCGCTTGAGTGATATGCGTGCTACGAGAGTCACCGATTAATTAGCCCTGAAATGGAATGTCCTCTATGGGCAGGGACGAATTGTGTGGGTGTCAAATGTGCCATCCGCCTGCCTGTGCGCCTTCCCTTTCCTTCCGGTCATATAGGGGCCACGAGGCCCCTCGCGCCTTCGTTTGCCTGTACTTCTGCCCCTCCTTCTCTCTGGGTTTCCTATACTTCCCCCTCATCCCCCACCCTGGTGCCTCTCCTTCCCACCCTCGCTCCCTCCCTCACCAAGCCCTTCCTCCTTCCCGGTAGTCACTCCCCCTCCCTCCTGCCCTCCATTTCCCGCTCCTCCTCCTCCCCTGCCTGCCTCCATTTCCCAGTTCCTGCCTCTGCCCGTGTAACACGACCCCCGGCTTCCTGGTGGCGGCTGTGCAGCCCGGCCCCTTTGAAAGGCAGAGCCCGATGCTGGGAATCGGCGTCAGCCTAAGAACTGAAACTCACCCCCGATCAATGACCCAAGGGGGCTGCTGCCTGCCTCAGAGCCGCCTTTCAGTTTCTCTCTTCCAGGAAGGAAAAACACATTACCACACACTCTCAGAGCAGACGAGCAAACACCAGCCAGACGTTCCCCCCTCCCTTTCCCAAACACTGCAGGCTTCCTCCCCTCCAGGGAAAGGGGGCCCTGCTCTGGTGGTGGACCATGGATGCTCCTGAGACAACTTCTGTCGCCCCAGGATGCCCCTGACCTGAGGGTCCAGAAGGAGGAAAGTGCAAGAAAGCGCGACAACTTCCTGATTTCCGCGTGAGACATGTCTGAGGCGGCTGCAACCCAGTTTTGCATCAAGGTAACTTCTCCCTCCTTGTTTTAATTCCCTGGTGTGTGGAAAAAAAGAGGTGCGCATCCCCCCAAAAATGGCTAGCAGGGGGAAGTTTGCTTTTTGTAATCTGGGTATATTATGTTATGCAGAGCATGTGGCGTAAAAGAAAGCATCGGGTCTTTGCTGCAGCTTTGCAGGTGTGTTTCTTGCATTTTCTCCCGAATACTGCCTCCTCAGCGTAAAATTCCAACCCCCTTAGATCTACAGAGGGATGCAATTAGTTTATTGATCATCTGTAATTTATGCTCACTTCAGAAAACCATTTGCCCATCAACTTTTTACAACTAGTTCTAGAAAAAAAACGCCCCTAACAGTAACAGAAGAATGAGTTGTGATGTGATTAGTGAAGAAGATGCAAAGTGTTGTATTTTGGAAATTCGTTTTGGGCTCGAAGCCCTCGGTCGGCTCTTGGCTCAGGAGAGTGGCCCTGTCGCTGTACCTAAAGTACAGTGGCTCTGACAGCATAACTGTTTACCAACACTGGCCCACCAGTCTGTTTGTGTTGGCTCCGCTGTGGTCAGCCAAGGACATTCAACTGTTTGCATACAGGGTGGCGTGTATCATTCTGCTGTTGCCGTAGCACAGGGGACATCATTCTGTGTTCTCAGATTACGAGCTTTCAGTGTATCCATGTTTTATGTGTAAGGGTGTTTTTTTGCAGCATCAAACGCAGCACGAGGCTGCATCGGAGTGTCTGCTTACATGACACGAGCTGGGGGGTGGTCTGAATGTTATCATGACGGGCTCCTTGTAAAAGTTGCAGTTTCATTTCTCTGGTTTGGTGGGAGTTCGGAATTATCGGTATTCCAAAAATACATCATGAATTGAACGTGTTTGCTGCAAAAGTCACATGCTGCAGTCAGTAAGAAACAAGCGGACGCCATTACGCCATGACGTATTTGCTCGGCTTTTTCTGCCAAGCCACTTGGATGGCCTCGGCTGCGAAAACGTTTCTTATCTTTATGGGGCCATGTGTTTGGCCCCATAAAGATAAGAAACCTTTTGCGACGAACGCAAAGCTGGCCAGGCCGTCCGAATGGGACGGATCAGAAAGTCAAGCAAATAAGTCACCGACACCTCTTTTCCAATGGCTGGCCACCGTTTAGCATAAACGGTGACGCCAGCCAATGGAAAAGAGGGGCGGGGCTTAATGCCCCTTACAGAAAATACCACATCTCATTAAATCTCGCCAGCGAGACTACGCATGCGCGCAGCCTACGCCAGGCGAGACCTAAAAAGTAGGGTAACGGAATACTTAAAATTAAAGAAGTAGGGGCACGCCGCGCCCTGCCGATCCCGCCCACTTCGAAAACTGAATAAACTAAATTATTCCAGGACGCTCCTCTCTTTATCCTACCACAAGCTCGGCCGTCATCCCACACAGACATGGATTTTGGGGAGCATGAGCTGCCTGTGCTGGAGTGGGAGACCTTCATGTGGGACTAGGTGATATAAAACCACCAATCCCTCAAACCTTTATCTCAGCAACACGCCGAGAGCCAACCTCCGCTAACCTGTAGGGGGTAGAGGGGACTGCCTCCTCCCCAGTCCATCAAACATGTCTGGGCTGATAGTCAGAGACAGATAGGGAGATGCGGGGTCTCTTGGGTCCTTGTTTTCAGACTCCTGTCCCCACTGCATGCACACTCACATTAGAGTACTAGCGCGAGAGCATTACAACATGGTATATATCACAATACACCGTCCAGCCTTAACGCATATTACGCAGACAGGACCTGTCATGGAGGCCACGCGTCAGCTTTGAGAGCATCGAATCACCGCCATCTTTCTATGGTAGTCCGAGCGCAAGTACACTGAGCGACTGTGCAGGGGCAGAAATACCAGAAGGGTGAGCAAAAAAAATAAAGAGAGCAGTGACGTGGCTACCATTGGTGCAGCAGGTGCAGTGCACCGAGGCCCATTGAAGTGTGCTGATTGCTGTATTTTAGTATGCCAGCAGCATCCCAAGCGGCCATTTTCCTTACTGGCACGAGGGGTCGTAGCATCCAAGCTGCCCTACTTGTAGAGAGTGTAAATCTTAGAGGTGCAAATGCAGAGAAAGTGGACAAAGAGAGAGAGAGCAGCAATATATTCGTTTAAACATAGATCGATTCGGACAGGCTAGGGTGTGCCAACTGAAGACATAAATCTAAATGGGCTACAGTTGTGTAGGTAATCTAGCTGTACAAGACGTGCGGGGGGGTCACTCTGCTACGGTTTCTTTCCTCAGGACAGCACCGACTCGAGGAGAACTGGCCGCATGCAGCCGCCCGGCCCGCTCCCGAAGGCAGGGAGAGATGCTCTGCCCGGTGCTCACCTGCGCGTTCAGTCAGCGGCAGGGTGTGCCAACTGAAGACACAAATCTAAATGGCCTACAGTTGTGTAGGTAACCCAGCTGTACAAGACGTGCGGGGGGCGCACTCTGCTCCGGTTTCTTTCCTCAGGGCAGCACCGACCCGCGGAGAACTGGCCGCATGCAGCCGCCCGGCCCGCTCCCGAAGGCAGGGAGAGATGCGCTGCTCAGTGCTCGCCTGCCCGTTCAGTCAGCGGCAGGGTGTGCCAACTGAAGACACAAATCTAAATGGCCTACAGTTGTGTAGGTAATCCAGCTGTACAAGAAGTGCAGGGGGGTCACTCTGCTCCAGTTTCTTTCCTCAGGGCAGCACCGACCCGCGGAAAACTGGCTGCATGCAGCCGCCTGGCCCGCTCCCGAAGGCAGGGAGAGATGCGCTGCTCAGTGCTCGCCTGCATGTTCAGTCAGCGGCAGGGTGTGCCAACTGAAGACACAAATCTAAATGGCATACAGTTGTGTAGGTAATCCAGCTGTACAAGAAGTGCGGGGGGGTCACTCTGCTCCAGTTTCTTTCCTCAGGGCAGCACCGACCCGCGGAAAACAGGCCGCATGCAGCCGCCTGGCCCGCTCCCGAAGGCGGGGAGAGATGCGCTGCTCAGTGCTCGCCTGCCCGTTCAGTCAGCGGTATGGGGAGAACCCTCTAACTCCGGAACACCACACGGATCCGCACTGTGCAGTCTTGTCTGTACCCACACAATACTCAATTCCTCTTAGCAGTCCTCGAGTCCTCAGGAGCACGGTGCCCATCAAGGTGAAGCCTCGGAGTGTAACATAAGACTGCACCTGTCAGAATGGATTGTGCACTGCAATTAAAGCCCAGGCATGGGAAATTCTTATCCTCATGAAATAGATGCATATCACCCATAGTAATTTAAAAACCATTTTAGGAAGACGGTGGGGACTCCCTTCAAGAAATATATATAAATATCACTCTTGCTTGGAGTGTTAGGCTCCGACCAGATATTTAAACTTTTTATTTTTTGAATATTTCAGGAACTACTGAATGGATTTACACCATTTTACAAAAAGGACCCTTTCTGACCCAAGGGCTACCTTTTTGCCAAATTTGGTGTAATTCCATTCAGCAGTTCGGGCAGTAGCTGTGTCTAAAGTTTCCTATGGAAAATTACAAAGGGAAAACAAGTTTTGGGACCCCCTTTTTTCTCAGCCCCCGCTTGTTGAATCACCCCGAAACTTTCAAGACAGGAGCTGACCGGAGTGCCCCACTAGTTTTGAAAGTTTCGCGAAGATTCGTCGACCGGCGCCAAAGATATTGAGAAAACAAATAACGCTTTTCCTATGGAAACTAGGTCCTAACTAGAACTACCTACTGGCGACTGCCAGTAGGAGATACATATATATATATATTTTTTTTTTTAGGGATACTCAAAGTACGGCCCGGGGGCTGCATGCGGCTCTCCTGGCCTTTAATTGCGGTCCCCTGGTGAACAGCAGCACTGGGCTGCTGTTCACTTGACAGAGCAGGAACATCTAGAAAGATGATGTGAAACAAACGGGCATACTTTTTTTTTTTACATGTTAATTAACCCCTTGAGTGCCCCGCCCTTTCCACGCCCTGTGCCGGGCGTTTCATTAGCGGGCGGGGCTCATGACGAGATAGTCTCGTCATGGGCACAGCGCAACCGCGGCCCATGACGAGACCATCTCGTCATGGGCACTCAAGGGGTTAAAGTAACATAAAAGAATGTGTCCTAGAAAACTATTCTTTAGGAGCACCTTTAGCTTTAAAGACATATTTCACCAAGCATGTAAAGCACGACGCTCTTTTTTGAAGTTTGCAGAGTTTATTTTATTAGCATGCATGAGCGTTTTAACTTAGTAGATCAGATTGTATCACTGCATTGAGAGGCATTTATTAGCAGTGATAGTTTTCAAACATGATCTTGGAAACATTCATGCCACCGCCATTCTGAAAATAATGCCAATAGTGAACCAAGAGGGAAGTCATTTGTCAGGTGCGCCTTGGTTATTATATAAATTGGAACAACATTATAGTTTAATAAATAAAACACAAGAGAAGGTTTTGTACAGCACACATCCTGTACTCGAATTTTTAAGGAGCTCTCATATTTGGCAATGAAATAGGAGGCAAAGTGACATTCACCAATTGCATAGGATCACGCAATTTCTTCAAATGGGGAAGCCAGGACTGATACTCAGTTTTCTTGTTCCACATTTTGCAATTCAGCCACCAGATGAGTATCTCTTTGCCTCTCACTTTCTATATTAGAAGTTAATGATTTGAGTTTAATTCGGTGTGCAAGAGAATAGAGCGTTAGCGGCAGACAGAATTCACTTGAAGGCTCGGTTTGTTGCCCAAATTATGCATCTGCTTAGTGTACCCCTACACCCACCTTTCATCACCCCGACCTTTGCATTGCTGTGTGTGTGTATATATATATATATATATTCACTGAAAAAACCATAGGTTTCACACACGTTATAGTTCGGAATTAGCATTTAAAAAACCTTGCAAATTCACTTAAAAAACCATAGGTTTCACACGTTATAGTTAGCTGCGCATTTCCCTCGTAAAAAACCAATGAAATTCCCCCGTTATAGTTAGTGCAGGCAACTATAACTCACGCGACCGCAATCCGCTGCTGATGACGTCAGATATTACATCACTGATGACATATGTGTCTTTCCGAAAAAAAAAAAAAATGAAATATATGTATAGCTAAAGATGAATGGAAGAAGACATGGGTAAATAAGTGTCTAAATACAGTGATGTAATATCTGACGTCATCAGCAGCGGATTGCGGTCGCGTGAGTTATAGTTGCCTGCACTAACTATAACGGGGGAATTTCATTGGTTTTTTACGAGGGAAATGCCCAGCTAACTATAACATGTGTGAAACCTATGGTTTTTTAAGTGAATTTGCAAGGTTTTTTAAATGCTAATTCCTAACTATAACGTGTGTGAAACCTATGGTTTTTTCAGTGAATATATAATATATATATATATATATATATATATATATATATATATAAAATATATTCAGTGAAAAAACCATAGGTTTCACACATGTTATAGTTAGCTGGACATTTTACTGATAAAAAACCAATGAAATTCCCCCGTTATAGTTAGTGCAGGCAACTATAACTCACGCGACCACAATCCTCTGCTGATGACATATGTGTCTTTATGAAAAAAAAATATTTGTAATATATGTATAGCTAAAATTTAATGGAAGAAGACATGGGCAAATAAGTGTCTAAATACAGTATTAGCATCAGCAGAGGATTGCGGTCGCGTGAGTTATAGTTGCCTGCACTAACTATAACGGGGGAATTTCATTGGTTTTTTATCAGTAAAATGTCCAGCTAACTATAACATGTGTGAAACCTATGGTTTTTTCACTGAATTTGCAAGGTTTTTTAAATGCTAATTCCTAACTATAACGTGTGTGAAACCTATGGTTTTTTCAGTGAATTTGTACGGTTTTTTAAATGCTAAGTTACTTTACGCCATTTGTGGCGTGCGCGCCCACTTAACGCAGTTCGTTCCGTGCGCGCACGGTGCGCTTCGCACACCGTGCGCGCACAGTGAGCACGCGGTGCGCTTTGCGCACCGCGCGCCCACTTTACGCAGTTAGTGCCGTGCACGCACGGTGGGCACGCGGTGCGCTATGCGCACCGCGTACCCACGTTACGCTGGATGGGCCATGTACGCACGATGCGCTTCGCGCACCGTGCGCACATGGAGGACAGATTATGCGCTTCGTTGTGAAAGGTAAGCTTTTACATTTTGTTTTGAAAAGTAACTCTGTTCAGCCGTTCGTGCTGTAGCTGTGTCTAAAGGTCCTATGGAAAAATGCATGGGAAAAACGCGTTTTGGGACCCCCCCTTTTTTCTCAGCCCCCGCTTGACGAATCCCCCCGGAACTTTCAGGGTCGGAGCGTAGCGCCCCACCTATTTTGAAAATTTCGCGAGGATTCGTCGACCGGCGCCAAAGTTATTCCAAATAGAATGTTGCGGATTTCCTATGGAAACAGGGTCCTAACTATAACTATCTACTGGCGACCGCCAGTAGATATTATATATATATATATATATATATATATATATATATATTACCTACTGGCGGTCGCCAGTAGGTAGTTATAGTTAGGACCACGTTTCCATAGGAAAACCTCAACATTCTATTTTGAATAACTTTGGCGCCGGTCGACGAATCCTCGCGAATTTCTCAAAATAGGTGGGGCGCTACGCTCCGCTCCTACCCTGAAAGTCTCGGGGGGATTCGTCAAGCGGGGGCTGAGATAAAAGGGGGGTCCCAAAACGCGTTTTTCCCATGCATTTTTCCATAGGACCTTTAGAACGAGCTACAGCCCGAACGGCTGAACAGAATTACTAGAAATTTGGCAGAGAGGTAGTCCCTAGGTCAAGGAAGTGCCTTTTGTAGGTTTGGTGTAAATCTGTTCAGTAGATTCTGAGAAAATAGCCTTTAAATCAATATATATATCTGAGCCCGCTTACGGTACGCTTACCGTACGCTTACCGTACGCTTACCGTAAGCTTACGGTGGCGTGCGCGAGCGCGATTCTGATTGGCTCTTAGATCTTAGTAAACATTCGAATCGGCCGAAACCAGGAAGCGGCGTCCGCCATTTTGTCTCTCGCACTGAGTGTTGTTTATCAAACATGATGGCCAAAAACATGTTACGGGGCTGTTTTGACAACTCCCTCCCACATAGTCATGTTGAGGGAGTCCCCAAACATCCCCCAAGAGCAAAAACGGTTTTATTTTTTTTTCGGCAATTTCGCGGGGTACGCTTACCGTACGCTTACCGTACGCTTACCGTAAGCTTACGGTAAAAAAATAAAAATAAAAAAAAACACTATCCACACTTACCCCACCCCCTGTGCTTTTGGTGGCCGCAGGCCACCAAATGTGCAGGGCTTATTAATAGAGAAAAAAAACGTAATTTTGGCAACATGAAATTATAAAATCGAAATAAAAAAAACACTATCCACATTGACCTCACCCCCTGTGCTTTTGGTGGCCGAAGGCCACCAAATGTACAGGGCTTATTAAAGTTGATAAAAACCGTGCACGGAACGAACTGCGTTAAGTGGGCGCGCACGCCACAAATGGCGTAAAGTAACTTAGCATTTAAAAAACCGTACAAATTCACTGAAAAAACCATAGGTTTCACACACGTTATAGTTAGGAAATAGCATTTAAAAAACCTTGCTAATTCACTGAAAAAACCATAGGTTTCACACATGTTATAGTTAGCTGGACATTTTACTGATAAAAAACCAATGAAATTCCCCCGTTATAGTTACTGTAGGCAACTATAACTCACGCGACCGTAATCCTCTGCTGATGACATATGTGTCTTTATGAAAAAAAAATATTTGTAATATATGTATAGCTAAAATTTAATGGAAGAAGATATGGGCAAATACGTGTCTAAATACAGTATTAGCATCAGCAGAGGATTGCGGTCGCGTGAGTTATAGTTGCCTACAGTAACTATAACGGGGGAATTTCATTGGTTTTTTATCAGTAAAATGTCCAGCTAACTATAACATGTGTGAAACCTATGTTTTTTTCAGTGAATATATATATATATATATATATATATATATATATATATATATATCGATTTTGCACTTTATAAATTGACCACCACATTTGCAACCACACCAGTCACTTTTTAGAATGAAGTCCCTTTTTGTTGTTATTGACCAACGAACTGCCCACTGGATTGAGTTTCTGTTTATAAGGTGAAAGTTCACTGGCATGACTAACAAAGGCTAAGAAGCCGAAACGCGTTTGTCAGTCTTTTCTTATCGATGCTTGCATGAAAATAATTTTTTGAATAGTCAAGCCAAGAGTGCTCAGCGTTTCTTATTATGACGTATATATATGTAGTTTTTGGTGCGGGACTACAGATAGTTCCAGTAATGTGGTGTACCACGGTTGTCTGGCCCATGTTGGAGCAACTAGGATGAGAGTCAATGAGTGTTGCTGCAGCTTGCGCACCACCAGTGGAATGAGTGGGAGAGGCGGAAAAAGGTACGCAAATCTGCCTGACCAATTCATCCATATCGCATTGCCTTTGGACAATGGGTGTGGATATCTGGCGGCAAAGCTTGGGCATTTTCGTGTGTGACGAAGAGATCTCTCTGGTGGCCCCCACATCTGGAAAATTGGTTGAAGGACTTGCAGATGAAGTTACCACTCGTGAATCTGTTGCGTCCGACGACGTAATAGACCGGCTATGTTGTTCTGGACTCCTGGAACATGATGGGCTACGAGAAAAATGTTCTGCGGAATAGCCCATCTCCATATGCTTTGCGTCAGTTGCGTCAGTTGAGAGAGCTGTAGGGAGTGTGTCCCGCCTTGTTTCTGTATGTAGTACATGACTGTCATGTTGTCGGTGCGGACTAGTACAGCCTTGCCTGATATTTGTTTCTGAAATGCCTTTAGGGCTAGGAATATGGCTAGTAACTCCAGGTGATTGATGTGGAGTAACTTTTGTTGAGGTGTCCACCTGCCCTGCATGGTGTGATGTAATAGATGAGCTCCCCAGCCGGAGAGCGATGCGTCCCGTGTTAGCACAATCTGTGGAACCGGCTCGATGAACTGTTGCCCTTTGGAAAGGTTTTTGGTGTTCAGCTGACCTTGAGCCTGGTGTTCCACTGACGTGCCAAACATTCCTGCAGGGGACGCATCTGGAGTCTTGCATGAGGTACTATAAATATGCAAGAGGCCATCATCCCTATCAACTGCATGAACACTCAAGCTGTAAGAGAGTGTTGCAGCTGAAATTTTGTTATGAGGCTTTGTATGCTAGCTATCCTGGCTGGGCTGGGATATGCAAGTGCTTTTGAGGTGTTGATTGTGGCACCGAGGTACTGTTGTATGTGGGACAGTTGTAGGAGAGACTTTGCGTGGTTGACTGTAAACCCTAAGTCGTGGAGTAGTTGGATTGTGGCGTGAGTGTGATGTACACACTGATTGTATGACTTGGCTTTTATGAGCCACTTGTCTAAGTATGAGAAGACGTGGATGTGCTGTCTTCTTAGGTGAGCCGCAACAATCGCCAGACACTTGGTGAATACTCTGGGTGCTGTGGTGACACCGAATGGGAGTACCTTGAATTGGTAGTGCTGACCGTCCACTACAAACCTGAGATATTTCCTGTGAGAGATGTGAATGGGAATATGAAAGTAGGCGTCCTTGAGATCTAGAGTGACTAGGAAATTGCCTTGTGAGAGAAGTAGGACCTGTTGAAGCGTGACCATGTGAAAATGGTCTGATTGTATGTACAGGTTTAGGGGTCTGAGGTCTAAGATAGGTCTCAGAGAGCCGTCCTTCTTTGGGATGAGGAAGTATAGGGAGTAAATGCCTGTGTTTTGTTGAAACGGGGACTGGTTCTATTGCATGTTTTTGTAGGAGGGAGATTACCTCCTGCTTTAGCAACAATAAATGTTCTGGTGAAATTGGGCGCTGTCTCGGTGGTATGTTTGGGGGGGTAGAGGTGAGTTCTAGACAATATCCTGATTTTACGATTTGTCTCACCCACCTGTCTGTGGGGATGTTTTTTCCAGAGAGGTAGGAAATGTAGCAATCTTCCCCCGACTGGAGTGGAATGGTCCGCGGAGAGCGGAGGGAAGTCATTGGGTAGGGGTGGAGGCAGAGCGAGTATTGTTGGTCTTGCCTCTACCTTTGTTATTATTGCCTCTGTAGCCTCCTCTTTGATAACCTCTGGTGAATGTTGTCTGGGTGGGAGTCTTGTAGGACGTGGAGGGGTTGTCAGAGGAGTAGCCTATGGAGGTGCCCTTGTAAGAGGAGCGACGAAAGGAACGTCTGGGAGCTTGCGATTGCAAGGCTCCCATTGATTTAGCCGGGTCTGTGTCTTTTTTCATTTTTTCTAGAGATTAATCCACAGCAGGCCCAAATAGATGTTCCTGATCAAATGGCCGGTTAAGGATGGAAGTTTGTACTTCAGGTTTAAAACCTGAAATGCGTAGCCGTGCATGTCTACGCAGAAGGACACTTGTGTTGATGGCTCGGGAGACCGTGTCTGCCACATCTAGAGCGCAACGAATGGAGGTGTTTGTGATGGGCTTACCCTCTTGTATGAGGTCGTTCGCTTTGGTTTTGTATTTGTCAGGAAGGTGCTGCAATAGGGTCTCTAGCTCGTAGTAGTGTGCCCTATCGTATCTGGCTAACAAAGCTTGAGTGTTGGCAATGCGCCATATATTAGCTGCTTGTGACACTGTACGTTTACCAGAGGTGTCCAAGAGTTTTGACTCCTTGTCGGTAGTGGAGCGTCCCCTGACATTTGTGAGTTAGCCCTCTTTCTGGCATTGGAGACCACTAAGGAATCCAATGGTATTTCGCCCTTAATGTATACGAGGTCTGCTGGGGCAGATTTGTATTTTTTCTCTATCCTGGTGTTAATAACCCTAGCCCTAACAGGATCTTTGAACACCTCAGGTGCATGTTTAATTACCCCTTTTAACATAGGGAGAACGGAGGTGGACTTTTGTGAAGTATCAAAAGTGTCCATTAAGAAATCCTCTTTCACAGGGTCTGTATGTAAAGCAACCCTGTGGTATTGTGCAGCTCTGTGAACAATCTGGGTGAAACCTATGGTATCCTCTGGAGGGGAAATTCTAGAGGGGTAGATGTCGTCTTGTGGTACATTAGGGACATCTGGTGTATTGTAATCGCCCCAGGGGTCTGGGGTATAAGGAAGACTAGAATCCCCTAGTGGTTCATCATCTGCACCCTCCCCTGTGTCATCAGAGGTGTCATCATCGTCCACTGGTGGAGGAGATGGTGTAGTAGAGTGGTGTGGTGGGGGAGGTGGAGGAGGAAGTGGAGAAGGGAGTCTGAGAGGAGATGTTGCAATGTCTCTTTTCTTAGGTGGCGATGGAGCCGGTAGAGGCGTGTCCATTGGTCTCTTCTTGGAACTGAGAGTTAGTTGACCAGTTTTTGGGCCTTTTAGAAGAGTTTTTTGGGTGGGATCCAGTTTAAAAACCTGCAGAACCGGTTGTTTTTTCGGTTCCGATAGTTTTTTTGGTTCCGAAGGTTGAGAATGTGATCTTTTCGGTAGTGTCTTTTAACTCGGGTCCGACAACTTTTTCATAGTCGAGGGGCCGGTGCGTGTTGGTTTTGGTGCCGAGTGCGTCGATATGGAGGCAGTGGTTGGCACGGAGGTAGAGGAAGGTTTCTTTTTGGGTGCCGGGGTTTAGGTTTCGGCACCAATGCCAGGCTGACTCGATCCCGAGTGGCCTGAAGGCTTAGTTGTCGACTTCTTTGCCGGGCCCGAAGGCGGGGCGTGATTAGTATTGTCTCGGTGTGCACCTGGGCCCGAAGGTGAAGGTAAGCCTTTTTCGGTGGTGAGGGGAGGGGGTCGGGGGTAGACGTCACTACTTATGACCCACTGCCCAGGAGTGATTTCTTCGATGTCGGAGTCATCGGCTTCGGAGGCGCTGACGGGGCCTTCTTCGACCCGCTCCTGTTCTGGTACATCGACGCCCTCCTGGAAGATGTCATCGGGAATGGATGTCGACGAGCGAGCCATTGTTCTTCGAGCTCGACGATCCCAAATGGTTTTCTTGGAGGGGAAAGAGGCGCAAGCTGGACAGTCTCTGGCCTCCTGGTCCGGTGAAAGGCAGAGGTTACACACCTTATGAAGATCTGTGTGTGTGAATTACGACCCACATTAAGGACACTTCTTAAAAGGAGTCCTTTCCATGAGCCAGATCTAATGGCCTAGGTAGGCCCGAAGGCCTTCGTCGACGACCGGAATCGAGGACTTTGAACTTGAAGAGATGCGCGACGACTAGGGATTGCGATCGAAACCATACCGGAGAAAGGGTGAAGGATTGTGCGTCAAAAGTTGGATCGGTAACGGCACCGAACTGGTGCGCGATAAACACATCCGAGTCCGATGGCGGTAAAAACAATCTGGGGATGGAGCCGATGCCATTGCGCACTATGATCCAAAGGAGGAGTCACCTATCTCGTGACTTCCAAAGACTTTTCCAAGACAAAAACAAGTGCAAACATCCGGGCCCAACACCAGATGGCAATCTATGCTCAGTCTGTGATCTGTAGCTCATATGCCTCTAACATAGTGTTTCAATTATGTATGTAAAGATTTTTCCTGGAGAACCGAAAGAAAGCATTTTAGTGGAACATACATAATCCTGTCAACCACTGACAAGAGTTTGGGATATTCCAATTGAGATTCAAAGGGTTCCTAACGATAATTGAAGCAGTCAGTAGCAAGGGCCATGTGAAGCATCGCTTAAAGAAGAGGCATTATTTCATGATGTCCAACAATGGGGTCCACTAGCACGACGCTGACCAAATCCTTAGGATCTGGGTCTGTTGCATTGGAAATTAAATACATTGAACCCCCCCCCCCTTCTCTTTAATAGACCATGAAAATCAGGAATCCCTGCATATGATGAAATAAAATGTGAAACAACTTGCCACCTATGAAAAGATGTTTTTTTGACAGTGGGAAAAATGAAACCCTCTGGGGTCTCCAGTGACCTGAAATATCAATTGAATAATAGGATGAGATGCAAAAAAGAAATATTATCTATTTAATTATATTAACCTTAGCTTGTTAGATTCAGGCAACCTAAATTATTTTACTGTGAGAGGATCAGGCCACAGTATCCCTGTTACCAAAGTTAATAAACTACAAATTATACTAGGGAGCAAGAAGTTTTACCCAAAAGTAAACGTTGATTGCATAAGCACCTGTATTCCATGATGCAGCTTGATAATGTAGGCACATGCTCAGTTTGCAGTGTGAGCTGTAAATGTCAACTAATTGAATCTATTATTGGCACACTATTGCCTTGTATCACGATGCATTAAAGCTCATCTGTGACAACCTTACTTAAAGCCATCAAGATCCCTTGGCTACAAAGCAAATTCTATTGTTTTGATCATTTCATCAGGTACAGTGCAACATAAAGTCCTCTGTAAATATTTACAAATCTGTGAAAATGCATTGAACGCTAAACTGAACTGTTCACTCAATCAAAGAAATGTTTATTCGGCCAACAATGACCATAAAAGTGCATGAAAAACACAATAAATGCTAAAATCAGAAACAATGCATGATGGTTAAAAACAATGTATAAACCATCTAAGACCTTAGGTCGAAAGAGATAAAACAAGCCAGTAATGATAATGCCCAAAGAGTGCAAAATCTAAGCTGTAAGAGGGACATATAAAGTGCAAAATGTATTGTGCAGTGAAATGTAAAGTGCAAATGGTATTGTGCAGTGAAATGTCCATAAAACAACCCATAGTTAGAACATGCATAATTCATCACAGCATGAGAACAAGACAAGCTCATTCTTCCTTAAACCACTTTTTCTGAACTGTTCGTTATGCTAATAAGAAACTGTAAATGTTAAATCCTATTATTATAAGTCTATTTGCCATCCATCATTTTTATTTTTAAGAGCTCAAACCAGACCATCTCATAAGGGGTCTGAAAATTACAACAAAAGCCAAAAAGTAACCATTTTTATTTTAAAGGGACAACCTTGTAATTATCATAATTAACAATTATTCATCCGAAGACAATTAATTCATTTAGGAAGAAATAAATTAGCCTTAACCAGTTCCAATTAAAACTTCTATGCAATGAAATGACCGTTGATGGCACACTGAATCAATATACTTGACCATGTCGGTAGGTTATGGATGCTGCTGCTTTGCCTCAGCAGGCAGAAGTAGAGTGATACTGTCCCACAATCCAAACTTCAGCTTCTATCTTTAAAGCTGATTGGACAGTCATGCCCAGGCATTTTAACATTCAGTCTACAATAGAAGGGCAAACCATTTCTGGAAAATTTTCTCAAACCAAAATAAAATGACAGGGCTGCCAAAAATAGTCCGGCAGAAAAGATAATAAATTGCTATTAACGTGTGCAGTGTTTAGTACCGCATGCAATACCCAACCCCGCTTTACTACAACCAGGCAGTGCTAATAACGTAATATCATACTTTTGAGCAAACCCTGAATTTCGATTATTCCTTTTTTATCAAACTATTCATCGAAACTGAGATCTGAACGTCGGTAACAGCTCTAAAATAACAGAGGTGCACCGAGCAACTCTTTACCATAATGAAAGGTCAAAACATTCCAGCTGGTTGACAAAAATACGTTAAGTGGGAAACAAAACCTCAAAAACATCTCCAAAAGTCACTAAGTTCAAATTAAACTTACGAAACGTGTTTCTTTGCAAACAACCCAAGTTCGAGGTTTTCAACTAGGAAAGGCAACGCTAGCTGCGCAGTAAATCACCTCTTAGGACTAACCGTAGGGGTCACGGAGTTCCTTTTTCAAACATATTCCACTTTGTAAATTGGGCATAACGGGACAAAAGAAAACTTCTGCTTCGAACCAAATCTCCATCGAACCTTTTTTTTCCCTTTTAAACATATATTTTTTTATACAGATATAACATTTTTGACGCACAGATAAAAACAGAGACAGCCCTTTAACAAAAAAGGATGCATGTAAAATAAGACATGTTGAATCAAGATAAAAAAAACAACACGCATTGGCAAAGCCAATAGGCCTTGTCCTTAATACCAGGCGCTGACTTATTGGCTATGTCGGTTTATTTTTTGCCCCAATGTCGCTCCTGGATTTAACTTTGCCAGTTTTTATTATGGGCAAAGTCAATGCCATGAGCAGCATCAGGGGCCCAAAAAATATTGGCCAAGTCAATAGCTTGGCACATAAAGCAAAGGCAAGACCTAATGTGTTGGGGGCGTTGTAAGAATGTGGGTTATAGTTGAAAGGGGTGAGAACCCAACTAAATAATAATCACAATCCTTGTGCGGGTGAACCACTAAAGTTACTAAATAAACCTGCGCTTCACTCTCTAGTAGCTTGGCGCAAAGCAGTCAGACTTAATTTATAGGTAATGAGTAAAGTATTTATGTAGCACATAAACAATAATAAAGTGATAACAGAACACAAGAAAAATCCTAAACCGATTTAGAAAAATAGAGAATATTTTACTACATAAAATGACAAAAATCCAATAAGTAGAACCGGAGATATCAGTTTTGAAAGTTTTAGGTGAAAATAGCTCCAAGAGGCGAGAAGCCAGGTACCTGGTCACTGGGACAAAGTCACACGTTCAGGCCAACCCCAATAGAGAGCGGGTCGGATACATGACCAGGTTTGCCCTGCTAGAGGTTTTACCTTCTGACTTCGGTGCAAGGATGCGTCCCGCAGCTCACCATCAGATCAGGTGAAGCCTCCGGGTAGGAGCTACGAGGTGTTGCATTGCTTGGCACCAGAATAATGGTGAAGCTTTCAGTCTGGAGCTGTGCGTCTCAGTTGAGCACTGCGATGCTCTGCATTGGATCTGGTGAAGCCTTGGGCTAGGAGCAATGTGGCTCTGCGGGGCTCAGAGTCACTCTGTTGGATCTTGGGAAATCTTCAGTTATATACAGGGAGAAGTGCACGCTGACTCCAGCCAAGGGTCTAGGAAACCTGGAGACAACACTTGGAGGTCTGGACTCACTCCCACAGAGGCTAGCAGAGGGGGCTAGGTCAGGTTCAGTTAGGTCTGGTCAGCTGGGAAGCAGGAAAGTCCTCTGGAAACTTGCTGTGACCCTGTAGTTCAACCAGGAGGTCAGTCAATTGAACCTTGGAGTCACTTCAGGAGTCTTGGGTTCAAGGCAAGCAGGCCCAGTCTTTCTTCAAGCTTCAGACAGCAGGGCATTCCTTCTTCTGACTCACCACAGGTCCAGGACAATTCTTATTTCAGGCTCTGGCAATGCCAATTTTATGCACAGTGCCAGTCTGTGGGTAAGGGACACCTTTTTGTCTATACATAACTCCAACTGGTTCTGGGCAGTTCCTCCAGGTATCAGCTTCTTGGGTGTGGACCAGGGCAAGCCCCCTTGAAGTGTAATCCTGGAAGGGGCACAGCTCCTCCCCAGCCATCCTGAGGAAGGCCCACACCTCCCCACATCCAGGTCCTTTGTCCACAGTCTGAGAGGAATACACATCTCAGTATATAAGCCAGCAGGGGCCAGATAACACAGACACTGGCAGTAAGGCAGCTTTATGTTTAGGCAGAAAAAATACATTTTTCTAAAAGTGCTATTTTCAAAGTAGAAAATTAAAACTCAACTTTGCTATTAAGTTGGATTTTAAATTACTATTAAAAGGAGTCTTTGAAATATTTTTCTAGATGGTCCCAAACTGAATTTAGCCTTTATTAAATGTAATACGGTTCACCCGTGTTGGTCTATGGGAAGCTAGGGGAGACACAGTAAAAAAGAAATGCGCTAAGACAGAGAGGTTCTGTAGAACCTATCCCACTTGTCAACTGACTGGTATGTCAGGAGGTAAGATCAAGGCACCGGTAGTGCCCCTGCCAGTAGGACTAGTTCCATTTGAGCCGGTTGGCATGGATATTGTTGTCTGTATGCCCCCTCCCCCCCTTGACTTTTTCAGCCTCAAGCAACAATTATATCTTGGTTGTGGAGGATCATGACACTGACAGACTGCTAAGGTAGCAACTTGGGTACTCCAAGGCATCATTTCAAGGGTTGTATTTCCTAAGACAGTGATTTTTTATGGGAAAGCAAAACTTTTTTTCTTACATATAAGAGATGTGGGAACAAGCTGGTGTGACCTACCACTGCTCCAAAGTACACCGTCCAAAAACCAATGGGTTGGTTGTAAGTTTTAACAAGACAATTATGAGCATGATGGGAACTCTGTCAAAGAACCTCTGAGGGAAATAGGAGTTTCTACTGTCATGTCTCCTAATCGCCTATGAACAAATTCCACAGAAGAGGCGTTGTGTTTAGTCCCTTCAAACATCTGATTAGAGCACCTAGTGTGTAACACACACATCTTATTCAGAGGAGTAATGGAATGAACTTCATAGTAGTTTCAAAAGGATGTGGTGGACTATGTGCTTGGCCTGGGGAAGTTAATGTTGCAATACAGGAGTATGGCGAAGAAAAACCTTCAGAGCAAAGCGCTGATGAAGGAGTGGTAAGACCATAATGTGATGGTGACTGAGAACCAGGATGGTCAGGAGGTGTGGGTGCTGAAGCCCATTCGTCCAGGAGCTTTAGAAGATAGGTAGTGTGGACATACAAAGTAGTACAGAAGGTTTCTGGCGTAAACTGCTTGGTGGACACAACTGCCAGAAGGGAGCCGAAAAGCGCACTCCATGTGAACCAACGCTAGCCATATTTCTTGAAAGAATTAAAGCAAGCATCACTGCAATGATAGAGGAGGTTGAGGGAGATAGTGAACCACACCCAACTAACTGCACAGTCGAATGAATGATGGTTCTCTGAGTACACCATCCCTAAACTAACTCTGGATCAGCAAAGAGTAGGAAAGTGCTGGAATGATTTTCCCAACTCAGGATTGACACTAGGCTGTGGACATGGCATAGTTAAAGGGATTCATCATCGTCTTCCAGCATTGCCGAGTTTGTGATTATAGAGATAGCTAGATGTACTCAGGCCTTCACTCTGGCGTTTGCAGACTGTGCCACCATTCCCATCACTGTATCGCCACACCTACTATACCACCAGTTAGGCAAAGGGGTTAAGAGTGTTTTCTTCTAGTGGTTGGTTGTTTTGAACGTATATGGTGCTTAAGTGTTAGTGTGGCTAGTTGGTTGGTGGCAGGGTGTGCAAGGGGCCACTGGTGAATCTTGTGGTTCACAGGGATCTGTGAATCATGAGTCGGTGGGAGGTTTTTCAAAGTGGTTGTGACGCAAATGTACCAATATCCACCAATAGAGATATGTCGGTTGAGAAATTAAAATACCCAAACCTATGTGATCTTGTAAGTGAAAAGAAGGGTTAAGGATACGAGACAGAAAAAACATTGGACAACTTGACTATGTTTATAGAATATGCAGAATCACTCTCATTACTTGGACTAGGACAGATAGTCTCTCTGGTAACGCTTGTTTGGCAAAACAGTTATTTAACAGACATGTATTAGATGGAAACAAATACAGCATAAGCCGTGTGACAGATGTCTCACTTGAAGCTCTAATTGGAACTGTAGACACTGAACACTGGAAGTATCTGAGACCTTCCCAATGCTTGGAAGCATGGCTGGCAGCTTCGAAGACAATTCTTTGCTAACATAGGATCCATCAACCAGGTAGATATAAACAAGAGGAAGGAAATGCAAGTGGAGAAGGGAGACAAAAATGAAAGTGAATGAAGAGTAAAATGGTGAATAAACAGGATGAATGAATTCGCTTCTTGGTCTCTTAAATTGTCTGGGAAGAAACACTTTCCACTAGTCTGAGAAGTGGTCCACCTGACCTGGAAGTCTCCTACAATGGTCCCAGCACTGGCTGCCATTATGCAGCCCTCCGTAGCCTCCATGTACCAGGTCTCAGTCTTTTCACTTATAACTTTATTGTTTTCGTATGATGCTCATTCTTACACTTCCTGTCTAGTACATGTATGTCAGGTCATGACAATGTGGTTTTCTGGTTGCATCGAGGAAGTTGAATGGAATAAGCAGTGGAGTTCAAGCTCACTATATGAGTTTCACTTTATTGGCTGTGATATACTGCTACTTACAGCGTTCCTCAACTTCGACTTTAAGCTACCTCATTGAAGACGTTAAAGCTATTATAGCTTAAAGTCAAAGACAAAGCCTTTGTTCACCTGTTGTCACTCTATTGCCATATTGGTGCATTACTGGCGTAATCTTCTGCCTGTGCCTTGGAAAAATATCCATCTATTATACATTTGAATTAGGCAACTTGGCACCATTTACTGGAAAGTTAAGGAGCATAATTAATCTGCTTTGTGTTTTTTGGTGATTTTGCGAAGGCGAAATCAGGTGGGAGAGCTGTAACTACCTTCAAATCTCATGCAAAAAATTATGGACTTCTTCTATGCGGCATTTGTAGAGCAAGTAGCTACCCGTGGGCATCCCAGTCCTGCTAGTGCGACATAGATTGGATCACGTGCTCTAAAAGGGTTTGATTTCAAACAGACAGGTTTTGAGAAGATTGTGGAAGGTCAAATCATTTTCAGTTGTCTGCAAGGTATGAAGGAGGGAGTCCATAGTTTGGCTACATTGTAGCCGAAGAATGTTTACCCGCTTCTCGCCTTTTTGATCATGGGGACTGCTACCTGTCAAGTGTTAGAGGATCGAAGGGTTCCCCTAGGAATATAGTAAGAAAGGCTTTCAACGGCAAGCAAATCGCTCGGAGCTCGCGCAAGCTGATGTGGAGTCCAAATTCCGCAGGAAGACCAGAGTCCTCTGATCTCCACCTCTCCCAGATGGCCATTCCATTCCAGGAGCGACACATCGGTCACTACTGTGTGGTCTGGTTGGGGAAGGGAGAGGGGTCTGCCTCTGACCCAATCGCAGTCGCTTAGCCACCACTGCAGGTCCTGTGCAGTTCTGAGGAAAATAAAATATCATGAGGCCTATGTGTCCCCGTGTGTTCCCCCACACTCATGTGCACATACATGTCACCTATGTATTTCCCCTCCATGGCCTGCCTATCATGATGCTTATGCTATAACGTGGCCTGCCATAATCCAGTCTCCCATGAGAGAAACGACAAATCTGCTCTGAGGCCTACACGTTTTGCGTCATGTTTTCCCGCATTTCCATTATTGTGGCCCAGCCAGAGCCGAAAAGAGGCTTCAGGCCTCAGAACGCTCTGAAAGCTGTAGCTGCGTATCCTTGGCCTTGCACACTTGGGCCTCAGCCAAAGGGGCCCTGTCCGAGACAGTATTGAGCACGGTTATCTGCTTACTCCTACCGAAACCACATTCCTGCCTGGAGAAGGAGGGATAAACATGACCCATCTGCAAAGGAGAAAGCCTAGCCTTTCTGTCTCTTTTTGTGTGATTACAAAGCTCACGTCAGTGAAAAGCCCATAGCCCCCGTGCAAGACTTCAGCAGTAAACGAAGAAATAAATGCCACATTGGCCCTTGGTGATGGGCAACCTATGTCACGAATCAGTCCCTGCTCCAGACTTAGATACCCGATAATACAAGATGTGCTGGTCGCCCTGACACTGAAGGCCTCATTCTCAGACTCCAGACTCCCCGGTTGCATAGCAACCCTTTCACACGTCAGTTACACGTCATGGTCGAGTTGAGCACAAGTAAGGCAAAGTTCCAGTAAAGTTCCAGCTGATCACGCAACCCCCTCTAGGCATCCACCCACCTATGACACTTACCTATTATCATCGAGTGGACGCCCACCTTCACGCCTACTTACACACCCACATGCTCTTATCTCATTCTCTCTTGCTCCGCCTGAAGCACTCTTACTTACGTATATTATTACAAACATATATATACTGTACTCTGTGAATAAAGTTTGAGAATACCTTTTTGAGAATCCTGGTCCTGATCCCTTGTGGTGATGGAACTATTCTCCCTATAACTCGAGTTATTTGAATAAAGCCCTTTTGACCCTGATACCACGGACTCAGCCTCTTGCTTCATGCATAATTATATTGATATCTAGAAATTCTGAAACTCGTAATAATTTATTTACGACATAATGGCGCCCGAATAGGGACAAATCTCCTTCCCCATGCGCCGGAGATGAAGGTCCAGTTTTGCCCCCTTCCACAGCCGTGACGGACTTCGAGTGTACACGACGCGGGTTTTCCCGCCAACTCCCTCAGGCCGACGAAGGAGACGGACTGCGGCCAGGCATCCATACGAGGCGGTGAGGATTGCGGATCGTCCCGACCCAGAGCCCACCTGCGAGAGAGCTGTGTCCGAGGTTTCTAGAGATCCACCTAAGATACGCCATTCCCTGCGCAGCGTCAAGTGTCCGAGGCCTTCAAGTTCAAGTTCTGCTTCCCGGTGAGTTTCTCATGGGGGTTGCAATCATGACGGGTTCATTTAATGAACACGGTAAAGACGTGTCTCACTTGTGAGACCGGTATGTTCAAGAGCATGCATTCAAGAATTAATGTTTCAAGATTTAGAGGCCAAGTTTTCAGGTGCACCGATATAACTGTATGAATGTTATCGTCTTAAGTTAGGTTCAGTTAGGTTTGGATGTGTCAGGTTTGTGTGTAAGTTTGTTGCATTGTGATTTTTGGTTTTTTTTTGTTCATTGTGATTTCTTTTTTGTTTTCGGTTACATTCCAACATGCCGTTATTTTCGAAACTGCGTAAGATAGGTACCAGGAAAGGTGTAGTAGAGGAACCAGTTAACATTCCGCCTAGAAACACACCTGGACATTTCATGTACTGTAAGCATGGTTTAGATGCCGTGTTGTTTTTAGAACTTTGGGTGGATTACACACAAAGGATTTAGAGACAAAGTATAAATGGCCCATTACGGGAACGTGGGATGCGGAATGCATCATGAAGGTAGAGGAAGAGATATGGAAGAGAAAATCTAGACCTGCTCAGAAGGATGCCATTGAGTTATGGCGCAAGGAATCACATAGAAGAACAGAGAAAGAGTTCCACAAAGCAGAGAGAAGTAGACAGGAGTCCGAAAAAGCCAAAGAAGAAAAATTACAGGAAGAAGGGGAGCGGATGAAAAGAGAGCAGGCTGAAAGAGAAAGAAATACTGCCGTTGCTGGTATTTATCCCGTCCTTTCAGAGGAACTAGCAAAAGTGGCCCCAGTAGAAAAACTAGTTAGAGTGCCACCGCCAGTACCCCGAAAAATAAAACAAACAGCATCCGACACGTTCATTAACAACTACCTAGAGGAACCCCCACCATCATACGTGGAAGGAATATTCCCTGCACCCCCAACGCAAGAACAGCTCCAGGAGCTCGAGGACGGCGGGGAGGGAGGATCCGGGGTAACATCAGGAGGGGGGCCGACAGTAAAAGTAGCAATCTCCGAATGTATATATGACCCAGATCCAGGAAAGGGCAGAATGCTCGTGTTTTCATTACGGCTTAGACGAGCAGTCGCAGATATGGAAAAATTACCAGATATGGATAAACATCTAAAGAAAATTTACACATTCATAAGAACAGGGGAAGGTCCTGAGTGTATAGCAGAAGCCGTACAAAATAGAAAGGTAATTATTAAGAACTATATCCTTCGCTTCCTAATTAATTGTCTGATCAGGGAAAAAGACGAAGGTGATGGTGATGTAGACCGTTGTTATACTGGTTGGAGTGATCGCATAGATGCCGGTCAGCATGATAAATCAGGCCAAACAGACATGTTGACCAAAATCCGGAAGGCAATAATAGCATCACACGAAGGAAGCCCGAACGAAACAGCTGAGTTATCATCTGATGACGAAGCAGGGGACAAAGACAGAATACATTATGTGGGCCGTGCCCGGCGATTCGAAAGGCCCAAGGGCCTCAATCACCGTAAACAGGGAACTGCCATAAAGGAAAGGTATTCCCTTGAAAGTTTGTTCCAGATCACCGAAAAAGCGGTGAATAAATGGCTGGGTAACGATCAGCCCCTCACCCCGACCGAAAATGAATTAGCACGATCAGCCACCCTGTGGATATCCCAATATGATATATATAATAATGATATCGTAGCCCAAACGTTCTTGAGCCTCCCACCAAACGAACAGCGCATAGCTGGTGTTTACATGGTCCAACATTTGATCACGTTATATGAGTCAATATTCTGGTCCTGGTCTATTGTATAAGTTGCTGGACGACATCGTACTAGACAGGTGGATGAACATGGGTACTGAACTGATTAATGTCATTCTGGATCAGCGACACAAGTGTATAGTATACGTGACTAGATCCCTGCTTCCCGCTCCACCCCAGGTTAAGGAACAGTCGTACGACAAGCTGAACCCCCTACGAGAGGTTCATCCTGTAAAGGATGCAAACAATGACCTGCAACGGGTGTATGTCTACACCCCCTTGTCAAAATTAGAGATACTGGAAATGAAGAAAATGTTACCATCCCATGATAAAGACCCGGGGGGTTTTCACCGAGAACTAAAGGACATTCTTCGCTTAGGAGACTATAGATATGCTGACATTCTAAAGTTATTAAAAGTACTATTGCCCGCTGGTATTTACGAGAAATTGAAAGGACAGGACTGGGAGGTGGGAGACAAAAGGCTCAGTTGGGATCTGCTGGAAAGAGAGGAGGTGGGAAGAGGCCCGGGGGTTGGTCTGGGTCCCCGAGCTAAAGACCTACCTGAACTCCTTGTACAAGTTTTGCCCAGATTACTAATCACCAAGAAGGAAGACTGGGATGCTATTTCGGCCTGTAAACAGAAACCAGACGAAGACACTAGCGATTTTTACTCTAGGTTCGAGAAATGTTTCACTATCAATAGTGGTCTTAAGCCCGGTAGTGATTCATATCCCCATCTTTTCGTGAGCAAACTAGTAGAAAATTCCCTACCAGAAGTAAAGTATAGGGTACTAAAGGTTGAGAGTACTTAGCAAGCAAACAGCCCTTCACAAATGTTACAGATGTTACAATACCACCAGAACAGAATTAGAGAGGAACACGAACAGGATAAGAGACGCATGACAGACAAAAAGATGAAGATGCTGGTGGCCCAATCGACACCGGCAAACACAAACACGAACAAGAATAGCACGAAACAAAATACTGGGACCTGTAATTATTGCAAGAAGCCAGGCCACTTCGTAAATGAATGTGCGGTCCTGAAACACAATATAGCGATAGGTAAAACAAAGCCACGATCTTATCCTCCCAAAGAAAATAACACACATCAGACATCAGATACATTTCCACCACCGCCGCCGCCTGTCCATGCACCTGCACCAGCCCACGCCACAGCACAAATGTATGAGCACGCTCAGACTAACTATCCAGAATACCAAGCATATTTGTGAAAAAGCCCAGAGAGGGAATTCGACTTGCCCCTTATTCCAGTTCCTGTGGACCAAGCGGGTCCCTATGTGCATGCACGTTTACTAGGAAAGAATAAAAAGTTTTTGATTGACACCGGGGCAAGTAGAACTACCATCAGTCATTCTGAGGTTCCAGGGGCACCCCTCTCGGGCTCAAAGAGTATATCCCTGGGCTTTTCAGGAAAGCCCATTATCAATGAGGTTTCAGAACCAGTCTCTTTAGGGGTTGGACCACTAATACATACAACAGACTTACTGCTTACTAAATCATGTCCAGAAAACTTACTTGGCATAAAAACATTAAAAGAACTGGGAGCAGTTATCTGTTGCTTGCAAGAAGGAGTGCGACTGTATTTACGTGATTTAAAGGGACATTTTGTTATGAAAGATATTGACATCAGGCTTCAAAATGTACCACAGCACCTATGGGCACAAGGCCCGACTGACGTAGGTTTCATGAACATTACACCATACCAGGTCACCCTCAAGGAAGGAGTGGTGCTGCCACGGATTCGACAATATAAAATTCCGCCTGAAGCTGAAGTAGGGTTGCTGAAAATTATCGATGAACTCATCGCACAAGGGGTGGTGATGGAGACAGAGTCAAACATATGCAATTCACCTGTTCTTCCTATTCTTAAAAGAACTGATCCCAATGCATCACCTGTCTATAGATTAGTTGTGGACCTGCGAGAATTAAACAAATGTGTGGTGCCGCAGTACCCTGTGGTCCCGGACATTTCTTCATTGTTGACTGCCATTGATGCGAAGGCTACGTTCTTTACAGTTATCGATCTAAAGAACGCCTTTTTCAGTATCCCAATACATCCGGACAGCCAATATCTTTTCGGTTTCAGTTTAAAAGGCCGCAGCTTCAGATTCACAAGAGCACCACAGGGCTTCACGGAAAGTCCTAGCATCTACAGTCAGGCGCTCAAAAGACAACTAGACAGTATTCATATGCCTACCACTACAGCACTGATACAGTATGTAGATGACATTCTCATTACCGCACGATCGGAAACTGACTGTGAACGTGCATCACTCACTGTTTTACATTTCCTGGCTGACAAGGGGCACAAGGTGTCCCCTTCGAAGTTACAATTCTATGAACAGCAAGTGGCGTACCTTGGGCACTTGCTATCCAAGGAGGGTAGGCGACTGACACCAGAACGTATTCAATTGATTTCTGGCCTTTCACAGCCCAAGACACAAAAGGAGGTACGTGCATTCATTGGCCTCACTTCATATTGCAGGCAGTGGATTCCCCAGTATGCGCACATAGCCAAGCCCCTAATACAGTTGACGACACAGGAGGTAGCTTCTACTAAAGTCCTCCCTTGGACACAAGAACACACTGTGGCATTTGAAGAATTAAAAAGAGCTTTATGTCAAGCACCAGTTTTAGCGATCCCTGATTACAACAAATCTTTTATGCTTTTTGTGACAGAGCGGGATGGAACAGCACTATCTGTCCTCACACAAGATCATGCAGGAAAACACAAGCCCTGTGCTTATTTCTCTAGTACATTGGACCCAGTAGCACAGGCTTTGCCTGCGTGCCTAAAATCTGTTGCAGCAACAGCCTTAGCCATAAGACAAAGTGACTCGATAGTGCTGGGCCACCCCCTGACAGTACAAGTACCACACGCAGTAGAGGTTCTCTTGAACTGAACACAAACACAACACCTGACTGTAGCGAGACTGACAGGTTATGAGCGGACGTTATTTCAACCACACATAGAGAACAGACGATGCAACATACTGAATCCTGCTACTCTTTTGCCCTCCAGTACAGAAAACGTTTCCCCACATGACTGTGTTGAAGTAATACATACCGTGACTAAACCAAGACAAGACTTGACAGATGTTGCACTCCCAGACCCTGACCTAACACTCTATGTTGACGGTTCATGTATGAGGACGGGGGCGGGAGAATTAGTGGCAGCATATGCAGTGACCACTGCTATTGAAATCATAGAGACTAAAAGAATAGACATACTGTCAGCACAAGCAGCAGAGCTCATTGCTCTGACCCAAGCGTGCATAAGAGCTAAGCACCTGAGAGTAAACATTTACACTGATTCACAATACGCATATGGGGTAGTTCATGACTTCGGCGTCCTATGGAGGGAAAGAGGTTTCTTGACTTCTCACGGGGCCAAGATACAGCATGGCCCCCTTATTCATGCCCTTCTGGAAGCGATACATTTATCAACAGCCATAGCTATCCTGAAATGCAAAGCACATACTAAAGCCACAGATACCATTTCTCAAGGCAATGATCTGGCAGACCGGACAGCTAAACAGACAGCTCAGACCCCACTAGACATGACGAAATCACAGGTACCATTAAGGTCCAAAGCCATGACAGTTAGGGATCCTTCCAAGGATGTACAAGACATACAGACACATGCTACTCTAGATGAATTAAAGAAATGGTCGGAACAAGGAGGGGTACTGACTGATCAGGGTTGGATGACTAAGGGCAAAGAAACATGGTTTCTTCCTGATTCGATGGTACAAGTGATCATAAATACCGCACATAGCCCCGCACACTTAGGAGAGAGAGCAATGCTAGACAGCTTACAGAACATATGGTTCAACAAGCACCTGCGTGCAGCAGCGAAACAAAAGGTCAGAACGTGTATGATCTGTTGCCAATTCAATCCAGGTAAAGGCATTCCAATGGAACAAGGTGGTTTCCATCCGCCTGACCATCCTTTTGAAGTCCTTCAAATGGATTATATCCAAATGGACAGATGCAGAGGTTACAAATATGTCCTAGTAGTAGTATGTTCCCTATCAAGATGGACAGAGGCCTATCCAGTCCCTGATTATACTGCTGTAACTACCGCCAGACAACTGGTGCGAGAGTTTTTCCCACGTTATGGATTACCGCGTGTCGTATATTCCGACAACGGTCAGCCTTTCTCCTCTGAACTCATGAAACAAGTGTCCCTTCTACTAGGGTATACCTGGAAGTTCCATTGTGTACGACATCCTGAGGCAGCAGGCCTGGTAGAAAGACATAATCAGACCTTAAAGATAAAAATAGCAAAAATTTGCGCAGACAAAGGTGTGGATTGGATGGTAGCCCTGCCGGTTGCCCTCTTTTACATGCGAATGGTAGCCCATTCTAGAACAGGCTTATCTCCCTATGAAGTGGTCTTTGGTAGACCACCGAATATGTGGGGCACTCCAATGCCTAAAAAGATCACTGATGTTGATAGTAACATGCTGACAGATTACCTGGCTTCCTTGATGTCTGCACTACTCTCTTGTCGTTCGCAGGTTGCTGCCGCCTTCCCTGACAACACCCAGGTCAAGGAACATTCCCTCGCTCCTAGGGACTATGTTCTCATAAGGAACTTTGACAGAACGAGCCCTCTTGAGCCAAGGTGGAAGACGCCTAAACTGGTATTATTAACTACGAGGACCGCTGTTAAAGTCGAAGGACGGAAAGGATGGGTTCATCTTCATCATTGTAAACGCTACTTTGGGAATAACGATTCGTTTAAAAAAGACATAAAGACTTCAGACTTCGAGCCCCCTTTACTAGAGGAGACTCCCCAGCAGAAGTACAAAACCAAACTTAGATCTAACAAGTCAGAACCCGTTTGATCAATTAAGTCCACTAGGTGGTGAAGCGGTTGAACATGTATTCTGGCTCGCATAAGATCTTGGATACCGCGGATGAGAAAAAGAGCAAGATGAAAAGCAAATACTGTAAAATATTACGTGGTAGATGTATAGTGACTCTGATAGTTGTATTTCTTCTGTGCACCACGATGATATGTATCCGCTTAATACTACATGCTATTTTTCCTCCTATTGCCTCACTCTTACACTCTACCAATGATACCATAAAGCACACATTTAGTGATCTGCCATCCCATGAGCTATCATATCGACTTGCCTTACGCAACAATACTTTCATTCAGATGCTGCACCATTCACATCAGACTAGCAATGCTACAGACTGTTGGGTCTGTGGCCGACTTCCCCCGTATCAGAAGGTGAAGGGAGTGTTGCCTCTTTTCCCTTTTCCATTCTCCCATAATGGTTCTTGCGGAGCATGGTTTGCCTTAATGACATCCATCAACGGTGATGCCAAAGAATGTCAAGATAAGGAGTGTAGGGGCGACTGGGTATGGGGTAACTTGAACAAAGTCATGAATAAAGCATGTTTCCCAGATGAAGAAGGTCTTCCCCAAAGGAAAGGTACCGATCTAGAGAATGAAGAGTATCTGCAAGGAAATGCGACCCTTGACTTTATAGTGTTGAATGTCAAGCCCCTACACAATTTAGGTCCATCCTCAATCACAGTCCTGCCAGTAAAGGGGAACTTGTGTGTCAGAAAAGAAGGCTCTGTACATTTGGGGCACAGCGAGTGTAACACTATACTAGTGTTCAAAGACAAAGGAAAGTCTTACTTCAGAGCATCACGACACACCTACTTTATTTGTGGCCAGACAGCCTATGTACAACTGCCCTTAGACTGGGGTGGGACGTGCTATATATCATTTCTCCTACCACCCATTTTCTTGGCCCCATCGAACTATCATCAAAATCTCCAACTAGCACTTATCAGACACAGACGAGGGCTCGATGCCTCTGGCATTGACCAGACTGAAACAGCTTGGGAGTAATATACAGATTTCAACAAAGGATTCTTTTTCTTCATAGGTCCCGTCCAGAATAGTAAACTTATCCGCAGACTAACAAGGATTCTAGAAACAGTTGCTAATGAGACTGCATCAGCCCTGGGGAACTTGACCCAGGAACAGTCTGCTATGAGAATGGTCGTACTTCAGAATCGTCTTGTTCTTGACGTCATCCTAGCGGATAGGGGCGGGGCCTGTAGGGTCATCGGTTCCAGCTGTTGCGTTTTCATACCTAATAATGCACCGTCTGTATACAAAGCAATAACAAGGCTCCACAAGATTGCCCAAAGCATACATCAAGACCCAGGCACGTGGACTTGGTCCAGTTGGCTCTGGGAAATGATATCAGCATGGGGATGGAAAGTGTTGACGGTCTGTGGACTAATACTACTGATGATATTCAGTTGTTGCCTATGTCTGCAGTGTGGCCCGGCCATTTGCGGCCTGTGTGCTACTGCATGTGTACCACATCCCCATTTACAAAGCATTGAAAATGGAAAAATAATGCTGCAAGAACAGATTGACTGTCTAATGAGAATAGATATGACATAAGGGTCCACTAGGGGACAAGGAGGGAATGAGGAAAATAAAATATCATGAGGCCTATGTGTCCCCGTGTGTTCCCCCACACTCATGTGCACATACATGTCACCTATGTATTTCCCCTCCATGGCCTGTCTATCATGATGCTTATGCTATAACGTCGCCTGCCATAATCCAGTCTCCCATGAGAGAAACGACAAATCTGCTCTGAGGCCTACACGTTTTGCATCATGTTTTCCCGCATTTCCATTATTGTGGCCCAGCCAGAGCCGAAAAGAGGCTTCAGGCCTCAGAACGCTCTGAAAGCTGTAGCTGCGTATCCTTGGCCTTGCACACTTGGGCCTCAGCCAAAGGGGCCCTGTCCGAGACAGTATTGAGCACGGTTATCTGCTTACTCCTACCGAAACCACATTCCTGCCTGGAGAAGGAGGGATAAACATGACCCATCTGCAAAGGAGAAAGCCTAGCCTTTCTGTCTCTTTTTGTGTGATTACAAAGCTCATGTCAGTGAAAAGCCCATAGCCCCCGTGCAAGACTTCAGCAGTAAACGAAGAAATAAATGCCACATTTGCCCTTGGTGATGGGCAACCTATGTCACGAATCAGTCCCTGCTCCAGACTTAGATACCCGATAATACAAGATGTGCTAGTCGCCCTGACACTGAAGGCCTCATTCTCAGACTCCAGACTCCCCGGTTGCATAGCAACCCTTTCACACGTCAGTTACACGTCATGGTCGAGTTGAGCACAAGTAAGGCAAAGTTCCAGTAAAGTTCCAGCTGATCACGCAACCCCTTCTAGGCATCCACCCACCTATGACACTTAGATATTATCATCGAGTGGACGCCCACCTTCACGCCTACTTACACACCCACATGCTCTTATCTCATTCTCTCTTGCTCCGCCTGAAGCACTCTTGCTTACGTATATTATTACAAACATATATATACTGTACTCTGTGAATAAAGTTTGAGAATACCTTTTTGAGAATCCTGGTCCTGATCCCTTGTGGTGATGGAACTATTCTCCCTATAACTCGAGTTATTTGAATAAAGCACTTTTGAACCTGATACCACGGACTCAGCCTCTTGCTTCATGCATAATTATATTGATATCTAGAAATTCTGAAACTCGTAATAATTTATTTACGACAGTTCTCTCCATGATCTGGACCATGTCGGACTGATTCCCCTGATGCCACGACCACTGCAACCTAAAGTCACACTGCAGAGCTCATAAATGCCATCTGGCAGGATGCTATGAGGCCCAGCAGCCTCGGAGTCATTTTCATCGAAATCCAAGATAGAGTCTGAATCATCAGTAACTAGCCTGAATATCCTGGCCTCCAAGTTCGGGAGGATAGGCCCGCAACTGCACTGTATCCAGAACAGCTCCAATGAAAAGGAGCTTCTTTGAGGGAGTCCGGTGTGACTTTGGCACGCTGATAGAGAACCCCTGCGAGTGCAGAATGTTCGCCGCATTCTAAAGGTGGGAAACGACAGCCTTGGGCGATCTCACCTTCAACAGCCCATTGTCGAGCAAGGGGATGCTGGCACCCATGATCTGCACAGATGAGCTGCAACCACTGCCATCACCTTAGTGAACACCCAAGAGGTGCAGGGAAGGCCAAAGTGGAGCAGGGTGAACTGAAAGTGCTTGTGGCCTACCGCAGGTAGTGCCGATGGGCAAGCAGGACGGGAATGTAAAAATAGGCATACTACAAGTGCAACACCACCATCCAGACTCCTGGGTCCAGGGCAGACGAGACTTGAGCTAGAGTGAACATCTTGAACATTTCCTTTTTGAGAAAGTAGTTGAGGGCTCGCAGAACTAGGATAGGGCGCAGGCCCTCTTCCCTCTTCTGGATTAGAAAGTAGTGGGAATAGCAACCACAGCCTACTTCTGGTGCCAGAACCCTCTCTATTGCTCCATTGGTTAAGAGTCCCGACTTCCTCCTGAAGCAAAGTCAGGTGATCCCCTTTCAGCCAGTCATAAGCTGGAGGCATGGAGGGAGTAGTAGTCTCGAAGGGAGTAGCACCTTCCCACTTCCTGAAGAACCCCCTGTCCGACGTGATATTTTGCCAGTGGCGGAGGTGATGGATGATCCCGCCACCAACTGTCCGCCTATGATCTTAATGGGCCGGACTAGGAGTGTTTGGAGGCTGAGGATCAGGGGGGATGGTGGACTGACCCGACCTTTGGCTGCCCGACCTATGGGGTCAGAACAAGCCACGCCCACGGCCACACAGAGGTTGCTGAACTTGTCTGGCCTTATGGCTTGAGTATGGTGGGCACAGCTGAAAGCCCCTTCATTACCCACGAAAGGGGCAAAAAGAAGACAAGGGCCGATGGGAGCCCCCTCTGAGCCTCTAGGCCACCCAAATATGACAATCATAGCATCATAAAATTCTTTGAGCTGGGCGGGGGTCGCTCCGGCTCCCGGAACGGCGGGGAAGCACAGAGCCGGCGCAGGTTCAGATTAAAGAGGCCTAGCACGTCAAGGCTTCTCTGTTGCACCAGCCAACCTACAGGAAGAAGTCAAAGCACACTTCGACCTCTGTGTTTTTATGCTTCTTACCTGACCGACTTGAAAACTTCGAGTGAGAGGATGAATATTTACGGCTCCCAGAGAGGTGCCCAGACCTTCCTCTCAACAGAGAACGAGACCTCCGGGGCAAACGACGCAGTGCTGAGTGCCGAGCCACAAGTAGCTATAGGGACTGCTTCCTCTAAGCTCTCTGAGCCATGGCCCGGTAGTCGGAGTACAACTTCGAGTCATTATGGCGATCCAGTCATCAAAGACAAACCAGGTGTGGATCCGTTACCGAAATATCGTGGTGCCAGGCGCCGCACGGCTTGAATCCAGAAGTCTTTTTGTACATCCTACATACAAAAAAAGGTCGACAAAATGTTTGAAAAAAGTATGTCAAAAAGAGACAGAGGGTAGCTCTCTTCACGGATCTGTGCTAACTGGTGCAGAGAGAAAAGAACTCACGTCATAACGCCAGGGTGTTGCATATATAGGTGACGCGGACGTCACAACGGCAGAGCCGATGGCGACGTCACGCGAAGCTGACCAACGCCACCTGCCGGCACGCATGGTATTGGTCGAACAAAAATCTTCTGGCTGTGGTCTGATGCCTGGGAAATTCAAAGATCAGGAAACTGCGGATAGATGTCTCCATCATATCATTATAGTAACATTCTTAAAACTACTAGGGATTACACCACGCCCAATAGTTTAACGAGTAATACTACTAATACATACTTGAATAGAATGGCTTTGAACCCTGATGCACTTCTATTTAATTATGAACCTTTTTGTTACGAGTTGGATCCACTTTGATCCATTTCCTTTGCACCACTCTAAAGGTCATCATTACATTTTAAATAGATCCAACATGTTGAGATTGTGGTCATTATTTTCTGAATTTAACGTACTTAAATCTCTGAACTTATTAGGCATTCAATTGCTTAAGAACCAGAATACCAGCAAAGATGTTAGTAGAACCACCTGGTCCTTTCAATATTTTTGACTTGTTGATAACACTTGTAACAGACAATAAGAATATAATGCTATGGTCATTTTATTGAAGCATCTGCCTAATACTAAATATACTACAAAGCAGATACCCAAACAGTAATTAATCATTCAATATTACAGAGAAGGATTATGTTACTTACCCTGTAAGCATCTGTTCTTGGCATGTAGAGCTGTAGATTCACAAGCTTTGCATGCTCCTGACATCTAGTGTTGGGTTTGGAAGTTTGCAAGTTGTTTTACTTTAAATAAGTCTTTTCGAGTCACGAAGTAAGGGGACTCCTGCTTTCAGGGATACTGCGCATGGACATCTACTCTATTGTTAGATTGTTTTCCAGCAAGAGAGTGAGAATGGAGTAAGTAAGTGTAAGTACAGAGATGTCCATGCATGTGTAATGTATATAAGAACTACAACGGCCATAGTTGTCCAGGGAGGACGCATGTCAAACTACAGCTCTATTTGCCAAGAACAGATGCTTACAGGGTAACATAATCAGTTTGAGGCATGTGTGTAGATACCTATGCATTGCATAGACTGTATAGCAGTGCTCTCCCAAAGCGGTGGTTAACCAGTGGGCGTTGCAGTTGTCTGAAAAGGTGTTTTAGCACTGCCTGCCCTACATTAGCTAGTTGGTGTTCCAACACATCGACACAATAATATTTAGTAAATGTGTGTGGTGTAGGCCAAAACTGCTTTACAGATGTCAGCTACAGGTAGTTTAACTAAAAAGGCCATAGATACTCCTATTTCATGAGTAGAATGAACTCTAGGAGGTATAAAGTTATTTTGGCTTTAATATAGCATGTTTGGAACGATCCCTCTAGAAATGCCAGATTTTGAGATAGACTTCCCTTTATGAGGGGTAGCAAATGCAACAAAAAGTTGCTTTGTTTTGCTAAAATACTTTGTTCTGTCAATATAATACATTAATGCTCTTTTGGCTTCTAATATATGGAGAGCTCGGTCTGCAACAAATTCTGGTTGAGTGAAAAAAACAGGTAGCTAAACTGATTGGGTAATATGAAAAGCTGTGACTACTTTAGGAAGGCATTTTGGATTGGTATGAAGAACCACTTTATCTTCATGCAGTAGGAAGAACAGTTATTCTAATGTAAATGCCTGAATCTCATTTAAGCGTCTTAGTGAGGTGATAGCAATCAAAAACGCAACCTTTCAGGAGAGAAGCTGGTGGTAACAGTTATGTAAAGGCTCAAGAGGTTGACCCATACGTTTTGTTAAGACAACATTAAGGTTCTATGCAGGTGCAACATTTGGTGGTATTACTCTTTTAAGGCCTTCCAATAAAGCTTTAATTACTCTGAATAACGATAAGTGTTGTCTGTTCTGAAGATAGGCAGCCACAGCCACCAGGTGTAGGTGTATAGAAGTGTAGGCTAGGGAAGAGGGCTGTAAATGTAAAAGATAACAAATAATTAGTTGTATAGATATGTCTAATAGGTCAATTGTTTGGTTATTACAATATATAACAAACCTTTTCCACTTAGTTGCTTAGAACGCTTTCGTGGTAGGTTTACTTGCTTCCCTTAGAATGGTCATGCAATCTGGTGGCAGATTTAGACATCCAAATTATATGACCTCAGGAGCCAAATTGCTAGGTTGAGCTTCTTGGGGGTTTGGATATCTGATTTTGCCATGGTTCTGAGTGAGACGGTTTGAGATGAGGAGAACTTTCTGGTGCGGAACTACTGAAAGTTCTAGTAGTGTGGTGAACCATGGTTGACAAGCCCATGTGGAAGCTACTAGAATAAGGGTGAGAGGCGTGCACTGGAGTTTCTAAACCAGAAATGGAAGAAGACAGAGAGGCAGAAAAGCATAGACAAATATTGCTGACCAATTCATCCTTAGGGCATTTGTATAGAGGGTGTGGGAACATGGAGGTGAAGTTTTGGCATTTTTCGTTCTCTACTGTCGCGAAGAGATCTATTTTTGAAAAACCCCATCTGTGGAAGTATGGGAGGAGCACTTGAGGGTGGAGTTCTCAATTCTGGACTTCTTGCCGCATCCTGCTGAGGAGGTCGGCAATATCATTTACTGTGCCTGGAAAGTGTTCCACTAGCAGTTGTATTTTGTAATGTATTGCCCAATGCCAAATGGTCTGAGAGGCGTGATAGCTGTAAAGAGTGTGCCCGCCCCCTGTTTTTGTACATAGTATATGGCTGTCATATTGTCCGTCCGGACTAGAACAACCTTGCCTATAAGGTGAGGCAGAAATGCTTTCAGCGCTAGGTGAAAAGCTTGAAGCGCTAGGTAGTTGATATGGAGATTCTGGTGATTTGCTGCCCCAGAGTCCCTGAACTATTACATTTTGTGAATACCTCACCCTGTAAGGGAAGCATCAGCTGTTATCACAATCTGGGAGACCGGGTCGACAAAGGGCTGCCCTTTTGTTAAGTTTTGTGTGTTCCACCACTGAAGAGAGCGATCAGTGCAGCTGTCTACCAACACTAGATCTTGTAGTTGACCCTGTGATTGATTCCATTGACGTGCTAAGCCTTCCTGTAGAGGACGCATGTTTAATCCTGCATGACGTACTATGGCAATGCATGATGCCATCAACCCCAGCAGCTACATGAATGTTCTGACTGCTAGATACTGATTGGGTGGGAATTGTGGTAGCAGTGTTTGGGAATTTTTAATCCTGGCTGCATTGAGATAGGCTAGACCTATTTGAGTGTTAAGCATCGCTTCGAGATAAGGTTGCACCTGTGAATGTTGAAGAGTGGATTTTTGGCCATTGACTGTGAATCCCAGCTGATGTAGGAAATTGATGTTAGTTTGAGTGAGTTGTAGACACTTGTGTGTGTTGGCCTTGATCAGCCAATCGTCGAGATATGGGAAGACATGAATCTGTTGCCTCCTTAGATGAGCTGCTATCACTGCATTTGGTGAATACTCTGGGTGCAATAGTGAGATGGTAGTGGTGGGGAATGAGGAATAGGGTGGAATGGACTGGTAGCAATGTCATTTTTCTTTTTTAAAGGAATTTTATATCCAGTGTCCTCTAGAAAAGAAATCTTCCTTTTAGAGGGTGGTGGTAGTGCATGTTTTGTTATGATGCGCCTAGTCTCTGGATGAATATGACGTTTTTTCTGTTTGTATCAAGTCTCTTCTGCATTTTTTCCAGAATTGGTTCTGGAAGCGTTGGATGTGCTGGTTTATGTTTCGGTGCCAAAATTTTCAGATCCGAAACCATTCTTCTCTTTTTTGTCCTTCAGAACCAAAGTTGTCAGAGGGGAGGTGGAGTCTCGGCTCGAACTGGAGCCGGATGGCTTTACTTGTGCATTCGTTGCCGAGCAGTCGGGCAGGGCATTGGAAGCAGAATCCTGGTTCCTACAATGGCCAGACAGCAGTGGTAGCCTTTTGCGCGGTGGAAGCAGCAGGTTTTTGTGTCGGCAAAGGGGTTTGGGTACTCACGGCACCTTGACCAGCTGGAACGTCATAGGACTCCAGTACTGAATAACAGTCTTGGAGAGAAAACATTTCTTCATCTTCAACTGCCGACACTTCCACATCTTCCTATTCGATATTGTGTTCTCTGATGATTTCTGGTGTGTCTTCAATGCTCTGCATCTCTTTTCGTTGAGCCTGACGGTCCCGCAAGGTCTTCTTGGATCGTCACAATCTTCTTCTCTGTGCTCCAAGGAGAGGCACAGATTACAGACTTTGTTGAAAGTCGGTGCACGGAGGGCAGAATTGAAATGGTGTCAGTCAAGTGGAAAATACGTTTAACAGGCTAGGCCAGTATGCTGATGTAGGAGTATTCCGACCCCACTTGGGAAAGTGTTCTGCTTTTCGACACATGAGGAAAGCGAAATACATTTGAAACAATACCAATGTAGAGTGAATTGCACACCGAAGGGATCCCAAAAAACGGTCTCAAACCGGAGCACTGCAATACACTTCCAAACCCGATGGCAGAAAGAAAATCTAACAATGTAGTCTATACCCATGTACATTAATACGGAAGGGAGTCACCTTAGCTCATGACTCGAAAAGACTTCTTCTAGAAAAACAACTTGCAAACATTCGGACACAACTATAGATGGCAGGAGTATGCAAAGCATGTATATCTACAGCACACATGCCTCGAACTATTATAACTCGTGGATCTGGAGTAACTACTAGTAACTTCAAGGATCCCGAGTTACTTTGTTTAAATGAAATTGATAACTCAGTAGTTTTTTAATTTTTTTAGGTGTGGGATCAGAAGGAGAAATGTCACAATAAATCTGGATGATGATAGACTGGGTCTTAGGGCAATGGGGATGTTGACTGGGTCACTAAATCTTTATACGCAGATTATAATAAAAAATCCTGATATAATAGACCTTGGACTCTGCTTTTCTAATGGTCGGTTCTTACTTTGTTTTTGCAATACAGCTTAGATTGTGAAACAATTAAAATAGGGAGGCTCGGATACAGGGAAAATAAGCCAACTTCTATGAAAGGTATTGCATTGTGCACAAAAGAAGTGGCTCAAAAGCCACCCCCATTGTTGCACCTATGGGGATACCAGTGGGAACCAGTGGAAATCTTGAAAGAATTACTCTCTTCCGGCACTCCATAAATGCTTTGATGACTGGCATTTTAAAGAGGGGATGGTGTTACCTGTTTTGCATCGAAGCAGCCACTGCTGCTATACATAACAGGATTGAAGTCTATGCTAACCCTGCCTTCTGAGGGTACAACAGAAAACATATGATGTCTTGTACTGAGGCCTTAAGGACTTAAGACATTCTAACATTGAGCATAGACAGTAATGCAAAAGCATTTCTACTTTGCTGGATAACATGCATGCGTAGTAGGTTTGAACACCTCTCATTGGGTAAGCATACACTCCTCAGGTTGTTAAAGATACCCAGACTCTATGACCTCAGGTGTCAAATGGCAAGGTTCAATTGCTTGTGGTTTGGATGTCTCTGCTGTCATAGATGTTGTGTCAGCAGATCTGCCCTGATGGGAAGATTCTCATGTCAATGGACTGACATTTTGAGAAACAAAGAGAACCAGGTATGCCTTTCCCACTTTAGTGCCACTAAAACGAGCGACATCACTTTTGTTTCCGCACTACATATTAAAGCAGAGATGGTGGAGTAAAAGCAAAAGCAAATATCTCTTACCAACTTAACCTTTGCGAGGTGACCATGGACTGTGGGTACCTGTGGGCAAAGCTTGGGTATTTTGCATATTCTAATGATCAACAAATCAACTGTCGGTGTCCCCATTTGTGAAAGTAGTGCTGAAGCATTAAATCACTCCTACTTGCATACCTACTGATCCACTCTGCTTAATCTGCAAAGTCGTTGTCCACCCCAGCAGATCCAGCACCAAGGGCTGTATCTGATTACAAATAGCCAATTTCCAGATCATTTGGGCAATGAATGACAGCGTTTTGGACTAGAATACGTAGAATACGTGGTAGTCATGTTGTCCATCTTGACTAGGACAGTTCTCTTCTGAATGAGCGTGTAAACTACTCTGCGCACAACCGTATTGCTCTCAGTTCATGGAAACTGATGTGGTATTTTTTCTGCTCTTACATCCGGATACCCTGAACAATCATGTAGTTCAGATGTGCTCCCCACCCCACCCCACCTGCGGGTCTGGAAATGGCTTTCCCAGTGACAAACTTTTGTCGTACCACCAACTGTGCTGAAATCTAGGCTCCACGAACACTAGCTCGACCCATTGACCTGCCACTTGTGACCACTGCCTGGCTGAACACTCGTGAGTACAGTACCAAAGCAATAGAGGAGGCCATCATTCTGTCATCATTTAAGTATTGTTCTCACAGTTAATGGACGTGTTGCCTGAAAAAGAGGTTGAATTCTTTGAAATGCCATCATTCTCTTTTGGTTTGGGTAGGCTTTCCTAGTAACTGAGTTTAGTACTGCTCTAAAAATAGATACACTTCATATAATTTAGATGAGACTTCCTTGCATTTACTGTGAACCCTAAACTGTGCAGGAGTGACACTTCTGTCAGTGTGTGTGCTAGGCATTGGTGTTGGCCACTGCTCTTTTTCAGTCAGTTGTCGAGATATGGAAACACACGAATAGGACTGCTGCAAAGATGTGGTGCAACCACTGCTAGACACTGTATAAATACACTAGGGGCTCTCGTAACTCTGAAGGGTAGAATCTTAAACTGGTAGCATTGTCCACTTACCACAAATTTGAGCTAGCGTTGATGAGCCGGATGAATGGAAAGGAGGAAGTAGACGCCCGTAAGGGCGAGGGTCAGTATATAGTCCCTTGTCCAAAGCAGAAGAATGATGTCATTTTGAACAGATTCGACCGGTATAGTGATTTAATTGCCTGAGATCAAGGATAGGCCATTACGTGCTTTCCCTTAGGGAACGAAGTACATAGAGTACACTTCTTGGGCCAACTGGTGGGGGGTACTTGTTCTATGGCAACTTTGCCAAGAATTATTTGTGCTTCCTCCCTGAGCAGCTGTTGATGTTCTTGGCTGACTGTGATATTGTGATGGTATGCTTGTTGGTGTTGTGTGAAATTCTAAGCAGTACTCTTAATGCAAGACTGACACCGTCACTTATCTGAGGTTACTACAGTGCTGTTCTTCATTAAGGATTATAATTGTTGTCCTTTACTTCTTCTGACCACAATTGATGGGTGCACATCTCAATAGAGGCCCCTGGAGATTAAGATTTATGTCAGGACAGTGCAATGGCTCCAGGTTGCTTTGTACACAGTTTTGTGTGAATACTCTCCAATTTAATGGACATAATAGAATATTCCAGAGAATATAAAAAAAAGGATCATAAAAAGTTCTTAAGTAATGGTATGTTATTGTGTTCCATGTTAGGAATCAAACAACAATATATATATATGTCTCTGTGCTATTCCTCATGGTGATGTTAGGTCTATTAAATTGGAGAATAGCCAAACAAAATTTCAATTTAATAGTGTAATATTAAAGGCATTGATGAATTAGGTACAAGCTAACAGACACGGCAGAAAGACTAGACAGATTTATTGCATCTATAACAGTTTTCTTGATTGGATCCTGTTAAGTATGTAGGCATCTTTTCAAGCAACAATATAAAATTGAAGAATAGACGTAAATATGATAGTGCAGTAATGCAAATTATAATATAAGTGTGCTAGTAGACACCAAGAGGTTTAAGAATATCATACAGAAAATGCAACTTAGGCACTAATCATTGCTGTCTCATACTGTGTTGTTTACCTTCGTATACTAGTAATATTACTTCTTGACTTTGTGATAGTATTGGATGTAAGAAACTACAAATGTAAATGCAAATCACTGCAAGACAGAATAAAAAAGAAAAGAAACTATAAATATGGATGTGATTCACTGCCAATTAAGACTATATGGTTTACCTTTGGTTACAAGAAGCACTGCAGATTCAGCAAAATTAAGACACTGCATTATTAAAAATAAATAAAACATAAGAACAAAACAAATGAGCACAAGTCACCTCAGCATGGGGGACTTTAGCAAGACAGCTTCAGAGCATGTATATGTTTACGAAACGGCTGTGCATATGCCAGTAGGAGGAAGCAGCTAAGGCATCACAAACTGGTGAGACTATACTAAGGTGAATTAGGTGAAACATGTAATATTCTTTGATCTAGTGTTTAAAGTAATCTTTCGGTAGAGTTCTTGGTACTAACCAATAATTTATTTTCTGCTCCATAGTGCTAAACCAAGGACTAAATCTATTTCAGCAAAAAAAAGCATCTGAAACAGTCACCGCTCAACTATACACTTGTTGATTCAAAAATTCTGAAGAGCAAATATAAGGTATTGAATAATCTTTACCTGGGATGACATGCTCAAAACCCTTGTGCGTTCGGATGTTGCACTGCAGGTGGCACCCACACAACACACGGGCGACAATACCTGACATGCCGCCCAGGAATAGAAGATATGTTACACCCCAAAGATACCCCAATACTTGAGATCGGTTAAGCCACAGACCTCGCATTCCTCACGGTCACTTATATAGACATAAGTTGACACCATGTGCTACTCTAGTATCCCAACAGCAAACTGTACAACAGAAACAGCAGCCAACACTTGCCATACGCGCGCAACCCCAATTAAAATTATATGTTATGGCTCCCCGCAGACTAGCTATAGATATTTGCAAATGCTCGATGTCTCTCTTTGGTAAGCCTTGTTGATTTGGTTTCCGTTTTCCTTTTCTTTAAAATTGTATTAGATGTGATTAAAATGTTCTGTTTATAAAAGAATAGGAGAACAAATATCTGATATATAGCAGTGTTAAAAGCAGCTTCAAAAACCCAATGACGAGTTAGCACTATGCTTCAAATTACAATGCTACGTATATATATGAGTGGGGGTAGACATGTATAGGTGCACTGGATGGTTGCAACCTACCCACCGATTGGAGTTGATAGCATGTGCAAGTTATAGTTACTAATGATGAGACGTGTGTACGAATACCTCCGCACCATGGACACATGTGTTAGAAATAGTGCGCGTGTAACATGTTGATTCGAATCCCCAATGGTATAAATGGAATATGCTGATATTGGCGCAATAGATATTGTCACTCATACTGTATGTAATAAATAAAAGGAAAAAAGCTAATAAAGATATTTAAAAAAATAAAATAAAAAAATAAGGTATTAAATAATATTACCTTATTAAGTGAATTAAACTATAAATATGAATAGAAGATATGTTAGAATGATCGAAACCAACAAATAGTTTTATATGTTAAAAAATCAAATTAATAAAAATCCATGTGTCATGACGTTTACATGAGCATATGTTGTGCTGCCCCAGCAGACAATTCTTTCTTTACCGGACTATCTGCTTTGCCAGTACTTGTTTGGTTTTTAAGACATGTGCCTTGCTTATGCCAAAAAGACTGCCACAAGGGCGAACACTATGCAAGACAATGTAATCTCTGTGGATAGAGAGGAACAGATATGGCATGAGGTAACACCTAAAAGAGATCAACAAGTGATCAAAGGTAACGGCCCAGGAGGCAGGTATTAAATGTCGGAACCAATACATGAAATATGGGGAGGAGCAACCGCCAATAAACAATTTGCAGATTTTGGTGAGTGCCAGGTAATTCAAGGTAGAATGGAAAGCATTAGAATACTACAAATGAGAGATGGACTGTGTCCGAAGATGGCTTTGTGACAGATGGACAAGCTTTTAAATCTGGCTCACTTAGCTAATGGGAGCCAGTGAAGTTTCATCAGATGATCTTAAATGTGTGGTCAATGAAGAAGGTATGGTAGAAGGCTGGCTGACATACTTTGTATCAGTTGGAGTTCCTAAAATGGTACTGAGGGAGACCAAGATAAAGCACATTACATTAATCCAGGCATGAGCACCAATCACAGTAAACCACAAGCAGATCAGAAGAAAAGGTAAGATTTCTTAATATCGCAGCAGCAAGTAGCTGTGACCATTGCAATCTTCATCAAAAATTAGCCTAATATTGTGTAACTTGAGAACTGGAATCTGACAGTACATAAGGATGGCAACCAACATTTGTGACTATATCTGTATCACTGACATACCATTACTGAAATGTATTTAGGCTAAGGGGAATTTAACATCTATTCTAAGAACAATTTAGATGTCAGGGATGTGCTCCAAAAAATCCAAACTGTATGACTTGATTAATTTGGCCAGAGATACCACATTCATATTAAAGAGTGTATAACTATTAGAAAATAAGTAAATTCACAGATTTTTGAGGAGTACTGAAAATTAATTATGTGCATATAAAGAATGAAAATATTCTGCAAAATATAAATAGTTTTACTGTATTTATTTTCTTATTCAGTGGCTGTTGTAAACTAAATAGGAAGTACAAAACTAAGTTATTGGTTAGCTAGAAGGGTGTGAGAAACAAGCCTCTAAATACCATGCCTATGAGAGCGTCAAAACGTGAATAGCTTCATGCTTAAGAGTGTCTGCCCTCTAAGACTTGCAGATGCTGAATTTGTAGGATTCCAGAACAGAATTGACAATTACAAAGTAACTAGTGTTTCAAAAATGAAAACATCTATCATCAAATGCTAGTTATCAATAAATGTGGAAATATGTCAGAGCATTTTATTGTACTGACTCTTACCTCTGACATGTCATGCACCAGCAGAAGAGGAATACTAATCGTAGTTACGTCATGAGTACAGCAAACCTTTAGTATATTTCTGAGGCCCATTATTGCTGGATCACGGGCAGTGATATTACCAGATTTCACATTGTCATCCACACAGAGATGAAATACAACATGGATTTCAGAAAGATTTGAATGTCTGGTGATATAAAATTCACCTGCAGGATAATGAAAGATGTGTACCATGAAATTAGAGAAAAGGATTGACCTTTAAAAAAAAATATAACAGCATTACCTGCGAACAAGGTATGAATGGGTTAAATTTAAAGGAAAAAGTAATTTGTGAGAAAAAACAAAAAAGTGAGACATCAACAACACATTAGAATTTTTCCATGAACACATCTTACGGTGCCATTCTGAAGACTAGCAAGTCTAGGCTTAAAGAAAACACAATGTGAGGTCACACTGCAAATTCCTGCAAAGGAACACCGTAGCAGTGATCAGGAGGTATGACACGGATAGGTGATGACGTTTTTAAGTGAACAAAGCGGGAGCAGAAAGGGGTCACGATGTTCCTCTCCCTCAGCAAGATACATACTGGGGCAGCAGAGAGAAAAAGATGGGCAAACAAGTCTGTAAAGTGTTAATAGGTACTATAAGAAAATGTTTAGGTGTATGAAATGCAACAGTGGAGAGGAGACTAAAGGTAGTACGGGGTTGACTCATGGAAAGAGGGACAGATGCACAGGTATTAATAAAACATTTCGGACTCTGAAAAGGAGGCATATAATTTCATCAGGCCACGTGCAGAAAAAAATATTTAAAATTAAAAAGGGTTTAAAAACAGCATCTAGAAAAGAAAAAACCGGACCTTTTTTACAAAATATATATATATATTATGAATTAAATAACTCAAATGTATTTACTACAAAATTTAAAGCAGGTACTTTACTTTCGAACAACTATTTTCTCACTTATTGACTCAGAATTTTCCATACACTTTCAAAACAGCAAATCTGAAGCACAAATACATGGATCCTTCATAGAATTACATAGGCCCCAATCCAGATCAACCATTGATTTCATTTTAATGCCAACATGTCTGCGACCAAAACAGAACTGCGCTGGGTGTATAAATCATAGGTGTTTGCTCAAATGATTTGAGGTAGGTGAAATCTGACAACAAAGGGTAGGTATTTACCTTCATTTTTAACAATGTTCTTCCTGCCCAGCTTCCTTAAAAGCTGCACTGACATTCCCTCCTTCTATTGTCTTAACATGTCTAAATATCGGTTCAGGTCAGTGTACGCTACAATGCACAACACTTGCAGTGTATTGGGGCATTGAAGTACTTTACTTATGTATTCTATCAAGATGCTACAATGCTTTTGCAATGTATTTTCTTTACCATGTTCTGTCTTATCTACCTTTCAAATATCTGAGATCCACCAAAGTTTCTGTAACCACATATAGTACAGACTTCTTGAAGGCTGCAGTCTATCTTATCCAGGAAAGCCGCTTATGCCTCTAAATTGTCAGTTCTTATTTTACCTATCGGTGCAGCTGATCTTCTTAGTTCTTGCTAGAGACCCAGCTAAGTAAATTTAAAAATATTGAAAAGAAAAGTCCACTGGAAGGAGGTCGATCTCTCTATGGCTTGAATGGATTTGAGATACCACGAGGTTCACTCCCTCTGATTTACTCAGGTTAATTTTAAACTCAAAAACTTGTTAGCAGAGCTGGAGTCCCACCAGCAAAGAAATCGACAAGATTGTGGGGTTTGTGAAGGACAATAGTATATCCTCTGCAAACATGGTCAGTTAACCAAGCCTCTCTCCCCCACCAATTTGATGCCCCTTATATATTTTTTTGCTGTGCTAAGAGCTCCAACTTCAGTACACGAAGAACCGTGGAAGTAGGCACTCTGGTCTTGTTTCTCTCCCTAGGTGTCATGTTCCCAGCACAACCTTGCATCTATCGGTGGAAAGGCAACATAATGCCAAGGGCACAAAGGAGATCTCCAAACTGGCAACTGAGCTCATGGACACCATAAGTCCTGCTAAAGTTCTCATGTTCGCAACATAAGGCACACTTGTGGAGGATCTGCATCTACAGTCGATACAGGCACATTTACTCGCAAATATATTCTGGGGCCTTAATTGTTTTACCCAATGGTGCCTCACCTATGCCTCTATACTCCACCATGCATTAAATCCTCCTTCGCCACCAGAACACCAGTACGGTCACCCCCTCTCATGGATGACATCATTTAACCTATCAAAATTGGCCAAACAATGCAAGTTTTCCCAATTCCTCATGACACCATCAGGAGCATTTAAAATAAATAACTGTTTCCAGGTGTACTGATCGAAGGTTTCATAATAATAATTAAATAAAGCATTAACATTTTCAAAGCAAAACATTTTACAGAAGATGCTCCTGAGGTCTTACAGCTCCTGCTCTCTGTTTTAGCAAATTCTCCATACATTTTGCTGTTTCTATCCACGTTGCTCATGATTTGTTCTGAAGCTCACTTTCTAATTGGCTAAAAAATCATAAACCAAGGTACGCCACCACAGTTCCTGTTGACTCCTACCTTCTCACAAGACTGCCTCCAAACAATCTGGCGACAAAGCTATCAACCACATATTGGTAGTCCAGTTCATTATCCCAGAATGACATATGTCGGCACAGTCACTCTTTTCTCCTAGAGTGTTGTACCTCCGTAGTAGGTATTTTGTTGACGACATACTATCATCATCAGTCTCTGCGCCATAAGGTATCTGCCTCAACACGATGTGGATCTAGTGTGGCAAGGTGTTATTCAGTGGTACTCTTGCTCTCAGGGTCGATTGGGTCTGCTACCCAGGCATCTTCCAAATGAGGAAATCATTTCCAAAGCACTGTACATCTCACATACAGACCCAGTCAACCCTTGTTAATGTGTTTTTAGCAGCTAGGAAAACCAGCAGCGATTTCCTATTGCCAATTTCAACAAAAATACTATTTTCATGCTATCTCCTATTTGCTTACAGGAGACAAAGCTTGCTTGGATTACAATGGGACTGTCAATTATCCAAAATCTTAGTATTTTGGCATCTATATTAAGTATTAAGATTGGTCTATTTGGGGTTGGCTGCGTTCTTAATATTTCCCTTTTAATTTTCAAAAAGCATCCATTCTGCACTATGTTCCTCGATCCAGGTTCGTTCCTGCTCTTTCATCACAACGTCCACTCCTCTTCTAGTTGGTCAAGACTTTGACTATCACCTGGAAAAGTCCTTTATCCCTAGGTGCTTCGACTGTATTGGAACTATACGGACCTCTACCAGTACGGTCAAGGCAGTCCATGGTCCAGGGCCTCTCCAGTCGTCCGAGAGTGCTGGTCTTATATGTCCAAAGTCCTCTGAGTCAGCCAGGCTCTAGAATAGGCCACGCCTCCTCTCTGCATGGGCTCTACTGCGGTTTCATCTCTTATAGAAGGCAATTGAGGCTCGTCTGTCTCTGTTTAAAAAGACACTTAATCAGCCCATTGGCCCGGTCGAAGACCTCGGTCTCATTTTTCCAGGGACTGCCAGGAGCATGCTATCTTAAAGTGACACTCTTTCACCTGACCGTGGGGACTACTTAGTGTGTCCTTGTGCCTCGTTCACAGCAATTTTCTCCTTATCATCGTTTAACAAGGGCTGTGCTGGTCTCTGCCACCAGAGCCTGTTGGCTCCCCCGTGCTCCAGGAATAGATGGGCTTCAACCACAGCTGGGTTGGGAGGATGGTTCTCCCACTCCTCTTCTCTCGCAGGAGGAATCACTGTTTTATCATTGCCCCGCCCTGGGAGCCACATACCAATTTCATCACATTCCTAGGAGACATCTCTAACTTGCCTCTATGGAGGTCTCTTCATATCATGGCATTTGCCATCTTCAAACAGCACCCGTAAGACTTGCTGGTACCACCTGCACCCAGAGATGTTTTGGTGGGCTCCCGACACCCCTCTGCAAAGCTCTTCAATTCACTTGTCCTTTACATGTCCAGGGGCTGCATTTGGACTAATGTAATTGGGAAAGGCAGATGTTTTTCAAAGCTGCAGCCACACAGACCTCAGTCTATCCACTGCCATCTTGTCAGGCTCTACCCACAAATTACATACATTTTAAACCAAAAACTGTTAATCGAGATTTGTGTGTTTGGTCACTGGGCCGCTATAGACCTCTAGGTTGGATCACTCTCCTTATTTCTGAGCATGGTACAGCATGCATGCACACTGACAAGCCCTAAATATTTAGTAGTGAGAAAATACCTTGAGTATCAAGGGACTTGTGGCATCCCAGAAAAAAGAAACACTTTCTGCTCATTCACTGGAATTTTTCATAGGTCGGTCTGGCGATAAGGTGCACGCTGGCAATTCCAGAGGTTCCTGATACAAGAATCTCACACCCTGAGCAACAGGTCACCAAAAGAAGCACCAAAGTTGCTTTTATATGCAACCAATATTCCTCCAAGATCTCTACATGTGCACCTGTGGTATGCTACTTATGCCACTTAAGACACTTTTATTGTAACAGTGAAGTGAAAATAAATATAATACTTGATAAAAAAATGTAATACGCACCAGGAAATATGTTTGACTGATTGCGTTCAATATTCTTGGAGTCATCTTCTTGTATGGCGTTTTTGTCATCTGATTCTGTAATGAAGCACAATATTGCAGTAGAAAATGCACATCATATCATATTCTAGTAGGAAATCAAAAAGGAGTAGTTCCACAGCATAATTGTTTGATAAAAATGAATACACATTACATAACACAGTGTGCTATGAAAAAGGTTCACTTCTATTGGCACAGAGGGCTTTCGGACTTTTTATGTATGGTTCCACACAGGGCCACAGTTGTCTGACTAGGGCACAAAACTGAGTGATACATTGAACAATTCAGTGACCATATAACGATCCAGACAGGATACCTTTAAGAATACTTTATCTTGGAGCATATGAAGAATTCTTCTTGGCAGGTGAGGTATGATCATATTTTCCACCCCAACCTACCAAGAGTACTCCATGTATTTTGGGCTTGATGCAAAACAAGACTTTGTAAAATAACCAACATTTTTGCAGATTTTCTAAACAGAAGGAGAGAGTGTGTGTGTGTCCTTTGTCTGTATGTATGTAAAAGTTACTGACACCCCAAACACCCACCCTGAAACTTCGCCCCACAGGTAACATTTCCCTTTTGCAGAGTGATACTCTTAGATATGTACATACTGTGCATAGACTATAATGAACTTATCTAGGGAGGTGGTTGGTGAAGTTGGATACATTGACTATAATGCACTACATAGAGGGAGATTGGTGGTGAAGTGTCCGTAGCACCAAACAAAATGTAAAATTTGCCAGCCCAACCTCTTGCTTTGCCTGAATAGTAACATAGTAATATTCTGTGAACATATGAATGGACGACTTTGAAAATCATGCAGCAGCACTGAATAAATACATTTCCAGTCACTGCAAGGAATCCGTGCGTCTTCCTAGCAGTGTGCTCTTCGGCTGACATGTATTGTTTTATCAGCTAACAAGTAAAAGAATACATTGTTACTGTTCCCTTTGTAACTGTTCCATCCAAAATATGTAGTGCCGTTTCAGCTTGAGACTGAACTCCGAAGAACAAATAAACGCCGACCAAACTTTTGACATGCAGTTATGAAATACCACTGAGCATAAATTTAGAATGAGTGTGCAGCATCATCTTATCAGAATGTTCCTCCTATAAAGTTGCTTTAGAGTCCATCCTCCAATTTCACTACCAAAGGGAAGTAATGGAGATCAAAAATGTTACCTTAGAATGGAGACCTGGGATTTGGCAGATAAAACCGTTTAAATGACACGAGTGTTATCGACAAAAATATTAAAAAATATGAGGAGCATGGACCAGACTAAATGTCCGTGTTGTGTAATATTGAAATGTATGTGCAAATGGAATTGTCAGATTGTTTCATTAATCGCAGGCACAGGACAGTGCATACTACTTTGTTTTCTACTTTAGTTTGCAAGAACTGTTATTCAATCTTATTTTGTTTAATTCCTGTGAAACACCTGAGCTCCACGCTGTGCATGGCCTTCGGTCATAGGCCAGGCTCTGCTTCCAAGCCCTCGCGGGCAGCCAACCCTATGCCGTGCACAGCTGAGTGAAGTTGGCCTACGGTCAGGCCCTGGCCAACCCCCAGACCCCGCTGCACACGAGTTGGGTGCAGGGTGGTGGTGGAGTGCAGGCCTGGCACCCAAACCTTGCAAATGTGCATGGCTGTCTATATGTACTGACTTTGGCCACAATACCAAAATAGTAATGGGCCCATTGGCTTTATGAAGGGGTCAGCATTTCAACATATGCAAAGCACATCTATTGTCTTTGTAATCTCTTTTTTAAAAAAAACACCAATAATTATAAACAAATGTATATTTCATTGATTCACACAGTACAAGGTTTAATAAAAGTGATTGCCATAAGTGTTTTTTAAATAACGTTTTATTGAAAGAATTATCTACAAAAATGCATTTACAGGACCATCACAAGGGAGCTTTACACTCCACTGAACAGCACAGAGATCGAGCTAGCAGTGCTGTAAAAAAATATGGTGTACTCTCCTGGGGGAGCTAGTGGATAATAAACGACTAAATTACCAGTGGGGCTGCGGGGGCAGCATTGCTCTTACCATGTGGGAGCAGCTTTGTTTTGCTCCCAGAGGGAGGGAGAAATTCTGTGTTTCCCTGCCCACAAGATAGTGGGCAGAGAAACTAATGTTCTCCACCTTGCGATGTCCCAGGAGTTTGTCCCCAGGACTTGGCAATGGAGCCGGCTGCGTGCCTCCCATTCACATTAATTATCAGGGTCGGTTTAAGGCTAGGGAAGGGGGGCACGCCCCCTCCCCTTTAATTACCCATTAGCCCCAGGAGGTGGGGTCCCCAGGTGTCTCAAGGAGGCTGACCACAAGCTCTCTTTCTCTAATAAACCTATTTTGCCGTTTTTTTCTTGAAGCAATTGAGTCCGCTTTTTCATAAAAATTGTTTTATTAAACCATGGATTTGTGGATTCACCGCAAATTTGTGGTCTTTTTTTTAAATAAATATGTTTTGGCCCCAGGGAGGTCCCCCTTGAACCAACCCGCTAGGGGGTGTGGGGGAGTTAGGGTATCCCTACCCTGCCCCCTCATATATATTTTAACGTTTTTTCCAGGTTAAGGGACTGAGTCTTAACATGGCTGCCACCAGCCAATCAGATCTTATCTCAAGATCAGTAGGATCCAGTGTCGCTCTGCAGCGTGAAATATACAAAAAAGTTTAGCCTTAATTTATCAAAAGCTACAGAACAGATTTATACCACATCATAAAATGACTTTCTGGATCAATATCTAGCTTTCTGTCAAATTTGTAGTGATTCCATTCAGTACTTTGTGTTATTGCTGTTCAATTTTCCTCTGGAAAAATTAATGGGAAAAAAGCATTTTACCCCCCCCCCCCTTTCTTTCACACATACATATATATTTTTTTCAAATCCAGGCTGTCACGGGCGGTCCGAGTAGAGACGCCGGAAGTCCCCTGTATTATGTACACAAAAGTTTCTGTTGACAACAGGAACCACTCGGACACATTCACATGCTGCAAAAATTCCGTATTTTAATGGCAAGTTTGAAACTACACGTTTTAGCTTTACGCCTTGATCACGCTTAGAGAAGCTCATTATCACCATGATTATATTCACTGTTTTCAAAATAAAGAAAGGACTACTTACAAAACACGTGTATGTACACTACTGTCAACTGTGGCAGCCATTTTGTAATGTGTAAGATCGAGTTCATTTCTATGTGTAGCAAAACTGATATAATACAGATATGTACACAAAGGTTTATACATCAAGTTCATCAACATTAATGTAAATAAAAGCCGCAATCTACATATTGTTTACACGGCAATTATGAATATTTTTGGTATCACATGTGCGCAACAATCGGGCACCATCCCAGATATCAAAGCTCCACAAATAAATACAAAACATATCAAGTTGAGCCACAGTGGGCTACATAGTTAAATGCAACAGATATATCAGCCATTGCTACGAACTTCTTAACCCAAGTGGGTTTAAAGGTGTACATCAGTTCTTAAATCCAATCGTCTCAATCTTTCAAAGTTATTAGTCGAATTTACCTATGGCCACACAGAGTTTTCAAATAATAGATAGATGAAGTGCCACAACCTGAAATGTAAAAGGTTAAAATTACTGAAAGCGTCTGCTGCTCTGTCTCAATCAATATAACATTATTTGTCATGTAGATGGATTGCCAGCTCTTCTATTGAGTTTAGGCCATTTGGTACTAGGCTCTCCAAATTTATAATATATCTTGACTCTAGTTTTCTAAGAGACAATTCTCTATTGCCCCCTCTCACTCCCAAATTTATCGAATCAATAACAACTTTACGAACTAAAGTCTCGTCTTAAAAGTGTTTGGCATAAAAATGACGGGCTACCGAATATTGTTTGTTATTTCTTATAGCCCGGATATGCTCCAAAACTCTCTTCTTGGCCTGGTGTTTGGTACTTCCCACATACCATTTGTTGTAGGGACAAATCAATACATAAATACAGTATGTCGTATTGCGTGTCAAGATCTTTCTAATTTGAAATTCTCTTTTTTTTTTGGTTAACTTTGTTTTATTAATTTTGGCAGGTAAGCAAGATACAATACAGAAATCGAATACACCCCAGGAGGCGCCAACACAGTGAGGTCGAAATCTAGCCCGGCACAGGTGAGACATACACAAAAGAAAAAAAGCAAACATACCAAAGTTCTATGGGCTAGCAAATGTCCACTGGAGCAGAAAGGGCCAGGGCCCCCGCCACTCGGGCGCGTAGTAATCTCATCAATACCCAATCAGAAACGAAAACAATCCCCCCAACTTGAGCCCCACCCCCCCCCAAACCGGTGTGCCTGAATCGCTTCTGTGAGTCTTTATTCGCGGAAGTCGCCAAGCGGTGAGGTCCCAGGGGCATCGCGTGAAGACGAAGGGTCAGTGAGGCGCAATAGGCGGAGATATCTCGGGCAGGTGATTTCGTTAAATTCTGTCAATAAGAGTGACAGAATCGGCTGCCAGACCTTGGTAAAGGATGTCGTGGACTGCGTGAGTGTGGTAATTAATGCGTTCCATACCTAACGTGTACCAAAGTTTGTGCAGCCAGCCAGAGTAGGAGGGTCGAGTCTGAGACCCCCAAAGTGATATGATGTGCTGGACCGCCACACCGATGGCCAATCCCATCTGTCTCCCCCTGAGTGATTTCAACGGAAATGTGATTGTGTTGGGCAGCCCTAGAAGCGTGTAAGCAGGGAAGCGGGGAATTTCAGTGGCAAAATGTTTGTCAATGTCGTCAAGTACTGCTGTCCAAAAGTCCGTCACCTCCCTGCAGTCCCATAGGATATGTGTCAGTGTGCCCTCCGCGTCACATCCTCGCCAGCAAGTGGAGCTACGATCAGGGTTGCCCCTGTTGAGGCGTACCAGTATCAAGTACCAGTAAGTCGCAACTTTCACCGCTGTTTCCCTACCGGCGGTATTCCTGGCTGTATGATTAGCCCTGTAGTAGATGGTGAGCCAGTTCTGGTCCGCCAGGGCTCTCCCCAACTCACCCTCCCATCTCTGCTGGCCGGCTGAACGGCGCAAGTCGGCTGGTGGGCAAAGCATTTTGTATATGTCCGTGATCCTTTTACGGTCCTATTCCTTGGTAATTAACCACTTTTCGAAAGCTGTCAGCCGTCGGCCCACCAGCTGGCGGATCCCGTGCCGCGTCAGCCAATGTCGGATTTGAAAATATTGAAACATTTGCGGCGCCACAATGCCGTGGAGCTGTATGACGTACGACAACTGGATGAATCCCTCAAGATCGAAAAAGTGACCCGCCGACCTGCAGTCCGACGCCCGCCACTGCCGGAACGCACGACTCTCGAGCCCCGGAGGGAATTCCAGATTATTGAACAAAGGTGTAAGTGGTGAGGGAAAAGTGGTAAGCCCCCGTTTGACCGCTACAGCATCCCAAACCCGCAGCATCGTGCTCGTGAGGGGGGACTTCTGAAGGCAAGGGTATTTTCCAAAGGGGTGATTGCGCCATCGCCCTATCTTGAAAAAGCCACCGCTTCTCAGACTCGGGCCTGTACCATTCCACCAAGTATCTCAATTGCGCCGCTTGGAAGTACTGAAGCAAATTGGGGATCCCCAAACCGCATTCGCCGGGAGGGCGGAAGGAGAGGTCTCTTCGCATCCGAGGCTGCTTCCCAGCCCATATAAAGTGGTGCATCGCGTCCTGTAGGCGTTGTATGGTACCTCGAGGAGGGGCCACCGGTATGGTTTGAAAGATATATAGAACTTTAGGGAGGACAGACATCTTCACCGCCGCGACGCGCCCCAGGAGTGATGGGGGCCGCGTCTGCCATTTCCGTAAGTCTCTTTGTATTTGGGAGGTGAGCGTCTCATAATTCTTTGCGACCGTCCATTCGGTAGATGGAGTTAAAACGATCCCCAGGTATGGGATTGATGTTTGAAGTTGCAAACCCCCAAAGGCCAAAGATGCTTCATGGGCTATGTGAGCATTACGGCCCAGCGGAAGGAGCATAGATTTCCCCAGATTTATGTTGAAGCCGGACACCCTCCCAAAGGCTTCCAATCCTCTCAAAAAGGCAGGTACCGATTGTCTGGGATTTTCCAGCGCTGCCAAGATGTCATCTGCATAGAGACTAAGTGGATGAGGTTCCCCCCAAAAGAAATACCGACAATGTCCGGGTGGTCTTGAATTTTTTGCACCAGGGGTTCTATATAAAGCGCAAAGAGGAGAGGCGAGAGCGGGCAGCCCTGCCTCGTACCTCTCTGGATGTCGAAGGGCCATGAGCTTATGCCGTTAACCCGGATGTTGGCCCTGGGATTATAGTAACAGCTGGCGACCCAGGCCCTGAAGCGGTCACCAAAACCAAAGTGCGCTAACGTTTTATCTAGAAATCCCCAATCCACGCGATCAAACGCTTTCTCAGCGTCTATAGTTAGGAGCATTGCATCTGACCCTGCGTAGTGAGCTTTGTCTATTAAATGCAGGAGGCGTTTGGTATTATCACTGCATTGTCTGTTGGGGATAAAGCCCGACTGATCTGGCTCGATGAGACCAGGAAGCAGCGGCCCAAGTCTAGCAGCTAGAACCCCTGTAAAGATTTTAAGGTCCAAGTTGAGGAGAGAGATTGGCCTATAAGCGGAGCATTGGGTGATGCCCTTGCCCGGCTTAGGTAACACAATGATATCGGCCTCAAGCATATCAGGCGGAATCGAGCCGGGGCCCTGAAACGAGTTAAAGAGTCTGGTAAGAAGCGGCGCCAACAGCGGGCAGAAGGCTTTGTAAAAGCCGGCTGAGAAACCATCCGGACCTGGCGACTACAGGGGTTTGTGACGAGATATCGCCCCAATCACTTCCTCAATTCTGATCGGGGCGTCCAGTAAGGCAGCACTATCTGGAGAAAGGGCTGTTGTTGCTGCACCACTCAAGTAGGTCTCTCCATCCTTGTCGAGAGCCACATCCGCGTTGTATAATGACGCGTAGAACTGCCTAAAGGCCTCCGCAATTTGGGCGTCGCTGCCAAGGGTTTCCCCCTGTGGATCGCGAACAGTTGCGATTTTAGACCGCTGGACCCTGGCACAAAGCGCACTTGCCAGAAGACGCCCCGTCTTGTCGCCTCCCACGTAGTAAGTATGACGGAGCCTCAGTGCTGCGTATTCGGCCCGGTCAATATCTAAGCCGGCTAGTTGTGCTCTGGCGGCTTTCAATCGCCGTCAAATTCTGGGAGCTCCCGTGCGGCTGTGCACCCTATCGAGCTCGACCACTGCAGCAGTTAGGGAGTCCCTCTTTTCTTTGCGCTCTTTGGCTTCCGCAGCGGAGATGGCTATCAGCTCCCCCCTCACTACCGCCTTCAATGCCCCCCAGAGCGCCGTCAAGGGTGGGCCAGGCTGGTCATTGCGTGTAAGGTAGTCAGTGATGCTTGTGTTTTAATTGTTGGGCGACCCCTTTCCATTGCAGGAGGGCCTCCCGCAATCTCCATCTCCCCCCACCGCCCTGGCCCGGGAAACCATCACGGTCAGTTACGGCGGCGTGGTCTGATAAAGCAGCCGGAATAATGTCTACGTCTTCCACAATCGTGCTGAGCTCCGAGGAGCCTATAAAGTGGTCCAGTCTGGCGTAGGTCCGGTGTGCATTAGAGTAGAATGTGTAATATGTCGCTGTGGGGTGCCTATCTCGCCATACGTCCACTAACCCCCTGTGCGCCATCCACTCCTTCCCCTCAAGTGAAATCGCTCCCAAGGAACCAAAGCGGTGGCCTGATTGGTCCACCTCCCGGTCCATGACCAAATTAAGGTCACCTCCCACTGTAGGGAACGGGCTTGGCAACTGAGAATCTCGGAGAGAGTGCCCTTAAGAAAGGGTGCTTGACCTGTGTTGGGGACGTATAAAGAGCCAATAATCATGGACACCCCACCCACCTGAATGGAATGTGCTAACAGCCTACCTTTGATTTCCCCTATTTTAGGTCCCACCTGACCAGGAAAGTGTTTCGCAAAGAGTATCGCTACCCCCACCTTCTTGTCATTGGTAGAGGAGTAGAGTTGCTGAGGGAACGCCCGGGACCGCATACGATCCCAATCCCTGGGAAGGAGGTGTGTTTCTTGCAAGAGACATATGGAAGCCCCTCTGTTCTCCAGGTACGATAACACTGCGCGTCGTTTGATAGGGTTATTGAGCCCTCTAACATTTAGGGTAAGAAGCAACAGGGTGGTCCCCTTCATTTAACACTCCAACCCGGGGAAAGCGATGACCCCTGAGGACAGTCCTGGCGTAGCTTCGCTCCAAACTCCATTCCCCCGATGGCACACCGGTTTCCCCCCTCCGACCGCTCCCCTTCGTTGCTCCCCGTCCCAACCCCGACAGTCCCCCCCCAGCCCAAACTACCCCCTAAGCCCCCCCCTGCCCTCCTCCCTAACCCCAACTGAGCCCACCCCTTCATTGTCCAATGCCCTTCAGTCAAGACCCTGGGCATATGGTACCAAAAGATCTGGGATCACGTGTAGCCCAACCCACCTGGGACCCCCGCCGCCGCCCCCGCCAAGCTATGCTACGATGCATTGAAGTCCCCAAGCCAAACTTAGCAAGAGCCGCTAGTGTGGAAGTGTCCCTTAATACCGCTGATAGGGCCGATGCCATCTCCTGCGTCATTGTCTCTGGGTCAGGCTTCGTGTCCAGGATAGGCGAACGCCGGTGGCCCACCCTGCGTCACTCGGTCCCCGACTGCTGCCGCGCGCACGCTCAGGGGGCGACTCTGAGACGCTGTGGGTGAGGCCCAGCAGGTCACATGTCTCCCCAAGAGAGCGGGAATGGACTAACTTGCCATTCCATTTAAAGATCAGCCGGAAGGGGTGGCCCAAGAGTAGGACACACCGTTGTCCTTTAGGAAGGCAGTCACCTCCTTGAATGCTTTGCGTTTCTGTAAAGTGATGGAGGCTAAGTCTTGGAAGAGAGCTATAGTATGCCCTTGGAATTGGAGCGGTTGCTTCAGTCTAGCCTCTCGCAAGATGCGCTCTTTCAGGGGAAGTCTGGTAAGAAGGCCAAAATGTCGGGCGGGGGAGCCGGCGCTCTTCGTCCCGGACCCACCCGGTGAGCACGGTCAATGTGAATGGCAAACTCTGGGCCGACCCCCAACACCTCTCGGAAGACGCCCCTTAGGTATCCAGCGACGTCTGCCCCTTCCTCGTTCAGTGGGACCCCCCGGACGCGGATGTTATTGCGTCGGGAACTATTTTCAAGGTCCTCCGCATGGGATTGTAAGTCGACTTGTTGATCCTTTAAGTGAATGATCTCCTGCTGCAGCTCCTCAATCTCCTCAGATCTGGATTGGTCACTATTCTCAATGGCCGCCACACGATCCCCTAGATCGTCAACCTCCCGGCTGATTTCCCGCACTTCCCCAGCCACCTCTTGCTTGAGGGTCAGGAAGTCCCCCCCCCTTAGGGTGTCAAAGAGGGATTCCAGAAAGGCTCGGGTCACAGGACCATCTCGATCCTCCGAGTCCAGTGGTGGCTGAGTGGCAGGAGGGGTTCGACTTCCTCTGTCTCCCACTGCGGGGCCCCTAGCTAGCATCTCCTTGAGCGAGCGTTCTCCCTTCTTTTTTGTGCTAGCCATCTGCGGGCCACGAGCTCCGCCCATCCAGGGACTCACTCCCAGTCCGGCTCTGCAGCTGCGGTGGGCCCCTCTGTAGTGGCGGGGGAGATCAGCCACCCCGCGCGGATGGCCGATATTAGGCGGCAATGAGTCTAGTAGGCCCCCAGACGCTCACCAGCGGCACAAGAGGGGCATCCGAGGATTCCGCACTCGGCGGTGAGGCAAGCATATGATGGGGCGCTCAAGGAATGGTCAAAAAGTTCAGCCGGCAGGCCCCGGTGCACCCGCACCGTGTGTCAGTCGATGGTGGAGCAGCCCCCCAGGACCCACCACCTCCTCCACCAGCTGACGAAGCCTGAGCTTGTCTCCGAACGGCCCACCGGGCCCGCCGTGTAACGCCACCAAAGTTCCGGGCCCCCGCCTCTCCAGCCCGGGGAGCACGCTGCAATGCGGCAAGGGCCAGCTCTGACTCACCGCCACCTGGTGCTGCCCCGGAGGCCCCGCTCCGTCTCCTCGCAAAGGTCTGCTGCTGATGACGCCTCAAAGGCAGATGGCCTCCGCCTGTAGGCGCCAAAGTCCCCGTGAGGCAGAGTGCCCGGAAACCGAGCCACAAAAGGGGAGGCCGCCGATCCGCGCGTCGGCTCCCGTTCCCCCACTGCTTACGTCCGTCGCCGGCCGAGCACTGGTCGGCGCCCCAGGGGCCCTCCCCAAGGCCCGCGCCCTCCTCCAGGCGGCGAACTCACCGGCCGGGGGGGGGTCGTTCCACCCCCACGTCACAGGGCCCAGGCGCCAAGCCCGTGGAGTCCTGCTTGTTGCACGTTGTAGGGCCCATGGAAGGCCCCAGACCGCACCAGGCAGCTGATCCTCAGGCCGGACGGCTAGTGCCTCTCCTCCCGACCCCAGCAGCACCAGACTGGGCCCGGCCTCAGTCACGCAGCCTCCCCAGGGCCCAGACGCTGAGTCCGCCGGATTGCTCCAAGCCCCGCACAAGAGATTCTCGGCGGCTTCTGGTCTCCGGGCTGGCTCCACAGAACAACGCTGTGTCCCCACAAGCTGTGACGCCGTTTGCGCCGTTCGGCTGGGGACTATGCAGGAGGTAAAGCGAGGGCGAGAGGACTGCGACGAGGAGCCTCCGGAGTCCGCGTCCACCTAGGTCGCCATCTTGGCCACGCCCCCTCTGAAATGAAATTCTCTTTTTGAATTCGGTAGTACCAGTTTGTCACAATCAAAACTTCCTTTACAGGCCTTACAATTCCTGCAGCATTTGAAGCCAGGTTTGCCCTTAGGACTTGCCTTCTCCCCATCTGTCACATGATTGTGGCTTAGCTCATCTCTAAGTGAGCGACTTTTCCTAAATGTTATCTGTGGGTTGCTGCCAAGAATTTTCTTTAGATGTTCATCTGTTAGCAACACATGCCACTGTTTGTTAAAAATTCTACAAACTTTGTTCGCCTGTCCTAAAAATGTGGTGATGAATCTTATACCATCACTGCCCTCTTCTTTTCTTCTGGGATGTAGCAATTCATTCCTAGTTACTTTTTCAACTCTAGATTTGGCCTCTACAATAGTTTTATCGCTATATCCACGTTCCTTGAATCGTTTGCACTTAGTCGCCTCCTCACTTTTGTAGGCACCAACTGTGCTACAATTTCTTTTTGCACGCAATAGTTCTCCATAGGGGATACTGTATACAAGATTCCGTGGATGTGCACTGCTGGCACTAAGGATACTATTGCCAGCAGTTTCCTTTCGAAACAATCTGGTTTCCAATATATTTCCTTTAACTTCTGAAAGTACATCTAGAAATTCCATGGTACTTTTACTGATGTGTTCTGTAAAGGCCAAATCTAGAGTTGAAAAAGTAACTAGGAATGAATTGCTACATCCCAGAAGAAAAGAAGAGGGCAGTGATGGTATAAGATTCATCACCACATTTTCAGGACAGGCGAACTAAGTTTGTTGAATTTTTAACAAACACTGGCATGTGTTGCTAACAGATGAACATAGGAAAAGTCGCTCACTTAGAGATGAGCTAAGCCACAATCATGTGACAGATGGGGAGAAGGCAAGTCCTAAGAGCAAACCTGGCTTCAAATGCTGCAGGAATTGTAAGGCCTGTAAAGGAAGTTTTGATTGTGACAAACTGGTACTACCGAATTCAAAAAGAGAATTTCAAATTAGAAAGATCTTGACATGCAATACGACATACTGTATTTATGTATTGATTTGTCCCTGCAACAAATGGTATGTGGGAAGTACCAAACACCAGGCCAAGAAGAGAGTTTTGGAGCATATCCGGGCTATAAGAAATAACAATAAACAATATTCGGTAGCCCGTCATTTTTATGCCAAACACTTTCAAGACGAGACTTTAGTTCGTAAGGTTGTTATTGATTCGATAAATTTGGGAGTGAGAGGGGGCAATAGAGAATTGTCTCTTAGAAAACTAGAGTCAAGATATATTATATATTTGGAGAGCCTAGTACCAAATGGCCTAAACTCAAGTGAAGAGCTGGCAATCCATCTACATGACAAATAATGTTATATTGATTGAGACAGAGCAGCAGACGCTTTCAGTAATTTTAACCTTTTACATTTCAGGTTGTGGCACTTCATCTATCTATTATTTGAAAACTCTGTGTGGCCATAGGTAAATTCGACTAATAACTTTGAAAGATTGAGACGATTGGATTTAAGAACTGATGTACACCTTTAAACCCACTTGGGTTAAGAAGTTCGTAGCAATGGCTGATATATCTGTTGCATTTAACTATGTAGCCCACTGTGGCTCAACTTGATATGTTTTGTATTTATTTGTGGAGCTTTGATATCTGGGATGGTACCCGATTGTTGCGCACATGTGATACCAAAAATTTTCATAATTGCCGCTAAACAATATGTAGATTGCGGCTTTTATTTACATTAATGTTGATTAACTTGATGTATAAAACTTTGTGTACATATCTGTATTATATCAGTTTTGCTACACATAGAAATAAACTCAGTCTTACACATTACAAAATGGCCGCCACAGTTGGCAGTAGTGTACATACACGGGTTTTGTAAGTAGTCCTTTCTTTATTTTGATAACAGTGAATATAATCATGGTGATAATGAGCTTCTCTAAGCGTGATCAAGGCGTAAAGCCGAAACGCATAGTTTCAAACTTGCCATTAATATACGGAATTTTTGCAGCACGTGAATGTGTCCGAGTGGTTCCTGTTGACAACAGAAACTTTGGTGTACATAATATATATATATATATATTTGGTGTAATTCCGTTCAGCAGTTCGGGCTGTAGCTGCGGCTAAAGGTCCTATGGGAAATTGCATGGGGAAAACACGTTTTTGGGACCCCCGCTACACGAATCATACCGAGACTTTCAGGATAGGAGCGGACCGGAGCTGGCCAAAAGTTTTTAAAATTTCGCGAAGATTCGTCAATCGGCGCCAAAGTTATTCCAAATAGAAGGTTGCAGATTTCCTATGGAAAATAGGTCCTAACTATAACTATCTACTGGCAACCGCCAGTAGATTATACAAGACCATTAGAAATGTACAATCATAATAAGATGTTAGTAGATCTAGTAACATGGTGTCTATTCAATAATTATTTTCTGTTTGGAAACGAAGTGTATGTTCAGAAGAGAGGCGTAGCGATGGGGGCCTGCTTTTCCCCCAGCTATGCATGTTTGCATGTAGGCCGGTGGGAGGAGCAGGTCCTCAAATGTACATTTCAAGAGGAATACCGTACCCATGTTATCCAGTGGTGGTGTTACATTGACGATGTTCTTATTATTTGGAGAGGGGATGAGTTGAGTGCAAAACACTTTATTGATAAAATCAATAGCAACATCTATAATCTCAAATTTACATCGCACCTGAGCACAACACAAATAGATTTTCTAGATTTTAAAATCTATGTTAAAGACAACCAGCTAGCTACTTCCCTTCACAGAAAAACAACAGCAGGGAACACTACGTTACACGCCAGCAGTGCACACCCCCACCACACCATTAAGAGTATACCTCTAGGGGAGCTAACACGCCTAAAACGTATCTGTAGTACAACAGAGGATTACGAAATATGCAAACACGAGGCACTGATTAGATTTCGCAGCAGAGGCTATAAAGAATCCATCCTCAATGAGGCAATTTCAAAAGTAGACTCGAAACCCAGAACAACACTTCTATCGTCCAATAACCGTTTGGTAGCTAATGATAGTATGAATAATACCTCTAGACTCATAACAGCCTACAACAGGCAGGAAAGACAGATTAGGTCGATTGTTAAGCGCAATTGGCCAATCGTTATGACAGATGGGGTTTTAGCTCCCATGTTACCCTCTCAACCCACGATTACTCATAGGAAGGGCCCTTCCATGAAGACACAGATCGTGAAACCTTTTCCTGAATTGGCCGCTGCGAGACAATGGTTACAACCTAAGCAGGGGTTTGTTAAATGTTCCTCCTGTAGAGCATGTAAATTTGGAGTGAACACTGATGCATATGTTACCCCCTTCAGTCCTAATGCGATTAAAATTCAGGGTAGGTTTAACTGCAAAACAGATTTTGCAGTATATGTCCTGACGTGCACCTGTGGCCTTAGATATGTGGGAAGTACTAAGCTGCAGGTGCACGTCAGAATATTACAACACTTACGTGCCATAGTCAACAATGATTCTTCTTACCCAGTGGCTAGGCACTTTAAGTTGATGCATAACAACGATCTGAATTGCTTAAAATACTTTGTAATTGCCAATGTACCCAAATTAAAATGGGGGTAAACAGGGAAAAGAGACGAAGGCAATTGGAATCTAAAATGATTGTATGGGTGTGTTAGGGATTGAATGTATATCTCAGTGGTACATGTGTGACTAACTACATATGTGAAAGGCAGTATACATGCGTCTAAGAGTATATAAGTGGGTATATGTGAGAGTGTGTGATTGTGAGAGTGGCTGTATGGATGAGTGTGTGCTTGTATCAATGATTGTATAAGAGCGTAAGAATGTGGTACTATTTACAGTAAGTGCACTGGAGTGTGTATAACTGCATAGGTGAGTAAATGGGAGTGTGATTAATTATTTGCATGACTGACTAGGTGTGAGAGTACCTCTATGGATGATTGTTGGTGTGTGAGTGTCTATGTAGGTGTATAAATGCATATGATAGTCTTGTACGGAGTGACTGTAAGTATGAGTGACTGTACAGGTGAGAGAGTGGAGGTGTATGTAGACCTAAGAGTTAATGAGTGGGTATGTAGTTATTGGTATTGGAGTATCTATGGTTTTGAAAATGGACGTCTGAAATTTTGAGTTGGTGTATCAACGGTTAAATTAGGGTGTGAGAAGATGCAGTAATTTATCACATGGATGATGTCATTTGAGATGTCATTTGAGATGTAATCAGTGATGTCATCAGTGATGTCACTGACCATGTCATGAGTGATGTAATATGTGACGTCATCAGCAGTGCATTGCGGGGGCACGAGTTATAGTTAGCTGAACTAACTATAACAGGGGAATTTTTAGGGTTTTGTACGAGGGAAATGTCCAGCTAACTATAACGCCCCTGAAACCTACCTATGGTTTTTCAGTGAATTTCAAAGGTTTTTTAAATGCCAATTCCTAACTATAACGTGCATGAAACCTATGGTTTTTTCAGTGAATTTCAAAGGTTTTTTAAATGCTAATTCCTATCTATAACTTATCTCTGAAGATATCATGTTTAATGATTTTGATTGGATTTGTATATTTTTCAAATTCTGTGTGTCAATTTCATTAATTACATATTTTTTTAAATACTTTATCACCATTTTTTAAACTTTTTTTTCAATTAATTCTTTTAAAAATTAAAAAATATTATTTGAACTTAATGGGTTTTTCAAACATTTTTTTATATTTTTCAAAATATTTTTTTAACTATATATTCAAAACTTTATTTTATATATTTTTTTCAATGTTTTTGGATCCGCGCACCCTATGCGCACCGTTCTCGGTCCCTACGCGATAGCATCCGCGCATGGTATGCGTCGGGTACGTGGTTAGTGCGCGATTTCAATGCGACCGGTACGCGACTCCCAGCCTATACGCGACACGTTCGATGTACGTCACGCGACCTTTACGCACTTCCGCGATGCGTCATCTGCGTCTATAACGCGGTAGGTGCGCGGATCCCGCGAAGTATTTAACATTTAAAAAAACATATTTGAGTATTTCATGTGAATATTAATTGAAGACAAACTCTAAACTAGTCTTAAAACTAATATATTTTTACATCTAATCCTATAATTTTTTATTATTCAATTTCGCGGATGCGCGCTGGGTGCGTGCTGCGTAAGCGCAGGGTGCGCGTATCCCATGTGACCTGCAAAAAAAGAGATTTGATTGGTTCATTACACTTCCTCTTCTAACTATTGAAAGACCCCACCCAGTTCAATCATTCTTCTTTGACCTTCTTTAGAGGACCATCTCTTTGGAGAGAAGATTTTTTAGACTAAGTTTACACTTAGCTCTAACTTTTTTCAACCAAAAATGGCTTCAGGGCAGCAGGCATCACCTGCATCTCCTCATATTTCTGAGGATGAATTTTTGGAGGAGGCACCACCCAAAGAACGTTTTTCTTCAGTGGTGTGGAAATTTTTTACTTTTCCCGAGGGGCAGAATAAGACCAATGCCACCTTGGTCACGTGCAAGATTTGCAAAAGAGTCCTGTCGCCAGGGGATCCTGACAAGAAATACTCGTGCGGCACGGCAAGTATGATGAAGCACATGAGGACCCTTCATCCAAACAATCTTGCACGAGAAGAGTGCCGACGGATGAGAAACACTCCTGCTCCTTCCACCTCATCGCAGCCGAGCACATCAAGAGTGCATCCATCAGCCCAAACCTTGGACATCCGTCCTCAATTTCTAAAAGTGCTCTGCACTAAGTGCAATGCGACTTTGTGCTATGGTGAGCAGTCGATCGATCTGATCTGCCGCCGGCAAGAAAGTCACATTTGCTAGTTTTTTGTTTTTTTTATTGTTCCCTGAAGTTCATTGTTTGGTTTCTCCTGTTTTTTGGGGTGGTTTTTCAGAAAAACCAATAAAATCACAAAATTGTTAGAAAAACCAAAAAAAATATATAAAAGAAGAAAGAAAAAGTTCTTGTAAGAACTAACTTTCCTGGTTTAAAAAGAGCTAAATTTCTTTGTTAGTGTGTGAAAGTTTAGATGAATGTATGTGTAGTACGTAATTGACTGAATGAATGCATTAGTAGCGTATGGTGAATGTATAAGTGCAGAACTATGAAGAAGTGCTGCAGCATCACACAGTAACCTCTTTAACTACAGTGTGCTGTAGTACTTCCGAAGCACAGGGATGCAACATATGTACATAAATATGTTGCAAATCTATGCTTCTCTCTGCACGGCTGCTTAAACTGCAGCCATGTGGTGACACAGGCACCCCTGCACCATAGTGCAAGGATATCTGTGTCATGTGCTGTTTGTTTTTCTGCAGGAAGACACACCTTCCTGCACAAAAACAATGAGAAAATGCATTTTTCTCCTTCAATGTATGCTGAACATTTCAGCATGCATTGAAGATATAAAAGTGTGGAGAAATGAAAACAATTCTCCTTGTTGTGCTTTCCTACACCAATTTTAGAATGGTGCAGCATTCACACACATATCGAGATTCATGATTTCTGACAAATCTAGACAGGTGTCTTGTTCTATGAGTATTCAGTGCAATCATGCACAACAACACTTCTAGAACACCCTTTCAACGCAAAGTGGTGTGCATAATGAGGTTGTATTTACATGGAGTATAAAAAGTGCACAGAGTGCCTTTTCCTCTCTTTGTAAATATGGAAGAGTGTCTTGCGCAATAACTATGCTACAAAAAGTGACATATTTCCGTTTTTAAAATTCCTTGCGAATGATAGAAGGTAAGCACAGAGTTTTGTCTGCAAAGATGTTCAAAGAAGAATGATTTAAATAATTGCGGTCCTTCAATAGCTAAAATAGGAAATATTATGAACCCCTCAAATCTCTTTTTTTGCAGGTCACATGATATCTGATTATGGTCAGATTTCAAAACTACATAGGTATAAACAGAGAGTTTTTAGAAACATGTTTCAACTTTGTAGCTTCTTGCAGATCTCCTCATTCTGCATATTGAGACTTAGTTAAACTTACCTTCACAGTAATAGGAATAAAAAATGGTACACATTTTTTTCACATTTTCATTCCAATCTAAATTCATAAAAATTGCTTATTTCAAAATTTGGATCTGTGAAAGAAAAGGAAAAAAAAAATTATAACATGTAATAATACATTTTTTAAACACAGCATAATTTCCACAAAGTAATTTTTTTGCCTTTTTTGCTGTTCTCAGAATATATTAAATTTCACTAAAAATAGTGATTTCAATCGTACTCATCACTTAACAGCGGGCAAAAAAAAAACAATCTCAAAGATTGTTAAAAAAAAAACAACATGCTATTCTCAAAAAAAAAAAACAAGATACAAATCACAGATATATAAAATGCATACAGCTAACAACATTTTATAAGTTTAACTTACAAAAACTGTAAATGTTGTCGCTTTAAAATTTTCACCGAATCTAAGGATGAATTTTTGGAGGATGCACCACGCCCACAACGTTTTCCTTCAGTGGTGTGGAAATGTTCTACTTTTCTCGAGGGGCAAACAAAGATCAATGCCACCTTCGTCACGCGCAAGATTTGCAAAAGAGTTCTGTTATGAGGGGATCCTAACAAAAAATACTCGTGCGGCACGGAAAGTATGATGAAACACCTAAGGACCCTTCATCCAAACAATCTTGCACGAGAAGAGTGCAAACAGATGAGAAACATTCCTGTTCTGCATCTGTAAAAAAGAATCACAAATACATGCATATTAATAACTTTCAAATTTATACTAGTCCATTACTGTACAAACACATTTTATATAAAAAACTGACTAAGAAACTATAGCCCTGAAGCACAAGTGTGACGATCTTTAAAACACTACATGCATAGTGCATACTACTTTGAAGCAGTTCATGCCCTAAAGCCTACCTCACTAAAAGACTACATGCTAACTGACTAAATGATTACAGTACTATAAGGAGACACACTGGGTGAGTGACCGGGTGTTTGCTAGAAGTGTATGAATACTAACTAGGGAATTGAAGGTGTGAAAGACAACTGTGTAGGTGATTAGAGGACTGCATCCATACTGGATAGGCATTTAAAGCAGTCCATGTGATAAGGCGTGGCTCACTGCACGAGTACTTGGGTACTGACTGAATGATTAGAGTACAGCAAGGAGAGTGCTTAGGTGAATTTATAAGTGGTAGGCTTTTCGCACAGGGAATGGATTAGTACTTGGTACTGAATGGGTCACTAGAGGAGTACAAAGGGAGTGACAGGATGTTTGCTGGACTGTATGGATACTGACTAGGGAATTGAAAGCATGAAAGACAAGTGTCTAGGTGGTTAGAAGACTGCATACATAGTGGATAGGGGTTTGAAGCAGTCCATGTGCTAAGGCCTGGCTCAGTGCATGAATACTTAGGCACTGACTGAATGATTAGAGTACTGCAAAGATAGTATCTTGGTGAATTTATAAGTGTTTGGGTTTTGGCACAGTGAATGGATTAGTACATGGTGCTAAATGGGTCACTAGAGGACTGCAAAGGAAGTTACAGGGTGTTTCCTGGAAGTGTATGGATACTGACTAGCGAATTAAAAATGTGAAAGACAAGTGTATAGTATGTTAGAAGACTGCATGCATACTGCATAGACATTTAAAACAATCTATGTGGTAATGTATCGTTCACAACATGAGTACTGACTAAATCATCAGACTACTGCTAGGTTAGTGCCTGGGTAAAAATTTAAAATTTTCAGTTCTAGCACAGTGAAGAGAATAGTACATGGTACTGCACTTTAGTGTCAAACCCTGACTCATTTTATCAATGCATAAGCAAAGAATAGCTTCTAAAGCTACTAAAACTTGACAACATGACCGATTGTAAAACAGTTATCTGTCATCCAATACACTATGTTACCAAATGCTTCTCTCACAGTGGTTCCCAAATGTACACAGACTCAGTGTGATTTTAGACAAGCAACACTATCCCTAGCAGTTTACCAAAACTCATTCACTAGTCTAGAAGAGGTAATGGTACTGCACACAATCTACATATTTAAGTACAGCACATTAGTGTCAAAGCAGGACTCATTTAATCAACGCATAAGCAAAGACTGGCTTCTAATGCTACTAAAACTTGACAACATGACAGGTTTTAAAAGAGTTATCTGTCAGCAAATACATGATGTTACCAAATGCTTCTCTCACAATGGTTCCCAAATGCACACAGACTCACAGTGTGATTCTAGACAACAACCACTATACCTAGGAGTTTATCAAAAATCATTCACTACTGTGGAAGTGGTAAGGGAAATGCACACAATCTACATATTTCAGGACTGCACTTTTGTGTCAAAGCCTAACTCATTTAATCAACACATAAGCAAAGACTGGCTTCTAATGCTACTAAAATTTGACAACATGACAGGTTTTAAAACAGTTATCTGTCAGCAAATACACGATGTTACCAAATGCTTCTCTCACAGTGGTTCCCAAATGTACACATACTCACTGTGTGATTTTAGACAAACAACACTATCCATTGCACTATACCAAAACACATTTCTTCATCTAGAAGAAGTACTACATTTTAGTATAGAAACATAACATAACTCATTTCACAAATTCATAAACAATGACTGGTTTCTAATTCTACCAAAATATAAAAACAGCACAGTTATCTGTCTGCAAACACATGAAAAACACAAATGCTTATCACAGAATGGTTTCTACATGCACACACACTGTCAATAAGATTGTAGAGAAAAAATGTACTCCCTACACTTTAGCAGGACAAATACATTAGTCTGATTAAAATCAAAATACTCTACATACATCCCCTCACAATTAAATAACTCACCTTTCAAGTTGTTTTGTAGATTAAGAAGTTTATCAGTCACACACCAGATTTTCTTTTACAGAATCTCTGCACTGTGCACCTCTCAGCAAAAACAAAGAATGGAAAAGTTTCCCTTTCATTTTCCACACATATACATGTAAACATCAAATCCCAATCCTTCACACATACACTCAAAAGCAAACACACATTTCTATTGGTTAAACATTTCAACCCTTTCCAACTGAAATACATTTCAACCCTTCCCCCAATCTGCTTTCTGCCTCTTACCATAGAAACAGGTCATGAAACACTGCACTGAGCACACAGGTCACAAGTTCAGCACACAATGTTGCTAAACTAGACAGGAAGTGTGCTTGACTTTTCAACATATCAGCTTATCATATATAATGTTCCTTACAATCTGTTTTTGTTAACCAATAAGAATCGTACCTTTAAAAAAACAGAAATATACACCCTACCTTTCAGTGTAGAAAGTACTCATACAACCAATGATTTCTTGTCTTTTAAAAAAAAAAAAATTAAGTGGATCCGTGCACCCAACGCGAGAGAATCCGTGCACCCAACGCGATAGGATGCACGCACCGTGCGCGCATTTCGCTGTTTTTTTTTTTTTTTTTTTTAAAAGGGGGCCCCAGGGGGTCCTTCTAGGACCCCCCCAAGCACCTCTAGAAGGTCAGAGTATTTCCACTCTGCCCCCTTTATATGTTTTACACACTTATTCCCCTTGCTTCTTCAGCCTCGCTTCTACCGAGGCAGAAAATGGCCGCCAACTGTTCCTGGTTTCGAATGTAGACAGACACTCGACAGCCAATTAGCATTCAGCGTGCGATCGGCAGGGTGCGCGCTCGGTTCGGGGAGGGTGCGCATACGGTGCGGGTAGGGTCCGCGGATCCTCCCCGGCCATAGATATTTATGTACTTTTAACTCTAATTTTCTCAGGAACTACTGAACGGATTCACACCATTTATGCAAAAGGCACGAGTCTGAACCGAGGACTACCTCTTTGCCAAATTTGGTGTCATTCCGTTCAGCGGTTCAGGCTGTAGCTGCGACAACAGACCCAATGGGAAATTGCATGGGGAAAACGCGTTTTGGGACCCCCCTTTTTTCTCGGCCCCCGCTTGACGAATCACCACGAAACTTTCAGGGTAGGAGCGGAGCGGAGCTGGCCAAAAGTTTGGAAAATTTCGCGAGGTTTCATCAACTGGCGCCAGACTTATTGGGAATAGAATGTTGCGGATTTCCTATGGAAAATAGGTCCTAACTATAACTACCTACTGGCAACCGCCAGTAGGTGTTGATATATATATATATATATATATATATATCAAGCCAATACTCCCTCTCAGTAAGAAAGAGTGCGGGACAGCTCCGGAGTGCAAAAAAAGTGGCTTTATTTGTTAAAAAGCGCTGGCATTGCGAGTCCATGAAACGCTGGCAGACGCGTTTCAGCCTTCAATAGCTTTCCTCAGTGCCCGTTTCCATGTTCTCCTTCCATCTCTGGGGGTCAGCTACTACGATCTTTAAATGGCGACCACATCCAGTCAGCTGATCACTTGCCCCTCCTTCCGCCTCTATGACACGGCGGCACCACGCGCAGCTCTTCCCAGTCTACTGCATGATGGTAGGTGGAGTCCTCAGAGCAATCCCATACAGTGATGGGGTATTGCACAACACCATGTGATGTCCCACTATTTGGCTGCTGACCCTCACTCCACCGCAGTTGTCCGGAAAGCCCAAGCCATTCTTGGCACCCCTTATCAGGCGGATCAATCTCGCCTCCTCTCTCCCCAGGTAACAATAACGTCCAATTGGAAATCCACCATACCAGGGGGGGTGGCGCGTTGCAGTTTCATGCGACAACCCAAGTTGCAGGCACTACGCGTCACTCCTGACCGAGAGGGCGTCCCGCTACACCAGCAACCTGCACGCTGGTACAACATCAAGCCAATACTCCCTCTCAGTAAGAAAGAGTGCGGGACAGCTCCGGAGTGCAAAAAAAGTGGCTTTATTTGTTAAAAAGCGCTGGCATTGCGAGTCAATGAAACGCTGGCAGACGCGTTTCAGCCTTCAATAGCTTTCCTCAGTGCCCGTTTCCATGTTCTCCTTCCATCTCTGGGGGTCAGCTACTACGATCTTTAAATGGCGACCACATCCAGTCAGCTGATCACTTGCCCCTCCTTCCGCCTCTATGACACGGCGGCACCACGCGCAGCTCTTCCCAGTCTACTGCATGATGGTAGGTGGAGTCCTCAGAGCAATCCCATACAGTGATGGGGTATTGCACAACACCATGTGATGTCCCACTATGTGGCTGCTGACCCTCACTCCACCGCAGTTGTCCGGAAAGCTCAAGCCATTCTTGGCACCCCTTATCAGGCGGATCAATCTCGCCTCCTCTCTCCCCAGGTAACGATAACGTCCAATTGGAAATCCACCATACCAGGGGGGGTAGCGCGTTGCAGTTTCATGCGACAACCCAAGTTGCAGGCACTACGCGTCACTCCTGACCGAGAGGGCGTCCCGCTACACCAGCAACCTGCACGCTGGTACAACATCAAGCCAATACTCCCTCCAATTATACATATATATATGTATAATTATATACACACACACACTTTCGTATAACCAGAGCACGGACCACGATTAAGTGCAGATTTCTTAATTTATTCTGTTCTCACAAGCACTAGCAGCATTACGCGTTTCGGCTCCAGGGAGCCTTGATCACATGATTATATATTTGAATGCTGTTCATTTGACATCTGGGAAAGCCTTTCTGTTAGAGACCATTGCATAAATGAAACCACAAGCCTTATTCTGAGAACAGTCTTAGATGTGCTTCATTTTATAAAGTGAAATCTCTTTCCAGTTGGTGTTGTGTTATGTTTATTGCTACGTCGTGTTGGAGCCTCCGTGTGGGAGAGTGGTATTATGTATTATCTCTAAGTGCGAAGCAAGACAGTACGCGGAGGAGCTGACGAGGCAGACTTTTTACACCTGGCGTGGTCATGTCCACGAGTAAGGCAATACTGGGTTCAAGTCACAGACATACTATCTGATATGTAGGAGCCAGGGTAGAGTGTGAGACGGTGATCTGTCTGCCGGCTCTGCTGAGTGACTTCCGGTCACTAAATCGTAAACTCCTCAGTAATCTTATTATGAGAAAAAAGTAGAGTGGTATTACATTGGGGGAGTAAATCTAACCCTACAAAAGCGGCTTGGTTGGCTGACATGGCACATTGCAAGACACAACTGGAAGTGTATGCTGAGGAGCAGCCAATTACATCATGCCCAAAAGACTATTGGGGGCCACTGAGGGCCTATTTGTAATCCAATATTGGGAATGGTGGGTAGGGCAAGGAACGCAAAACAAGCATGTGCCGATACTAAAGTTTTGAGTAATATTTGATATTGTCACTTGCATGTACATGATGGTGCACTTGCGACTTCTCCATTTACATTACGGGGTGTGAAAGAAGGGCCATATTGGACTTGCAAACGACAATGTGATGGGTACTATTTGTGGTATGGCATTTGTTGGTTTTGTATGTTATGTCAACTGTGACAAAAATGATCATTTAAAAATAATTTCTCACTAGCTTTGTTTATATTTTTGGATGATGTCAAAATTCACATTTGAATCAGATTCATAAACTCTATGTAACACAACCAATGTTTCTATTGGTCTAACTTTTCACTTGTTTAGCTTACCATATTGCTGTTTTGATTTCTTCATTCGTTGTGCTCTGGCATAAAGTACAACTTGCTGAACTACTTCAAGCTGATCTGAAAGCCGAGGGAAATGGAAATCTGTGCATTCCTGGCAGACAGTTGCGAAATCTTAAAAAACGAAAGAAAACAATAAATCAAAAATACAGTCTATAAAACGATAACCAAATTTCACAGGTCTCATTCCAACCACACCATATTGACAGCTATTTAACGTTGGCAACAATATTTCTGGTGAATACTCTATCTACCTGCAGATTCCTGTTGAAACAACTACAGAAGCAAGAATAGATACAGAAACCGAAATAGCATTCCAGCTCCGATAGGTGGCGCCATTGGCCCCGACTAGACTCTGGGATCCTCCTCGTACATGGGGTCATGGAATACTATATGGAGTCACTACAAAGCACTGAAGGTAGTACCTGGTCCTTTTCTCCACGCCCTCAGATGCAGAGATGAGGTTTCCCAGTTTGACTGAAAACGCAGTGTACAAGAACTAACTTTAGACCTAATTAACAAAAATCGCAATACCACTCTCCAGAACAAGAAGGCATGCAGGGTTTATTTTTTTATTTTATTTTTTAGAGTTTTAAATAGTGCAAACTAGACCCGAGAACCGGGTATCAGAGCGCTTTACATGAGCACCAGTTTCGTTACAGATGGACACATTCATTTTTGTTAGGCACGGGGAGATTAAGTGATTTGCCCAGAATCACAGGATGTTGAGCGTCACTGCCAATTCGCTTCTGTAATTGCCTTAATTCATGTATTTCCACACCTACCTTGACCCCTAGGCATGGCTAGTTACATGATATACAGAATAATTCAGGATTAATATATATCATGATGTTTTTTATAAAAAGGAGCCTCTGATTGTATTAATTATACTACATGTAGGGATCAAACTATAGCTTATTTATTTGCCCGTTTTTCCTCATTTTAGATTCAGCTTGCTCACCCGTTATATGTCCTGATGATGATCTCGAACAGTTGAGATCGAAACGCTCTTGAACCTTTACAACAAAAAACTTTTCCTATTCTATAAAGTTGTTTGAGGAGTTTTACACTATTGTTGTCAATGCGATATCGTTATTTTAAACTTCACCATCACTCTGCACGTCACGCCTCTTTCACTTATTCAGTGAGCACCTGAATTCTATTGTTGTGGAAATAAATGTTTCACATGAACTGACTTATGTCCCTATGTACATTATTAATTTTTTTTCTCCTTTAAAGTAATTAATCTTCAACTCTCTAATCATAAGTGCTCTCCTTAGGATCACTTTCTTATTGGACCTTTTGGCCACACCCAAACCATTGTTTTTTTACCGCATATTTTCACCCCAGGTTCACGTATTGGGGTACTCTTGTTTTTATTAAAACTCATCCTTACTTTGGCTCTCCTGGCTCCTTACAAAGATCATATTGGTGGTCGAGAATACATTGCCGAATGGCTGCTGAAGGTGGGCTCACCTCAGCTAGTCTCGAACCACCTACAAGCAACACTCATTACTGACCACACTGAGATTTTCTGACAAAGAGCAGAAATCCCACATGTGAAGAGGATTCCCTTTATGAGAGCCATTCTGCATGTAGTCGCCTTGACAAGCTTTCTGTCTACACAATGAGCGTGGGGCATTCATGCTATTATTTTGATTCTCAATACTGGCTCAAGGCCTTGAGGGTCGAGAAGTACTTCCACAGCGGAAGTGGGACTGGATACGTCCTCCCAAACAGTAACCAAAACAAAATAAGTATCCAACCCAGGTAAGCAAAAACAGGAGATATTGGTCCTAAGTAAGTGGCCTAATTTCTTCAGGAGTCAATGGTTTGCTACTACCATAAATGGGAGCACAACCCCTTTGTTAAATTCCCCTCACACACTCTAATAGTGTCTTGCTTCATCATAGGGGCACCCTGGCTCCTAAAAGCCAGGGTGGGCTCAAACAGTTTTTCAGGGAGCTCTTTCAAGAGAAAAGGCAGGGGGGTTAAATATTGAAAGACCACTACCACCTCCACTTCGTGGGGATGGAACCAAGTAGGTGAAGAAGCGGGTCCGTATCTTTGACGAATGTGTGACTACAAGATCGGCCCCGCCTTACCAGTTCCCTTGTGAAGCCTGTAGTCTCCCAACATTTGGTTGGAAACCCATTCCAGAGAACGCAAACACTAGGATAAGTATATCCAATAGCTGTTCTCGTGATAATTCAAAAGTTTGGATTACTATTGTTTTTATATTGTAGGTAGGGATACTAAATTTACCTGTGCCCTGATGAATGCCAGAGGGCCCTAGAGTGGCTGAAACATGTTGGCATACATAGGGTCATTGGACCATTATATCCTATAGAAACCTGTGTTCTTGTTTTTCAATAACCACTGTCCCTCCATATTAAAGGGATACCTGGAGGTGGTACCTGATGCCAGTGGCGGATTTAGTAATACATGCACACAGAGGGCACCTGAGAGGTACACCCTGAAAACCTACCAATCCCTGCTGCTGAATGACTGGCTTTTGTCAGCCTGCCACAAGAGACGAGAGCCCGAACCCCAAGGGTGATCTCAGGAGGACATAAACCAAGCCTGCTTGAGCAGGAGGTGCTTCGCACCCCTGCCAACGAGATGACCAGCGGAGTAGCATCCCAAGGATGGGGAGCTCCAAAGAGGTCCACTGCTTTTGGTATGAGAATCTGGTTTGTCTCACAGGAGAAGAAACCGACCCCCTTGTCTAGAGACCTTGACAGACAGAAAAATTAGAGAGGCGAGACAGGCGTGTCCACTCTGAGGGGAGCACCACCCCTGGACTGGGCTACCTGAAGTGGATGCGACTTTTTAGAAGTGACCATCTTTGTGATGGCAAATTTAAGATCTCTGGTGCCCCTGAAAGTGGTCATATAGGGGGCATGGTGACCTCAGGGGTAAGTAGCCAAATGGCTACTACTCTATAGTCCCCTAATGCACCTTAATTCCATATTTAGGGGAGCCCAGGCACCAGGAAATCAAATCCTGCCGATCAAAAGAAGAAGGATCGAAGAGCCGCGAAAAGCAAGAACTGTGGAAGAAGCAACTGACTTGCTGCCAACCCTGCTGGCCTATCTGCTGTTCCCGACAATTGGCACCAAAGTGGGCTCATTGTTCAAACTGCGGTGCCCACAAAATCCTGGGAGGACTGCCAGCACTTCTGCCAAGACTCAGGAACACCTGTGGTGCAGCGGCACTGATTCCCTGCACCCTGTAGGCACCCAAAGATACCCAAGAGGACACCAGACCACCAAAACCCAACACCGGAAAGCACCACTGCACCCGTGCCACCTAGCACGAGCTTTAGTGGGCCAATGGTGCCGGTGTGGTACCTGGGCCCTCCAGAGACCAAAGCCCACCTTGGGCTTGCACATTGTGGACTTCCCGATGCCGCTTGCACCCTCTACCGCGAGTGCTTCTGATGACGAAAATCCGCTGCCTGAAGACACTTCTGCATCCGACAGCCCTGGCCCGTGGAGAAGAGGACTACAGGGGTCCCCACATCCCCAAGCATCGTGAGACCTGAGCCCCTATTGTGGTGTTGGTGATGCCTTGGACCTGCCACAAACTCACCCTACGTACAGGAGATAGGTCCCATAATACGCTGTGAAGTGCCCAAACGTAGTACATGGTTTTCCTTCACAGGATAACATTGGGCAACCAAAGCTGAAAAGCACCTCTGCACCCAGCTCCTCAGTCTCGCCCCATGTGAACTGTGGGTGCTGCCTTGGACCTTGCCCCGTACATACTTCAAGTCCAGAAGATTGGTCTTGGAAGTCGCTGTACTGTACCTGAATGCCGTACTTGTTTTTCCTCCCACAGGATAACATGGCAGAATTTGAAAAATGAACTGTCGACTTTTTTTTTGATAAACAAATTTTTATTGTGTTTTGCGGCATAAAGGACAATATCAAGAATGATATACAGCAGTGCATTGAACATGGCATCAGTAACTTCAATCAGGGAAGCATCAACAAGCGATTGTAAAGACCCCCCCTTCCTCCCCCATCTCCCGTCCCCACCCTTTGCGCCCCCACCCTTCAAAACAGGCCCCCCAGCCATTTCCCCCATATCTTGCGGAATTTTTTGGGGCAGCCCCGTGCAGCGTATAACGACCGCTCCTGGGCCGCGCACCAATCTACCCCTCTACTCCAGGTAGCCCTTCTGGGCGGGTCTGGCTGTGACCACACGGCCGCTATATCCCTCTTAGCCACCATAAGGGCAGTAGTGAGGAAATACTTCTCGTTACGGGACCCATCCATCCCGTCCGTGATGCCCAGCAGGGCCATTCTAGGCTCATGGGGAACCTCCCATCCCAGGACCTCCGCTAGTTCGGCTTCAATCGCTGCCCAATAGGCCTCCAGGCGGGAACAAGACCACACCATATGGAAGAAGTCCGCCGGAGCTACCCCACAGCGAGCGCAGGAGGCATCCACGCGGAGGCCCGCACGATATAGGCGGTCCGGGGTCAGATAAGCAGTGTGGAGGTAATAGAGTTGGATGAGCCGCAGCCTAGCGGAGGAGGTAAGCGACCGAGGGGCCATAAGGGCGTCCCTCCAGTCCGCGTCATCCAGGGGTCCCACCCAGGCCTCCCATCGCTGTTTTAGCCCGCTCCAGTCTACCGGGGTATTGTTAATCAGGGATTTATAAATGCGGGATATACCCCCCTGCCCCAGATACCCTAACATCACCTGAGCCTCAGGTGGGCTATGGGAAGGCAATCTAGAGTCTAGAGGGACGTGGGCCCGGACCGCATGGCGCAATTGAAGGTAGCGGTAAAATTGAGAAGGCTGCAGCGAGAAGCGGGCCTGGAGCTCCTGGAAGGAACACATGTGGCTCCCACGCCATATATCGCCCAGACAGGAGATACCGAGAAGACCCCACTGCCGAAAGCCCGCTAGTCCCACCACCTCCCGCAGCCATGTCCCTTGCCAAAGCGGAGTGAGTTGCGTGAACGTCCCCGACCATCTGGTGTGCCTCAAGGCTGCGCGCCACGCGAGAAAGGGGGCCCGCACGACGCTGGGGAGCGACAGGGGGATCGCTGTTCCATAGAGCATGTTTTGGATAAGGGAGAACCCGAGGCATTGCACCTCGAGTCGATAAGGCGGGTCGCCCCAACCACCCGAGAACCAGTCATGGATCACCAATAGCTGGGTGGCCAGATAATAGAGGTATAGGTTAGTCATGCTCATGCCGCCGTCATAGGAGGGGACCCTGCATCGATCTAAGGCCAGCCGAGGCCTACCGCCGCCCCAGAGGAATTTGGTCACCATCTTATCCAGGTCCCGGAACCACGGGCGCGGAAAGGGGCACGGAGTGTTTTGTAGCATGTACAGAAACTTGGGGAGGATCATCAGCTTATATAGGGCGACTCTCCCTAGCGGATTCAATGGGAGGGACTGCCACCGGAGCATATCTGATCTGGTCTTGTTGACTACAGGAGCCACATTGAGGGCCCAGCAGAGTTCCGGAAGGAGGGTGACCCAGATCCCCAGGTACTTAAAGGAGAGTCTCCGGAGGGGAATATCCGATTGCCAGTCGAAACAGTCCCGTGACGGGTGTAGCGGGACTAGAACGGATTTTTTAGGGTTCAGATGAAGACCCGACGCTTGGCCAAACCGACGAAGAATCCGGCGGACCTGGGGCCCCGAGGTCGCTGGATCAGAAAGATAGAGGAGGACGTCGTCTGCGTAGAGGGCAATCTTATCGGGGGCCACACCTGGCCAGTCCCATCCGCGAAGAACGGGATCTGAACGAATCAACACCGCCAGGGGTTCCATGGCCAGAGCGAAAAGGAGGGGCGAGAGCGGACATCCCTGGCGCGTACCCCGACCTATGGGAAACGGGCGAGATAGAGCCCCATTGACTAACACACGGGCCAGCGGGCTCGCGTACAGGACCGCTACCATGGCACGGAACCGGGGACCGAAACCCATATGCTCCAGGACGTCACCTAAGTACGCCCATCCCACTGAGTCGAAGGCCTTTTCAAAGTCGACCAACAGGAGGGCCAGATAGGGGGAAAGGCGGCCGCGATGCGCCATCGCGAGGTGCAAGCGCCGCAGGCAGTGTCTGGTCCCCCGATACGGCATAAATCCACATTGATCCGGGTGGACCAGGGAGGCAAGAGACGGGCGCAACCGCTGCGCTAGGACCGTGGCATAGATTTTGAGTTCGGTGTTGATAAGGGATATCGGCCGGTAGTCGGAGCAGGACCGCGAGGGGGGCTGTGTCTTGGGGAGGACAACTATGGTTGCTGTGTCCGTTTCGGGCCGGAACGAGCCCGTCTCCACCACGTCCGCAAAGAGGTCCCGAAGCCTCGGGGCCAGAGTCTCACGATAGTGAGCGTAATATTCCTGGGGGAACCCATCGGGTCCTGGGGTCCTCCCAGGCGCCAGGCGGCCGATCGCCTCTTCAATCTCCTGCAGCTCGATAGGCGAATCGAGGATCTCAGAAACCTCAGGCTGCAGCCGCTCAAGCGTCGCCCCGTTCGTCCCCAGCAACTCCTCTAGGGAGAGCGTGGACGTCCGGAGACGGTACAGCCGGGAATAATAGTCAGCGAACGCCTGGGCCATCGCCACCGAGGCTGTGTGGAGGCCACCCGCAGAGTCCGTGATGGATGGAATGATCCTACCCGCCCGGGGGTAAGTAGCCAGCCGGTGGAGAAGAGTGCCGTTTTTGTCTCCCCAGCCGTATACCCGGGCCACCGAGGAGCGCCACAGAATCTTTGCCGCCTCCAGGGAGTGTAAGCGAATCTCTTCCCGCAGGAAGGCCAAGCGACGAGATCGCGTGTCGTCATTCAAGTCCCCCAGATTGCGCTCCAGTTCCAAGGCTTGAGCCTCGCAGTCCGCGAGCTTCTGGGATTGAGCCCGTCGTTGCCGTTGCAGATGCCCCTTAGCGGCACCCCGAACAGTCGCCTTGCCGGCCTCCCACAGGACGGCAGGGGAGGGGACAGAACCCTCATTGTGAGAGTAATAATCGGCTATCTCGCCCCGACCACCTTCCGAAAAGCCTTGTCGTGGAGGAACCAGGCGTTCAAACGCCACATCGGACGGGCAGAGAGGGGGGGGGGGCCGAGAGCAAGGAGCACTGGCGAGTGGTCCGAAAGGCCCCTCGGGAGAATGCGCACATCCTGCACCCCTGCGCAGTCGGTAGATGGTACGAAGATGAGGTCGATCCGGGCATGGGAGTGATGGGCTGCCGATGTGTGGGTGTAATGGCGAGCCTGCGGGTGCCAGATCCTCCAAACATCGCAGAGGCCCTGAGATTCAGCCCAGGACGAGAGCTGTTTGGCGCGGGCGACGCGGGCCAGGGATACCGGACCCGTCGAGTCCAGGTGAGGCGAGTAGACAGCGTTGAAGTCCCCGCCGAGAATGAGGGAACCCGCCGGGAGCGTCGGGAGGAGACCCGCTGTGTGGGAGAGGGCCGACGGCAGGAGGGATGGCGCCGCGTAGAGGGACATCAGGGTAAGGGGTCGCCCCTCCAGAGTGCCACATACCACCACTACCATGCCCTGGGGGTCCAAATGCACCTGGGTCAGGACAAAGGGGAAGGACTTGCGATGCAAAATGGCCACCCCTCGGGATCCCCGTGCAAAACCTGAATGCCATACCCTGTCATAACCATAGCGGCCAAGAAAGGGACAGTTATTGCCCAACAGGTGAGTCTCCTGGAGGAGGAGCACATCGATCTCTGTACGTTGCGCATACTTGAGGACCGCCATGCATTTAAAACGGTCCAGAAGACCATTGACGTTCCAGGATAATATGCACATGGCGGCCCTAGGGACAGGTGGGTCAGCCATGGTCCAGGACAGAAGAAGGGGCCAGTGGAGGCGCGGCTGAGCGTGCCCCTAGAGAGGAAGGACAGCGGGACATCGGGCAGGAGAGCAGGTCAAAGAGTACATGATACCTTGGCACAACAAATAAGAGGGAGTCATCCCCCACCGACAAAATCTCCCCAACGAGGAAGAAACAACCCCAAACCCCCACCCTATACTTCGAAAACAGAAGCATCTGTCACCCGAACCAAATGGAAGAACCACCAAGCTAAAACGCTCGGGCTTGAGCGCTAGTGGACCCCTGATACAACTGAAGTCAAGCCTGATTTACCTGCCCTGGCCAAGAGCAACACTGACAGCGGAGCATACTATCCCCCGCCCGGGCACCCCCCACCCCCTCCCCCCCCAAAGAAAATAAGAGAGTCAAATGATAGGGCTGCGAGAGAGGTCCGAAGTGTCCACCAACTCGGCCGGCTGGGTTGCAGGGCCCGTGAGCCGGGGTGACACGGCCCGCCGCCCGTCTGCCACGGGACTGGCGTGTGCTAAAGTAGAACGATCTAAAATGAATTTGGTGGGGACTTAATGGTTCATACATCTTTCCAAACATCAAAGGTCACCAACAGTTGTCGTTTGTTGTCAAAGGGTGTTCCTTCTACATTAGAGATGTCTTCCAGGAATTTTACATATATGAGCAGACGTGAGGGATGAATCATCTTTTTTTTAAAAAGTCAATGTACTAGCATATCGGGTACAGTTCTGACTCACATCCAGAGACAATTGGACTGGCAGGCGGATGTACAGTGTTTTTGTGAATTTTGAATAATAAGTACAAGACTGATAAGTTTGGGTTTTGTTTACAAGGTACGCATGTTCTTTTTCATTTACCCACCCTTGAGCAAGGATATAATCAATTACATTTTCAATCTGTTACATTATATCTCTATTATTCCGCTACCTATGCATATATCTTTTATCACAATTCCTTCTGCTGGCCTAATAACTATACTGGAGTTGGACCTTAATTTATTCAAACTTTGCCTTTGAGAAGAAGCCATGTTGGACCGTAGATATTTCGTTTTTCTTTTCCATCCGGCCTAGTTTAGAGGGAACTGTTTTCTCAAAGGTAATAGTTTGGGTTGGTGTCACAACACCTGAGGCATCCATTTACATGGTGTATTTCTGGTAAAAAAACGCGTAAGTATAATTTTCCCCAAAAACATAGTGCTTCCAACTTTATGCATTTCCATGATGTCATGTACCGAGGCAGGTGGAAGTTGCTACAGAAGTTAATGGTGCCAACTGTCTGAAGATTCAGAACAAGCCTGCTGCTTGGGCGAGTAAACTGTAGTTAGAGTATCCATCAGAAAGAGCCTTATTGAAGGATAACAACTTGTTAGTTTTGAGGTCGAAAAATGATATACTACAACATGAACATTCAAAAATTAAGATCACCTGTAATGCTTTCCCACAAACTGTTGAGAAATGTTTGAAGCATACATTCAATAGGTACATGAGATAGACTGTTGCATTTTACAATCTAGTTTTTAATTGCAAATTTTGATTTTAAATTTACCTCTTTTAATACCACTGTATGAATTAATGCGATTGTCCACCAATAAAACCAGTCCACACAGAGAAGTAGAATACAATGACAGGGCTGTTTGAAGTCTGTGGAGTTTAACACCACTTCGATGGTTACGTTTGTGTTTACAAAAATCCAGCATGTCGGCTCTCAGTATCCTAAGATTATGCATAGTTTTTAATTGGGCCCCTGGAAAGAACAAAAATAATTGAAATGTAAACTTTACACCAGTAATTTGATTTCTCTATCTGCAATTATATCACTTAAAACGACAGCATGAATTCTTAGTATGTTCCCATAAAACCTCTATGGAGGTAGAGGTCTATCAGCAACGAGTTATCACTCAATTTTTGCTCATTAAACAAACTGAAGACAGATTCGCTAATATAGGTCACCAACATTGTCTGTGTGTGTTTGAATATAGCTAAATAATGGATAAGATCCTGCCAGTGGAATTAAAGGGAAGGGAGGTAATCACTAATTTATATACTGTACAACAAGATGGAAAGTGAAATCAGAAAGTCCATGGGCATCAGGGAAAACGTTTGTGAATTCTACTCCAAGTTACGTACAGAAGAAGCAATTGCTGCTCATAAAGTGTGAAGATTATCTACCAAATAAAAAAAAAAATCTTCAGACCAGAGCAGAACAGTCACCTAATACTGCAGAGGAAATCAGAATTGTGATTTTAAAAAATTCTTCCGGTTGGGAAAGCAGCAGGAACACACTTTATATTGGAAAAGTTCTATATGACATCCTATGAATCAATCATAAACCTATATACCAAGATGAATAGTAATCCGGTCAAATATGACACTCCTTCAACAAACAGAAACTAATAGTGTCATCTTTCACATCTTCAAAGCTGTTAATCATTTAGTCTTGCTTATTTACATGGTTTTACTCCCCACCTCTCATATCAATATGTCCATCTATGTATTTGACACTCCAGCAGGGTCTTGGGTGGGAGCTCTGATAGTCCTACTGAACACTGAAAAAGCATTCAACATGGTCGTCAGTTCATACCAATGGTCTATCTTGGTAAAGCAAGGTTCTGCGCTTGAACATACCAACATATTTTACTAGAGCTTACAAGCTAAGGGTATTCAATTTTTACCAGTTGTATTTGCAACTTGAAGACTTATCAATAGCATCCTAAAAGCGCTGAGGACATTCCTACGTTCACAATACAAGGGGCTAGACTGCAGATTACTGCATATGCAGATAGTATTGCTATCTTTACTTCTAATCCAATTGCTGAAAGAGAGGCAAGGGTTTTTTAAGCAATATCTGGCTATTTATTGAAGAAAGAAAAACTCAAATCCTAGTCTACTCATACAGTACATACAGGGATGTAGATAGAAGAATTGTTCCTAAAGCTGAAAACCTGGACATTACCATTTCCCCGGAGAAAGATCAGATAATTTAATTCAACCTCTGTTATGGAGCTATGTGGTCGAAATGCAGAAGTGAAAGCAGTTACGAGATGTAACATCATAAAACTATTATTTTCTACCCAGGGGCCTATATTTATTCTATACTGATCTTTCACTTCTAACTGCAGAGTTTTGTCAGAAGGTTGATTCCATTTGGTCAAGCTTACTATGTAGATACACGAAAACTCAGAAAGCACTAAATTGGGGGAGGATGGGCTATGCCGAATCTCAGGGCTTACTATTGAGCTTCTATAGTCTTTAGATTATTACACGTAATAAATCTACCCTTATGGATGCAGGAAGCGTCAAAGCAAATGCCTCATTCTCCATACTGCATACTATAAACATGTGCAATTTAAGAAATTACAAGCATTTTACTCACTGTGGCAACAAGGATGAACAATCACCAAATGTGTGGCTGACAAGATGAGCGACTGGTAGCTCTCTGCTGGCCCATTTGTTAATCCGCCTGTCATCCTGCTATCACCGACTTATCCAACCCAGTATCGATGGCCTTAGAGTTGAGGAGAGGAGACCTGTCATCAGGGGACTGCCCCGATGCCGTAACCAACCCGCAGCCGCCCCTGGAAGCGAAACTCCGCTGCTCCTCAACATAGCAGCAGGAGGACTGCGTCCATAATTGTGGCACCCCGAGGAGGCGGAGGGTGCAGAGGTGAGAGTGGGGTTAAGTCTATGCAGCTGTCGGCCTCCCCCGCGCGGGTTGAAGCTGACAGTGCCGCAGAGGTGTCTGCCCCTCGACTGAGACAAGGCCCCCTGGCCAGAAACAGAGGCCAAGAACCGTGGATTGTGCGTTCATGTACTGGAGAGCTCTGGCCTGCGAAACGCCCACTTGGGCCTCCCCAGGGTGCCTCGTTGAACTGGTAGTGCCCTGTGGTGTGGGGACGAAGTTGAGGCCAACTGATGGAGAGATGGGCCTGCAGGTAATAGGAGTAAGTGAGGTGCGGCTGCCTGCGACCCACGCAGGGGGCCATTCAAATGGGCGGCCCTCTAGTGCCATCTGGAAACCAACCCACCCCCTCTCTCTAAATGTGGGGACTCAGGGAGGAGTCCCTACCTACTTGCCTGTGGGGCACTAGGCGCGTCACCTTTGGTGCGCCGAGGATTGGTGGAAGGTATATAGGTCTTCCCCCGCCATCCTGGCATCCTCTGTTGCACCGGAAATGCCGTCCTGTGGGGTCGTCCAGCCACTCCGTCGTGTGGGGTCGTCGCACGTTGTCCAGGCCTCAGCCACTCGCAGTTGAATAATGATGGTGAGTCGTCTCTAGGAGTTATGGGTATCCCACCTCCCCTCACCCCTTCTGGCTTGCTCCGCTCCCGGGAGTTCCCGGCAGATGCGTGGGCAATGGGGGCGTGGGCACTGGATGGCCGTCGAGTGGCGCCTGGCAGGCTTGGGGCACGGGACACTAGGCCAATCCACTGCGGGTCGGTACGTTTGGCCTGCAAATTTAGCGGTCTGGTACAGGGGGAGGTGATTCGACCAGAAGCCCGGTCGTGGGCTGCGGACCTATTTCTGGGGAGCCCTGCCCCCGCCGGGCCGTTCCCCCCCACCCCACGGGTCTACCTGAGGTGTTTCCTCCCCCTCCCCCCGCTAGGGCGGCAGGAGCATCGCCAGGTGCGCCCACCGCGTCCCCTAACTGTGCACCTAAGGGGTTGGAGCGGGGCTGGGAACGCACTTGCAGGGCATGGCTGGGGCACTCTCAGGCATAACATACTGATACCGCTCTGGGGTGGGTGCAGATTCGGGACACGACGTCTATAGGCATGCATAGTCAGAGCTCACGGCTGCCCCGCGCCCCCCCCCCCCTCCATCTCAAATAAGGTTGTGACAGGGGGAGGGGGGGGGCAATGTGCCGATGTAAAATAGCATGACGAGTGTAGCCACCAGTCCGGGTCTGAGGCGACATTGTCGACGGTTGCAGGGGTAATTGGCCCCGCCCGCAGCAAACCATCTCGGGAGTAAGGTCCGCTTGGAGCAGTTACAGACCGCAAGGGGTTGGCTTTCTTCCTGGTGACCAGAGGTCTTTGCTGGGTTTCCGGCACGGATTGGATATAGCGTGTTACTAGCGCAGATTGTGGATAGTGCTTACGTAACACTGGTAGTATACAGCTCTTCCTTGCGCCACCGAAGTTACAGTGTACTCCCGGGTGGTAGAGGAAGGGGCGGCCCCATTTGTCTTTCTTCCTCTACTTAGAGCTGTCTGTGGGGAGTAGTGTGGAGGTGCCTGAGGCCCAGCGGGGCACCCAGACTGGAAGCAGGGAGTGCAGCAGAGGCGTGGCTACCCCGGGTGCAGCCCGTGCAGTGCATGGGGCAAGTCTGTTTTTTTCTGAGCCTGGGGGTGGCTTCCCTGGAAAGAAGGTAAAGCTTGGCACTCCGATAAGCACCATCACCACTTAAACATTCTCTGTCCAACAAACCGCACGGAGGATAAACCCCATTCTGACAGTTTACACTAAGATCGCTGGCTATACTGCTGTTCGCCCCCCCACCCCTTCTTTTGCTCCCTTCTCGCCCCAGTTCTTTGCATGCCCAGGTTTCATGCCGGGCAGGGGGCCAGTTAGGACTGCACGGTTGAAGTGCGGCAACGGCTCGGAGCACTCTCCTGTCCAGAGGCGTAGGGCACAAGAGCGAGGATTACTGTGGGTCATGGGACACCTCTGGGGTGCCCTGTCAACTTGTGGGTTGTGATCTTGTGTGGGAGGGTGAATTAACTAGCTATTGCGAACGTGGCTTTGCTGGGCAATGACAGCTTTGTGTCTGCCACAAAGATGCCGGCTGTATGCGCGAAACTGGGAGAAGGCATGTTGGCACCAGGGGGCTGCGCGGCCATCTTTCTTTCGGAGTTGGCATTCATTGTGATCAAAACTCGTCTGCAGGGTCGTGCACCATGGGTAACGCCACAGCAGTGAGCCGGTTGGGGGCTGCTGGGTTTGAGCACCGTGTGTCAACAGCCTCTCTAGCACGTAGGCAGTGCGTCTTCACAACACTGAGGTCCTGAGTTCGAGCTCGGGAGGACAAGTGACTCCCTGGGGCCGTCAGCGCGGGTGACGTGGGGGCCTTGCCTCAGAGCACTGGGGGCGGGTAGGCGGTCCTAACTTTTCACTGTGCCCAGCGCAAAGGCAGGCGGTCTGCATGTAGGTATGGGACTAGTTTAGCACTGCCCTTGTGCACAAGCACACCCCAACCCCCCCAGCAGAACGTGTACCATGCTAAGGTTTGTTGAGTCGCCTACATGTAGTTCAATTATTGGAGGCATTTGCGACTGCACTATGGAGCTGTGCCTCGTGGCCCATGATCCTAGCCGGCTGGTTCATGTATGGGCATCTGCATTCCACCATCTCTGTTGTTTCATGTAGGGCCTCTTTGTGTGCGTGGTGCCCGCCTTCAGTCAATCTAGCGGGGGCCAGTGGTAAGTAATGACCCCGCAGGTTCATTGGTCAAATTCGTGTGATCACAGCGGGGGGGGGGAGCAATTGAGCAGCATGGTGAGTGCATGCAGCTAATTGTTGTACTGTAAGTATGGCTCAGTGTCATGTTCGGTTTCACATTAAATACTTGGCACGCACCCGGCAGGCACCCTTGAAACTTGATCAGGGCTTGCTCAGCTCTGTTGGTGTCTTTTACTGAGCGCAGCGAGTGTTGACATAGGCTACGGGCAGTCTCGCGGGTTCTGCTGAGGCAAGTGCGCTTCAGAACATAATGGCCTTAAACTGCGGGTACACCATGTTCCAGCCGGATAGTAGCAAAGTTATATATATATGTATCGCTGTAGAGATATATATATATATATATTCACAGAAAAAAACATAGGTTTCAGGCACGTTATAGTTAGGAATTAGCATTTAAAAAAACCTCAGAAATTCACTGAAAAAACCATAGGTTTCAGGGGTGTTCTAGTTAGCTGGACTTTTCACTTGTACAAAACCATTGAAATTCCCCCGTTATAGTTAGTTCAGCTAACTATAACTCGCGCGCCCGCAATGCACTGCTGATGACGTCACATATTACATCACTCATGACATGGTCAGTGACATCACTGATGACATCACTGATGACATCACTGATGACATCACTGATGACATCACTGATGACATCACTGATGACATCATCCAGTGAATGTGTGTTTTTCTGAAAATTAAATATGTTTTATATATGTATATCTCAAGGTCGATGGAAGAATAAATGGGTATATAAGTGTCTAAATGGATGATTTGTTTTTGAAAAATTGATTGTGTAACTGACTGATTAAGTGTATCATAGTGAATACATGGCTTAGTGAGTAATGTTTAAATATGCAAATATCTGTATCAGTCTCCCACTTTGTGTATAAGTGGCTGCATGGGTTGGTGAGTAGCTACATGGGTGTCTATATAGGTTATTAGTTGGTTTTTTGAGTATCAGTCTGAGTGTCTGCATGGTTTGGTGGGGGGTATTACGTAGTGCATAGGTGCATGAATGAGTGACTCACTGTTTGTATGTGTTGAAGACAGCATGTGTGCAGGACTGTATGGGTGGATGAGTGTGTGTATGGGTGTGTTAGTGAGTGAATGACTGTCTCAATAGTGTCTTTATGAGTAACTACATATGTTTTAAACTAGTATATGTGACTATTGGTGTATATAAGTGAGTATATGTGAGAGTGAGAGATTGAAAGAGTTCCTGTATGAATAAGTATGTGTTTCTATAAGTGATTGTTTAAAAGACTAAGTATGTGTAAGTTTCCGTAGAAGTAAGTGTGGTGGTGTGTGTGTATAACTGTATATGCAAGTAAATGTATGTTTGATTCTTTATTAGCATGAGTGACTATGTGTGTGAGTAACTCTATGGATGAGTGGCATTGTGTAACAGGATGTATAGGTGTATGAGTACATATGATGAGTGAGTACATGTATGAGTGACTGTATAGGACTGTTGGTGAATGAGTGGATGTGTATGTGGATCTTAGAATTACTGAAGAGGTTGTTGTAACTGGTATTGGTATGTCCATGGTTTTGAAAATTGTAGTCTCTATTTTTGAATGTGTGTATCAAAGGTTATATTAGGGTGAGAGGAGGTCTGCCACTCTAGCACAAGGATGATGTCATCAGTGATGTCATCAGAGATGTCATCTGAGATGTCATGAGTGATGTCATGAGTGATGTCACTGACCAGGTCATGAGTGATGTAATATGTGACGTCATCAGCAGTGCATTGCGGGCGCGCGAGTTATAGTTAGCTGAACTAACTATAACGGGGGAATTTCAATGGTTTTGTACAAGTGAAAAGTCCAGCTAACTATATCACCCCTGAAACCTATGGTTTTTTCAGTGAATTTCCGAGGTTTTTTAAATGCTAATTTCTAACTATGCCTACAGAGATAGGACATGTGAAGAAAGGAGAAAAAATGCACAGAAAGAAAAAAAGAGAAGTGCAGAAAGAAGCAACAGAAGTCCTCAAAGACGAAGAAAAGTGCAGGAAGAAGGATAACGTGCAGAAAGAACAAAAAGAAGAGCAGAAAGAAGCCTTGTTGCAAAATCATCCTGTACCCTCAACTTTTTCAGCCGGATACTGGTGGTAACTGAGTCGGACTAACCAGTCCTAGAGCCAGTGCTATGTTAAAAGACACTTAGAATACAGTGAAAACACCTACATACACTAGGGAACATTATGCGTTGGGGTCCCCCTGTGATTAGCATGACCTCCTCTGTAAGCCCCTAGTATATAATAGGGCAGGGGGATTAAAACTACCTCTTAAAACAGGCCACAGGGCGGTTTTGCACACGTTAACTCAGGCCCCGCCCCCTCCCTTCACCACTGTGTAAACATGCCCTGTGTCCGTTTTTAGTTGGGAGATTAGGTTCATTTGAATCCTGAGGGTCCCTAGGGTCCAACTAGCCCACTAGGTACCTCCAGTAGGTGCCACAGAGCTGCGTTGCAGAGAGGTGTAAAAAGTGGCACGGCCTGGACCACCTCTCTGCAATGCAGTGGCGCTTACTGGAAGCACTTGGTGGGCTAGTTAGCCCCCAGGGGCCCTCAGTATTGAAGGGAAATTATATCCCCAATTTAAAATGTGCCATAGTGCGTGTTTCCACACGTCACCTCAGGCCCCGTCCCCTCCCTTCACCACTGTGTAAACGCGCCCTGTGGCTGTTCTAAGTTGAGAGATTAAGTCCCCTTGAATCCTAAGGGTCCCTAGGGTCAAACTAGACCACTAGGTACCTCCAGTAAGCGCCACAGAGCTGCGTTGCAGAGAGGTGTAAAAAGGGGCTTGGCCTCAGAACACCTGTCTGCAGCGCAGCTCCCTGGCGCATACTGGAGATGCCTGTTGGGCTAGTTGGCCCTCAGGGACCCTCAGTATTGAAGAGGAATTAATTCCCCAACTTACAACTCGCCAGGGGGCGCGTTTGCAGAGTGCTGCAAGGAGGGGGCGTCGCCTCCGGCACGATGCCAGTCTTTTAATTATTTTAATTTTTTAAGAAGGGGGGCTGTGTGGTTCCCCTTCTTATTCTAATTTATTGGCCCCGATGACCCCATCCCCCAGGGCCTGTCTCCTAATTATATTTTTTTGACCCCAATCCCCAGGGCCGGCCACTGTTTTTTATTATTTTAAAAAAATGTATATTTATAGACACACCTAGGACATGCTGGACAAACCGTACGTACCTATCACCATGACGATTTGCGTGATATTCATTAAAAGGCGACTATGCATACAATGAATCCACGTGGAATGTATTTACACCACTAGTGAAGCCGTGCCTAATCCCGGTAGACACCCTTGTCGTTTATTTATACAAACATGGGTAGCTATTGACGGGCACATTTAATACACATGCACACCAAGCCATTCAAAGGGGATTCGACAAAAATTCGACCAAAACTATGCAAGAAACCCCCCTCACGATTAATAAAACACATCCTGTGGCAACGGTGGGGAACTTTTTTGAGTTGCATGAAAAGGGGGATCAAAAGCGCCCCTCCCCCCAAAGCCAGCAAACCCTTGGTTCTCACAGGACTGTAGGGAAAAGAGACAGATCCTTTCTCGAGCTATAAAATCTAAGGAACAGTCATCCATAGTCAATACCCGGAAAACTTATTATAAAGCCATAAGGAAGGCGAAGCGTTTGTGGGACGAAACCCACTGGCAGGATTTAAAGGCCGCAGCCCTATTGAAAGACTCAACCCCTTTTTGGAGTCTTATCAACAACAGCGCCAGGGGAGGGGCCGATCCAATCCCGAATCACATTACGGGAAGCCAATGGCATCTACACTTCTCTGATCTTTATTCACTTAGAGAAAGAGTGGCTCTAGAGGAGCAGACCCCGGTATTAGAGTATTTGGTACCCTCGGTAATAGAGGCCCAGTTTAGGCTAACAGAGGTCCTCTCAGCGATCAATATGATCGCTCCGGGAAAGGCAGCTGGACCCGACGGACTCCCTGGCGACCTTTTGCTCCATGAAAAAGACCTTTGGGCAGAATTCATCCTTCGGACTTTAAACAACCTAGCTTCAGGATACCCAGTTCCGGACTCGTGGAAGGGGGCGGAGGTGGTGGCTATCTATAAGAAAGGGGACAGGGAGGACCCTGCCAACTACAGACCGATTAGTCTAATCGATGTAATACAAAAAGTGGTTGGCAGAGTCCTCCTGACCAGGATTAAGGCCTGGATAGATGAGGAGGGCATTTTGAGTCACTATCAAGCAGGATTTAGGGAAGGAGTTGGTACTATTGACCAGGTCTGCAGATTCTGTACTATATACTGGAAATCTGTTACTATTGAAAAAGGCAGCCTGTATTTGGTGTTTATTGATTTAAAAACAGCCTTCGACCTGGTCCCACGATCACAGCTGTGGGAGGTACTGTGCGATCTGGGCATCCCTCCCATAATCCTAGACCTCCTCAAACGCCTCCATGAAGGCAATTTTGCCAAAGTCAGGTGGGGACATCAGGGCCAGCTCACAGAGAGGATAGCTGTCGAGAAAGGGGTGCGCCAGGGTTGTGTTTTAGCCCCGACCCTGTTCTCTCTTTTTATAAATGGGGTGGCAGACCATTTGAGAGATGACATGGCCGATGCCCCAACCCTGTGCGGGGAAAAAACACCCACCCTGCTCTTCGCTGACGACACTTTGTTGATATCAAAAAGCCCTATGGGCTTACAAAGATTGTTGTCCCGTTTCTCCCAGTTTTGCGACATCAGGGGCTTGAAAATAAATACAACAAAAACCAAGCTGATGACGCTATCACCCTCAAAAAACTTTAGGAATAACATCAAGCTAAATGACACCACACTGGAGCTAGTGGAGGCTTTTGATTATCTTGGAGTGAGGGTCAACAACAAGCTCAAATGGGCCCCCCATTTGTCGAAAATGCTCCTTGTCCATAAAAGAGTCTTAGGGGCAATAGCGAAACATCAGAGGCTCTCTTATAGTAGGCCAATAGCTGCGGCAGTCAAGGTCTACGAGGGGAAGGCCATGTCAGCGGCCCTCTACGGGGCGGAACTGTGGGGTTTTGAAAATCTAACAGAGTTGCTTAAATCTGAGAATAAGTTCTTTAGAGACTTAGTCTCGCTACCTCTGTCTACCCCGCTAGTTCTGCTCCGCAGCGATCTCGGTAGACATAACATCAGCAATGTGGCTAGGCTACGCCCTATATTATATTGGACAAGGCTCAGAAGGTCCCCCGAACTTCATCATTACGCTTCTGCTCTGGACGAGTTATTAAAACTTGGAGCAGAGCACAAGATCCCCTGGGTATCGAATCTGAAAAGAAGATAGGCCTGGAAGAGGCTTGGGAGAGTCAGCTCCCTCCTCCCAAATCAACGATAAAAAAGATCTATTGGGAACGGGTCACGAATGACATCCTAAGAAACCAGAGGGGTGTTCTAACTGTGAACTTTTTGGATGTGAAACCTGCCCCCAGTATGGAATCCTTTATGGATTTGATTGAATCTCCTGGAGACAGGTCACTATATCTTAAAATGAGATATGGTACCCTTCCACTTCACGAGTTCCAATCTAGCTGGAGTAAGGCAATCGCGAGCCCAAAAGGTTGCCCAGGCTGTGCCTCCCCCATAGAGACCATTGGCCATTTTATGTTTGCCTGCCAGGCATACAGGCAACCAAGATTAAGATGGCTGAAACCGGTTTGTAACAACCTAGGCACTAGGTCTTCTAGGGTGGCGTTGCGAATCCTGACCTACGAAACATCAGTCCCCAGTGTTATCTGTGGGACTGCTAAATATCTGGGCTGGGCATGGAGGATAAGACGCAAGCTCCTTAAAGATGTACCAATCATAAGCTAACCATCTATCCCCTTGACCCTGTACGAATACTACTGTTTATTAAATCATGTAACGTGGGAGTGTGTAAATTCTGGATGTATATAGATATTGCTTTTTTACTCTTTTTAATTGTATATAGATCAAAGTCATTGTTGTAGTGGGTTTTAAACTGTTTCATATGTACTGTATTATACTCTTATGATATTGTTTTTATATCGAATAAAGTGACTACAACAAAACACACATCCAGTGCCGGATGTGTAATACTTTTTATTTTACTCTCTGGAAAGGGGACAAACATCACTTGAGAGTCACAGCGCGCTCCTGGCAGAGCCCAACGCTGTGTTACACCCACCATTGCCTGCTGAGTGCCACACACCTCTGAGTTGTATTACACTAGCTAGTGCATATGCTATGACACTCTCTAGCCCATGTGCACTGTAACACCACCCCGTGAATATGTCATGCCACACTTGTCTTCGCACGGGTTATATTGCCCCATCTAACGTGCCTTCCTCGATGCCTATGTTATAACGCACAGTGCTATGCCATACATATTACAATCTGGGATCCATATCTTTGTCACAGTGCATATGCAACGTTACACTCCCCAGCACATATTTTATATTACAACTTTAGAGACTAGCTAGGTTACACAACACTGCCCTGTGCATATTACACTCCAAGGCGCATATCGCATAGCACGCGCTAATGCCTGTGCTATCTCGCGCTCTCCAATGAATCTGTCATTGCGCACAATGTATTGCATATTATATTTCACGCCCGGTTCATCTTATATCACACTTTTTGGTGCATAGTTTATACCATACACTATATCTAGTTTTCATTTTCAATCGTGCTCTCAGGACTATGTTCTATATAACACTGTGTTCACCTACCCTTTTCACGGGCATTACATTTTGCGATAGGGGGTGGAGTGTCAGGGGGTGTTCCTGCCAAGTGAGCCCGGAGTCACAGTCACAAACGTCCTCTTCTTCCTGAATAAAAGTGAGATTATGCTGCATACTTGTTCATATTTTAAGTAGTTCGCACAGACACACGTTTTAAAAACAATAAAGTTCCTAATACCCGCCATCTCTGAACAGTTAGCTTGCTGCCCCATCCCCCTCCTCCCTATCCGCTGTTGTGTGAATCCATGGACTAGCCTCCTCCCTCCTGCCATGCATGGTCTGATGTGCTGCCACTGCCCTCAATTTAGTATGATGTACCAGTCAACTCCTCCTGCCCTCCATTGCCCAATTCTATGTCCCATCATTGACCTCCTGCTTAAACTCTGTGCTTAGCTTGCTGCCCCTATTCTCCTTCCCCCTGCCCTCCGATGTCTTTGTGCATGCCCCTGCTCCATCCTTTTTGCCCAGCATGTTCCATGGACCTGCCACTCCTATCTACTCTGAGTGTTCTGTTGAGCTGCCACTCCCCTCCCACCTGCCTAGCATTGTCAGATGACTGTAACCTGTCCCTGCCACCTCCACCCTGCCTGTCCACATGCCATGCCCCTATCCTCTTCCTCCTGTCCACATGGTCCATTGTACTGCCACACCCTTCTGCCCTCCCTGGTCTGTTGTGCTGCAACTGTTCCTCGTGCCTGCCCCATGTGGTCTGTTGTGAGGCCCCTTCCCCTGAACTTTCTTGTCTGTGCACAGGTCCTGACCCTCCCTTCTATCCTCCATCGTCCTTTGTGCATGCCCCTGCACCCTCCTTCTTGCCCATCATAGCCATTGTGCTGCCACTAACCCTCCCACTTGCCATGCATGGTCTTCTGTGCTGCCATGGCCCCTCCCACCTTCCCTGTGTGGTCAGTTAGCTGCCCCTGACCCCCTCCCACCTTCCCTCCATGGTCTGTGTGTATGCCATCACAGTCTCACTGTTGCTCTTCATGGTGTGTCTTGCTTCTAGTGCCCATCCTGCCTGACCTCCATGGCTATCTTGCTGCTCCTGCCCTGCCCCCTTGCCCCCAGCCCTCTGTTTACATGTGCAGACCCCTACTCCCTCCCTCCTGGCTTGTCTGTTCCATTGTAATGCCCCTGATCCGTCCCTCCTGCCCTTTATGGTCTGTTATGCTGCAGCTTTCTCTCCTGTCTGTCCATTATGGTCAGCTAGCTACCATTGCCTCTTGCCCCTCTGTTGTCCATGTGCATGGTCCTGTCCCCTCCCTCTTGCTTTCTATGGATTGTTGTGCTGCACTCCCGTCCCGCATGCCCTGTGTGGTGTATTGTGCTGCTGCAAACCCTGATGCCTGCCCTGCAGGGTCAGTTTGGTGCACCTCTCCATGTCCCTCCTGTCCTCTGTTATCCAAGTCCATGTCCCTACCCCATTTCCTTCCATGATCCAATGTACCATACTTGCGAACATTTTGAACTTGGTAAGAGGGAGATTTTGAAAAAAAGCTGGGGTATTGATTTTCCCCTTTGAGTTACATTGAAAAAGAGGAGATTGTAGACAGGAGACAGATCAAATAAAGCCCATTTGAGCTTAAAAACATTGGACGTTTCCTGGCTGAATCGGGTCTGTTGGCATGTATGGTTGTACTACCATTGCCTCTTCCTTCTGCCCACAATGGTCTATTACATTGCCACAGCCTCTCTTGCAAGTCCTGTATTGTTGGTTTGTTGCCCCTGCCCCCCTTTCCACTGCCCTCCATAGTCTGTTGTGCTGCCACGGCCCTTCCTGCCTGCTCAGTGTGGTTAAATTGTTGCCTTTGCACCCTCCTACCTGCCTTCAAATTTCAGAGTCCGTGCCTCTGGCCTCTGCCTCTCAACAGTATCCTAATGAACAACTAGATTGCTAACATTCTATATTTATTACAAAAGTGTGGAACGCCTGACGTCATCTTGATGTGATCAAAACTGTAATACCTAGAGCATTTCCTTTAGAAATTACATATATGAGAGGGTCTTATTGGCATCAAAATTATGGTTAGTGCTCTAAAAGACTAACATAAGGACAGATTTTCTGAGTTTTCAAATAGCGACAAAGCACTTTTAAATTATTTGTTATCTTTATGTTTTTTTATCCAGTTGACCACTTGATTAAATGTTGCACTTAGGGGAGAGGATGTGGTATTACTTCCAGAACTGCAGACTTTGCAACTGGGGACCAGGTTGGAGTTTCTGCTTCAGCTCAACATTCTGTGATTCTGGTCAAATCACTTAGTTTCCCCATGTCTACAACCAAAATGAATTTGTTCTTGTGTGATGTAACCAATGCTCATGTAAAGCACTCCAATACCTGACAAGTCTGCACTATATAACACTGCAAAAACACAAAATAATAAGTGTTTTGCACACTTCTGTCATTGGGCTATATTTGGGCTACATCTGGGTGATTTTGGGCTACATTTGGGCTCTTTTGTCTCCGGTGGCCATTTTGGGAGATTTATTTGTTATGAACTTTCCTAATTTCCTCATGTACTGCAGTCTCCTCAGTAAGAAATGCTTTCAGTTTTTTACTTTGATTCTATCATGAAGGTATTCAGATATGTCGCACATTTGCCATAAATTCTGAATGTTAGCACTCTAGTTGCTCATTAGATCACTGTAGTAAAATTACTGTTCACCATGGAAGTCTGCTCCTGGTATTAAAAGTGCATGTTTCAGTCTGCATGTCAGAATTTTTTAATGAAATAGGAGAGGATTTGAGAAGTCACTCAAAATGTGCCCTCATTTTCTTTCTTCAGCATTAATCATAATTTCTATGGCAAAATGAACCCCCTCATTGTGTTCCTTTTTAAATTAAATGTTTTAAGTGTTACCAGTTTATTCCAATCAAGATGGCTTCAGGTGTGCCATACTTTTGTCATAATGAAGACAGTAAGCGCTCTAGTTGTTTTTAAGAACACTCTGGGACATTCTGTCATTGGGCTATACTTGGGCTACATCTGGGTGATATTTGGGCTACATTTGGGCTCTTTGGTCTCTGGTGGCCATCTTGGGAGACTTCTTTGTTATGAAGTTTCCTAATTTCCTCATTTACTGCAGTCTCCTCAGTAGGAAATGCTTTCAGTTTTTTACTTTGATTCCATCAAGAAGGCATTCAGATGTGTCACACATTTGCCATAAATTCATAATGTTAGCACTCTTTTTGCTCATTAGATCACTGTAGTAAAGCTACTGCTCACCAGGGAAAACTGCTGCTGGTATTGAAAGTGCATGTTTCAGTCTGCATGTCAGAATTTTTTAATGAAATAGAAGAGGATTTGAGAAGTCACTCAAAATGTGCCCTAATTTTTCTTTCTGCAGCACTAATCATACTTTTTATGGAAAAATGAACCCCCTCATTTTGTTCCTTTTTAAATTAAATGTTTTAAGAGTTACCACTTTAATCCAAGCAAGATGGCTTTAGGTGTGCCATACGTTTATCATAAGTAGGCCTGTTAGCGCTCTAGTTGTTCTTTGGAACACTCTGGGAAGCTGCAGTAGAACACAAAGGAATCAACTGACAGTCTCTGCCCTTGTTGGATGTACATGTTTTACTGAGAATGTCAGACTTCATTCTCACATGACTGAGAAAGATAATGTGAATTTACAGAAAATATGCTCTCAGTTTAGCTTATAGATCACCTTCCAAACCTCTGTGGGAAAAGCATGAGAAAATATTTTTCTCTCAATCATGATATCCCAGCAGAAGGCTTTTGCACATGGTGAAATCACCTTAGAACATACCACAATTACTAAAATGAGTATGGTACCATCAACAAATGATTTATAATGTAACTAAAGTCTTAAAACCTTCTATTATGTTTTAATGAGGTGCTATCATGTATATTGGTCCCAAGATGGCTGCCAACACTTCTTGGATGAAGTGCTGACAGCCAATCAGATCTCAGGATGAGATGTGTGGTTAGGCTCCGCCCACATATATATATGATTTTACTTTTGATTTTCTCAGGAACTACTGAACAGATTGACACCAGACCTGCAAAAGGCACTTCCCTGACCTGAAGACTACCTCTCTGCCAAATTTCAAGTAATTCTGTTCAGCCGTTCGGGCTGTACCTTGGACTAAAGGTCCCTATGGAAAAATGCATGGGGAAAACGTGTTTTGGGACCCCCCTTTTTTCTCGGCCCCCGCTTGACGAATCACCCCGAGACTTTCAGGGTAGGAGCGGAGCGGAGCGCCCCACATATTTTGAAAATTTTGCGAGGATTCATCAACCGGCGCCAAAGTTATTCCAAATAGAATGTTGCGGATTTCCTATGGAAACACGGTCCTAACTATAACTATCTACTGGCGACCGCCAGTAGATTATATATATATATATATATATATATATATATATATATATATATATATATATATATATATATATATATATTCACTGAAAAAACCATAGGTTTCACACATGTTATAGTTAGCGGAAATTTTACTGATAAAAAACCAGTGAAATTGCCCCGTTATAGTTAGTGCTGGCAACTATAACTCACGCGACCGCAATCCTCTGCTGATGCTAATACTGTATTTAGACACTTATTTGCCCATGTCTTCTTCCATACATTTTTAGCTATACATATATTACAAATATTTTTTTTTCATAAAGACACATATGTCATCAGCAGAAGATTGCGGTCGCGTGAGTTATAGTTGCCAGCACTAACTATAACGGGGCAATTTCACTGGTTTTTTATCAGTAAAATTTCCGCTAACTATAACATGTGTGAAACCTATGGTTTTTTCAGTGAATTTGCAAGGTTTTTTAAATGCTAATTCCTAACTATAACGTGTGTGAAACCTATGGTTTTTTCAGTGAATTTGTACGGTTTTTTAAATGCTAAGTTACTTTACGCCATTCGAGGCGTGCGCGCCCACTTAACGCAGTTCGTTCCGTGCACGGTTTTTATCAACTTTAATAAGCCCTGTACATTTGGTGGCCTTCGGCCACCAAAAGCACAGGGGGTGGGGTCAATGTGGATAGTGTTTTTTTTATTTCGATTTTATAATTTCATGTTGACAAAATTTAGTTTTTTTTACCTATTAATAAGCCCTGGGTGGGGTAAGTGTGGATAGTGTTTTTTTTTTTTTTTTTTTTTTTACCGTACGCTTACGGTAAGCGTACGGTAAGCGTACTCGGCGAAATTGCCGAAAAAAAAATAAAACCGTTTTTGCTCTTGGGGGATGTTTGGGGACTCCCTCAACATGACTATGTGGGAGGGAGTTGTCAAAACAGCCCCGTAACATGTTTTTGGCCATCTTGTTTGATAAACAACACTCAGTGCGAGAGACAAAATGGCGGCCGCCGCTTCCTGGTTTCGGCCGATTCGAATGTTTACTAAGATCTAAGAGCCAATCAGAATCGCGCTCGCGCACGCCACCGTACGCTTACCGTAAGCGTACGGTAAGCGTACCGTAAGCGGGCTCAGATATATATATTGATTTAAAGGCTATTTTCTCAGAATCTACTGAACAGATTTACACCAAACCTACAAAAGGCACTTCCTTGACCTAGGGACTACCTCTCTGCCAAATTTCTAGTAATTCTGTTCAGCCGTTCGGGCTGTAGCTCGTTCTAAAGGTCCTATGGAAAAATGCATGGGAAAAACGCGTTTTGGGACCCCCCTTTTATCTCAGCCCCCGCTTGACGTATCCCCCCGAGACTTTCAGGGAAGGAGCGGAGCGTAGCGCCCCACCTATTTTGAGAAATTCGCGAGGATTCATCGACCGGCGCCAAAGTTATTCAAAATAGAATGTTGCGGATTTCCTATGGAAAAGGGGTCCTAACTATAACTACCTACTGGCGACCGCCAGTAGGTAATATATATATATATATATATATATATATATATATATATATATATATATATATATATATATATATATATCCAACGAATCTCATCCTTGCGAAAGAGCAGAGACCCAGCAGGGAAGTTCAAGGAAGCATTTATTTGAAACACAGATGACATGGCGAATGCATTTCGGCATAAAGCTGCCTTCCTCAGCGCCCAAGTTAACAGGTGGCTTCCATCATTGTCAGACAAATGTTCCTGCCGCCTTTATTGGTCATCTGAAAGGCTCCGCCCTCTGGAACGAAACTCCCCCTGTTTGTAGTTCTCAAGGTGGTCGGGAACTACAACATCCAGAATGCAGTGCTCTGCTTCCGGTAAGTGATGGGGGGAGAGGTTGTAGAACCAAGTGGTCGGGCGGAATGCAGGGTTCCGATGCAGATGTCAGCCAAAATATCCTGCTTGTGGTGTCAATAAAACGCTCCCCTGAGTCCCCGCACCGCTTCAGCCGCAATCTTGGGAACTTCATCAACAGGGGCAGCTATGCAAATACACGCCGCCCCAAGTGCGGCAAAATCACCTCACTACTGTTCCGTAGCTCCCAGTCCTAGAGGCGGGCATGAACCAATTCACTACCGTGAAAAAGCAGAGCAGCCGAAGCAGTGCCAGAGAGGTCCGGTCCTTTGCGAAGCGGGGGTCTCTGTAATGTGTCTCTGGCTGACACAATTAAAATCCAACGAATCTCATCCTTGCGAAAGAGCAGAGACCCAGCAGGGAAGTTCAAGGAAGCATTTATTTGAAACACAGATGACATGGCAAATGCATTTCGGCATAAAGCTGCCTTCCTCAGCGCCCAAGTTAACAGGTGGCTTCCATCATTGTCAGACAAATGTTCCTGCCGCCTTTATTGGTCATCTGAAAGGCTCCGCCCTCTGGAACGAAACTCCCCCTGTTTGTAGTTCTCAAGGTGGTCGGGAACTACAACATCCAGAATGCAGTGCTCTGCTTCCGGTAAGTGATGGGGGGAGAGGTTGTAGAACCAAGTGGTCGGGCGGAATGCAGGGTTCCGATGCAGATGTCAGCCAAAATATCCTGCTTGTGGTGTCAATAAAACGCTCCCCTGAGTCCCCGCACCGCTTCAGCCCCAATCTTGGGAACTTCATCAACAGGGGCAGCTATGCAAATACACGCCGCTCCAAGTGCGGCAAAATCACCTCACTACTGTTCCGTAGCTCCCAGTCCTAGAGGCGGGCATGAACCAATTCACTACCGTGAAAAAGCAGAGCAGCCGAAGCAGCGCCAGTGAGGTCCGGTCCTTTGCGAAGCGGGGGTCTCTGTAAAGTGTCTCTGGCTGACACAATTAAAATCCAACGAATCTCATCCTTGCGAAAGAGCAGAGACCCAGCAGGGAAGTTCAAGGAAGCATGGGGCGCCAGGTGGCGCCAAGCCAAGATGGCCGCGTTGTAGCTCGGCTCCCGCCCGACCGGGCACTCTTTCTATCCTGAAGGGCATCCTGACCATGATATCCTGCTAATCGATGCCGTCGCTGGACGCCTGAACTCCCGTGGACCGCAGCGGTGCAAGCGGCACGTCATACCCTGGGGCACGGCGGTGAAACAGGGGGTTGTTTCCCTGAGCGGCAGAATCGAATGCGCTGAGGCCAGCGGCTGCGCGGCGTCGGCCCGCCAGGAGACGCCGCAGCTGCTGCGGCCTTTGCGCTGATACGGAGACGTCGCCCCGAGGGGGGAGCGGAGCACCGGAGGACGCCGAGACGACACTGCGGAGCAGATGGAGCAGGTGGTGCCCCCCTGGAGGTAGGAGACACCCTGGTGCTTGGGGGAGAAGGCGTGACCGGCTGCAGCCCGGAGATCCGTACGGCCCTGTCTCGGGGCAGGCTGTTAGATACTGCGGGGGCCTGGACACTTCCTCATTTGCCCGCTGCCACTTTGTCCGCTGCAACTTTGGCCCTTTACATGAAACACCTGGCTGTTTGGGGACCCCCTTCCATTGAATGCTCCTGACCCCGGAGGGGTGCGATCGAACAGCCTGAGGCCCGCGTGGAGGAGGGGTGGAGCTCACCGCGTGGTGCGGCCTGCCCGGCGGAGCCTCGAGTGTCGCCTACCGACCCTGCCTACGTGGGAGCCCCGGCGAGACTTGGGCACACTAACGGTCAGCCCCCTGGGGGTACGGGGGCGACGTGGAGGAGCGGCTTCCACCCCCTTGGCTGGTGGTGGTGACAGGCGAGCAGGGCCCGGCTGGATTTCTCCACGCGACCTCCCTCCCCCCTGCCTCCTGGCCTTCTCCCTTCTGCCTGCCAATACTTGCTTACACTGGTTCACCTAGTGGGGACCACGTGGTGCCGCCCCTCGCGCCGCCATCCGGGACCTGCCTCTCCGAGCGGGTCAGCGTCTGCCACCGGCTGGGGGGACTCCTCCTGCCGTCCGGACAGTCGGGGAGGTCTAGACACCGGCGGGAGCGGTCTGTGCCATGGGTCGCAGCGACGCTAGGCAGTCCAAACTGCCATTCGAGACCAAAAAGACTCCCGCGATGGCGCCGGAGTCGGGGGGCGAGCCGCCTTCCGCTAGTGCCCCGGACGAGGAGTGGAAGTCCCTATTGGTGAGCATGAAGCATAGTCTTTCGTCCATAGACTCGAAAATAGACACAATCAATACCAGATTAGAGAGCGTAGTGGCTAAGCTAGAGCGACACGAAACTCGCATTAAGGAGACGGAGGACAGGATCTCTACCTTGGAGGACGGAGCCACTTCAACTGACAGGCAGGTGACCCAAATGGACAGGCTCCTCAAAATCATAGCGGACAAAAATGAGGATTTAGAGGCGAGGTCCCGTCGCAATAACATCCGCGTCCTGGGACTGGCGGAGTCCACCAACACGGGAAAAATGGAGATATTCATCGAGAACCTTGTCGTTGAACTGTTTGGGAAAGAATCTTTCTCCTCCCACCTCATAGTGGAGAGAGCCCATAGAGCCTTGGCTACCCGGCCTCCGCCGGGCGCTCAGCCGCGACCCGTCATCGCGCGCTTCCTTAACTATAGGGACAGGGACGCAGTGCTGAGACGGGCGCGAGAGATTGGCACAGTGGTATATGGGAACAACACCTTATCCTTTTTCCCCGACTTCACTGCCTCGGTGCAGGAAGCAAGACGGAAATTCGCCGGGGTAAAAAAAGAAACTACAGACTTTGGAGTTGCCCTACGCCATGCTTTATCCTGCGAAGCTAAAAATCTCTCATCAAGGCAGACTGCATTTTTTCCAAACTCCACAACAAGTGGAAGACTTCCTCAAGCAGCATAAGAGGGACATAGCCGGAGGGGGTGCGGGCGGGAGGCGCTCTGGGGCGACGTCACCGACGGCGCAGCAGGACTGATCGTGCCATGGTGGCACCCCGGACTTGAGCGACCACCGCTGCTGCACATACTCGGATTGACCAGAAATAGATCCCGGTGAGGCAGTTACAATGTTTAGGTCAGGTGTCAGTGGAACTGGACCATTTCAAAATCTGTGCCCGGTCACCCGCCTCTGTCCCGCATTGTGATACCAGGTGCACACCTGGTTCCTAGTGGGTGTAAGTAGAGAGGTGGGGGGCAGTGTTGGCGCCCTTAGTCGTTGTCCCCCCAACGGGCGAACCCCAATGCACCCCCTCCCTTAGCAAGGGGGGGCACTAGTTATTTCTTTTTTGTTCTTAGGGTTGGTATTGTTTGGGGTGGAAGGGGTAGGGTGGGAGCTTGGTACCCGGCCAGTAGGGGTTGCCGGTGTGGGAGGGAGCCGATTCCGCTTTGTTTTAGAGACCTTAGTCTCAGCAGTACTATGTACATGGAGTTGGGCAGGGGGGGGGGGGGGGGGGGGAGTTGTATGGGGAGTTAGTTCTGTTGGTGAACTTGAGTGCTACACGACTTTATATGCTATGCTTCTATGTCACGGATGTCTGTGTTTGGGTGAATGGGAGACGTAGTTGACTCGCGGCCTACTTTGCAATTTCAGCTGGTATCCTGGAATGTGAGAGGGCTGAACAATCCGAGAAAGAAGCAACAGGTCCTGGGATATTTGGATAGGCAGGGGGTGTCCATCGCCATGCTTCAGGAGACGCATCTATTACCTGGTGGTTCCCCCTTATTTGCTTCCCGCTGGGCTTCCTGTAGAGTGTTTTCCTCCTACTCGAACTATGCTAGAGGGGTTAATATTCTGGTGCGCCGGGGAATGGGGGTTGTTAGAACCGGCGGTCTCTAGTTGGCAGAGGTATACACTTCTGACAAATAGGGACCAACCAACTCTAGTCAGGGAAAGGGGATTACACACTCAGATAACCCCTGCTACCCCCTTGGTAGCTTGGCAGAGCAGACAGGCTTATCTCAGAGGCAGTGTGTTAAGCATTTATGACCACATACAGTAATAAAGTGAATACACTACAGATGGACACGACACAGAAGTTATTATAAAAATAGTATTTTTATATAAGGCTTAGCACAAGACCAAATAACGACAAAAATATACCACAGTCTTAATAAATACTCTTTGGAAGGAAAAGTAATAGCTCAAGTAAGGTTTCTTCTTGACAAATAGTTCTTTAGCAGAGTATTCTTCTGAGCACAGTTCTTTGGCAACAATGTAACCCCCACAGGAGTCACACGACGTCGAGTCTACAAGATTCCCAAGGTTCGGCGTCGACCGCGAGGAGCGCTACGTCGAGCCTGGAGTTGCAACAGACCCCACAAGTACAGTACCTTGAGAAACGAAGAAAACGATGATCCACGGCGTCGAGATGTCGGCGTCGAGGTCGGCGTCGATCGTGCCTCGGAGTCGGGTCGATCTGCAGCGGCGTCGCCCACTGCTCACTGGCGTTGCTGCTGGCGTCGTTCGGGCCCGGCGGCCGGCGTCGAAGGCTCGGGACACTGGAGCCGTTACTCACGATGTCGAGCTGGATTCGGCGGCGTCGGCGGCATCGAGACTGCAGATTTTCCCTTGTGTACTGGAAACAACACTTTCCAGCAATTCAGCAAATGGTGAAGTCCTTTGGCCCTGTGACTTCAGCAGGAGACTGGCACTCTTCCAGCCCTTGGAGATTTCCTAGCAAGTGTTCAGAGAGTACACACCAAGTTCCTCTCTCCTTGTTCCTTGGCAAAAATAAAGAAGCAGCTTTCAGGTTCCTCCACAGCAAAACAGCACTCTGGCAGAAAGGGGAGGCAAGTCCTTAGATCAGCAGGCTTCTTGTCCTTGGTACAGGTTTCCTTGTCAGAAGTGATCTGAGTTCTTGGTTCAGGGGTCCTTCTCTTATACCCCTTTTCTCCTTTGTTCCCTTTGTCCAAGCAGGGAAATTCCCCCCATCTCAGGTTCGTTGTGGGTGTTGCCAGGCAGAGGCACCTGGCCTATTCACTGAGCAGGGCAGAGTCCTCAGTCGCCCAGCAGGAGGTGGAGCCAGTATTGTGTCAGGCAGGGCAGGCTACTCTTCCCTCACTCTATGTGTAAATGCCTCATTCACCCCACACTGACTCATTCAGACCTCTGGAGCCACCCAGCCCCTGACACACACACCAAACCAGCAGAGACCGGTGGATAGTTGGACAAGAAAATAGCCACTTTCTAAAAGGGCTATTCTCAAACATAGAATTTAAAAACCATCCATCCTAAAGGGTGTGTTATTAAATTCTGAGTTCAGGGATACTAAACTTGACCTGCTACCATGCTCCCTGAGTCAGATAGATTATAATGGAGTTAATAATCCGTCTGCCCATTCTGGCCTATGGGAGGCAGGTAGCCCTTCAATAGTGAAAACGAAAATGGCTGTAATTCACTATTAGGTCATGCCACACACATCAGGGCATGACCTACCTTTTACCAACAATGCACCCTGCCCTAGGGCCTACCATAGAGGTGTCTGAAATGTGGCAAAGTGAAGGTTTAGAGACTGGCAAGTAGGTTTCCTTGCCAAGTCGACATGGCAGTCAGGGACTGCACGCAGGCGCTGTGGTGGCAGGCCTGAGACACATTTTACACGCTGCTTCTGTGGGTGGCACAACCAGTGCTGCAAGCCCACCAGCAGCAGTTAACTTACACGCCCTTGGCACACGCAGTGCACTAGACTAGGGTCTGAACAGTAAGTCAACCAAACCAATCATGGTAACACCAATCAATGTAACAATTTAACATAGGGAGCACTTGCACTGTGGCACTGATCAGCAGTGGCACAGTGCCCAAAGCAATAATCCAGCAAAAACATCGTAAACAGAGGAGGCAAACAGAAAAAAATGGAGGAGAGACTCATGCCAATGATGCCAGGTCTAACAGGGGTTTATACCTGCGGGGACTGAGGTGGACTCTGGCGGCAGGTACTGTTTGGTTTGGGGGAAGCTGCACACACACACCATACTTTTTGCCTGTTACTATGGCCCCAACACGGATGACCCGGCCCCATTTCTTACACTGTGGGGGGAAGATTCAAACCCTGGGAGTTGCTCATGTCGTAATAGGGGGGAGATTTCAATACCGCACTTCGGCCTGCTATGGACAGATCGAACCCTCAGTCGTCACACTACACGCAAACTCAACGCACACTGTTAGGTATAGTCGACGAGCACCACCTGGTCGATGCATGGCGGCATTCACACCCCTCGCTCAGACAGGGTACTCATTACTCTGCAGTGCACTCTACATGGGCACGCATAGATTACTTTCTTCTGTCAGCGGGTTTTACTCCATGGGTGGTTCGAACACTTCATCTCGCCCGCACATTTTTAGACCACTCGCCTGTTCTCCTTTCACTACGCATGCCCATTGCGAAATCCCCTTATTTGAGTTGGCGCCTTAACCCGGCGCATCTCACGGATTCGGCCTTCAGGGCGGAACTGGAGCAGGACATACAGGAGTTTTTTTAACGCAATGTGGATTCGGTATCCAGTATTGCCACGGTCTGGGAAGCCTTCAAAGTCACTGTGAGGGGTTGGTGTATAGCTAAAGGGGGGGGTCCTTAGGTTCTTGCGCGGGGAACTGCGAAAACTGGAGAATGAGATACGTCGATTGGAGGGGGAACTGACGCGGCGCCCCCGGGGGGCTGAAACGGCAGCGCAGCTCAGGGAGAAGATGAATGAATATACTGAAGCGGCAGATAAGGAAAGCAAGTTCCTGGGGAAACCGTTTATTGGGCGGATATACGGGGAGGGAGATAGACCAGGGAAGGCGCTAGCCTCTGCAGTCCGTCCCCCTAGATACCGCAATCATGTCGCCACCCTGCTGGACGAGCAGGGTGTCCCGCAGCGTGACCTCCCAGATCAGCTTCGGGTCCTTATCGACCATTACATCAGACTCTACACCACACACAGAACGACACCGATCAATCTGCATGAGTACCTTGACGATACGGCCATAGCCTGGCTGGGTCCTTCTCAGCAGGAATTTCTTCACCAGGAAATCGAACTAGACGAGATAAAGGACGCCATAATGTCCATGTCTTCGGGTAAGGCGCCGGGCTCGGACGGGTTACCCATCGATTTTTACGAAGCTTTCATTCACGTACTAGCTCCGGTGCTGAAGCACGTATACTACACCGCGCTGGAGGAGGGATCCCTGCCGGCTACTATGCGTGAAGCCCTTATCACGTCCTTGTTGAAGCCGGGGAAGCCGCCAGAGCACTGCGATTCGTACCGGCCTCTATCGTTGCTAAATGTGGATATTAAAATCTTGGCAAAGGTACTGGCCACACGCCTTAACCTCCTGATGGAGCGCCTCGTCCTTCCGGATCAGGCTGGGTTTGTCCCTAATCGTGCGACCGCACATAATTTACGCACGTTACAGGCTGTGCTGCAGGATATCAGCCCTCAGAGTGAGGCCGCTGCGATTTTTCTTGACGCCACTAAGGCGTTTGACTCCCTGGAATGGGATTACCTTTTGGCGCTACTTGAGCGGATGGGCATTCCCTTCAGCTTCCTGAATTGGATCCGGTTGTTGTATTGTCGGCCCCAGGCGGCGGTTTTGCTCAATGGGGCCAGATCTGCCCCTTTTGTCATCCGTAGGGGTACCAGACAGGGGTGCCCCCTCTCTCCGGTGCTGTTCGCTATCGCCATTGAACCCCTGGCGGCCAAGCTCCGGCAGCACCACAACCACCGCTCTCTAATATACCCAGAGCGCCAACTGCTCATCGCACTATACGCAGATGACATAACCCTCTATGTGCATAAGCCACAAGAAAATCTGAACCCTTTGCTGCGGGAAATTACCAAATTCGGAGCCATAGCTGGGGTCCAGATAAACTGGGCGAAGTCGGCCCTATTCCCCTTGACGGATAAGACCCTGCAGTTCCCCCTAGACTACCCCTTGGTGTGGGAGTCGGAGGAGATTAAATACCTGGGCATCAGAGTGACTAGAAATTGGGAGACCCTTATCAGGGCGAATTACGGGACGGCACTGGATAAAATTACCGAGAATGTCACTAAATGGATCCATCTGCCGCTGTCAATGGCAGGGCGTATTTCCCTGATAAAGATGGTGGTACTTCCCAAATTGTTATACCTTTTTACCAACACTACTACCTACTTCTTCCGGGCTCTTAACTCCCAGCTTTCACGCCTGGTCTGGGGCGGGAAGCAGGCCAGGATCGGGATGAGGACCCTCATGCTGCCTTACCACCAGGGTGGGTTTGATGTGCCTAACTTTCAGCGCTACTACGACTGTGCCCAAGGGCACTTTGCTGCCTATTGGCTTCATCCCCCACCCTTTATGGCGCACTTGGCAGTTGAAGATGGATATATGAGGCCTGAGCAGCCTTCAGGATATCTATATTCGGAGGTCCGCATGGGAGATCGTGACCCCACTACGGTTGACTGCACAGTAAGGGCCTGGAAACGCATAGCGGAACGTATGGAGGTTAAATTCTTATACTCTCCACGTATGCCCCTCGCTCATGACCCAAGACTGAGTGTGGCCCGAGAAGAGCTTGGTCGCAAAATGTTCACACGGTTCGCGATCCACACTTGGGGAGACCTATATCACCAGGGGACTTTCCGCACGGCAGCACACTTTTTTGGCGAGAATTCCCCGTCGGTGATGGACACGTTCCTGTACGTCCGGCTGCGGCAAAATATAAAAGCGGTCACGCCTAATTTCCCAGATGAGCCGGAGGTCTTGGCGCCCCTTCATGCTCTGTTGCAGGCGGACACTCCGAAACACGTGGTCTCCATGTTGTATACTCATGCTCAGGCTGCTCCGCCCCCCCCCTCCTCCAGAGCGCGGGCGGACTGGGACAGTGACCTGGGGACCCCAATGTCGGATGAACAGTGGGAGGAGAGTTGTTCCCATACCACTGCAGTTACGAGTAATGTGCGACTTCGCTTAGTCCATTTAAAATTTTTGCACCGCCTCTACTATACCCCTGCCAAGCTGTGTCGATTCGGACTGCGGGGCGACGATCGCTGTGTGAGGTGCGGGGGATTGGGTGCCGACTTCCTGCATCTGGCCTGGACGTGCCCAGCCGTTGCCACTTATTGGGTGGAGATCTTTGCGGCCCTGTCCGAGATGATCGGGGTGGTCACCGCGCCTTGCCCTGGGCTTGCCCTGCTGGACCGGACACATCCGGCGCTCAAGGCGCATCGGAGGTTCTTTGCTTTGGGGCTTCTGTTGGCCAAACGGCACGTGGCGTGTAGATGGGGACAGGGGCGAGCGCCTAAATTCAAGGTGTGGCTGAGTACGATGTCCACCTGGCAGGAAAGACTTCATCAGTACGCGGACCTCTTGCCCCCTAAGTCGCGTCCTAGGGACCTCTGGGGGCCCCTCGTTACTTACTTCCTACGAGCTCGGAATGGGGGCGATGCCGAGGAGGGCGGGGTCGGGAACGAGGAGAGAGCTGACCCACCCACCACGCCTGGGTCTGACCTTCCCACATTGACTACTGCGACAGGCTAACTCCTTGACCCCCCTTTCTTCTTCCTTTCCTTCCCACGCTTGACATACGGGGTACTCCCTGTTTGCCTGGACCGGGTACACGCTTTCTAGTATGATTGTATTCTGTGCGACTGCTGCGTGGGTGAGGGGGAGTGTGAGGCAGACGAGACCCTGGAGCTGGGACACCATAAAGCCTACTCCACCGCAGCGCATGCTGAGTGGCATTGACGGATGTAGCACCAGTTCACGTTCACCAATTACATCAAGGATACCTCCTCCCAGGTCATTAGATGGGCCAATTAAGTGCAGAGCAACATTACACTGAGCAACAACTGTACCCAGAAACGGGAACACCTCATACCATGGCCCTGCACTGGACAGCTCCTTATGCCACATACTTAGTATGGTGGAGATGCACTGGGGGAGCACAGTTCTCATTTGAGTTAAAAGTTGGTTATAACAAAATGAAAAACAAAACCTCACATAGTCACTGGTCGAGTACTCCTCGCTGTTATCACTGCCAATGTATGCTTCCATCAACAACTTATATGTATTACTCCGCGGCCGGCCCATGTGGGTTGTAGGCGACATGCCGTGTTCATTAATTGCTCCTGTCTAACAAGTGCTATACGTTTATTGAACTGCATGTTGCTGCTGCCGGCCTGGTAACATGGTTGTAGGCAAGAAGCTGTGTACTATCTGTTACTGACTAATAAAGGTTTTATTTAAAAAAAAAAAAAAAAAAAGGTTCAAGGAAGCATTTATTTGAAACACAGATGACATGGCGAATGCATTTCGGCATAAAGCTGCCTTCCTCAGCGCCCAAGTTAACAGGTGGCTTCCATCATTGTCAGACAAATGTTCCTGCCGCCTTTATTGGTCATCTGAAAGGCTACGCCCTCTGGAACGAAACTCCCCCTGTTTGTAGTTCAAGGTGGTCGGGAACTACAACATCCAGAATGCAGTGCTCTGCTTCCGGTAAGTGATGGGGGGAAAGGTTGTAGAACCAAGTGGTCGGGCGGAATGCAGGGTTCCGATGCAGATGTCAGCCAAAATATCCTGCTTGTGGTGTCAATAAAACGCTCCCCTGAGTCCCCGCACCGCTTCAGCCCCAATCTTGGGAACTTCATCAACAGGGGCAGCTATGCAAATACACGCCGCCCCAAGTGCGGCAAAATCACCTCACTACTGTTCCGTAGCTCCCAGTCCTAGAGGCGGGCATGAACCAATTCACTACCGTGAAAAAGCAGAGCAGCCGAAGCAGCTATATATATATATATATATATATATATATATATATATATATATATATATATATATATGTATATATCATAAAGCAGACAAATCCTGGCTTGCGTAGGGGCGTTAATACTCGATTTCCTTGGGACGAGGAAAGCAGGCAATTTTAGAAGACCAGTGTGGAGCGGATGCCAACACGAGTCAGTTCTGGCTCCACACAGGGATTGTGCACTGCCATTCCGGTTTCAAAATGGCCACCGCTTTCTGGGTCGGCACCCACCTCAGTCCCACCTGTCCAGAATCGTAGCATTTTCAGTATACTACTACACCAAAGCGATATTGGAGCAGTTGGCCTGGTTGGTGTACTGTGCTCGAGAGGGGCAGATTCGGGCCTCCCGTCCCCGGGAAGGGCAGTGCTCTCTCTAGGTGCAGCTGCTGCTTGGGGGGCCTTTGGGGTGCAGCTCGCTGAAAGCACCATGGGTCAGTGAGTGGCGTGCTCAGTATGAGGTGAAGCCGGCACGAGCCGGTTTCCCCCTCAGCGCAAGCTGTGTACATCGCGCAAGGCTTGTAGTTTGCATGTGCCCATCTCCTGTACTTAACGGTGCCAGGCTGTTCAGACTGACTGTGTATATTTGTGATACTCTGCTCCACCTGAGCTACGTCAGTCTCATACCATACCAGGCACTTTGCCTCCCAAAGTATCACATATATGTTAATGTCACACACAAGCACACTCCAAGCTCGGAAATGTCTCACAATAGCAGTTTTAAACCTTGGTCTTCTTAGTGTTTCTCGTTGGTCAAATGGGTGCAATTACTGATATCGGTATGTCTCCCTCATCTTCATTGTTTGATTTTGCGTGGCAGCAGGGCGCAGCACTCAGATCAGTCCATCAGGCAATACGGACCTGCACTTCCGTCTCTGTCCAGTGCAGAGAATTCTTAATCAGTAGTTACGAGCGCTGAAAGAGTGGTCTCTCACTGCTTCAGGGGTACAAAGCATAAGTTCCCAGTGTGGTAGTCAGACAAGTGGTTAGTGGCCACAGACCAAGGCACCGTAGGTAGGGGTGGGCGTAGGACCTCATGTTCACAGGTTCAGAGCCCGGCAGGCCACCCAGCCCGTCATCCTTGGAGATTGTATAACAAATTTCTGATTACACTGATTGATGTAATAAAGTATCGCGGATAGGGAACATAGTAGTCTCCCAGCGGAGGTGTTGCACAACCAAACAAAATCAGGATATTCAGTGGCAGAGGCACGATAGACATCAGTCACGGATACCAGAGTGACGCCATTCAGGGTTCTCCATAGTCCATCAACAGAATTGCCTGCGCAAATGTCTGGTCAAATACAGCAAGACAGGTGCACCCTGTAAACAAGGGCATGTTGCAGGTTTCCCCTATGAGGGTAAAATCACCTGCCCGATGGCCATGGCACCTAGGCGGGTTGTGGAAGGTCATCTAAAAGTGGGCTGCGGGGCTATAAGTTGGGGGAACCCTGTGTTAGAGCACAAATGGGCTACAATAGATTAAAGAGCATTTGACATCCCCATTATTGTGTAAAGGGCAGGTACTCGTACATATCGTTCCCCTCCTGTTCCCACTGACTAGCTCCCTCCCCCCCGCCCCCCACCCCCACCTGGGTTACATTAGCAGAATTTAGGGAGTGTAAGACTCCATCTAGGGTGGTGGCTGGCTTAATTTTGATGGACTAGTCCAAAAATGCTCACTGTTCCTGCACGTGGGAGAGCTTCAATTACCTGTGCATAGTTTTCATATACACAGTATCATATTGATTTAAATAATCGCTATAGTAGCAAGTTGCAAGCGTGAGATTCCCTAAATGTCAGCAACGCTCACAATGCCAGCAGTCAAGCTGCCTGGGAAGTCACACCTTACAAATGAGCTGTGGTTTAAAAGTTGGGGAAACACTGGATTAGAGCACAAGAGGCTACCAGGTATTAAGGAACACTAGGCAATCCCAGTATTCAAGAAAGGGCAGGTAGCTGTACATGCTGTTCCCTTCCTGTTCCCACCATTAGCAGACGTTTGGGAGAGCCAGACCTCACCTATGGGTTACTGGCTTAAGTTTGAGAGACAAGTTTCTCACATTCACTGAGCGTGTGAAATTTTCTATAACCTGTGCATAGTTTCAGGCCAAGGAATGGCAGCATGGCCCCTGGGGTACTGGAGACAGTTTTGTTGGTTGACAATCTTCGCAGAGGTTTGTAGTAAGCCTGCGCAGGCTGTTGTTTCCGCAGGGTTTGGGGCAGGTTAGCATCCCCACCTTGTATCTGCGGGTTTGATGCGTCTTGCGGGTCATCCTGATCAAGTAAGAGCCATTATCCATTGGTATAGCTGGACATAAGGAATGCCAGGCAGGACTCCAGGGGATTATAGAGCAAGTGTTGCCTGTTCTGGGCCTAGTATATGCAGTCGTGAGTAGCAATGGTAGCCGCCAGTTCAATCTTGCATCATTCAAATTCAAGAGAAGAGGCATTTCCTTGAGGGTGATGTAGGCCCCCATACAGGGATGAGAGGGAACATTCACCTAGGCTAACCTAGACTGGGCAAATGAGTATGATCCGTGTGGGATTGAGCGCTGCAAGTATGGGCACTTATGGCTAGGGAGCGGGGCTAAAGCCCAACGGCCGGGCTTCAGCTTTGGCGTCGGGGACCTCTCACTGTATTGACGTCCTGTCTTAGCAGTCCAGGTCACACCACAGAGGGCAAAGGCAAGGCCTCGGCCCCTGATGGACTATGTTTAATTTTAGTTGTATGGGAGTGGGGCTCGTAATCTCGTCGTGTCTTGCTATGTCTGGTCGATGCAGCTAAAATGTGCACTCTGCAAACAAGGGCAGGTTACAGGTCGCCTCAGTTAAGACATATTCACCCGCGCTTTAGCCATGGCAGCAGGCGAGTTGCGGTAGTTGTCATTAACAAGTGGACTGCAGTGCAAAAAGGTTTGGTAAACACGGCGTTAGAGCACAAATGAAGACAAGGAACTATAGACCATTTGGCATTCCCAATATTCAGACAAGGGCAGATACTTGCACATATTGTTCGGCTCCGGTTCCCACAGACTTGTCTGTCCCCTGGGTTATCCATCCATGGGCTAGAACCAGAGACTGGAAGGGGCATCTTCTGCGACCGGTGTCCCAAATACGTTGATAGTAAACGTTGGGGTAGATGTACCAAGAAGGGCATGGTTACTACTTAGGTTGTCCCAAAGTTTTGGGGTCAAACTGGGTTGGGGCAGTAAGTCTACAGTACTTAGGAAGCATTCAGCATTCCGGTAATCCAAGTAGGGCAGTTAGCGACACATAGTATCAGCAAGTGGTTAACATACACCGGTTATTCAGCGACAAAAAAAAAAACACAGAGCTTAAACCAGAAGGGTGCCAAGTGACAAAAACCAGTAAATAGGTTTAATATATGTGAGTCTTTGGCCTTACAGCTGTGTGGAGCCAGTCTCATTTAGAGGTACGCCCAGGTGAAAATTGGGTACTTCTTAAGGTTCTCATGACCAATGTGGTTTGTGGTATCTCCCAGAGGATCCACTGAAGGTGTACTGCAGCTAACACGAAACTGGGGATCTGGGATTCCAACACTTTTGCGGGTTTAAGCATCCAGGGTCAGAGATGTTTAGCAGTTACTGGCATCTATGATCCGACGGCAGTTAAGCAAGCGGGGTGCGCAGCGTAAGTTGTCACTACATGAAAGGTTGAGGTGTCGCCAATAGTGGGAACAATACATATATTGTTTCAAAACAGATTTGATACCAATAAGGTGTTCACCAGGGTATAGCAATCAAAGGGGTCTGTGCAATTGTCTGGTCAACGGAGCAAAGTAAGTGCACCCAGAACCAAGGGTAGGTGACATGTCGCTGCTGTTAAGCTCAAATGCCCGTCCGGTTAGCTATATTCGCCACGCTGGGTGGGGACGCTGTCAGCCAACATAGTGTGCTGCTGGCCCAATAAATGGGAAAACAGGGTGTCAAGCACAAAAGGCTACTATGTAAAAAGAACATTTGACACGTCCAGTATTCAACAAAAATTTAAATTTAACAGGGCAGGAACTTTTTCCACTGCTTGGGCTGCACAGGGTGGGCAGTGTGAACCCCACCCCCCTTATCGGGGAATAATCTAGTATGGGGGGAAAGGTAGGAGTTAGTCAATCCTGAATGTTAGGCACCATACTGCAGACAGTGCGCACTGTATTAAAGCAGACAGGTTAACTAAGCTGGTATGCCTAGGAGGTTTCACCACAAAGGGAGCTGAGCAGGCGTAATTCCCATAACGAATAGGGGATGCATGGCAAGTGCAGTGGGACACCCTTGCTCAGAGATTGGCCCAAGGGGGGGTTCCCCCCAATTTCTTAGTGGTACACCTAGGGGGCAACGACCTCACTGCCATGGGGAGGAGGTCACTCTTACAAGCCATGAAAGCTGACTTGGGGGAGATCAGTAAATACATGGGGCAATGTGAGCTCTGGTGGTCTGAGATAATTCCCAGCAGAGTGTGGCACGGGGCTCAGACAGAGGAGGCCGTTGAACATTCCCGGAAGAGAGTTAAAAGTTCAATGCTTAAGTTCACAGATCAGAGGGGTCTGGGTTTCATCAGACATGAGAGGATTCAAGCTAAGGTGAAAGGATACTTTGATAAATAGGGGGTTCATATATCACCAGTAGGGATGGATCTCTTCCTTCTAGACTTGCAGGAGGCGCTAGAGATGAGAGGTTGCAGGTAAGAGTATAGCTGTTTTGGTGGAGGGCTCTGGCGGCGACGGAGGCCGCCTCCAGAGCTGTGGTGGAGTTAAAGGGCGATCTGGAAGCAAATGGGTACAGAAGGGTACCTCTGCAGGGCACAATAGGGGTGCCAGAGCCAAATTCCAGGAGCCTCATGGCAGGTTCCTGGAAAACTGCGTCGGCGTCCTGTTAGTCCTTCGGGCGGTTGTCGGCCTTAACAACCGGGTGCTTGCCTTGCAACGCTCCGCCCTGAAAGGGGCGTGAGGAATAAGGGACCAATGTGTCACGTGATCCGGAAAGAGGATCACCCCTTAAGGTGTAGCACTGATTGGGTTCTCCCCAGTGCTGCTTGGCTCATCAGGCGGGCAGGCAGCACAGTTTGGATACAGCTGCCTGCCCTTGGATCGCCCGTAAGATAACCCACCATATTGCATACTTTTGTATGGAATAAACCTGCAGCAATATTTACCCAAACTAAAGTTGTGTTGTGTATTTATTTATTTAGCATGCATGCTATGTGTTTGTGTGGGTGGAGTGTGTTGTCAATGGTGGCACTATGAAACCTAAGACCTGGATGGAAGAGCAGAGGCCTGGGTACTATGGAGAGGGGGCGGATCGCCGGCCTCATGCAGACCTCCGTTAGAGCATGGTGTAGCCCTGCTGCATCCCGCAACCAAAATCCTACCGGCAGGGGCTTCGCTAGCCCATGGCAGCGGATGTTGACGGGTCCCTGGGCCCGGGACGCAGCACGAGGGCCCAGCTGACACCTCTTAGCAGCAGATAAGAGAGGGAGCGCGAGGAGCCCCCGCGGTCCCGGGGCCCTCGCAGGTAAAGAAATTATTTGCGGGGGAGGCAGTGCCAAAGTCAGAGAGCCTCTGGGTCCTGAGACGGACGAAGACAAACTTGAGATTGCCACTCCTTCCCCCCCAATGGTGATGGGGTATGCCTGGATGCTGGATGGGTGCGCCATGCTGAGGACATTATACGGAGACCACGCAAACAGACAAGCTGGAGGTGGTCCCAGTTAGTTCCATAATGCCACACTGTGACAGCGAAACACAGACTCCATCGTCTGAGCTCAACCAGACCCTGGCGGAGAGGATTACTGCTGCGCTACCTGGAGGAGGCTCCCCGCCCGGATACACGGCGGGGCTTCTGCTGTGGGGTGACACACATGCTTGGGGGAAAAGATCCTCCCCTTGAATATTCTTACCTCACAATAGGCACAGGATGGACGGGCTACGGGGGTCCATAAGCGGTAGCCCCCCAGCATACTCTGATTGCAACAGTCACTTCATGACAGCCCATTCTGGCCAGGGACAAAGAACCAAGACCCCCGAAATAGGGGAAAATGTACTGATATACAAAGGTCATGGCCCTACAATCAACGGAGGGAAGAGACACCACCCATGCCTGATACTGCGACTATCTTACAGGCAATACAGCCTTCCAGGAAGGCCTTAGAGGGGAAAATAGGCGAAATCCGTTCTGAGGTCACCTTACTGTGCCAGGATCTGCCTAACTTTTCGGCAAGAGTGACCCAGGCGGAAAGCAGCATCTCAGAGGTGGAAGACATAACCCATAGTCGATAAAGGATCCTTCCTTTGGACTGGTTGGGGCATTGGGGTAAGGTACTGTTCTCCATCTTGAGGGGAAAATGCTTCGGGGATTGTGATTGCATCAGGTGGGGGTACAGGGAAAGGTTACTGTGTAAGTTTGTACTTGAATACTTATCATGCCATCTTATCTTAGGTTGATGTAAAATCAGGTCCCGTAGAATTTGGAGGTCATCTTTGACTTGTTGCAATGAAAGCAACATTTCATCAAGTCTGGGATCTAGGGAGGGTTGTGTGCTTATTGTTTGGTCTGGGGGTAGGGGAGGGGCGGGTAGCCCAGGGATGGGGCTTGGGGGGTTATAATAGCCTGAGTCGAAGTAGTGAGGCCATCAGGGATGGCTATAGGGAGGGGGGGGGATAGAGGGAGGCGGAGAGGCATGTACCGAGGAGAGGTTAGGTCTGTGGTGTTGTTCAGGGTAATTAGGGTCAGATTGGAAAAAATGCTTCTTATTTAGGATTAGGTGTAGGATGGGTACTGTTGGAGTTAGGGGGGTGGTTTTCGCATCCTAGGGTATCTGCTGGAGCAGGACTGGGTGTGTGTATATAAGTTGGGTCGTAAGAGGTGATTGCCTTGTAGGGGATTCAGGAGAGGTGTTAGGGGACATTCTGGAATTGAGAGAGCCTGGGGAGGGGGATAGGGTCTCATGACTTTTTTCTTGATGAGAGGAAAAATATTGTCAAGTAAGACCAAGTTACAGTCTGATGATTGTATGAGGATGATCCCATTATGATAAATGGTGATTGTTGCTGCTGATTTGTAAATTGGTTAGGGGACGATTGAGATCCTGAGACTGTGTGCTGTTTTCTTAGACGTAGAGACCGAAAACAGGGCAAAAAAGGCTTTCCTCCATTGGACTCTTCTCTTCGTGTAAAAAATGATGTCATTAGTTATCGTTCCTTTGTTTGTAGAGAAGTAGGGGTCCGAGATAAGGGTCTCGGTGTGATTTGAGGAGATTACATAACCATTTGGCTGCTTTTTAGTATAGTTAGGGGGGTTGTTAGACCTGTCAGCCCTTTGGGTGGTCCCTCCTCATCATTATTTATTTTGTCCCACTTCTGCCTCAAACCCTGTTATAATTTTTCCTTTTTGGGAACCACCAGACTTGTTAGTGTTGATGCAGGGTCAGGGAGCCATTTTCCCTACCCCTGGAACTTCTGTCTGAGGGCCTGAGACACAAAATGGTGGCCACCCATTGTCACCTGTGACATAACCAGAACTCACTGGAGGTTTCTAGAACCTTCTGGAACATTCTAGAATCCTGGGATAGTGGGAGGCAGTTTTAGAATGTTGGGAGGCCATCTTAGAGAGGCAGTTGGCATCTGACTGGAGAGGAGAGAGGACAGAGATAGAAGGAGGTCGGAGTAAGGCAGCAGGGGTGGAAACCAGTGCTTGGAGTGGGGTCCAGAAACCCACCCTTGATGCTAGTCCCTACTGACCAAGCCCAGCCTAAAGCCCTGTGTGGGACCAAGACCAGAAGAACCATCTTAAGGATCTGAATATTTGGAACAGGCCTTAAAGAGGAAGAACAGCAAGCTCCTGACCTGTTTGGCAGTGTCCTCCTGAAGTCCTGACGTCGAGAAGCCTGGAGACCTGGGGCCTGAGGTAGAGAAGCGGCGCTGACAGAAAGCAGACGTCGTACCCGGAGCCGTCAGAGGTCGAGTGAGGGCACCGTCGGAGGTCGTGGAGAGGCACCGGAGGTCGAGTAGGGAGTCATCGGAGGTCGAGTGAGGGCGCCGACGGAGGTCGTAGAGAGGCGCCGGAGTTCGAGTAGGAAGTCACCTGAGGTCGAGGTGAGGCGTCGACGGGGGAGTGAAGTCCGCCCACCGGAGTCGCCGGAAACTGAGGTGAAGCGCGCCGGAGGTCGGGAGTGGAGATCGCACTCCGGAGACACCCGGAAGCGGGGAGACCGTGTCCTTGCGACGCCGGGAAGCGACATCGAGTCGAGACCGCCCAGCGACATCGAGTCGAGACCGCCCAGCGACATCGAGTCGAGACCGCCCAGCGACATCGGGTCGAGACCGCCCAGCGACATCGGGTCGAGACCGCCCAGCGACATCGGGTCGAGACCGCCCAGCGACATCGATCCGGAGCCGCCTCACGGCGTCGACACGGCGCCGAGTGGAGCCGATCGTCGAGGAAGGGACAGTAAGTGGTAGAGAGGGCGTCTAAGGCCCCGTGGAGCCCTAAAAGACCATTCTAGGGGCTAGAGGGGTGTTAGAACCAGCCTGGGAGTGCCCGGGGTGAACTAAGACTGGTGCAGTGACATCTGTGAGGGGCTGTGTAGTTTGGAGGGCCAGATCATTAGGTTATCCTCATTCTGCCTCAGCTTAAGCCCCAGCCTTGACCAATCTAGGTGGGACACCCCCATGCCATCCAAATGACCACAAGCTGTATATGGGCAAAGTAAGACCAAGTTACCTCATGAAAGTGATCTGATCTGTAACTGTCATTGATTGCTTTACCTTATTTATTGAAGGTGCTTTATTTATTGTCTTCCACTAATTTATTCTTGCACTGTATTTATTGTCTGACAGTATTTATTTGCCGTCTGTATTTATTGCACATCTATTTATTCTTTGCTTAATGATGACCTGAACCTATTTGTTGAAATTCCGAAGTAGCATTGTTTATTTGACCTGCTCTTTTGAAGGAAAATCCTATTGTATTGTATTTATGATGTGAAGCCTGCAACTAAGAGAAAATAAGATAAAGACATATATATTTTCATCTTGTCTTCCATAATTTTTACGGTGTAGTGTCGTTTTTGGAACGGATGAACGCATGGTTGTTGTGAGGGTGTGACGTACGCTTAACACGGTGCCTGAACCCCAACCGCTCGAGCCAAGCTACCACTGTGCTGGGAACCTGGTGACTGCTAACCCGGTTGCCCGGTTTCCAACAGGGGTACTTAATGGTAGAAGTATGTTGCCCTGCAAGCTCCATAATGGAGTCGATGCTTATAAGGAAAGTTAAGGGGGTAACTAAAGTGGGAGAAAAAGGTGATGTTAGGTGGAGATATGGTGGGGGGGGGAATTATGAGAGGCCACGAGTGTGGGCCAACTAAGGGGCGTGTCTTATGTACGCAGCGATGGAATTGGGTAAATTGCTGTAGAGGATGGTATAGGGGGAGGGAGTGAGGGGGGAGGGAGGCAGGAGGGACATGAAAAAAAGATGGAGAGAGAGAGGAGAGACTAGGGCTAAGCCCAAGCAGGTGTAGGTACCGCAGTAGTACACGACTGGGTAGTTGAGATGGGGCTAGGTAGGAATCTCACCTGTGTGCTTGTTGACTAGGGTACCAAAGGATGCTATCTGGTTCAGCTAGAGATTAGCCCATTGGCATTAAAGACATTCCAAGATGGCCGGCTGTAATCTGATAACAGCTTAGCTCTGAGACATAGTCCTATACCTCTTTCCCTATACAGATCAGCTCCGGGACGTAGTCCTATGTCACTTTCCATATACAGTAAGGATTGATTGGTCCTTTTTTCTTTGTGTGGTATGCTGTGAAGCGTAGTCCTATGTCTCTTTCCGTGTTCAGTCTGGAGTGAGTAGTCCTTTCTCCATTTATGTGGTGTTGACTGCCATTTTGATTGAAGGAAGAAGGGATCTGGTGGTGGTCATAAATAGAACCCAAAATGGGGTCCCTGCAATGCCCACATCGGCCGGCAACAATGCCATCTGAATGACAAATGCAGAGGCCTCTGTAAGTAATGATTTTGAAAGGGGGCTGCCTATCAGGCAAACTGGATCATAGGTGACTGATCTCTAGACATCTGGGCTGTCTGTGATAGTGCAGGAGTAATGCTAACGGAAACGGCCTCTGGAGCATCTAATTGCTCATCAGCCGCCTCTGCTCATCCGTCGAGGAGGTCTGGTGCAGAGTCCAGCAGCGGCTCACCTCGTCAACGAGAGCATCAGCTGCTCATTCGCCGTCTCCGAGGTGCTCACCAGTGAGAACGGGTCTCCGCTTCCTCCGCCAAGAACCCTGCAGCGGTAGACTCCTCAGGTCTAGAAATCCACCACTAGCAAGGAGTGGTTCGTCTGTCTCTTAGTCCCTCAGTGCCGACCTTGTCCTGTGAAAGATGACCCTGAGGGAAACATCCAGAGCTACGCCTCAATCAACGAACCCTCCAGTATACTGTCCAGCGACGCAGAGGGGACATGTGTTTCCTGATTTCTTTCCTTTATATTTCTTCAAAGCAAAATGAAGCTCCCTGGTTGATGTGGATGGGGCAAACAGGGATATTGCTGCATTTGCGATCCCCAGCCAGCAGAGCTCCCTTCTCGAGCTCCACACCAGTCCGCAATCTTGATTGATGAAAGTCAAAATCTTCCAACATGGAAAGGTTGAAAGTTGTATATGACGAAGTCCACCAGAAGTCAGATACTCGCTGGCTTAGGCCTGCTAAAGCCGTTTCGGCAGGAAAAACTTAAAGTAGAAAATTCTAATTTTGCACCCAGCAAAGTCCTCTCGACCTATTCTGCCTTCTAACCTCTGACTAGTCTTGTTTTTAGAGCTCAAAATTCTCAAACAGGACCAGTCCAAAGCTCTGTCCAACAAAGTCCTCTTAAAATCAAGGTGCCGATGAAACTCCGGAGGTCTTGCAAGTCCAAAAATGTTCTTAGTTCCAACTTTTTGATGGTGTGGAGCAGTTTTTCTTGGTCACTTCTAGGGCCCCACAGACCTCATGGTGAGAACTTTGGGGCCAGGATACACTCCAGCAGAGTCTACCTGCAGGGTGGAGTCCAGATACAGTTGTGACTGGTCAACTAGTCACTTTTGATGTCCCTGTAGCCACAAAGAGGTCAGTCAACTAACCCTTTGAGTCCACCTCTTTGTCCTAGGAACAAGTTGGAGAACGCCCGGCCCTTCAGGTATCTGCTCAGGTCACAGACGGCAGGTCTAGTCCTCTTCTGTTCTTTCACATTTCCAGAAAGTATTCTGTAGCTGTGCCACTTTTTGTAGGAATCACTAGCCAGTGGGTGAGGGAGACTCTCGAAACCCCCCGAACTGATGGACACGAAGTTACCATGGGCAACTGCTCACTTTCTGCATCACATCTTGTTTGCATATGGCAAACAATCCCACAGTGCACTATTCCTAGTGAAACCCAACATGGCAGAAATGTTCTGCCCTTGGAATAAGCTACAGAATGTATTCAACCACTCCAATTAATATTTATTAAAAATCTAATTCACTGATGCTGCTGGATGTTTGATATATACACAGGAAAAGTAACTTTTGAATAGTTAGACTTTGCCTACCTAAAGCTTAGGTAGTCGACTGCAAGCAGCTGTCACTCTGTCAATGCTTTTCCCTTGATGAGGTGTGACAAATACTCAGAGAACAGAAACAACAGCTTATTGGCAGGAAGATCTCAGCATGAAGTATGTGACTCATCTATCAGGAAAGACGGTTTGTGAGCATTCAGAGCAAAATTAACTTTAAAAAGGTGTTTAGTTTGGGCCAGGAGTTGCCAGTGGGGCCCATGGCACTAATGTTTGCAGACTGGTACTTATTTTTCCTCATCAGATATTCACCAAGAGAAAGACATGCAAAAACGCAAAAAAAGGGAAAGGAGGAAGAAGGAAAATTGTCACAAAGAGAGAACGCAGGGCCCGGCAAGAGTGAGATAAAGGGGCAGACAGTGCCTGGAAGTGGATTAAAGAAGCCTTAGGTGAATTCAAGACTATACAGCCGTGGTATTCAGCATACTGACATTTAAAAGCGCCACCCACAGGCTTCTGAGCACAGATATGGGCACCAGCACTCATTCTTTTACAAATAAAGCATGGCTTGAAAGGGACTAGGATGAAGTTTGCCAATTCATAGTTAAGTGTAAAGTGAGACCCTGGGAAAAGGAGTCCTTTTGATTACAGGGCCAACTGTAGCCAGAGGGATCAAGAGTGGGTCCTGGAAACAGCTTGGTGTTATTGAGGAGTAGGGGACCACTCATTTCCCAAAATCCATCTCTTGTCTCCGCCACCAGCCTCCTTCAGGGGCACATGGGTTCTGCCATGTTGGATTCTACTTGGAATAGTGAATTGCAGGACTGTTTGCAGTCCACGTCTATTCAGCCTGTCAGTATTTATCAAGGGGGGAGGGTGAGAGCTTCCCACTCAGTCCTAGGGGCCCCCCTTGCTGCTAACCATTCTTATGCACCTATGCAGTACTCGGGTGCTTCATCTGCATGAATACCTCCGCACTGTGGCCAGCTGGAGACCACCAGTCCTGCGCTCACACAGCTTCCAGGTCTCTCATGCAAATACTTTATCTCCTACCGGCTCGAGTCCGCCAGCTCAGGCCACTCAGTAGCGCAGCAGCGGGCACTTCATGCTCCTCAGCTCTACTGCGGTATGCTCACTGGCGCCTCTTAGATTCTGGTAGTGCGATCTCGGGGCTCCGTCCCTCAATTCGTGATCTCCTCCGCCTCAAAAACTGTCTCTTACCGGCTCAAATCCACCAGCTCAGGCCTCTGTGTAATGTAGTGGCGACCGCTTCACGCGCCTCAGCTCCACCACGGCGCACACATTGGCACCTCTTAGTGCCAGGTCAGTCATGCCTCTGACATGAAGGCTTAGGGGCGCCTGCAGTTCCCTGCTGATTTAGGGGCCACTCCACTGCAGGTGTTCCCATTCATTTTAATGGTCTATGAAAATTAAAAAAATTATCCAAAAGCTGTGTTTAGCAGTACATTATTTGTGCTGCAGCTTGTCATCACTTACAAACAGAGGCTACTCTCAGACACTTCTTGTGAACAGTCACTAGCTGCAGACACCTCCAGGCCCAGTTTACACACCACATACAAATTGCTGACTGGTGAGTGTCATAGATAAAGATCACCTCAATACCCCAGCAGGAGAAAGGGTGTGGTGTTAAGAACTGAACAAGGTTCCAGTCTCGGCACAGGCTCAACATCCTGTGATTCTTAGCAAAATCACTTATTCAGCCCGTACCTAAATTGAATGTAAAATGATATAATAACTCCGGATCGGGTTCACGCTATATAAAACAGCAAACTTACACTTACCCTATCAGTAAAAACATTTCCTCAAGTTGACTATGCTTGCTTTCCTCCAACTCCTAAGCGGCCAGAAGCGGCAGTCACCTCAAAGCCTTTAGAGAGTATTTTATAGCAGCCAGAAAATAAGACTAAGTGCGCGCTGCTTCAGCCACAGTGCACAGAGGGAAAACACACTGTGCCATCGCTCATGCGCAGCTTAAAGGGAACTATGGCTGTAGTAGTGTAACCCCTCCTTTTCCCAACTTGTCACAATTTGACAACTTGGGAAAGGGATGGGTTGGTGAGAGGCAGCTTTGTAATTGACATGCAGCCCCGGGAGTACAGGGCTGACTCACTACACACCCAGGGGCTGCTTTAAAAATACAATGCTGCATTGCTTCAGAACTGGGTGGTCCCTGGGGACCTCAAGTTTTGCAGACCCGGGCTGACATGTCAGCCCCTAAGCGGTTTGAAATATACCACCTGCCCATCCACCATATTAACTGGTACATGCGCAAAAGTGCATGTGCATGATTAAATCTGCCTAGCTGCCTGACGTTCGTTTCAGCGAACGGAGGTAAGCCAAGGCAAGCTATACCTATATTATAATTAGGGCTCCCGGTTTTATGGTATTTATTTTTTGGACATTTCCGTCTGTATTTATCCATATTTATTTTTTGCTAATTTTATTTGTATTTATCCATATTTATTTTGGTCTTGGTGAAAAAATTAATCTGATATCAGTATATTTCCACATTTATTTAACTGATAAATATGCACTAATGAGGTTTTCTTTGCTGTGAACACCCGCTGAAGTTAAATCAATGCACTTATATGAAAGCTTGCTTATTTCATTATCAGCCTTGTGTACATCTACTGCTGTTAAAGCATCTTTACTAAAATCTCTTTCTTTTTTAACCTGCTATCCTAGCAACCCACACAGCTATTGGCTTGACAGTCATGGCAGACAGGATTTAGAATTACTCAAAAACAACTCTGTTTTCTGTCTGTATTTATCTGTAAAAATCCGTAAAAACGGAAAACAGGGAGCCCTAATTATAATGGAAAATGGATGGTAATTGCTTCTTGTAATTACTATCCATATTTCTAGTGATTAGAAGGGTGCAGTCCCTCCGCCCAGCATCAGAAACAGCCACTAGTTGAGACTAAAAGATTAGCACAGGTGCTTGTAATCACAATGCAGAATTGGTGGCCTCATAGATTTACAGAGACCAATGCAAATTTGTTAGACCTGTCTGCCGCAAGGGTACTCTTCCCCCAAACTTTTTGCCTCACTGCTCCATTTTTGCTGATCTCATTTTTGTCGGCCTTAGGAATCTGTGCAGTTTACCACTGCTAACCAGTGCTAAAGCACGTGATAACTCCTAAAACATGGTAAAATTAGCTTACAACCAACTGGCACATTTAATTTACTTTTATGTCCCAAGTACAGTGGTACTATATGTTCCCAGGGCATGTAAATCAAACTAATGCTACCAGTCTGCCTACAGCACTGATTGTGCCACCCACTTAAATAGCCTTTTAAACATGTTTTGGGCTCACCGTTGTAGCCTGCATGGACAGTTTTAAACTGACATTTTGAACCTGCTAAAATAAACCTTTTGCCAGGCCTCAGCCTTCCTTTTTAATACATACAAGTCGCCCCTAGGGTAGGCTCTGAACAGCCCATAAGACAGGGTGTAGTGTACTTAAAAAGTTGGAAATGTACTTTTAAATGTTGTGGCAGTGAAAAGCTCCTAAATTCATTTTTTACTACTGCAAGCCTCCTCTCCCATAGGATAACATAGGGTTACCTTTTTACATTTAATAAGTACCAACTTTCGATTGGGAGCAGGTAGGAATCTTGTGTTTGGTATTTAAAGAATTGCCATTTAAAACCCTCTTTAATGGTAAATTCGGATTTTAAGTCACAATTCTGAAAATGCTTTAGAAAGTTGGCATTTTTCTGTTCCAACCATTTGGTGCCTGCAGCCAGTATCCTGGGTCACATGACTAGGAGTAGCTGGCAGTTGGTCTTTGTATATTGCTCTCAGTCAGTGAGACAAAGGGGGAAATAGGTGTGTTGATAGGATGGGCCCTTTCTGACTTGAGGGGGGGAGCGGTCACCTACCACACTTGAACATCACAAAGGCTCTGCCCCAGGATACTCACAAAAGGTTTGAGCCTAGTCTTTTTGTGCCCCTAGACAAGATGGGGCCAGGACAGCAAAGCATGACATTCCACAGACGTCTGGGGAAAGAAATCTTGAGGAACCTTCTCCTACTTCAAAACTGATACCAAGTATAAATATTGGACCTTCAGACCCAACTCTTCAGTTCACCTCTGGACTTGTGAAAGACTCAAAAGGACTGCTATGATGCTCTGCTGCATGAAAGACTGCTACTTGTCTACCCTGATATTCTGAGACTTTGCTGTCCAGCTGCCTGAGTGAAAAGGACTGGACCTGCGCATCTTGAACTGAGGACCACCAGAGTGACTCCAATAGTTGGTTGGCTGGCCTCCTGATCAGAGCCTCAGGGATAGAAAAGGCTCCACCGAGCTTGAATCCAGTAGCTGAACTCTGCCTGCTGCAAGTCTTGTCTCCTAAGTAGCACCACTTCTAGCTCCAAGTCACAATGAGCCCCTTTAAGTATCTAAGGACAGACATTGCACAAGATCCAACATTATTTTTGCAACTTAATTTAGCTGCACTATTAAGTAATCTGCAGAGAGATGCTGAGGCATGAGATTCTCTGCCTAGCACTATGCTGGGACGAGTGCCCTGTTGAAAATGATTGTAGGGCTGAATATTCTTTACGTCCTCCAGAATTACCCACTTAGATCTCTGAACAATTCTTCAAAATAGCCAGGGCAACTAGAGGAACATTTCAATGATGCCTAAAGACGCAAAAGATTTTCTGCAATAAATGCATTGGATTTCCCTACGAGTTCTGGTTGTACCTGATATGTGCCTATACTATTTGGCATCCTTGATAACAGTTATTATCAAATGGTTCTTAGGGGCCCAGGATGACCATGCCATGAGACTCGAACTAGATCGGATTGAGGGAGCAGAATGCAGTGGCTTCCTCTATGGTTCAAAAATTCCCAGAATCCTACCAGCACCCACAAAGGTGGCACTGCGAGCCTAGAGGGTCAGACTTAGCCGTATCCAATGGAGACAAATGATCATATGGAACACCATTGTGGTAGGGACAGAAACTTTCCCATCTTACAGAAGGACGAAGGAATACTGGAAACCACAGAGTGAGTGGATGTGAAAAGGTGGTGCCACAAGAATTAGCGATATTACCTCACTTGAAGCTAATTCGAATAAAAATCCCGCACAGATACTATAGCCCTCCATTACGCCTAGTAGAAGCTAGACAACACACAGACCCATATGTAGAGAAGATAATAGTGATTGTATTAATGTAGTGTGGTCATGCAAACAGAGCAATCAACCCTAACACAAGCCATTGATTGCCCCACAGAGCTTGCATCAAGAATTACTGATAACAATGGGAGTTCGGTGAAATTCACCCCATAAGTGCAAATTGTTGGCAATAGGATGCCTGTAAGCAAAGACGGATATTGCTTGTTACTGGCTGAGCAGCAATGCTCCTCTACTCTCTGAAGGGCACAGAGAAATGAACAGATGCACCAATTTGGAGTAAAGGTATATCAAGCAGGCGATGCAACAAAAGATATGGGACCCTAATAAAAAATTTGACTGAAATCAACATAAATGATCTGTCTAGTACTTGTGCCTGAGGACTGGGAGGGAGTGCGGAGGTGAAGGACTCAATACTGTACAATGTATATATGATGGTGGTTCTACATTTCCTTCACAATAGATTTGTGTTGGTTGCATTGATCACTAAATATCCAATAAAAAAAAAATATATATATATATTATATATTATCTACTGGCGGTCGCCAGTAGATAGTTATAGTTAGGACCTTGTTTCCATAGGAAATCTGAAAATTCTATTTTGAATAACTTTGGCGCCGGTTGACGAATCCTCGCGAATTTTTCAAAATAGGTGGGGCGCTCCGCTCCGCTCCTACCCTGAATGTCTCGGGGTGATTAGTCAAGCGGGGGCCGAGAAAAAAGGGGGGTCCCAAAACACGTTTTCCCCATGTATTTTTCCATAGGGACCTTTAGTCCAAGGTACAGCCCGAACGGCTGAACAGAATTACTTGAAATTTGGCAGAGAGGTAGTCCTCAGGTCAGGGATGTGCCTTTTGAATATCTGGGGTCAATTTGTTCAGTAGTTCCTGAGAATATTTCAGTTAAAAGTACATATATAAGCGCGCACCGTGCGCGTACGGTAAGCATACCGTACGCGCACGCTGCCATGCGCGAGCGTAATTCTGATTGGTGGTTACATGACAGTAAACATTCCAGTCGGTCGAAATCAGGAAGTGTCGGCCGCCATTTTGTCTCTCGCAGTCTGAGGCAGTTAAAAACAAAGGTGGAGAATGTGAAAAGGGGGCAGGGTGGACAGTTCCTGACCCCCTAGCCTTTGGCAGGGGGTCACTGAAGGACCCCCAAGGATGAAAAAAACAATCTTTATTTTTTCGAAAATGCGCGGGGTGCGCGCACTGCACGCACAACGCATCGTGGGTGCTCGGTGCGCAAAGCGCACTGAGCGCCCACAGCGCACGGTGAAGAACCTGAAAAAAAAATATATTAATAAATGCATAACTTAGCATTTAAAAAACCGTACAAATTCACTTAAAAAACCATAGGTTTCACACGTTATAGTTAGCTGGACATTTCCCTCGTAAAAAACCAATGAAATTCCCCCGTTATAGTTAGTGCAGGCAACTATAACTCACGCGACCGCAATCCTCTGCTGATGACGTCAGATATTACATCACTGATTAAATATGTGTTTTTCTGAAAAATAAATATTTGTAATATATGTATAGCTAAAGATTAATGGAAGAAGACATGGGTAAATAGGTGTCTAAATACAGTGATGTAATATCTGTCGTCATCAGCAGAGGATTGCGGTCGCGTGAGTTATAGTTGCCTGCACTAACTATGACGGGGGAATTTCATTGGTTTTTTACGAGGGAAATGTCCAGCTAACTATAACATGTGTGAAATCTATGGTTTTTTAAGTGAATTTGCAAGGTTTTTTTAATGCTAATTCCTAACTATAACGTGTGTGAAACCTATGGTTTTTTAAGTGAATATATATATATATATATATATATATATATATATACACATACATATACATAAAACCAAGAGTTGCCCCCAAAGGAATGGCCACTCACGAAGGGGTTACCGCTCTGGACGCTACAAGCAGCAAGATGGCACCATGCTTCAAGACCTTAACTGCAAACCATACGCGTTTCGAGCTTTTATATAGCTCTTGTTCACTAGCGAATGATGAGACGCAGGTACGTTTCAGGACAGCTGCTTTATTCACAATATGAAGCCACGCCCCCATGGGAGAGTCATAGGCATTCTGGTATTGTAGTTAACAAGTCACGGGGGCAATATTTTATAGTAATGGGGGGCCCAGAGGGGCCCCCCAGCCCCGGGGACCGCCACCCCTGGAGCTTTTGTGAAATATGTGGGGGAGGCTAAAGCCCCGGGGAACGCCACCCCCTGGGGCTTTGCAAAAAATGGGTGGGGGGCGCAAAGGCCCCCCCCAAGCCCCGGGGACCGCCACCCCCGGGGCACTAAATATTTAAAATAGGGGGTCCGTTACGGACCCCAAAGCCCCGGGGGTTTAAATTAAGTGGGAGGGGGGCCGCGCAGCCCTCCCTGAGCCAATGATGGCCCTGGGGACCGCCACCCCCCAGGGCCGGCTCCTGCAGTGTCCCGGGGTGCCCACCCCGGGACACTGCTGTTTGTAATGACAGGGCGGGAGCCTCGCGGCTCCCGCCCTGTCATTGCATAAATCAAAGCTGATTGCTTTTCCACATGGGGAGCAGCATGTTAGCTGCTCCCCATGTGGAAAAGCAATGCCGGCTCCCGCAGGACGCGGGGAGCCGGCTGGGACCGTGGGGGGATTGGGACCCCCCCACGGTACCCAACGAGGTGGCCAGGCCCCGGGGCTATTAGTGGCCCGGGAGGGGGGCCTAGCGGCCCCCCTCCCCAAAATGTTAAAACAATTAAAAAACAGAAAAATTATAAAAAGGGCTGACCCCGGGGGATGGGGTCCCCAGGGCCATAAGTGGCCATATGAGGGGGGCAAGGCAGCCCCCCTTCAAATAATTATTTTTAAAAAAGGCCCATGCCCCGGGGGATGGAGTCCCCGGGGCAGATTAAGGCCTCGGGAGGGGGGCCACGCGGCCAGCCTCCACAGTTTTAAAATTACAAAAAAAAATTAGGGGGCAGGCCCTGGGGGATGGGGTCCCTAGGGCCAAAAAAATAAGAAAAATATGTTTTTTTTTTTTTTAAACAGGATCGGGGAGGAGGCCACGCCCCCTCCTTTCATTACTCTGCAAACGTGCCCCCTGGCGCGTTTGCAGAGGGGGAACAAATTCCCCTCCAATACTGGGGGTCCCTGGGGGCCAACTAGCCCACCAGGAACCTCCAGTATGCGCCAGGGGGCTGCGTTGCAGAGGTGTTCTGAGGCCACGCCCCTTTTTACACCTCTCTGCAATGCAGCTCTGTGGCGCTTAATGGAGGTACCTGGTGGGCTAGTTGGACCCCAGGGACCCTCAGGATTCAAAGGGACTTAATCCCCCAACTTAAAACGTGCCACGGGGCGTGTTTGCACAGTGGTGAAGGTAGGGGGCGGGGCCTGAGGTGATATGTCTGCAAACACGCCCTGTGGCGCGTTTTAAGTTGGTGAATTAATTCCTCTTCAATCCTGAAGTCCCCTGGGGGCCAACTAGCCCACCAGGTACCTCCAGTAAGCGCCACAGAGCTGCGCTGCAGAGAGGTGTAAAAAGGGGCGTGGCCTCTGAACACCTCTCTGCAACGCAGCCCCCTGGCGCATACTGGAGGTTCCTGGTGGGCTAGTTGGCCCCCAGGGGACCTCAGGATTGAAGAGAAATTAATTCCCCAACTTAAAACGCGCCACAGGGCGTGTTTGCAGACATGTCACCTCAGGCCCGCCCCCTTCCTTCACCATTGTGCAAACGGACCCTGTGGCGCGTTTTAAGTTGAGGAATTAATTCCCCTTCAATCTTGAGTGTCCCTGGGGACCAACTAGCCCACCAGGTACCTCCAGTATGCGCCAGGGAGCTGCGTTGCCACGCCCCTTTTTACACCTCTCTGCAACGCAGATCTGTGGCGCTTACTGGTGGTACCTAGTGGGCTAGTTTGTCCCTAGGGACACTCAGGATTCAAGGGGACTTAATCTCCCAACTTAAAATGCACCATGGGGCGCGTTTACACACTGGTGAAGGGAGGGGACGGGGCTTGAGGTGACGTGTGCAAACACGCCCTGTGGTGTGTTTTAAGTTGGGGAAAAAATTCCTCTTCAATCCTGAGGGACCCTGGGGGCCAAGTAGCCCACGAGGAGATTCCAGGAAGTGCCACTGCGCTGCGTTGCAGAGAGGTGGTGCAGGCCTTGCTGGGATTTGAAGCGGTGTGCTCCCACCCCTGTTCCTGTTTAATAGTACTCCTGTGAACATGGAGAGACCTCAGTGCTGCATCTTTGAGCCCAGTACTGATCCTGAAAAGTAATTCTAACCGTACTTACCAGTAACTTGAATTTCCTTCCATGGGCTAACATTGACTGGTTTCACTTGGAAATTTTTCAAAGTGTGCAGTTTTGGAACTTTAAAATATTCATCTAAAATCAGTCGCACTACAAATTCCGATTTACTCACCTGTTACCAGGAAAGACCTCAGTGCTGCATCTTTCAGCCCAGTACTGATTCTGAAAAGTAATTCTAACACTTATAAATTCACCCAGGTACTCTCCTTGCAGTACTCTAATAATTCAGTCAGTATCCAAGTACTCATGCAGCGAGCCAGGCATTAGCACATGGACTGCCTCAACCCCCTATCCACTATGCATGCAGTATCCCAACTAACCAACACACTTATACATTCAACAATAAAATCAATATTTCAGTTTCAATATTTTAAAAAACATTTGTATTTCCATTTATATTAAAAATATATAATGTAATTTAAAAATTAAAATATGTAAAAATAAACAGTTAAAAAACTGTAAAAATCAGTATAAAAAATACATATAACTATTATTACATTTAAAAATTATCATTTAAAAGACCTTCGAAATTCACTGAAAAAAACCATAGGTTTCAGGGCTGTTATAGTTAGCTGGACATTTCACTCGTACAAAACCATTGAAATTCCTCTGTTATAGTTAGTTGTACTCACTATAACTCGCGCGCCCGCAATCCACTGCTGATGTCACATATTACATCATTCATGACATGGTCAGTGACATCACTGGTGACATCACTGATGACATCATCCACATGACACTCAGATACACCTCATCATGCACTAGTATAACCTTTCATTACTCACTGTAAAATACAGAGTACCATATTTGAATCCATTGACACACCAATACACGTTTCTAAAAACCCACTCCTTGATTCCTAGATCTACACACACATTTAATCACTTACCTATAGATTCACTCATACATGCTGTCAATGATCAATAGAACACTATCAAATATACTTATACACCTATATCGACATTACACACCAGTACATATCCTATTCACTTATGCAGTCATCCTACTCATTTATGCAAACAACGAATCCTACTTACATTTACTCAGCTACACACTTATACAAACACCACTTAATTTATTCATATAGATAGTAACTCATACTTACTGTGTTATAAAATCACTATTACAAGTATACAGTTATCCATACAGTCACTCATACAATCACTGAGTCTTACGTATACTTATATATATATATATATACACACAACAACTGTCACATACACTGCCTTTTATTTTTCTAGTTTGTTGGACATGTACCATTAAGAGATATATTTGCTCATCAGCACACCCATAGAGATATTCACTCACCCAAACAACTGTTATAACATGTAGTCTTAACCTCATATACCTACTGAATCAACTATTCACACATCTTTCGGCAGTCACACACCCCCCACCGAACCACACACACATTCACTCTCCCATACAAATACTCAGTTAACTAATCAACAACTAATATAGACTTTCACATAGCAAGCAACCAACTGGTACAGCAGTTTACACAACAACTGACAAAGTGATACAGATATTCACACAGTTTAGTCACTATCCAATATATTTAGTGAGACACTATAAAATAGTTAGGTAAACAGTCAATCACACTGCTACTAAATCCTCCATCCAGATATTTATATTTATATATCCACTCATTCTTCAATGCAGATTGCTATATATATCATACATACCAAACGAACCAAACCACATTCACTGGATGATATAATCAGTGATGTCAGTTGATGATGTCATCAGTGATGTCACTGACCATGTCATGAATGATGTAATATGTGACATCATCAGCAGTGGATTGCGGGCTCGCGAGTTATAGTGAGTACAACTAACTATAACGAAGGAATTTCAATGGTTTTGTACGAGTGAAATGTCCAGCTAACTATAACAGCCCTGAAACCTATGGTTTTTTCAGTGAATTTCTAAGGTTTTTTAAATGCTAATTCCTAACTATAACATGTCTGAAACCTATGGTTTCTTCAATGAATATATATATATATATATACATACATACATATATACACATACACTGTTGATTGCGTGGTTTGCTAAACACACAATAAAAAGTATATAAATGTATGCAAAAAAAGAAGCAGAGAACTCTGGGTAGTTCTCAAGTTTAGGTGGAAAGCAGCTACAACATAGCGCACTCCCCAACACCATCGACACTCCCTAAATTTGCTCACCTCAAACGTCTGCTTCTCTATCAAAGTCTTTAAGCGTAGGATTAGCACAGGGCTATCCATGCCGAGCTGTAAAATGGCCAAAGCCTTTTACCACTTCAGGCACAGTATTACAGCTTTGGATTGGTAAAATACCGTCCAAGACAACCTGAAATGAATAAAAGCAACCCTTGACACGTGTTTCACTCTCATTAGAGCTCTTCAGAGATATATATATATATATATATATATATTCGCCACCTGTCATAAAATACAGTTTCTTTGGAAATTGAGGTTTAAGGAAAGAAAACAAGTTACTTACCTGTAACTGTAGTTCTCCAGTATTGGAATCTTTCATAGATTCACATGCTTGAATCATTCCCCGTCGTCGAGATGGGAGTACCCAGTATATTTAGAAAATGATCATCACAATAGACATAGGACTTAAAGGTCTAAGGACTCATTATTTAGTAACATATTCAAGTCCTTATTTAAAAAAAGAACCAAACTTAGAAAACTACCAATCAGCTGCCACTGCCCTGTAGAACCTTCCTGAAAGGAGCTCTAGTCCCTCAGATTTTCTAAAGCACAGTGTTAACAAATATAAGTAACAGAGAGACATAAAGTTGAGCCTTTCAAGGTGAGGCGGGTGGGTCGCATGTGAATCTATGAAAGATTCCAATACTGCAGAACTATAGTTACAGGTAACTTATTTTTTTACTCCAGTATTGGAACTTTTATATATTCACATGCTTGAATCAGAGTAAAGAGCAGCAATTAGCACATTTCGCTATGTAATAGGAAAGAAATATACATACATATGCAAATAGTAACTATTGTTTGCGTATACTTAACAGTAAATAAATACACTTCAAAACAGAAAAAAGAAAATGTGCATCAAAATGGATGGTTGGAAGCAAAGAAAGGGCTCACCTTCATTGAAACAGCTGTCTCAGCACCGCTTGTCTGATTGCAGCATCTCATGGACTCAGAATCAAAGCAGTAATGCTTAGTAAATGTGTGTGGAGTCTTCAAGGTTGCTGCTCTACAGATGTCTGATAGGGACACCCCAGCAAAAAGCACCATGGACGTAGACACAGCTCTAGTAGAGTGAGCGCGGACCTTTGACAGCAGCGGCTGGCCTGCCTGTTGGTGACAGAAGAGGATTGCACTAGAGATCTATCTAGAGCGGCTTTGTTTCATCAGAGGGAACCCCTTCCTAAGTGTGCTGTATGCTACAAACAATTGATTGGATTTGTGGAAGGGTTTGTTTCTGTCCAGATAGAACTTTGTGTAGCATTTTATATCCAAGGAATGCAAAGCACATTTTATTTATTTATTTATTTAGGAAATGTATCTACCCCCGAGGGTCTACCAGCACCAGCTGCTGTCTGAGGATTTGGGAAAAAGATTTCACCACAATTAGTTCGTTGGGATGAAAGTCCGATGGGGATAAACTTAGGATTGGTTGGTAGAATCACCCTATCATGTTTGATTTGTAAAAATGAATCTTGGATGGTGAAAGCTTGGAGTTCACCAACTCTCCTTGTAGATGTAAGGGCCAGGAGCAGAGTGATCTTCCGGGAAAGGAACTTTGCATCAGCTCTATGTATAGGCTCAAAAGGGTGCTTCATTAGGTGTGCAAGCACTGTGTTGAGTTTCAATGTCAGAGGAGGAGTTCTCACAGGTGGAAAGGTCCTGAAGAGCCCTTTTATGAATTTCTTTACTAGTCTGCTAGAGCACAAAAATGGGGCTCTCAGATTACCTCTGGAAACAGGAGATAGCCGCTAGGTGTACTTTGATCGAAGCATGAGCTAAACCTGTACATGACAGATGGAGGAGATACAGTAAAATCTCCTCTCGAGATGACCAGGGGAGGGGGGGGCCACCTTAGCTGATCTACACCAAATACAGAATCTTTTCCATTTCAAAGATTATGTTTTATTGGTACTATCCGCTCAAGCTAGAGACAAGATTTCTCTGCATTCATGTGGGTTGTTCAGGTGTTGAAACTCCTGGCACTCAGGAGCCAAGCAGATAAACTCAGAGAACCTAGGTCTGGATGTCAAACTTGTCCCTGGTTCATGGTTACAAGTGATGGAATCGGCTTGAGGAGTATCGGAGGTTGCAGAGACAGAAGATGGAGTTCCGTGTACCAATGTTGGCGCTCCAGCTAGTTGGCAGAAACCGGTGGAAGCGGTGTCCATCGCACAATCGCTTATCTCCGAGGTGGAACGCTTGCCCTCCAGCAGTATTTTTTTATTCTCATCTTTGAAGTCCGATGGAAGGTTTTTGAAATAAGTAGCAATATCTGACCACATTTGCCAGTTGTAACGCCCCAATAAAGTCAGAGAATCAGAAGCCCAGACCGTTAATGCAGACATAGTTGAAAAACGTTTGCCTATGTTGTCCAGTCTTCTACCCTTCTTCTCTGGGGGTGCCGATAAAGGTGCTGAAGGGTTATTTGATCTACATTGTGCCGCTTGTGATATCACTAAATCAGGTCTTGGCTGACCCGTGAGACAAGCTGGCGCATCGTCTGGAGCCTTATACTTTTTATCAAGTCTTGGCAACAATGGTGGCACAGTTGCTGGTTTCCGCTTTATTTTCAAACCTTGGTCCCAGTTATAGTCAATAATGGACATTGATCTGACTAATTTCCTGAAATGTTCCTTGAAATCTTAAAGGAAACAGTCCTGCTGATGTACAGGCATTGAGAGTTCAAAACACCTGGCTGCTCTCTCCAAGAGGTTAGGGAAACCTCCTATGTCTTCGGGAGGTGAATGAGTTTGTGGCAGAAATGGAGACGCTGGTGGAGGAATAATGTAATCGTCCCATTCGTCATGTTGTTGCTGTTCATCCTGCTGTAGTACCCCTTCCTCTTGTTGTTGTTGTTTTTGTTCTTCACCCGAGGAGGATACCTGTTGCACAGGTACTTGTGCTTGAGGAGAGGATGTATGTTGAGTTTGATCATAGGAAGTCGTGGAGGAGCTGGAGAAGGCGACGTTGGCGGAAATCTTTGTAATCCGCTCGCATGGATTGTAGATCCGTAACAAGAGTCGAAGGAAGGCATTCTATGTCCTGTTGAGGCTGCTGCTGACAACGCTGGTCAGAGTAATAAAATTGCGGACCACAATACTCCTGCTCATCAGAGTCTTCGTGATACTTTACATTAAGCTTTTACGACTTTGCGCTACTCCAAAGAGGATGTCTTCGTCAGAATACTCATCATCTAAGAGGTGTGCTGGTAACAAGGGCTGGACTCTACTTGGTGATTTCAAATAAGGTGTCCACTTTTCCTGCTGAAATTTTGAGTGAAAAATCCATTTTCATGTCTTTGATGCTGGCATCACCGATGAGGTCATCAACCCAGTTGTCGTCGCTCGAATGTGTGTCTGGATTTTGAAACAAACCACCGTTGATGGAGGAAATGGACATCGACAATGACAGTGAAATCCCTGCATATATAATATAGGCGTGGTTGATAGAATTGCCCGTTACAATACATCCATCGCCGACGAGGAAGTCGACGAAATGATGGGAGAGATCGTTGGTGGTAGGCTCGTTGTCGACGCTGGAATAGCCATCGACGAAAGACTCGTTATCTTCGTTGTCAGAAGCTTCGTTGAGGACTTAAAAGCCTTGGTGATCTTCACCGCCGACGACAGGCTTGTTGACGAGGAGCTCGCAGCCAATGACACCATAATAGTGGTGACTGTGTTAGTCGACGATGTTCCTCCAATAGCCCCCAAATAAGGTTTATTCGTCGTTGAGGTTGCCGAGCTGTCCATATGTGGGGCTGAGGTAGGCTTTTTGAAAGCATGTTTAACCCTTACAAGTAGAGTAGACAGTTCAGAAGCCAGTTTCCGGGAGGATTTTTTACAGAAACTGAACTTTTAGCATGTTGTGGAGGTGGCAACTTGGAAGATGGGTCCTACTTTCCAGAATCCTCTGAAGACTTTTTGTGTGTCTTCTTTTGAGGTTATTGAGAGGAGTGACCTGGAAAGTCATCCAGTGGTCTTTTGTGAGGCGTTTTAAAGGAGGTACTTGAGGAAACATCACTCTCCTCATCCTTAACAGGACCGTCCCTTTCTTCAAGCCTCTGCAGCCATTATAAAAGCCTCCCATCACGATCTTTCAAAGACTTAGAAGAAAAAGTGTGACATATTTTAGGTTTATGGTCTGGTTATAGACAATAAAGGCATTCTTTATGGGGATTGTGGGTGTGCAGTCTTCTTCCTGCAGGTGCCACAGGGACTGAAAGTGTTTCTTTATGCGTGTCTGACATGGAGGTTTCAGGTTCTTTCTAAAACCAGATACTGGGAGGGAGATTAGATAGATCGATAGATAGATCGATAGATAGATAAAAGGGTATTCCAAAGGGTTGTGAGGAAAAACTGAGCAGAGCTCAGTGGAAACTCCCTAGCATTACATGTGGTAGAAAATCTGAGGGACTAGAGCTTCTTTCAGGAAGGTTCTACAGGGTGGTGTCAGCGGATTGCTTGTTTTCTAAGCTTGGTCCTTTTTTAAATCAGGACTTGGATAGGTTATTAAATAATGAGGCCTTAGGCTTTTGTGTCCTATGTCTATTGTGATAAGACTTTTCTAAACATACCGAGGACTCCCATCTCGACGACAGGGAATGATTTAAGCATGTGAATCTATGTAGAAAATAGAGGGAATGGAGGGATCAGAGAATTCCAAATATGTAGTCAAAGGAAAATTCAGATTTTCCACAGCTAGGATGGGTAGAAAATGATGATTTTATTATTAGGACACGAGGCAGCCATCTTCCTTTCTTTGTTGCTGCTCACAGCCAAGATAAGTTCATTTTGCTATGTCTGCTTACATTTTACTGTTTGTGGATTTATGTATGATTATGTTTTATGGATGGATTTGGAATGAGTGCCACGTCTTCGACCTTTGTATGCCCATAGATGTATTTATTTGAAGAATAACTTTATATTTATTTATCAGATCAAATAATAATTGTTGTTAGTTGGCGGTTATCACTGGCAGGATAATTTATTCAGCAAGTTGCATATTTAGTATGTGTAACCTACTTTTTAGACTACAGAATGGTTAATTGATTTAAACTCTTCTAATCGCTTTGACAGAAGTTAATCTTTATGGGCATTGACATGACGAGCGCGAGAGGAATTCTCCTCGCGCTCAAACATTACGCATTTTAAAAATTAACATGTTGAGGGCGCGTGCGTTTTACTCGCGCGCTCGCCCTTCTTTGATTTCACCTAAGGGTTTGAGAATACAAGCGTTTTACTCACGCTCCAACTCTCGATTTTAGTGTTCGGGGTTATTTCAAGCTGTGATCGATAAGAGAAAATAAAAAGTTATTTCGGCAAGGAGTAAGATAGAGATTTCTTACCTGCCTTTCTCATGAGACTTAACCCATTTGGCCACCGTAGAGAAGTCACATGACACGGCAGCCATCTTAAATTGGCATTTTTGCATTTATTACCATTGAATTAAAGCGGTCATCTTTTGGGACTCGAGAGAGCTCATGTTACCATTTTTTCTTCTGAGTATTTTCCTGTCAGGGTCAAGAGTTATTGTAGGTTTCACCTGTCTGTGTCTACTTCACGATTTAGTTTATCGAGAAACTGTTTTTTTGGATAAGGTCTGTAGTGGATTTATATTGTGTTTTTTCTTTTCACTTTGGAGAGACTTAATTTGTTTATAGAGATATCGTCTTCTGGAGGTCTGGTTTAATTATTGTTCTAGGTCGTTTTAATTGCTCAATTGGAATATTTACTATATGGAGAATAGTAGTTTGATTGAAACTGACATGGAGGTCAAAGTTCTAAAATGCGTAGATAAAGCAGTTTCTGCTTTAGCTTCCCAGTTGGGTAAAAAAACTGGAGGATTGTATGGAGAAGTTGGAAGGGAGATTGGCTGAGAAGCATAATGAATTGAGGAGGTGGTTGGAAACACCTCGTCTGCTGGAGGGGCTAGAAAGGTCACCCAGAAGAGAAAACATCTTGAGAAGGAGAGGGTTTCTAAAACAAAGATGGCCTTTAATCAGAAAGGCTGTGGAAGGACAACTCATAAGGAGTACAATGAGAAGGCTATAAAGGCCACTAAAGGGGAACGCAGGGCTATTGCCAGCGATGAATCATCCAGTAGTGGTGATATTATAATTTCATGTTCCTCAGATTTTGATTCATCAGAAGATGAGTTTAAGAATAAGAGGGTTAAAAAAGAGAGTAGTGACAAACAAGGTTTGGAACACGTTTTCAACCCTTTGGGTGACCTTATGTTTGACCGCAGTACTATTTAACACCCTCTCTCTCAATAGTGGGTCCCGTCTAAGCACGTTGCTCAGTACGTGGAATATTGGATAAGGAGAGAAATACCAAAAGATGTCAGGACAAGACTCCATTCAGAGTGTCCAAGACCCTCTCTCTCTAATAAGGTGGCGTACACACCCTAACTTGATGGCAAGATGCTTACCTTCTTAAATAAATTTGGAAGGGACCCAAGAAGGGGTCTGGATAAAGGGCTTAAAGGGTGTCAAGACTGTTTTCTTTATATGTTTGGGCCTTTGACCAAGATTTTTGACCTCTATGAAGAGGCTTATCTTCAAGAGACGGCTATTGACAGTCTTCAGTTAAGAGTGGATTCAGAGAGCTGTTTGTTTATTGGGGGAATGCTAATGCATATCTATGTATTGAACGTAGGAAAAGCCTACTCATGAAAATAGATCTGAAATTGGCTGAGTTGGCTGGGAAGGAGTCAGGCTTGGAAGCAAACGGTTTGTGTTTTGGCGAGGAATGCGTTAGAGAATTGCCTCGTTATGCTGAGGCCTTTAATTCGATACAAAAGGCCCAGAAGTACATTAGAAAGGTTTTTGGTTCGGCCAGGAAATTGCGAGGTCGAGTTCCTTCTCCCGTGGGTACAGACCCGGATCCTTTCAAGCAGTAAACTATACTCCTGGATTCTATCCTTAAAGACAGAGAAGAAGAGGTTGATTTAGAGGAAAAAGAAGGACAAGGTACCAAGGTATGTTTGGTAAAGGACCTTTTGTCTATTAAAGTAAAATTGTGAGGCAGACTCGCCCATTTTATAGACAGATGGAGGGAGATTACTTCCGATCCTTGGGTGTTACAAACAGAAAATGGTTATCGAATAGATTTTGTGGAGACTCCGGTTCAGGTGAAGCGTCCTCCCCCCTTAAGGTTTTCAAAAGAGGAAGAAAGGTTGGTAGATCCGGAAGTTTTGGAATTGGAGAAAAAAAGGTGCCAAAGAGATGGCTTCAGATTCAATGCTAGGCTTTGTAAGCAATACATTTCTGGTGCAAAAAAAGGACAAGGGTAGGAGACCGGTCATAAACCTGAAAGATTTGAACGGATGGGTGGAATACAACCATTTAAAGATGGAAGGTATTCATATGTTGAGGGACATTTTAAGAAAAGGAGACTGGTTGACCCGTTTAGACCTAAAGGAAGCATATTTGACCGTCCCAGTTTGCGGGGATCAGAGGGATCTTTTGAAGTTCCAATGGAAGGGAACCATGTGTAGATTCAAAAGCCTCCCATCCAGTTTAACTTCAGCACCTTGGTGCTTTACAAAGGTAATGAGACCGATAGCGGCTTGGCTGCGGATGAGGGGGATCAGGCTAATCATGTATTTAGACGATATCCTGATTATGGCACAGAGCAAGGAGTTAGCTCACGAACACACCACCATGGCGGATCGTGTGGTAAAAGACTTGGGTTTTGTAGTAATCAGAAAGAAGTCCTGTTTGGCGCCAAGTCAGGAGACTGTTTTCTTGGCTTTTCAGATCTGGGCCTTGGACTGTGTGTTGAGGTTACCGATGGAGATTATGGGAATGCTCTACTGGTGGCACTTAATGAGGATCTGCTTTCCAAGCTTCAGATTCTTCAGAACACCGCTGCCAGACTCATTCTCAATCTCCCTTCCAGATCCCCTTCTGCCCCTAACCTTAAAACTCTTCATTGGCTTCCGGTGCGGCAGAGAGGCCATTTTAAAATACTATGTCTCACACACAGGACCATGTATGATACCAGCCCAAGATACCTAGCTAAGAAACTTTAATGGTACACACCTGGAAGATCTTTAAGGTCTGGTACCAAATCGTACCTTGTTCGGTCAAGTATTCGAACCTCCCGAAATGGTGGCCGATCATTCTCTTATTTGGCCCCTATGCTCTGGAATAAGCTACCATCACATCTCCCATCCATAGATGACCATAGATGCTTCCGAAGAGAACTAAAAACCTGGCTCTTTTCCCAGTAAGCTTGCTTTCACTGTCCTTTGCTGTTGTCCTTTTGCTGTTGTTGTTGCCCAGCGCCATGAGACCTCCCCGGTGATATGTGCGCTTAACAAGAACATTTGACATTGATATTGACAGAAGGGAAAGAAAATTCGCAAGGAGATGTTAGCAAGTGAATGGGTAATATTGAGGCAAATTGCGAGAGTTCTGGTCTTCTTTCAGCTACCATTCAGGCTATCTTCCTGGGTCCCTTGCATTATCTTGCGATCACAGGTTAAAAACTCTATATTTGCACAAAGGAGTGAATTACTCTCAAAGGGTTCAGTTGGATTTGGAGACAAGAGAGGAGTTAAAGTGTAGGCTGGAAAATCTAGAGGCCTGGAATGGAAAGACGATTTTCGGTGTGAACCTGGACGTAGTAATAGAGTCAGATGCCAGTTTGCATGGATGGGGAGCGAGATGTGGCTCTGACAACTGGTGGGAAATGGACAGGCCAGGAGAAGGAAATGCACATCAATTATTTGGAATTAATGGCCGGCTTCTTTGCGATAAAGAGTTTAGTCAAAGATCAGACGAAATGTTGCTTTCTCTTGAAGATGGACAACATTTTGGCTGTGAGATATGTAAACAAACTAGGGGGTCCTCGTTCAAAGGCTCTTGCAGATTTGGCAAAGGAGTTTTGGCATTACTGTCTGAGCAGAAACATCAGGATTCTAGCTCTATATCTTCCGGGGGTACGCAATTCAGTTGCAGACTGGAATTCGAGACAGTTGATGGATTTCAGGGATTGGAGGTTGAACAGGGACATGTTAGTTGCTTTAGACAGGAGATGGGGTCCTCTGGCAATAGACTTGTTTGCAAACAGGGTGAATAACCAGATACACAGGTTCTTCAGTTGGAAGCCGGATCCAGCAGCCAAGGCAGTAGATGCTTTTATGCAGGTCCGGGGGAATGTATGGG